>NC_082594.1:57258702-57858702 GCF_030936135.1 Gavia stellata
ACACGGGGACCCACAGTCACGCGTCTTTCCTCTCGTGGAAATCACCACCCGCGCCTGTCAACGTCCCGTAGCAGCGGACGGCAGGAACCCACGCGGGACGGGGCGTGGGACGGGGCGGGCAGCATCCCACGCCGCCGACGCTTTCTTTGCGTGGTTCCTGCTCCCGCTCGCCCACGAGGGGCTACGAACCACTCACACAGCGGCCCTCTCCTTTACCGGGGCCGCACCTCGCCCTGCCCTGCCCGGGCCGCTCCCCCCCCCCCCCCCCCCGCTTTTCGGCGTTGGCGGTGCTGCAGCGGGACTTTCCCGAGTTCAGCACCGCGCGGGGCGTGGGGAGCGGAGGGAGGGGAAAGCCCGCGGCCGAAGAAAGAGCAGCGCGGCGAGGAGGAGCCGGCGGAGGGACGGAGCTCCCCGTGTCTGTCCCGAATCAGCACTTCTGGGGGCAGGGCGGGTGGGTTCCTTTTTTTTCTTCGTTTTTTCTTTTTTTTTTTTCTCTCTTCTTTTTCAGCTCGGCTATCTGCAAAGACCGCATGCAACACACACAAGCTCTACGCGGGGCGGCGGGCGGGGACGCGCCCCGCGGCGGGCGGCCCGCAACAGGTCGGCGGCGGCCCCGGCGCTCCTCGCCACCGCCCGCCCCGGCGGCGGCTCGCCCCTTCCCCGGCCGCACGTCTAGGCGGGCGCCGGGGCTCTGCGCGGGCATCCTCCGGCCGCGGGTCATAGGGCCGCGGCGTAGGCTGCGGGGTAAGGGTCCAGCTGGGGCTTGCCCATGCCCGGCAGGAGGATGTAGGCCAGCGGCGGCTGCAGCCCCGGGCCGGGCCAGGCGCTGCAGTTGCAGGGGATCATGTAGCCCGGGTTACCGGGCGACGGGTGCGAGTGCGTGTGCCCCCCGGCGGCGGCCGCGGCGGCGGCGGCGGCGGCGGCGGCCCCGTGGAAGGCGCCCGCCCCGCCGGCGCCGGGGTAGCCCAGCGAGGAGGCGTAGGGCAGCCCCGAGCCCGAGGAAGAGGAGGAGGAGGAGATCTCGGCCATTTTGGAGCCCAGGTCCAGCAGGGAGTAGGGGCTGCTGGCGGCGGCGGCGGCGGCGGCGGCGGCGGCGGCGGCGGCCGACTGGGGGAAGAAGACGCGGGCGGCGGCAGCGGCGGCGGCGGCCGCCGCCTTCTCGGGGTTGGCCAGCAGCGACTCGGGCACCAGCCCGCCGGCCGCGCCGCCGTGCAGCCCGCCCGCCTTCAGCCCGTGCGGGTGCTCGTGGTCCGCCACGCCGCCCAGCCCGTAGGGCACGGGGAAGGCGAACTTGTCCTTCTTGAGCAGCGTCTTGGGCTTCCGCCGGGGCCGGTACTTGTAGTCGGGGTGCTCCTTCATGTGCATGGCCCGCAGCCGCTTGGCCTCGTCGATGAAGGGCCGCTTCTCCGACTCGGTCAGCAGCTTCCACTCGGCGCCCAGGCGCTTGCTGATCTCCGAGTTGTGCATCTTGGGGTTCTCCTGGGCCATCTTCCGCCGCTGCGCCCGCGACCACACCATGAAGGCGTTCATCGGCCTCTTGACGTGATCCACCGGCTTGGACATGGTGTCCCCGCGCCGCCCCGGCGAGCCGCCGCCCGCCCCGCGCTGGCGGCCGCCTCCTCCGGGCGCCTCTCCCGCCGCCTCCTCCTCCTCGCCCCCGCCGCGCTCCGCTCCTCCAAAAGCGATCTCGGCGGGTGCCCCGGCGCGGCGGCACCGGCTCCGGCTCCGGCGGGTGCGCGGCGACGGCCCCCGGCGGCCCCGCTCCGGGCGCGGGGCGCTGCCGAGCGGCGCCTCGCCGTCAGGGCGCTGTGGCGGGCGGCCCGGGCGGGACGGGCGCCGCTCCCCGCCTGGGCCGCGGAGCGTCTCTCCGCGCCGCCGACCTCCGGGCCAGGGCTCTTCCTCGGGGCTCCCCGCGAGCGGCAGCGGCCGGAGTCCAGGCGGGACCGCAGAGAAGTCTCGACGGCGAGGGCGGGAGCCGGCGGCAGGCGAGCGGCGCGGGGCGGGGGGGGGTCCTCGCTTCGCTGCGGGCGCGATGCTCCTCGGCGGTCTCCGGTGCGGCGGCGAGCCCCGGACGGGGCGGCGGTCAGAGCCCGCCCGGAGCCATCGCCGCCCGCGGAGCTCGGGGGGCAGCCGGCCGCGGCGCGGCGCGGCGCGGGGCCGGGCGGGACGGGGTCCGGGGCGGCTCAGGCGCTGCGGGGAGGCCCCGGGGGCGCGGGCCGCCCCGCTCACAGCCGCCCCGCTCCGCCCGCGGGGGCGCGGCGAGCCGCCCGCTTCTCGCACATACTCGCCGGCCGCCGGTCGCAAGCGGCCGCCGGGCGCCGCGGCCTCCTGGTTCCCGCCGCCGGACAAACTCCGCCAAGTTTCGGGCGGGCTGCGGGGCGCTCCGCCTGCCGCGCGGCTCCCCCTTCTCCGGCAGCCGCCAGGTCTCTCTGGGTTTTCTTGGCCGCCGACTCGGAGGGGCGGCGGGGCGGGCGGGAGCGGCGGGGGGCGGAGGGAGGAGGAGGAGGCGGTGGCGGCGGCGGCGGAGGAGGCGGAAGGGGGGTCCTAATTAAAATGCTCGGCGGTCGGCGCCCGGCGGCCAGCCGACCCGGTTATAAAGTCCGCGGTGGGGTTTGCAGCCGGCGCAGTCGCCCCCTCCTCTCGCCCCGTCGGCGCGGCGGCAGGTAACGCGCGCGCTCTGCATGCCTCCGCGCCGCGCACCGCCCTATATGTTTGCATGCGGCCTGCCCGCGCCGCGCGCGGCGGGCAGGCAGGGGCGGGGCCGCCGCGCCGGGAGGGGCGGGGTCGCCGCTTTCCCCGCCCCCTTCCCGGCCCGACAGGTCGGAGAGGGGCGGGGCCGGATGCAGCGCATGCGCGCTGCGCCCCGTCCCGCCCGCCGCCCGTGCCCGGCGCTGCCCCCGCGCTCTGCCCGGGACCGTGGAGTGGTGGGGGGGGGTGCGCTCGCCCACTGCCAGCGGAGCGTTTTCGTCCGGTTTGGGGGTTTCCCTGCGGAGGGCCGGAGCAGCGGGCGGGCCGCCCGGCCGAGGAGCAGAGCCCACCGCCTCGGGGAGCATCCCCACGCCCCCGGCGCGGGCAGCAGCCTGCATCCAGTGGCGCCCCAAGAAAATCCACGCGTGTTTTCTTGGCCGCTCGCTACGCGCTTCACACCCCCCACAGCCCGAGCTGTCCGACCGTGTTCCTCACCGGCCGCCTGTCAGTCAGGGTGAACTTGCTCGCCTTGTTTGCACTCCGGCGGGTCGGCTTTGACTTACCTCTGTGGTATGTGGAAGTGCCGACTCCATCAAGCCATTAACTCTCTCCCGTGCCGGCAGCAGGCTGGGCTCTGCCCCGGACAGCTCCGCCGCCCTCCGGCTTTGCAGGAAAATCCGGAGCCGGGCTTGCCGGGGGCGATGCACGAGTGGGGTGGCAGCCCCCCCCCCGGGAGCGCCACCGAGCCCCACGCCGGGCCCGCTACAGAGGCCGGGGGGCGGCGGGGACATCGCCGTGGCGGGGGGGTCGGGCCGCCGCAGGGACTCGTTGCCCGCGCCGCCCGCCGCCGCCTCGCCCGGGCTCCTCTCCCCGGAGCCCGCTCCATCCCCCGGCCAGCCCCGGGCGCCCTGCGGCGGCCGCCCCGCTCCGGCCACGGCTCCAGCCGCTGGGCTTCGCGCCTTCCTCACCGCCGCCACGCACCTCCGCCCGCCACCGACACCCCTGCCTCCCGCACCTCCTGGGATGTCGGGACGTTTGGAAAGAAACCTAAACTGGCGACCCGCCGGCGGGTGCCCCCCGGCGCCCTCCCCGCCTGTGAGCCCGCCCGGTCCCACGGCAGCCTGTCCCGGCCGGAGTGCCCGGTAAAATACGGAGCAGCTCCTCTGCAAACAGCACCTTCTCCCTCTTCGCGTTTTACGACCCATTTACTACTACTTAAAGGTAGTTCTCTCAATCTGCAAAGCCGCCTCGCCGACGTTTGACCTCCTACAATCCATTTAGCTGTGAAAAAAAAGTTCCCATCGGTTGTCAAAAGCGGGGAGATTAAGATCTCTACCGGCGCTGGCTGGCGTTTGGGCTTAGCGGGGGAACGGTGTTTCTCGGGGGTGGGAGCCCTAGCAAGAGGGGCTCCGCCGGTGCAGGTACCTCTGCCCCGGGGGTCGGGTTATCAACCCGCCGTCGGTTCCCCGCGCTCAGAGGAGCCGCCAGTGTTTTCAGCTGCGTAAAATCCTCCCGTTTGATCAGGGAAGCGACTTCCTATTTCGCTCGTTCCCATGTGGGGTTACTGTGTTTGACTTCTACGAGGCGAGGACTAATCCCCTGGCTCTCTCCGCACAGATCAGATGCCGGCGTGACCGACTTCCCCGCGCGTCGTGGGTGACGGCGGGAAAGCGCCCGGACTAATTCGGTTCAGGGGAAGGCGAGAGCGCGGTTTGTACGTCCCCAGCCGCTGCCATAAGCAGGGTGAGAACCAGTAACATCTGCCACAGGGTGCTCGGGGCCGGGGGGTGAAGAAGCAGCAGCGATTCTCTGTTGCCACCGGCAAGGCACCCCCGGCTCCCGGAGGCGCCCGGCCCCGCTCCCGCCAGCGCCCCCGGAGCGCGGGGAGCAGCGCGGGGAGTGAGGGCTCAGCCCCCGAGTGGGCTCGGCTCCAGCCAGGCTCTTTCCCCGCTCTTCACGCCGGCCACGCTGCCTCCCTCACGACCCCGCTCCGCCTACTTGTGCCCTCTACCCCTCGGTGCGAGAGCAAGCGGCGGTGCAGAGGGGACCGCGGCGGTCCGGTGTCGCGACAGAGCCGCGTGACGCACTCAAGGCGGGCACATGGGTGAGCCCCCGGCTGGCAGTTCCCGCGCAGATGAATACCCCCAACCACAAACTTTCCGCCCGTGGGCCCGTCCGTGGGTACCGCCGCGCCAAGG
Source organism: Gavia stellata (assembly GCF_030936135.1). Taxonomy (NCBI): domain Eukaryota; kingdom Metazoa; phylum Chordata; class Aves; order Gaviiformes; family Gaviidae; genus Gavia; species Gavia stellata. The sequence continues at coordinate 57,263,589 of NC_082594.1, forward strand.
CGGCTGCTGCTGCTGCTGCTTGAGCCCGCTGGGCTGCAGCTCTGGATCTGCACGCCCGCCAACGGCAAAGCAAGGTGCAGCCAGACCGGGCAGCTCTTCCACAGGAACTGCGTGGGGAAGGGCTCTAAGCCACGGCCACGCGTGTCGGCACGGAGAGGTTCCTAGTGGTCATCATTTGCCCTGCAGTTCTCCGAGGACAGCAAAACCAACTCGCAGGTCCCCAGAGAGTCACGTACAGGTGAACCGATCTTAAAAAGAAGCACTTGCATTACTTCCAGCAGAGAAGATGCCTCAACTCATGGACTGCTGTCTTCCAAAAATGTCGCCATTTGCAAACCCGTGACTTCATCTGCGCGTTTCTGATTACGTTCAGTCCTCCAAATAGTGAAAACAGTAATAGAATTCATTGGTCCTAAATTAATGTATACGAATCTTTCGCAGGCTGAAATCTATAAATGGCTCAATACTGGCTCAAGTATATTTTTCTAGTTGCTAATGAAATACTATATTCGAAGGTCTCGTTTCCAGAGTGCCCCCTCAACTCACACTTGCAGTAACCACTGGCTGCTAAAACACCCCCCCCCCCCCGCCCCGTTATTTCAGTGGCGCTTGTAGTTAAAGGAGGTCTGCCTTTCTCTAGGAATCCGCTTTCAAGAGGTTTGCACAAAGTGATGGAAACTCTTATCAGTTCCGCTTGGAGCAAGGTTGGACTCGGGTTAGGAGCGACCGGAGGGTCCCAGGTCTCCCCCCGGTTTGAGGCAACCGCGGCGGGGGGGGGAGGCTCTTCTCCCCGCGGGAAGATCCGCAGCCGCGGTGCGGCGCGGAGCGGCTGCCTGCACGGCACGCACACACACACAGAGTCTCTCGGAGAGCCTGCAAATCCCCAAACACAAAAAGTGAAGGCTTTATCGGAGTTTAGTTACTTATCTGGATTTTTGTTAAACCACTACTGTGGTCTCCGCGTAGTTGTGCGAGTGTGTTAATTGTTCTGATACTGTGTTGTTATCGATACAATAACAATACAATCGTGTATAATGTGATTTACTTGCCTTTGACCTGTCAATTCCTGACGCATGCAAATTCAAGGGCGCAATCTTTCCTTCTGCTATCGGGGGAAAAAAACCCAAAACACCCGAGCAGATGCGTTATCACAGGGAGGCTGAACAAGAATTTCCAGAATGCAGTGCTGTATTCCACCAAGCGAGATCAAAGTGCTTTAAAAGATACTAAAGGGGGGTGGGGTGGGGGGTGTTAGACTACCTTCTCGATACCCGTGTGTTAGTTCTGCCAGGCTGCTTACATCTACTGTGGGCAATTACGACCGACGCCAAATATTGTCCCGTTCCTCGTATTCTGACCAAACCCCACCTCATCTCTGGTGCACGCCGCTTTAAGATGCTGCTCGTTATTTCTAAAGCCGAGTTTCAAGTGAGTTTCGAGGAAGCCAGCTCCTTTCCTCCTAAGCGTTTCCACACGCTGACTTCGGAAGCTGAGGTTTTTCTTTCCGTGGGGTATCGGCCACCAGTTCCACATCACTTTCAGCTGCCGGGCACGCTGCTCTCTTGAACACACTAACTAGTGAGCAGGCTCACCTTTCTGCCTGGATGGAGTTTGGCAGGTTTGTGAGCGCTCCTAAGCCTTTTCCCTCTTGCGAAGTCGGGTACACCTGAGGCGAGAGAGGGAGTTTCACCCCGTGGGCTCTTTATTGTGCACAATACGCGAAATCCATTCATTTGCTTTTACAGAGTGCTTCCAAATGCTCGGTATTATTATTCTTCAATAACATTCGCTTATTATTAGAGCAGCTGGTAGCCCAAGCTCTAGTGAAGTGCCTGGCAAAGGATTCTATTATAAAACACTGGTTTCTAAGTTTATAGTTTCTAATTTGGCTGTGAAAGTGTGATTCTGGATGGAACTTGGCACTTAAACGCTCAGCTGGAGACTAAACTTTTTATAATAAAAACATTGGTTTATTGGGTTTGCTATTTTAAGTTAAAAGAGAATTAGCAAAGTTTTTACCAGTTTGGGAAGCTTAGAGAAGTCCTGTACTTTTTTTGAAAATTAAATGTTGTCATCTTGGTAAGGGCAGAATATGTTCTGCTTTCTTGTGATTTAACGTGCTATTATTTTAAAAGCAAAACCCAATCTTTGCCTCTGTGCTTCATCGTGGTTGCTCTCGCAGAACACCAGACCTAGATCTCACACAACCGTCAGCGGCAGTTCTGAGCAGAGGGTAGTGACAGGGTCCTTGCTACATTTAGCCATAAAGAAAAGTTTAGAATGCAGCCTGTTTTGATTTGCTAAAAGACTAGGTAAAATTTAGCTAATATGCACGTACTCCATTTGTAATCCAAGCTCTTTTCATGTACTTTAATGACTGAATTTTTTGCTGCTTTTTAATCCTGTTAGCCTTGCAGTAGTTATGCAGCCTGGGAAGAGTGATCAGAACAGCAGACGAGGATGTCTTAGAACAAAAAAAGGAGGAATTGGGTGGTTACATGCTAGTCCCTGACTGCTAGATGACTAGCTCCTGTCTGGGGATGTGAAGGCGAGAATTAGTCTCGCTGCAGAGTTCCTGGGCAGGCTTGGATGTTCCAGAAAGGGCAGCTAAATACCTCTCGAGCACAAGGAGCTGTTACCTAAAACTCATCAAGTAATGCCAATGTGTAAGCTTCCCCTCCCTTGCGTGACGAAATCAGAGCTGATATGGATGGAGACTGCTGGCTGTCCAGGGTCCAGGTTTCCCTGTTTGAGCAATCGTCTATAGCTTTTCTTCAAAGGAGCTGAGCACTGATCATGGTTCCTTTTTCTGAAGAAATGGACCTTAATGTTGCGGTGTCGCTGCCTTGTATGTACTGTATAGTGTGGTTTTATAGTCCACTGTTAGGAAAGGTGAGCCTTGCTTTTTGGTGTCTTCTACTACAGGCTTCTTTATATTCACAAGCTCTTAAAATGTCACCAGTCCCTGGGCAAAGGTCAGGAATCCTTAACTGACATCCCCACATCCTAGGCTACTCCCGCTCGCCTACCTTCTGACCCATTCCTTCACCTTTTCTGTTGTCCGGTGGACAGCTGAAGAGTGAGGGCTGAGTGCCCTCTCATCTAGTGGGTAGGAGACTGTTCTGCAAAGGGATCCTCACTGTGGGAAGGTAAATTAGATTGGATGTTCTTGGAGTAGATCATGAAGCTTTTTAACCAAGAGATCTTTTCAGATGGAGAGAGATCTCTGAAGATTTTTACACTCAAATTCAATTTAAATTTTACACTGACGATTGTCTTGTTTCACTTCTTAGGGCTGTCCAGCAGGCATAGAGGATTTTTTTCCTGGAATAAATACATTTTAATGACTAGTCTAGTTTTGTTCAAGGATGATTCATAACCATAAACCACACAAGGTTGTTTTGCTAGTCATGGGTGCTAGACAGGTCTCAAAAAATCCGTGCAATTTCGAAGACAAGGTCTTCCATTCCAGTGGATAAAGATTGTGGTTTGGAAACCTTTGGCAGGCACTTCAGGATTTGTAAGTGCACACAATGAGGTCAAAAAGAAGATCAGAGTTAAATGTCTGGGCCATTCCCCTCTGAAGAAAAGCTAAATGTAAGCCTTTCCTGTTTGCCTTCTGATTAGAATGACTTTTTAATTGACTACAAACAAATAGGGAATGGAGGCCCGTAATGGAAGGAATTTATGTCTCTTCCTGTACATAAATTTATGGCCTTTACTTCTTTATGGACAGTGTCTTGCTTATCTGTAAGAATGGCCAGTTTCTGGGTTCTGTTTGATTAGGAGGAATAAAAATGTCTGTTCTTTAATACCAAGTCACTCACGAGCCAGTTCTAGTGATCACATAAGTTTAACATCAAGGGTGCTTGCATCTACACCCGACACCTACATTAGTACCTGCACCTGCTCATTTTAGCTCAGATCAACAAGCAGATCTCAGATTCCAAGCAAATCTCTTCACTGTGCTCATCACCATGCTTTGGTTTCCATTGAGGAGCAGTTTCAGATGAGACTAAACTGGAAGATGTTCTTCAACTGCTCATGGGAGTGTGGTCTGCGAACGGTCTAGCTCAGCCTAGATCAACTAGACCCGGATAGCATAAAATGGACAATATTTAGTGTTCTTGATTCAGACAGCTGACAGTGCCACTTTTTGTATCCACTTATTTTCTGTGCTTTGGGATGAGCTTTTTTCCCTGAGGGTAGAAAAGGCACTTCAGCCTCTGTATGAATGTTCTGCTGGGAAAGGAGTCCCTCCATTCTGTGGGTGCTCTGTGATTATCTTTTGGCATAGGTAGCCAAAAAGCAGGGACCGGGGAGTTCGTGGTTGTCTGGCTCCCATCCTTACCACAGCTTTTGGGATTCTGCTAGGCCTTGCATCATCCTCACAACAGACTTCTCACTGTCCACAGTAGGATATGTAATGGCTTCCCTTGGCATGGACATTGAAGGGAAATTATTCTCATTTTCTGAAGTCGGTTGAAGAATTAAATCTTACTGTGGTAAACATTAGCTAGATTTTTTCTTTTCCTCACTTAAGCATACATTTCAATAATAATAATTGCTAGACAATTTTTTTCATATCCAAAGATAGATTTTCTCTCTTTTTAAAAAGAAAACTATTATTTTGAATAACTTGTCTCCATGAGTACTTGACAGGTGTGTATAATCATCTCACAATAAGCGAACGGACTAATAGTAATAATAGCTATGAAACACTGAGACCTTCTTCAGCATCATAAAGGCTTCTGATGGAGTATTTTTTCCAGTACTGGACTTCAAGAAAGATGTGGAGTCATTGGACAGAATGCAGCAAGACTGATCAGAGGTCTGAAAAATGTGATTTACAGGAAAAGATTGAAGGCAGTGTTGTTACGTAATCTGGAGAGGAGAAGACTTAGGAGACAAACTGGTCTTTAAGGGTATAAAAGGGGGGATGATGAGGGGATTAAATTGTGTTTGTGGAGATGATAGGCAAGAGGTAAGGAACTTAAGATGTGAATTCAAGTTAATTGCTGGAAAAAACAAGCTGCAAATAGTGAGGGTAGATATGCAGAGCCTCCCCTTGCCTGGGGAGGCTGTGGGAACACTGAGGGATGTTAAGAAAAGGTGAGACTAATTTGGCAAGAGTGACAAAGCCCTAGAACAGGAGTTTTCTTCTGTCTGGCTTTGTATGGGTCTATGATGGGAAGAATCAACTTTAACTTAGTTCTTCATGCGATCCTTTTTGTTCTTCCCAAGCTCAGACGTCCTGCCAGCTCACAGCCTGTGTTTTCCCTGTCCCTCTCCTACCCACGCGTGTGACCCAAATTACAGCCGCCCCCCTGCCCCATTGCGGAAATGCTCAGATATAAGCATGTCTTCCATCGACATGCTGAAGAAATGTTCTTTTTTTTTCTACCTGGTTTAGTTGGCACCGGCCTCCAATTTTATCACTGTCTGTGAGAAGTCCTGCTCCTGACATGGCTTTGCTATTTTTTTTTTTCACTTTACCACCTTTCTATTTTGTTTCAAATCTCTGCTGAAAACACATTTTCTGCATAATTTCTACCTGAGTTTCTCTTCCAACTGCATTCCCTAGATCTGTAACTATCATATTTAATTTTATAAATTACAGTATTATAATTTATATTAAAAATCCAGCCTAAGTTATTTGAATTGCATTATATGCTACGCAGCATGAAAAAAGGAAGGGTCATCATTGTTCAATAGCATTGGCAAAAAATTTTCAACAGTGTACCAAATCAGTGACAAATTTGGCCCTTAGTATATAAAATTTGTTCAGGGTATCTTTGCCTGTAGAATGCAAGGACGTTTGTAACCTTTTACAGACATTTTATTCTCTTCCATAATATTCTCCCATGTGAGGATGCTTATTATCAGTGACGTAAAAGATAAAGGCATTTTTCATTAGTGGTTCATATTGAAAATCTGACTTTTATTACTGATGCTATAGAAAGAATAAGAAAGCAGAACATACATTAAGCAATAGATCTCTAAATGAGCAAGGAGTTTTGCAGGGCTCTTGGAGACACCTTTTCAGTTTAGTGAGAAAAATAAACCCAAAATTTCCAGAAGGAGTTCTTTTGGATTTTAGTTCTCTCATTGTCTTTTTCTTACATTTTATCAGATGTTGTTTATAGAGTATGAAGAAGGTCATGCCAAAAATACTCATTTGCCCAGAAAGTAAATAATTCAGACTTGGATCTTCTAAAAGACCTAAAAAGAATTAAGCACAGATCTTTTAAAGTATGAGGGTGCCTAATTTCCATTGATTTTAATTCCCTCAAGGAGATTCAATGGGATTTTATGCCCTAAATTCCTTGAAAATATCTGTACACTCTGAATGGAATCGGCCCAAAGCACATTTATGCTTTATGATAGAAACAGATTGTTGCATTGTTTCTTGTTCACCCCCTCCAGTTTTTTAATGCTTCAACTGTTTTCCAAGTAGGATGGTTAAACAATGGTTATAACAAGACTATAGAAAGTTCAATTTTCTTGGATTTATCCGGGTCTTTACTCCATTTTGCAAAAGAAGCCCAGTCCTGCTGGGCTAGGAGTTACCTGAACAAGTTTGCATGAGGTAAGCTAGTGTGTGAACATACCCATGTAGCTCCTCAACGGTAACTGCCTACATGCATGGTAAACTCGGGATAAAGGAAGGAAAATAACTAGAAATGACCACCTCACATGCACTGTAAGTTAAGAATATGGGATGAATGGCAGTTACAATGGTGTAGATGATGTGGTATGAATTTACGGTCTAGCTTACCCTCACAGGGACTTGCTCTTGTGCATATAGCCTTTGTGTAACAGAAAGCAGCTGGAGATGATGCTCAGACGAAAACTTGTGGATGGCCTAGCCAGGGTCTTTTGCTGAATTGTCAGGAGTGCCATATCTTTTTTTTGCAACACACAGAAAGACAATAAGCACATCTTAGCTGCAAGATACACTACCTCTGCTTTTCACCCAAAAACCTTCTTTTTTTTTAAAGCGTGTGTTAAGTGCCCTTCTTTTTGAAAAATAGTTTAAGGAAATTGTTACATGCCAGAAAAAAATGGAATTAATAAATAATCTTCTCTACTACTATAATCCTATAAAAATACTGCAAGTATACGTATTAGATGTGTTAATGCTGCTGTACAAAAAAGCAACAGCAGTAACTGTGTTTGACCAATGAAACACCATGTACTTTCGCTTGCTTCAACTGAAATAGTGGCACTGTTAGAAACAGCAATAAAGCTGCTATCTTTCAGTGGAGCCATACTTTCAAACATAGTTCATGGAAACACAAGCACAAGGTATGACCCCAGCCTACTAAAATGAATGGAAATGCTTCTGTTGCCTCATGGAAAATGTGAAAATGTCCTTTTCTTCTCCCGGTCGTTAGATGGACAAGCAAAGTGCAAAGCACCTTCATACAATCCACATCAGCATTAATGTTGGGATTTTCTGGAATAGGATTTTTCCAAGGGTTTTTTTCCCCAGGTTTTATGTGTGTGATAGGCAGGTAGAAAATAAAAAAGTTTCCTTGTTTGCTGTAAAAAAACAGTGATCTTGGACACAGCAAATACAGAAAGCATGCTTTATTCTCTAAAGACTTCACCACAAAGCCTGCTGAAATACATGGGCTCTCCCAAGCTGCCTCCCAGGTTCGTCAGAGGCAGGCAGTAAAGTAAATTGGCCAAACCAACTCTTCTGCCGCTTCAGTGTTGGGTTCAGGTCTTCCTAGGTAAAAGGCCAGTTCATGAAACCACTTTGTTGCCAGTCACCTATCCTCTGCTTATCTCTCTCCCTATTTAATGGCATGACTGGTTACCTTACAAATAAGTCATCTGTCGAACTTTCAGTTCCTACCATTGCTGGAAAGACTGAAAGTACATAATCCTTTTCCTTCAGAAGAATGGATCCTTTTCTCTTTGCCTGCCGTATGTGTTAGTGCGATCCCTTCAAACACAGCTATGCTTATAGATGTTTTGATTTTCTTAGAGGCAGAGATGAGTTTAACATGAGAGTTTTACCTCAAAGTGTAGATGCAATTAGTTTATTTTGGCTCACAGCACAGAGAGTTTAAGACAAAACAATAAATTAAAACTGGCAGGATTCCTTCAGGCACTCTGACGTTTTTCTTCTTTTCTTTTTCTTTTTTTTTTTTTTTTCTTTTTCTTTTTGTGTTTAACAGGAGGTGGCGGTTGTAACATTTGCAAAATAATAAGTACAATAAGTTGACATTGTGATATGATTACTTATGTAAGTGCTTAGACATACAAATACCTAAACACTAATGTCATTATTGAGAGTCATGGCAGTTATTCCAGCCAAGTTAATAAAAGATCATTACTCTAACTATCTACACAGGACTGAACACGATGGGGAATCTGGGATATGGGAAGTCTAACAATACAAAAGGCACTGAAACTTTATTCTTTGTGTATTTGTGTGCATATGATTATTCTAACAAGAAATCGGAAATAATTCAGTGGGTACTTGATCTGTAGGACTATTTCGAGATAAAATTATGCAAGAGAATTTATCTCTGAATTTTTTCCCTCTGTTTTCTCTGTTGAGGAAGCTAAGCACAGTTAATTTAAGCATGATTTCTCAGTCGTTTACATGCTCCTGGATCTTAACATAGAGATGTAAATAGTTGGGTGTGAACTTGCCGGGTATTATATTCAGCTGACACAAACAACCCAACCAGATAGTTCTGTGTAGATAGCAAACTCATTTCTGCATTGGTCAGGAATCAGGGCTCAGGTGATTGTTGTTCTTTAATGATTATTTATTTAAATAGGTCTAATTCAAGCAGAGAGCTGGTCCCAGGCTATGGCTGGCTGGACAAACCTCACAGGTTGGACAAAACATTGGGGCAGGAATTCATTCTCTTTCCTCATCTCACCTCGCACCCCCGGCCAGGACTTTTCCACGGCGCTCTGCGAGCGTTCCTTCTTTTCGTCCAGAAAAAGCCTGCAAAAACAAGCCTTGCCGAGTTATGCAAGGACCAACAAATCTCAGTTCTGGCAGGTAGGAGGGGAAGTAAATAACAAAGCGAATTTCAAAGCGGTATCAGTGGGGATGCCTCACTGAATAGGCCTGCCTCCAACCTACCCATAGGATTTTCAGACAGTTTCTTCTCTGGGCTCTTCGATACAAAGCAAGCAGCTGTCCCTGAGTTAACCAGGAACAATTCCATCCAATGCACCCGCTAAAATGAGTATTTCCCACTGAAGCCTAGAACTGAGTCCAGGACTGGCCTGAACACACAAGCACTCCATGCAAGTCCCTCATTGAACTGGACAGCCACACTCTGTAGTGGTGAGGTTTCTGACAGAACGTAAGGATAGCACATAGGAGACACACTGCAATGCCACGCGATGTCACTGCAAGTGTTTCTAACCTCAGTGTCCAGATACAGCAGCACTGAGATAGAAGCTGGAAGATCTTTTGTTCTTTTTTCCCCCCAAAAAACATCACTGCCAGAAAAGGATCTACTATATCCCCGAAGGATACCTATATTACAGCTTGAGGACCCACACGTGTTCCCAGAGCTTTCCTTCCAGAATTCATCACCTCCTGCTCTGCACCAGCACTGAAGGCTGTGGTCAGATCAGTTGGCTGATCCAGCTAAAAAACAACTGTCCCAAAAAGAAAGAAAACAGTAGTTTTCACCAACCACACAAACACCCATTTCATGGCTAATGCTGGTGAACAAGAGGCAGTGGAAAGATGAAGACAAAGAGAAAGATGGGACCTTCTGTTTCAGCAACAGCACAGTCTGAGGGCAGCGTAACCCACTTGTGAAAACTCATCCGATGTGCCAGTTACTGAAATTCAAACAAGGAAGGCACCACATTTACCCTCTTAGAGAGGGTGATGCTGGACCGGAGTCAAAGTTATCATGAAGTTAAATTCTCCTTTGTGATAGAAACACCACCGCCACCAGCTCACAAAGCTGCTCGCCATCCTCAGCAGTCCTGTTGATCATGATCTCACAGCTGCCGTAGTGGGAGGAATTAAGCCTTTCCTTTATTTTGCTCTGCAGCCAACACATAGTATTTCAAAATCAGATGGATTTGGCATAGGTCTGCCTTCACTGGCAGCTTGTTTGTATACTATGTTTACTTACGACAACGAAGTATTGGAGAAAGGTGTTTGAAGCTGGTTTATCAGTAATTATCAATCTGTAAGGCCATTACAGAGCAACCTGTAACAAGCTTTCTCAGTCAATGGGATCTGGCCTGGAGCATCAACAAGGCATGAATCGAGCCTGAAGCTTGCCTTTTACCTCTGGAAACGAAGAAAGAAGACCCATGGATGACCCCTACGTCCATCCCAGCCCTAAGGAGAGTTTCTCTTGCCCCGCAGACTAGCAGGGCAGTTGCCACTGCAGTAGTACCGCTAGCCAGCAGGGGCAGTGGTGGCCCGGGTACAAGGTCCAAGGAGGCTCCTTTCCCTCGCTCCTCGCGCTCTCCCTGTGCTAGCTCACAAGTCTCTGGCGACCGGTTGGTTTTGAGACTGGATATGCCGGACGGGAGCGAGGGGGTGAAGCTCTCCTGATGTCATTCCTCACCTTCCTCAAAAACAGATCTCCAAAGCTCCAGGCTCCTGGTGGCATTGTAGTCACACCCGATCTCATGATACTCAGCTTCCCACACCTCTCTCCCCATGAGCTCCTTGGGCTGGTCAAAGTCCTCTGATCCATGAGCGCTTCCGAGCTTCTGGCTCCTCCCGACTCTCCTAGACACCTTTCCAGAATTAAATAAGCCCAGCAGAGAGGAACACACTTACTTACCCACAGCATTGAAACCTGTTGCAGGAAAATTGGTGTAGCTTCATATATCTTAATGATTGAGAGTTTCATTAATAGCCTACGTGTCCGAAGATTGGACCAGATCCCTACTGAGCTGGCAAATTTCTGTGGAGAAATCCCTGGCACCACATTTGTTTATCTTAGTTGACAATTTGTCTCATTGTCTCTAACATTGATGAAACCACAAATAGTGCTTCAAGATCATTTGCCTCGATAAAAATGACAACAAATTTAAGAAGCACAGATATGTAAGCTGTATTACAACCTTTATCAGTGGCACCCAAAACCGAACTGGAAGCTTTCAAGGACAGACTATTAAAATGGGTTCTCCACCTCAACAAGATAAACCTGTCCATAATACATATTTGTGTCCATGAAGAAATCACTTTGATCCTGAACGCAACCTTTCAACATTTAGGGAAAAAAAAAACAACAAAAAACAAGACTGAGAAGTGTTCACTTAGGACATTAAGATAGTGTAAGTAAAAATACAAAGTCGAGGTTTCTGAAACTTGCGCAGAGGTTGTCCTATTTAGAAGTGGTTTCACTGCTGCTTAATTCTTCAATGTCAATGTGAAACTCTACAGGAGTTTCTTCTAGAAACTGAATGAGGGCACCCACATGAGGGTTTAATGCAAAGTAATTTATGTGCATTAATCTTACAGCCTCAGATCATTCAAGACACTTGTCTCAACTGTCCCCAGTCAGACAAAGCACATGTATTTATTCTTGATTAAAGTATAGCTGTCCTTCCTGGCTCTTTCAGGCGTGGCTCAATGCACTAATTGTCCCAGTGTCTGTTTCTTGCACCAGCCATGGAGTGATGGCCAGTGGCTCAGGTAGAGCACTCAATCAGCTGCTCCAGAGAGACAGAGTGCACCGTCAAGGAACATTTCTATCAATGATCTCCAAAGCTATCACAGTTTGCAGACGATGGTCTTTATTTACGGTGAATAATGTTTAGTTCTTCAAACTAATTGTCATATACTATGTCAATTATGTAAAAATACTCGTTCTACGTCTCTGACAGCACTCTTTTGTCTCTCACATCTCAGACTATACCCTATCCTGAGTTACATTCCTCGTGTTGTGGGTTGGGTGAAATGTCATTGAAGTTATGGGCGTAACCACTACCTTCTTTTAACGCAGCTGTAAGAAACAGTTAAGCTGCTTTATGAAATAATAGCGACCTCCACCCCAAACAAAAGCATATGTTACTGTTCAAAACCACAGCACATACATAGGCTGCGCAGGCTCAGTGGTGTAGGAGAGGGGTTTGGCTGACTATTGTTTTTAATGGAGCAGGATGTGTATGCATGTCTCTGTGTGTGTGTGTGTGTATAAGATGGAATGAAAAGCCCCACAGAATAAATACAGAGAAATGAGATAGAGCCTGAACAAAATACTAAGACTGTGACTGTCAGAAAAAACCTAGAACGGAAGTCTTTGAGCTGAATACTTGAATCTTCCCATGCTCAGAGAACTGGGACTTCATAAAGTCTTTGTAAATAAATAGGTTTTATAAGAGAGTTCTGATTCCATTTGAAATTTCTCTTTCTAAAGAAAAAAAAAAGTCACAGGACTCTGAACTTCAATTAAGTGTTGAGGTCAAAAGGTATGAGACAAATCCCTACTGACCTGAAATCAGGAGAATTGCACAAGATGTAAGCCAGGCTGGAATTTGCCTCCCATGTTCAATATTCATTTCTCCCCACCTCTAACATGAACACATAAACATACAGAGAAAAAAAGAGAGGAATAAGGAGGGGGGAGAAAGAAAGGGTGGAAAGAGAGCATATAAACCTTATAATTTCTTGTATATGCTCAGTAAAAAAATTATAATTTAATAATGCTTATTTCTTGATGTAGTCATTAGATTTTTTCTTTTTTTGTAATTAAAATGACATAACAGTGATAAACAATAATTCAAGGTTTTTGATTTGACATAGGTTATATAGTTCTGGCTATATGGATTCTTGTGTTATTCATAAGCCAGTTTAGCTTTGCACTTGTGTTGCAGGAGGATTGAATTATAGCTTTGCAGTAGATTAGATTTCTTTGTATTATTCTATTTGTATATATCTGGTTGCTCTATTAAGCATTTTCTTCATACTATCTTATAAACTGATTGGGACATATCTCCTTTTCTATTGTCTGTGTAAGTGCTCGCCATAGTATGGATTTAAAAGCAAAATTAAATACCCAGTATCCCAGGCTTAGAAAATCATTGGTGCTCTGTTGCTGCATTGTAATTCTGCCGACAGTTCTACCTACCTACATTCAGCTTATACAGAAAATGCAATTAAAGACGTGGATTGTTGAGAAATGGGAATTATTTTCCACTAATCATAATGACTAAACTTTGCCTGTTTCTGGCCCCGTACGCCACACTTGAGCTTTGCTGGGGAGAGCTGTTGATGACGCTCTTATGTTCTTAATACAATATGCTGTGTAATATGTAAGTATGCTCTCAGCTCACTTGGCATCTTCGTTTGCTTTGGGGCTCCGTGCCTTTGTGTCCTAAAATTATTGATGTATAATCCTTGCATTTGCTCTGTGACTTGAAACAACTAACATGCTGTTACGTTCTGTGAGAGACCTAATAGTGAGGGAAAATACTGAGTATTTTACTAAGCAATAAAATGTTCTTCAAGTGATAATGCATCTTAGCATAAAGCAGATTCTAATACCGGTCTTTTCTTACACTGTATTTGTTGAATTTGGTATTCATGAGAGCAGGGCTCACAAAGTGGACTAAATCCAAGTAAAGTGTGGGCAGGTGCTGTGCAAGCTTTCCCTCCCAGCTTCTCCCAGTCTCCCTTCATCTCAGTTTGTTGCTGTTTTTACACTGTACCTCCTTACGGCAGAAATGTGGTGTCTTTATTGTGTGGACAAACATTTGCTGAGTTCTGAGACGAAACCTCCACATTGTTTTCCTTGTGCAGGGTCTGAACTGGGGTTTTTACAGGTGAGAAGCTGGTGCTCTGATACAGCTTTCCACCCCGTGTGAACAGAGGGTGAAGAAGAAAAGCATCAGACCGTGTTGCCTCTTTTTACTCTCCCCTGCACCCAGAAAACATACACAGTATGCAGTGAAAGCCCATTTCTAAGGAATCTGGCAAAAGGCATTTGTTAATAGCAATAGTGTTCAAACAGAGGCTTAACAGGGATCTAGCTGGTATTCTTAGCCTATTTTGGGGTCCTCAGTTAAAGGAGGATGGCCATTTACAGTCATCTAACCATAAATTAAATACGAATCTCATGACCTCTGACTTCATTTGCCCCAACTGTGTTCCTCCAAATAGCCTTTAAAACCGATTTTGCACTTTTTGTATGTATTTATATATTTATAATAAAAATGTAAATGAAAGAATCTAAACCTGGTAGCTTTACCTCATAATACTTCACTTGAAGCATACGGGCAGAGAGTAAACATTGGGGAAAAAAAACCCACTATTAGTAGCTCTAGGAAGCATAGAGTGTTTAATATCCAGATTAAATATTGGTGGAGCTTGAGCTCCTTTTCTGTCAGTCTATCACCTGCTGTTGTAAAAGACTCCTGTCACATATCTCCTGACCAATTATGTCTGCAGTAGCTTGGGAAGAATCCTCTATCCGGCTGCTCACGGTGCTGTGGGCTATGAACAGGAGACTGCCCTGAATTATTCTCAGGGTAAACCCTTTATGGGTTTTAGAAACAATTAACTTACCTATTTTCTACTAGTCCAAGAGCTTTATGGGTAGCACAAATGTAAATTTATTTTAACCTCAAATCCAATGTATAATTTTTGTGGAACTGGAAGTAGGGAACCAGTGTGATTGGAAGATACATTTCAATTAATTCTTCCTCCGACGCTTTATCTCCTCGGCATCAGAACCTTTTATAGTGTTAAAATTAACAATTATGCAGCTGATGGCTGGCTGAAACCACAAGGGGATCTGGAAAGGGCCTCAGATAACACAACATGTATAAATCATTCAGGAGAACAATTCATGAAAGAAAAGTTATCTGTGTTTTGGATGACATTGGAAGAACTAAATAGGAGTCAATTTGAGGAAGGGACATTTTGCTCCATTGTCCGGCCGGGCTTTTTTTTTTTTTTTTATTGTGTTGTAATATACATTTTCAAAATTAATTAGCCATTAACAGCAAGATAAATGTTTCTTCTTGTGTTAGGGAAATGCTGGCCTCGGTGGTGAAAGATTATTTCACATGAGCAGCACTCTTCAAGAAAGCTGTTGCCAGATAAGGTGGCGACTGTACTTTGAAGAGGAACAATGAGAAGTGACAGACAAGCCCGTGTTTACCAAACTGAATAGAGGACTCGCAGGTTTCCACTCACCGCTCGGTTACCTAAGCCCAAGGAATCAAGGCTGGAGTGCTGTTTCACTAACCCGGATCAGTAACAAAGTGGTAACTACTTCAGAATATAATAACGTGCCATGAAATCTTACTCCAGGTGGTAATGAATAACATTTTTTAAATTTCATTTTTATGAAACATTTGAAAAACACCTTGCTGGAACCACTCTTGTGTTTATGCATTTGGCAGCTGCAGAGTATTTTTGTCCTGTACCTTTTTTTCAAGATTCAGACTTTTGATTACAGGTCGGGGTGTGAACGCAGCACGACCTGAATGTGAAATCCTTCCACTTCAACCAGGCCAGAAATGTAGAAATAGGAAGAAGATGTTCTTGTTCTGCAACTTAGAGAAGATCTAAATTTGGCAGCTGCACTGTACACAGAATGGCATGGGACTAGTGTGTGTGCAGTGCTCTGAACCACAGTCCTGAAAGCATCGTACCAACCCACCTCGTCTGTAGAAGGCCACTGGAAATAGGAATCCTTTCCGTTTTTGTCTCTAATGCTTCAGAGCTGGCAGAGTTGGCACCTCGAGTATAGGGTAGGACAAGCTGCCCTCACCACATTGTTTGTGCCCTTTGATAAAGTGCTCAATTTTTATCACTGTCATGCTGTGCAAACATACGTGATGCTACAGTCCCGAACCCAAATATTTATAGAGCTGAGGTCCAGAACAATCCTGCTGTCCGCTTACAGCATCGGCACTTTCTTTGTAGATATGAACAGTGCAGATCAGCACTGCCAGGTGAGTGTCTGAACAAGTTCAGCAGGAAAGAGGAATAAGAACAGAACACGTGCGCTTTATATATATGTAGTGGGATTATTTCTTCATTCTCTCAGAGCTACATCAAGCCATTGAAGCAGGTGGATTTATGTTAGAGAACAACATTTTAACAGAATTTGTGACACATGCATGAATACACGTACACACACAAACATGCAGACTGTGTTCACACATGTAAATGTATATATGGAATATAAATACTATATAAAAAGGGCTACTAGATACACTATTTTAACATACATTACTTGTATGAAATTGGCAGTCTAAGTTTTCAGTCTGTGCATAATCAGCTTCTATTTATCTATTAAAATTTTTTATAATGCATATGATTTTTATTTTTCTCATCTGCAGTTATTTTTACACGTGAGCTCTTTACGTCTCCAGATTCTAGCAACACTATTAATTGGACTAGGGTACATGACAGATTTCTAATTTATTTTACGCAGAAGTTCATATCCATTCATATATTTTACTAGAACATATAAGCATCTTGCATATTTTTTCTATTCAAATCCAAACCCATCAAATACAAACCTTATGGAACACAGGTGCAGGAAACATTTGGTTCAAATCACAGGTTTTCATTAACTGACAGAAAAATATTTGCTAATATATGAGGGGAGAATCCCTTGTGTTACTTTTGACATACATGCAGTGACTGCAGAGTATATTTTCTCTTAATGACAGTCAGTAGGTTAGATTAGTCTGGAAGCACTACAGAAGTAATTCAGACCTTCGTTATGTATGTTATCCAGAAGATCTTTAGAGAAGCCTTCAATGATGTACCTTATCAGTTATACTCAGTAATGATATATTAATATGCCCAACAGGGCACACACAAGTACATGCAACATTTGTCTCCTGATGGCCTGTAAAAGTGGCAGGCTGAGATTTTTTGTTGTGCCAGCAAGGTAGGGGAGTGGGGAGGGAAAGGAATAGTTTGGAGAGGGTAAAAATTGCTTCCCAGGTCTGAGTTGTGTCCCGTGACCACCAGATCAAGATGGAACAGCCCAGAGACTGCTCTGTTTTATGCAATTTATCTCCAGCCCCTGAGAGATCACTGACTGAGCCTAACCAGGGTGAAACCTCTAGTTCTCTCCAGCTCCATAGGCTACCTGTGCCACAAAGAGAGTGTGGATCAGAGACCAGCTCACCAGGCTTTACCCCAACGAAAAATTTCTTCTGTGCCTGGGGAAGTTTTTGACTGTGTCTGATTTATTTTGCTCTGTTCAGGATATCCAGCACCAGTTTTTTCTTTACAAGCTTCAGGAAACTGTGTTTTGAAGGGGCATTTCTTGGTTTTGATTTACATAATTAACTTTCATAAGTGGTGAAATTAGGTTTGCTTTTTTTATATTTGGCTCAGCAGTACTCAGTCCTGGAAAAGTCTATGAAGTCTATGTAGTCCTTGATGATGTAGAAATAAAGAAGTGTGGTTTGAAAGACAAGGGCACTGGCAGGAAAAATCTTGCTGAGGCGTTTAAACCAGTAACATCCCTTCCAATCCTGCCCCTTTCCTCTGCTAGGAGTTATCGTGTATGGAGCAGGGATGGCTGAAGTGAACATGTGTCAGCTTCTCACCTTTGGCAGTTTCAAGACTGATGTTTTAACGTGAACTCTAACTGGTGGGTGTTCATCCCACTATGTCAAGCTGAAGTTGAGTTGCTTTCAGTGTCCACCAGGCAGGTGGAAACGACAAGCAGAGGTACAGGCAAACTGCTGGCACCCTTGCTAAATATGAGAGAAGCCATCCATCAGAGCCCTAAGGATTCTTGAAATGCAGTCCTTGCTCTAAGGCTGTCCTCTCTTCAGCAAGAAAGACTGCTTAGATCTTTCTGTTTAGTTTTCCCACTATAAACGGTGATGATAAAGAGTATTCATTTGGTTATGTAAGGAGTGATTAATAAACACATGCAAAAATCCAACTGCAACTTCATTTCACCAAAAATGCATATTTAAGTCAGCTGACATTCTTTACAATATTACAGCTTTTTTCAGCAAATCTTTTTCAATTAAAAAACCTAAACACATTTGTTAAAATGATTGTTTCATTTAGCATTTTCTAAAAAAGCTGGTTTTAAATCTGTATTTTAATTATATTCTTAATGTAAATAAAACCTGAAAACAGCACCAACCATTTTGCAGTGAGTCAAATTAACTTTTCTCCAGGTTTTTCAGAACTGCCAGTGAAATGAAAAATCAGTTATTCTCCCAGTTCTATTATATTAGTTATTCTCACAGTTCATGTTTTAATTTGTGTACCCACCCATGTCTGAAACCCTAAAAAACACTGATGCTTTAAAAGAAGTCTCAGAAAAACTTTACCCTCACGTAACCTCAAATAGCAAAGACAGGAGAGGCAGAAGAAGTTGGGGGTAGGGAGAGCAAGGACGGGGGGTGATAGGAGGAAAGGGGACAGGGAAGGAAACCTCTCCTTGTGTGAGAGTAATACCTTCACTGTTGCTGAAGTCACAGTATTTTACAGGTAACCCACAGCTTATACCCATGGCTAGTTACTGTCAAACATTTGTAGGGCACTTGGAAAACACAAAATGCTGAGTATTGCTTTTCGGGATAATGACAGCTGTATGGAGCTCCACCAGGCTGGATGGTTGCTTTGTGTGATACCGTGGAAAGAGAGAGCTGTGTCCTCTACAGTTAAACTGAAGATCCTGGAGTGCAGTGCCGGCTGGCTTGGTGCTCATGAGCCGTTTCCCAGGAAGGACTCCAGAACGTAAAATGGGATTCAGGTAAAATTTAGGCTTTAAGTCCAAAATTGCTACTGTGAAAAGCTCTGCTAAGCTAATATTCACAACCGGCTGAGGCCAGCCTGGGGACCTCACTGACTCTCCAGGTGCCCAACACCGGGAAAAAAGGTCACAGAGGTTCCTTGCAAAACGCAGCGGTAGCCGCTGCTCTGAGTAGACCCCCTTGCTTATAAGTATGTAACTGCTGCTTGTTAGGTCTGCTGCTTGGGGCATTGAAAACCCTTGCTCACGTTCCTTTGACTCCCCTGAGGCAGGATCTAGGAGGGTGATCAAAAAGGGTGGGCAAAAAGGTGGAAGCATCTTGTGGGCAGGGAGCTTTGAGGCTGTGCAGGGAAGAATCCAGGATTCACAGGGCTGGAAAGGACAAAGAGCTGCACAGACCACTATGCAAGTTAGTAGTCAGGACCCGAACTTGGTGCTGGTAGGGGGAAAACAGTGATTTTAGTCCTTGCACCTTCCCGTGTCGTGTATTTTATCCAATGTATGTTAAATGTACAATACATAAATGGTCATTGATAGGAACAAAAGCCAAGGATCTCCCCCATCAGTCGGTCCCTCATAAGGCTCATAACCATGAAGCTACAGAATGGCGCTGTATTGGGGGTTTCTCTACATGAAGCTTGTAACGTTCTCAGTGCTGGTTGTTTTCCACACAGGAGAGGGAAGGTGTGAAACCAGCCCACAGTTTTTGCAAACTAGCAGAATAAACTGTATCTGTAGCAAGTATCTTTAGAAAGCAGAATGCATATCCAGAGCACTCACAGCGAGAGCTGTTAGTCTTCTCGCTTGTATTCCCACCCACTCCCATGACTCTTGTATTCCTGCTGGAAAGTGGCCCAGCTTCAAAAGGAAGGATTGCATTTAAATAATGTGGGGCACGTTACTCTAAATAGCATCAGAGTCAAACACAGTGTGCGTTATTGTGTAACTTAATTTTCTGTATGTGTTTTCCTTTTGAATACAGTCCACAAAGAAATGGTGAGATTTAATTTAATCAATTAAAATAATTTCTTCCAGCGTTTTCAAACATCTGCCCCAAATCAGGAGACTCTCAAAGACGCTTCCTAAAACTAGGTTTGATTTTGATGAGTTGGCATTTTCCAACAAAAGCAAGAAAAATCCTGACCATCTCTAATTCCCTGTGAAATGGGGAGAATATTTCCTTTTTTTACACATGTGTGAGGCTCTGTCTGGGTGGATGACGTTGTGGTGGGCACAGACTGCCCCTGTCTCTCCATTGTCACACAGGATTTGCCACGCAGCACTTGGGTCACTAACCTGATAAAGGAAACAGGAAAATGATAACTGTGTATTAGTTGCACAGTGTTTTAGCTGTAAAATCCCATAAGAAGAAAAAGTGTTTACACAATGTCTTATTAAGGAAAGTAGTGTTATAAATCATCCCATAAAGAGAAGAAAAACCTAATTGCATGCTTTATCTTCAAAAGTGATGAATTTCAGAATGATCTGCATATCAGGTACCTTGTCTGTATTTTAGTGCTAAAAGGCTTCTGTTGACATATATCCAGCTTCTGTTACCTCTCTTTGACACATCACATAGTTATTTTCTTTTTAATCTCTGAAGAGCAGAAATATTGTGAGCTCTTTGCTGGTGCCAGTATGGATAGAAGCCATCCCTAAAGAGATGTATATTGCAACTGGCAAGATATAAATCACATACTGTATAAATATAGAGGTGTTTGTGTGTCAGGATGTTGGCAAGTGGCTTGTGGGAAAAACTACTCTGTTGGATGCTGAAAGCATCTTTCGGATCTGCCATTTACGACTCCTCTTTTCTTGCTGTTTTTGCACCAATCTTCGAATTGTCATTAGGGTATATGCGATCGCCTGTCCAGATGTTGTGTTGAAGTGCCTTAAGAGACAAAGGGAAGCTCTTGCCATGTTCCTAGTGAGAATGACGCTGTTAGGAATTTGTTTCAGGGTTTGTTTGGGTTTTTTTTTTTACAATCACTCTCTTCATTCACTAATGTCAGCACTTGTTTATTTGTACAGGAGCTTTGTTCTCCACCAACACTGTGGCTTCAAACTGCCTCACTGTCTCTTTGAAGCACAGTAGTCATCTTTTTCCAAACCTCAGTTCCAGATTGCTGCTCCTTGGCCTACTGCTTGTCATTTCCTTTCTCCCTATTTCTTCGTTTTTTTGCTTTGATGAACTTTTTCCAAGCCAGCTGCAAGTTCACAGGTCCCATAGTGCGGCTTAGTGCGGCTACTTTGCTTTAAATCCTACAACATGAGGATTGTTCCTGCTGCGCAATCCACACTGGTCCTATGGAAAGCTCCAGACAGCTTCAGCTTCTTTAAGAAACCTTCATCTTCCCTACCTGAGAGCGCAGTCAACAGGGACAGCCAGCAGGCACAGCAGTTTGGGCAACCACTTGTGCAGAAGGGCGCGGGAAATGGGGCCAGAAATGGAGCTCTGCAGTAGTGGTCGCCCAGGGCATGGTCCCCAGCACCCGCTGGAGCAGATCCCCGGCACGTCAGAGGCCTCAACAGAGACGGAGCTCCTGAGGGAGGACGCAGCTGCCTGGGTCTGGGCCTGCCGGGGTGCTGGGTGCCCTCACGGAGGCTGGGGCAGCAGGAGGTGGGCTCCCTCCCTGCCCCCGGGAGGTGGGCGCTGGTGGAGGGTCTGTGTCACCAAGTGAAGGACCTACGGGAGACGAGTAGAGATGCTGAAAGCGAGAAGCTCTCACTCTTTCTGGGAAATCAGTGTGACAGGGTGCCTCTTTCAAGTGCTTGTGCAGCGTGGGGAGCAAACAGGAGGAATCAGAGGTCTGTGTGCAGTTGCAGGGCTACGACCTCATGGGGTCACAGGCGGACATGGTGGGATAGCTGGAGTGCTGCAACGGACGGATATGGGCTCTTTGGGAAGGACAGGCCAAGAAGGCAAAGAAAAAGTTGCCCGTGATTTGAGATGGCAGCAGGAGTGCACAGGGCCTTGCCTGGAGATGGGTGGTGAGCCAGCTGGGAGCTTATCAGTCAGGATCAGATGGCAGACCAAGATGAGTTTCATTGTGGTGGGTGCCTGCTGCAGACCACCTGAACAGGAGGATGAAGTAGATGAGGTGCCTTCTTCAGACAGCTGGAAGAAGCTTCACATTTCACAGAATGACCAGATGGTTGAGGTTGGAAGGGACCTCTGGAGGTCATCTGGTCCAACCCCCAACTCAAGTGAGGCCACCTAGAGACGCTTGCCTTTGTAGGGCCTTGTCCTTGAACCACCCCAATATCTGCCATTCAGATGGACCTTGACAGGCTGGAGAAATGGGCTGATGGGAACGTCCTGAAGTTCAACAAGGGGAGGTGCAAAGTCCTGCACCTGGGAAGAAACAGCCCCATGCACCAGGGACAGGCTGGAAGGTTGACCGGCTGGAAAGCAGGTTTGCAGAAAAGGACCTGGGGGTCCTGGTGGACACTAAGTGGATCATCAACCAGCAATGTGCCATTGTGGCAAAGAAGGCCACCAGCATCTCATGCAGCATCCTAGCAGGTAAACATCACCAGCAGGTTGAGGGAGGTGATCCTTCCTCTACTCAGCACTGGTGAGACACATCTGGAGTCCTGTGTCCAGTTCTGGGCTCCCCAGTACAAGAGAGACATTGACATAGTGGAGAGACTCCAGCAAAGGGCCACAAGGATGATTAAGGGACCAGAGCATCTCTCCTGCGAGGAAAGGCTGAGAGAGCTCGGTCTGTTTAGCTTGGAGAAGAGAAGGCTCAGGGGGGTCTTATGAATGTACATAACTACCTGAAGGGAGGGTGCAAAGAAGATGGAGCCAGGCTCTGCTCTCTGGTGCCCAGTGACAGGACCAGAGGCAATGGGCACAAACTGAAACACAGGAAATGCCATTTAAACATAAGAAAAAAAACTTCTGCACTGTGAGGGTGGTCAGACACTGGAACAGGTTTCTCAGAGAGGTTGACTCTCCAACCTTGGAGATATTAAAAACCTGACTGAATAGGGTCCTGAGCAACCTGCTGTAAGTGACCCTGCTTGACCAGGGGAGTTGGATTAGACAATCTCCAAAGGTGCCTTCCCACCTCAGCCATGCTGTCATTCTCTCATACATCTTCCTGCACTTCTTAGTCATATTTTGGAAGAAAGGCTGACCAGATATAAAGGCAGAAAGATGAAAAGGTGCTTTGATCAAGTTTGTGCCCTTGCAGAAAAGGAGTGTGTATCTATAGTGTATATTTTATGTACATTATGTGGAGGAATCAACAGGAAATTTGAAATAAATGGAGGAGATACCCTGGAGAAGCAATCTGTCTCACATGTCTCAAGCAAGGGATGCCAGTAGCTTCGATTGAGTAGTTAAATATCCAGAAAATGTAGACTGTGCTGGCAAATCAATAGCAGTTCCCCATTCATGAAATAATTTCCTTTTTTTTTTCTAAAGGCAGTACTTTATGACTAGATCTTCATTATGTGTAGGGTCAATGAATCCAGTTCCCAGGGCTCTTGTCACAGGTAGCTGGAACTCCCCGAGTGGGAAAGCGAAGGCATCCAGCCTAAATCTGCAAGCTTTGGGAAAGAAAGGACTATGGACATGGCAGGCTGGAGTCCAGCTGCCAGCCACTGCTGGGATCTGATATCTTGCAGATCCATAGGCAGCACCAGAAGGACTAGATCAGCTTGGGGAACAGCTCAAGGATTAGGGAAGATCAGGGGGTTTGTGTATGGAGGAATCTTGATGCAGGAGACAGTCTGGACATACATACTTAAAATAATCATACTAAATAATGAAACATAAACACTATCGGAGGGTTTCTCATCACATGTTATCTCGGATCAAATTTATGAGAGGATTGATTTATTCTGAATCTACAACATATACAATAATTTATAATGGTAAAGTATTGAATAAACACTACACTGTCACCTTTTTTATTATTTAAGTGTCTTGAACAGTACCAAAATCAGTTAGAATTCCTGAGAATGCATTCCTGCTATTAGTTATCTGACCTGGATATGAATCAGTAACCTAGAGCTGCAAAGCCATGCATGTAATCATACCACTTTCCCCACTTTAACTTGCTTTATTATGATAACTGTAACCAGCTGTGGTATGAAAAACTGCTTCTATACTGCATCTACAGTCTGTTCTAAAATCAGATCTAAAAAATAATGACCTGTGCCATCTCCAGAGAAGAACTACTAATTAAATATATTCCTTTTAATATTTCATCTGTTGTCCTCAAAAAGACAATAATTTCAACTCTTACATACATTTTTTCCACATTATTTGAAGTTCATTATCTATTCCTTAAGAATAAGAGTACAGTACTATCTAGCAGAACTAAGTTGTCGTGACAAAAATTGATATCAGTCTAAATTATCTATGCAGCAAAATGATAGAAACCAACAACTTTACAAGATATGAAATAGCATACAGAAAGAAAGCAGTTCCATTTCCATTAAAAACAAAAGCCCTGTTAATAAGCTGCTGGCATCATGATGTCATTTGATATAACCATTTCAGGGTTAATGGTGGTTTGCTATCATGGAGGATTTTGCAAATGTTGAAGTTATCAGTGTCCCCATATACGCCTTAGCTCAGCAAAGCAGTTAAGCATGTGCTTAAGTCTCATTCCGTAATCTCTTTCTCTAACCATAAATCCTGCTTCATTGACTTCTGCACTTTTTATAGCTTGCTGAGGGAAATTCATGCTACCTGTTTGGCAACATAACAGTAGCATGACAGACTAGTGCATGCCTGCACCTTGTTTAGGATTTTATTAGAGAATACATCTGGAAATGGAAGGAAAATGTAGTAACAGAGATAATCACTTTATTCTTCTCATTTGACTTAATGTAAAAGCGTTTAACTCACAAATGGTGTACTGCTAATTACAGCATCTATTGAGATATTGATACTAATTCTTCAGTTATATTCATTATTATTTATTTTTTATTTATCAACACTGCAGCATGTAGAAAGCTACACATGAGCCCTGATCTAAACCCCTCATGGTCTGAAAGGCAGGCGCAGGAAAAGGTGGATGAGCCAAGAAGGGGACAAACAGAGTGAACCAGATAAAACCAAGCTAGTTTGGTGAGGACAGTTGTTTCGGGTTTCTTCCCTGTTTTTGTGTCTATTAACCTTCCCAGTGGCTGTGCATTTTTACATGTTTGCACCTTTTGTCGTTCACGTCAGACATTTTTGTATGTCAACTGCGTGCAAGTAGATAAAGCAAGCACTTTTTTCTTACAGAAAGGCTACTCATTCTTCTGTACTTTACACATCAAAATGATTTATGGCACTATGGATGGACTGGTGCTGTAAATGGACGATGCAGGTCCTGACTCCAAGACTCTTACAAGTTTTCACATCATACAGGCCTGGGTGGCTAGGAGATGTTCAGAACTCTGCTGGGCAATGCCCTGAGCAACCCATCTAGCTTTGAAGTTAGCTATACTTTGAGCAGGGTGCTGGGCTAGATGTAACTTTTTAATGATGCTTTAATAAAACCCAAAAGGAATAGGGGATGAATTGGATTCTCCAATGAGACACATTGGTTATTTCATTACATGCAACACAATAATGCTAATTATTAAGTCAATAAGTGTATGCCAACATGTTAAAAGAAATGTAATGAAGAGAGAAAAATAAAAATCTTTGTGGAGGCATTAATGCTATCTTTTAAGGAGGAAAAACCTTGGGAACAGTGCTGAGAAAATCCTGTTAGACAAGATCGACTGAGATATGGAATTTCCTTTTCATAAGAAATGCTGACATCTGAGAATTCGTTATTGTTTCAATTCAGGGTGAAATCAAATGTTTCTGATATGCCGCACAAACATCAGTTTTGAAAAAGACTGAATTTCAGCAATATTTAAATTCATAATCTGTCACTCTTTCAGATTTCATTCTCTGTTTTCAACCAGAGAATACATGGATAGTATATATTATTATTAGATTATTTCTGAAAGCATTAACAGTGTACAGTATATCAGTTTTCCCTCCAGTACAAGTTTCTGAAACTGAGGGTAGTGAAGTCTTCAGGCGAGTGAAGACTTCCCATAGCAACATTGATCACAGCTGACATAATGAAAAATATTTAGATGTTAGCTAAAACTGTATTTTCTATTATTTTTCCTGAAAAGCATTTTCTAACTATAGAATAGGTTTATCCCAGGGAGCGTTAAAAAAAAAAAAAAAGAGGAGTCTTTTAGGGGGAAAAAAAAGCTGTGGTCAAAGGGAGGCTGCAGACCGTAACCAGCCATGGGTTCCTCCAGGAGCCGGTGGAGGCAGAGAGGAGAGCTGCTGGGACCCATGCCACCAAGCTGGCTCCGGAAAGGGCAGGGCTGATTATTGTGACAGGGTGTGCAGTGCCCCTTTTCGTTTGCCTTGCCGCCCAGGGGTTGGAGCACTTGCCCGTGCCACAGGAGAGCTGGGTTGCAGATCCGCTGTACCCAGATTTGCTTCGGAGTGAGCGCTTTCAATATCAGAACATAATGCACAGGGCAGCAGCTGGCAGCAGCACTGTTATTACCATCAAGGACATTATAGGCAGACTAGATTAGGACTAACTTTTGGGGCTTCACCTAGGATGCACGTTGATGGTCACTGAATGAGATACTGAGAAGAAAGTCATCTTAGCTACGATGCAGAAGGAGAAGGGAGGAAATGGTAAAGCCCAAACTGGTGTTATTCAAGAGACAAAAAGGGCTGTTAAAATTTTTGAAGAATGGTTTGAAAAAAATTAATGAAATACTACAGTAAAGCAGCCAGAGATGCAACTGTGGCAAAGCTCTAGCTTGTGGTAATTAACAACCTCTGAGCATTCAAAACTAATCTAGAAGTGGAATGAGAGAAGAAAGAATACAACCAAAATTAATTCTGTCTAAATGGATGTAAGTGTTAAAGAAAATGAAAGAAAGATCCCAAAGGACTCCATGAGAAGTTTTCTGTTGAGAAAGCTGCAACGGAAAGATTTGGAAGAGCTGAGTCCCTAAAATAAATGTAACAGAGAGAAGGTGCTATCTCTGCTGAAAAACCATTTGTGTGCTCAGCAGCAAGTTCTCCAAAGTGGCAAAGATCCTAACCTCCGGCAGCTGATCCAGACAATGTTAAAGAAAACAATAATCTTGATTAGGTTTGCTATAGGAGAAACATAAACTTCTTCTGAGCAATGGCTGAGCCGAAGAATCTGATAGAGATTCGTTTCACTCAGTATCTGGCTTAGTTCAGTCAATATCATGTAACGTGAATCGCTGAAGAACATAACCAACTTCAACTAGCTCCTGCTATACCTTCCTGGAGATATAATTCCCTCATCTTCCTTTTTCAGTTAAGCATAAGGCCATCAGAAATTAGTGATAAACATCAGAATCCAAAATACTTATTACAAATCTGTTAATTAGCTCTGTGACAACCCTGCAAACAGTCTTCCTTGTGTTGCTGGACAATGGAAAGTTAATTTGTCTCAAACTTTTTATGTTCATGAATCAGAAATCTCAAGATGATGCAGCTGTTTCCAGTTTTGGACTTCTCTGGGCAAAATGCGCAGTTCAGCACCCCACGATGTTGCTACCCTCCATCAACACTAAGATACCGGTTTTGACCTCAGGGCTCAACATAATGTGTTTGGGCGTAAACAACTGCATTGTCATTCTCACGTAGGAGTGCTAAGAGCTCTCAGAACTATGAACTTGACTAATTTCATTTTGCTTCATGTTTCTCCTTCTATATCCGCAGTCGGATGTTTACCCTGCATGGCTGATTTCTAACCATGCCCACACTTTCAAGATTTCTACTGACTTCAGGTGTTCCCAGAAGACAGCCTCAGCTTTTCTAGGTGCTAACTTAGTGCCTAACAGTCCAAAATGCAGATCAGAGTATGAGTCGATGATTTTATTTCTTTAATGAGATGTGGTATTATTAGATGTTTGTTAGGTTTGGGATAGGTGGGACTAGCAGTTGCATGTTTAAACCT
This sequence comes from Gavia stellata, assembly GCF_030936135.1. Classification (NCBI taxonomy): domain Eukaryota; kingdom Metazoa; phylum Chordata; class Aves; order Gaviiformes; family Gaviidae; genus Gavia; species Gavia stellata. The sequence goes on from NC_082594.1 coordinate 57,291,277, forward strand.
GAACTTCCCTGCAAATTCCTTGTACTCATGACCACCAAGTTTTGGCAGTTCTTAGAGATCTTTCTTTTATTGACAATAAGGGCTGGGACTGTGTGGCTGGTCTTAATTATTTCATGTAATTAATTAAGATTAATTAATTAGCTGTCTACTAAACCCAAAACATTCTGGGATTTTCTGTGTAAAAATTCAAGTTGTCAAGCACATAATCTAATGTGGACTTTCCTCTCCTGCCTTTTTTTCAGATGCTGTCAAGACTGTGGCTGAACCATCAAATATCTCCTCATTTATATTTTATTTGCAAATGATACACTTGTAGCTGGAAAAATAATCTCTCTGTTCCTACGGGTGGAGGTGGGAAAGTTGACAGGTCCCTTTTGGCAGTGGCAAAAAGTGGTTTATGGTAATTTCGGCTAACCTTGGCCTCCCATAAATAAAAACATGAAACTTTTTAACACCCACACTCTAAGTCTGATGCTCCTCCTGCTCTTCTTGAGTATATTAACACTCCACTTGTTAGCAAGTGGGATGCATAAACCCCAATCTTGGCTATGATGGTGCAGGAGGTCTGTGCCCAGACCTTCTTGAAAGTATCTGGAGACCAGTTAGTTTGAGGTCACCCTCAGAAGTCTTTATGCCAGAACATGTATTCATTTAACTCCCTCAGTTTCTCCTTACTACAATTTGTGTCCTATGTCCCTTGCCCATCTTTGCATGCTGTTGCTCCTAGGGTGCCGGTCATGCACCTGCACCACATAGGTGTTCACAGTCCAGTCCTTGTGTCCCTCTCTCTCCTGTCGTAGGAGATGTGACAGCCTGCGCCGTACTCCACAGTACATTGTGCTGTACTCTGACCAGCTGCAGCACATAATTTCCTTTCCACAGAATCTACATTTCGCTTAAGTTTAGTGCAGAAGCGCTGATCTTCCCCAAAGCTTCTCAGAGCAGCAAAGCTGTGTTCTCTCATGGTTGTGTTTTTTTTAGCATCAGAACCTCCAATGGGTAAATCTCAGGGGTTTATCTACTATGAAAAAAAGTTGTATTTTCTAGTGAAAATGCACCGGGTGCTTCACATAGTCTGAGAAAACAGTGTTTCCCAAGGGGATATTGAACATGCTCAGACGAGTGCTCTGTTTTCCCAAGGACACCTGCCAGAACCTTGCTGACATATCAGGTGTTGAAAAATGTTTGGCATCAACTGCCTCTCACAGAATTTCTCCCCTTGTTGACAGTAGGAAACAGTCATGTTATGCATATTTCTTTAATTCTCCTGGCTCCATACATAGCAAAGTGTCTCATATGTTTTCTTCTATAACCACTGATTCCCAAAGAGAACAGAATATCCAGCTCTTCTTTTGGACTGGGTTTTAAGGGAAAGGGAACTTCAGACCAGGAACTGAACAAAGATGGGAGAAGGGCCTTTTTCACCTTGTCCTCTGATGGGAACTTCCTTGTCTGTGTTCCATGAAACGTTGGATGTCTTGGTCCCTTGGCCCACTAATCATGTCATGCCAGTGCCTACATGATCAGACTAAGGATGCAATGATTCTTTTTTCAGTTTAGGATTGGGTACATTTCTTTGAGTGTTACTACAATTTCTATCTTTTCCACTCTGTCCTGTGTTCACAGTTTCACGTTTTAACTTAACAAGAAGTTGTTCACCAGCATAAGTTCCCATTTACTTTCTGATGACCATAGGGCAAAAACTTCTTAAAGCACCACTGTTTTGCATGCAAATATCCATCTCTGCCTTCAGAGTCTCGTATTTCTCTTTGCATTGCATAGGAGACAAATCCATCGGTAAAGGAAAAGCTCTTTTTTATTTGGTAGGGAATTAGTAGACAGAGCTCCGTGCAAATTTTTCTGTCATGTACAATTTTTGCTTTTTGACTATTTATGCCTCAACAAGATCCCCTGGCCAATTGCTTCCTGTAGTAGTCAGACTACCTTCTGCCAATCAAAACATTATGCACAGCTATCAGGCATTATTATCAACACCTATCCTGCAGTAGTTTTGTTCGTGGTGAGTAATTTAACACTCAACACTCTGAAACCTAAAGCTAATATTGTGAAGTACTCCAAGGAGACAAATTGCATATATCTTAAACTTTCGATAATCATCTGGTAGCGTGGGGATACTATTACATTGTGGGTTTTCAGAAAACCAACCAAAACAACAAAAAGTTCTGTTCCTGATGCAGCCAAGGATCCCTTGCTTTCCATCTGCTGGAGCTGAGCATCACCAGCTGGTGGTACCCTCCTGGCACTAGGAATGCAAGCTGGTGGGTGCTCCCTATCATCAGGCTTTAGCCTGCTTTGGAGCTCATCAATACAAAATGAAACCTTCTGCATTCCTTCAACTTGCAGCTGGTGAGCCAGTCCATTCTTTAATCTGCTTAACATCTGATTCCTGGCATTTGACCAGTATTGCAAGTTTTTGTGAGCTTATAAAATGTTACCACTTAGTTGAACGAGATTCTCTCCCTCTCTTATCACAGGGTTGACAGTGATTTTTGGCTTTCACCACCTTTCTGTCTCAGTTGTGTAACTAAATTGCTTGCCTACACTGAGCTGTGCAAGAGTCAAATATCGACCTGCTTCGCTAGCTAAAGGCTACATAAGCAATATAGTACCCATTCTTCTAAGTAACCCCAGTGATCAGCTGAGAAAAAGAAATGTAGTTGTCAGTTATGGTATTTCCTTGGTGAATACCTCCTAGTCACCTTAAATTCTGCTTAACACTGAGTATAGAAATGTATGAGGGGCCAGTACAGCTCTAACTGGCATCAGCTACCAATTAAAATAACTTCCCAATGAAAAATGCCTTGAGATGGCTGCTACTTTTTGTTTTGTGGATCTTAGGCCTGATATTAGAGCAAAGTTACTACCTGAGCCATAGGGCTCAAAGGTGGATGTAGAGTTTTCTGAATTGCGGAAGGTATAAACGCTCTCTCCCTACGGATTCACTGGTGTAAACTGAGAACAGTGGGAATAGTCCGTATAGCCAGACTGTCATCTCCATTCCCAGCCTCTGCTGTCAGCAGTCTTCATGTATTTGACTGTCTATGTTCCCCCTCTTCAGGATAAATAAAATTCTTCCCTTTAGCATCTCTCGCATCTCCCCTTGGCTAACCATGATCTCCGACCCTCACATAATTCCTCTCTCTGGCTTATCAATAGCTCGTTATTCCTAGTATGGAATTCAGCTGCCACCTTCTACTTCAGGCATTTTCTTTTTGCCAGCTTGTAAGCCTCAGATAATTCAATGCCATATTCACTTCTCCATTTTACTCTTGCTTCCACTCTCTCCTCACTGTGACTTCCAAGACTGACTATTGTTTTTATTGTTTTTTAAAAAAGGGTTTATTATGTAGGGGACATCTTCTTTTGAAACTTACTGCTTTCTAACTTACACATGCTGGGGCAACCTAGACAGACAACAGCTGTCCTTGCCTTCTGATGTGCACAGCATGCTCTTTGAGATCATGGTCTTGCACAGATTCAGCTTAGGTGCGTGCAGGACTGTAGAGTGGCTCCAGCCAGGACAGCCCAGCTCCTGGGGTACAAACCAGAGGCATGGCAGTAGGAGGGTATTGGTCTTTGCGTAGGCTCACATGGGGTAAAGTCAGGGTGCATCCAGGAGAAACTCCCAAGCCTGGGAAGCAGGAAGTCCTCCTAGGTAAAGCAGAAAAGCTTTAGCCATGGAAAGCTCTGTGGTACCTAGGAATGGCATTAATGAGGAAAATCCAAACTGCTGTGTTGAGTGGCAATGCAGGATAGAGCGGGTCTACGAAGTCCCATGGCATGTTGCAGGCTGCTGGAAGACCAAGGAAGCAGGATGGTCAGGCACAGAACAAGAAAGCAAGCACCTCAGGAAAAGGAGCTGCTTCTTTTGGTTTGCCAAATATAAGTCAAGCAAAAAAATTAATAGTCGCTATTAACCTACAAAGCGTGGTCTTAGCAGACTAGGAATTCAACAGCCCCTCCAAATGCAATGCTGTGCCATGAGGGAAACATCCTGGCTGTACGAACATGGAAGTAATGAATAGGAGTAGCGGGGTGATAGCACTTGCATATGTTGTTCTGCCAAGACAACAGCTAGGATATGGAGTTCAGTGTTGGTATTTTTTCAAAAAACAGTGAAAAGATGGAGAAAGTGCTGAAAAAATGCAGTAAGTGATTTAAGAACTGGATTTTTTTTTTTTTAATCTTATCAGAAAGAAAATTGAGAAGGGATTTGATTAGAGTATATAAATCCCTTTCCTGGGAGCAAATGCTGAGCGCTGAAGTGATCTTGAATTTAGTAGAGAATGAAACTGTAGTTGGAATCTGAAGCTAAGTCAATCCAGGACAGAAGTCAGATACCATTTTTTTTTTTAACAGTGAGTGGGATCAACCATTCAAACTAACTACCATGCAATAGATTTTCTGTCTCCAGCTATTGTCAGATCAAGACCAGATAGTCTGCTAGAAGTTATGCGTTAGTCAAACACAAATTATTCTTTCATCAAACAGAAGTTATTGGGCTCCATACAGAATTAATTGGGTGATGAAGTAATAGCTCTAATATACTGCAGATCAAATTTTATGATCTAATAGTCCATTTTGGCAGTGGAATATAAACGCATACGTGTGGATTTAAATGTCTAAATCTAGGGACCCAGGTTTGTCATTTTCAGACAGTTCCTGTGAGACTATATTTCTTAGGATCACAGAGTTTGCTGTACTTGATTATAGGGTTCTCCATCATCTTTAAATTCCCATCTCCTACACCGGGTCACATCTGTGTGGGTTCTTCCCTTGCTATACTCCTAATTAGCTGTACAAGGACACTTCAAATTCCATAAACACTCTGTGCTGTAAATGTCATCAGTTCTGTAAACACTGTCGTTGTTGTAGCACCCCATAAACTTTGACCAATCACCCCTCAGAATATCCCTGGCCCCCTTAAGGAGGCTCTTATTCCCATTGAATAAAATGGGAAGGACACTGAGGCACTCAGAGGTTCTGATTGTGAACAAGCTCCACATTCAGGACTGCTTGCTCACAAGAGGCAGTGCTGAAGTTGAATGAGAAACTTTGCTTCTGTTTGTCAGTGCAAATTCATCTGTTATGTATTCATTTCATATTTCAGCTTCCTATCTAGCCTGCCCCTTCATGCACTCAGCACAGCTCAGCTGAAAGCAGTGGTGACACTAATGATCTTTTAAAAATTCTTAGCAGTTAGCTAAATAAATACATTTAGATGTCCAGTGTCTGGAGACCTCTCATAGAGTAATTCCTAGTTATGTTTTGATGGCTTAAGATGTATGAATAAGGAGATTTTCCTTGGGAACATCTACATACGTATTTACAAGATCAGGTAATGTATTGCAGAACTGCAGAGGTCTCTGTCTTCAGTAAAAAGCAGGATGAATACTCAAGCCGTGTCCAAGTTGACCAGACATAACCCATGGTTCAAGACTTCTTCCTCCATCCAGGCCTGCACGTGAGAAAGTTCTGAAGATTATCTCATCCCTAATCACCTCAACTGGAGCCTATTCACAGCTCAGTTATTATGACTACACCTCCAGTAGGAAAAGAGGTAAACTGGGCTACTCTGTACATACAGTATGTGTTCCAGCACTACAGTGATGGGAACTGGAGAATATGTATATGCAGTATATTATTAAAACTACCATATGAGCCTAATGCAGTACATTCACTGCAGAGTGGAGAGGTTCACTTGGCAATCATAGAATCATAGAATTGTTAAGGTTGGAAAAGAACTTTAAGATCATCAAGTCCAACCGTAAACCTAACCCTGCTAAGTCCACCACTAAACCATGTCCCTCAGCGCCTCATCCACATGTCTTTTAAACACCTCCAGGGATGGTGACTCAACTACTTCCCTGGGCAGCCTGTTCCAGTGTCTGACAACCCTTTTGGTGAAGACATTTTTCCTAATATCCAGTCTAAACCTCCCCTGGGGCAACTTGAGGCCATTTCCTCTTGTCCTATCACTTGTCACTTGGGAGAAGAGACCAACACCCACCTCTCTACAACCTCCTTTGAGGTCGTTGTAGAGAGCGATAAGGTCTCCCCTCAGCCTCCTCTTCTCCAGACTAAACAACCCCAGTTCTCTCAACTGTTGTGAACATTAAACATTTTTAGGTCATAGAGTAGTAGAGGTATTCCTGAGGATAAGTTCATGACAAAGCTGGAAGGTTAATCTACAAACTGATTGGCAGGTAAATTAACTTTTCCCCTGAGAATACTAACAGTTAGAGATTATCTACTTTGTAATTACAGAAGTGATTGAAACACATGTAGGTACACCTAAGTCATATTCTTGCCTTCAGTAACTTCAGACGAGGCCCAAATTACCCAGTGCCTGCTGTCAGGAGATGAGTGGCTGATGCCATTTGCTGTAGCACCTCAAATTTCTCGTACTTTGATCTTGGGGATCTCTCCAAAGACAAAGTCTTAAAAGAAACAAAATCATTTAGAAATTCCTTGATATTTCAGTGCTTGACATCTCAATTTCAGGAGGAAAATGGTTATGGCACTGTGACAAAGCAGTAGTTTTGTACAATATGGATCATTCCATTGGTATGTCTAACCTGTCTTATTTTTTCCACAGTAGCTTTACTGCTTCTTAGCTCAAAGTCATCCAGAAGCCTGTGATTTTCAGGTTTGTTCCCAAGATCCCAGCAGCAGTGGCTGGAACTGGGACTCTCTCAGCAGCCTCCACTGCCACCAACCATGTGCCAGGGCTTGCTGGTTTGTTGGCTGTATTTTACTGATTTTACTAGCACGTGTGAGGCAGAGGGTTTGAAACTCTTTCTGAGCCCCCATTGATGGGGGGCCACTAACCAAAGATCACTGAGCAGGCCAGTATGGGGCTTGGGAGCAGCTCCTCTGTTTCATAATAGGTTTGCTTTTGGCCCCCTCGGTCCCAGTTAGCCCAGGAAATGGTAAATAACCATAATGGTGAGAAACCAGGTCTGGTGGCATATGAACTTTCTTGCTGGGGTCCTGCAGTGATTGAACTAATTACTCAGGGTAAATGTTTAAAAATGGATGGAGCGGCAGGTATCCTGATGCTATAGTCCTTCCTAGCGGTCAGTTCCTACACAGGGAAATATTTAACTCAAAAGGATAGATGTATTAAATGGAATTCAGCTGGAGGGAAAAAACCAATCAGAAATTCAATAAAACATTTCAAATTGAGTACCTAATAGGTTTGTTTTGAGAACAAATTCCCTGTGCAACAAAAAGTAAAATTAAATAGAAAGCTAACATGATAAAGTAATACAACCAGAAAATGAATACTTTCTCTTTGTATCAAATCAATGCATATCACTGAAGTGCAGAGTCCTCTTAAATAAATGCTTTCCGAAATAATTTGGTGCAGTTAGGGCTGTCACAAACTCCAGTTCCAAAGAAGGACAGTGGGTGATATTCTTGATCTCTGATGATCAGAGAGCCTGAAGCATCTGAAAAGCAGCTACCAGAATGAAGGACTGCTTAATACCTTTAAATAAGGAGAAGATTGACTTTTAAAAATTAAAGATACCTTTTTGAAGCTCTTTACAGAACAAGAAAATAGACTCTTAGCAGAATTTTCTATTTGTTTGCATGTCAAGCAGAGAATAGCTTTATATTATTGGCAAATAGTGGTATTCTACACAAATGCCTTCAATGTGTAATTAATGAGTGGAAGCTGGTATGATTTACTCCTGTTAAAGAATGATGAGAGGCTCTAGCCGAGGCCATGGCCTGCTGCAGGCACCCCTGTGCATACATGTAATAGGGAAAAGCCCTCCTTCTGGAGGCTTTGCAGCTTCTCTAGATGAGGTGTCAGCACGGATTGCCAGGGTGCAGGGCCAGACCATGTAGCCCGTGACCAAGCTATGAAAGATGTTTCAGGGGAGGGAATTAGCCATCCACAAAAAGTAGACAGGTGGACGGTTGCTTCATGTAAGGATCTTATGACAAGTTCTGTGCACAGGCTTCAACCTAATCCATAAGGTTTTTGCACTGGAAACGTCTTTGTCATTCTCAGAACTCCAAATGTTTGTGTCAGCTCCGCAAATGCTGGCACAGGCTGAAGCTGGGAGAAAGCAAGGCTTATTTTGTCATCTTATAGACGGGAAACTGGAGCACATACAAACTGAGGATGCAATTCATGAGCCTAAATATAAGCATCTACTGCCATTGTAAATATCTGAAGGTATCCAAAACATCTGCATGGGGCTGGCAGATGCAGGCAGGGCCTACAGGAGGCACACAGTCTGCTGGGGTGGAGCTGGACGCTGGGCAGTATACCAAACGGGGCACCTAAAATGGCTTTATGTTTAGAAACCTGAATTGCTCTCTGAATGATTGTTCATGGACTGAATAGCTACTGCAGGGCAGAAATTTGAAAGCAAGTGTTTTGAGAGGTGGTCCATTGGCTTTCACATCTACTCCTCAAAAATATGTATGATTCAAGTAGCCTTTACCATGTAATGGCATGGACACCTCTATTCCTTTCTGTCCAACACAGAGCAACATTTCTGAGAAGAACCCTAGGTTCCTCAGATTTGTATCCTAATATAATAAAGGGAATTTGTTTCTAGATAGCAGTTACTGAAGATCGACCTATTTGTAAATGTGTAAAATGTGTGCATTGCAAAAGCAACCAATAACATGCTGATTTCAGCTCAAGATTTCAAATCCAGAAAAAAAATTACAAATCTGGTCCTTCTAAAGCCAACTCATTTCCTTCCCGTAATGTCCTTTATGTGAGAATTTCCCGAACTTGGGAAATCCCATCAGGATCAGTTCAGCTTAAATATTTCCTCTCCAGACCATTCTAACTGCTGTCTATTAAATGACTTTGTGGCTTCCTGACACTGTAAGCAGCTTAATTGAAAATTTGATTAAGCAAAATAATCGCCTGTTTTACAACAAGAATGAGAATTTTTGTGGGAGAGCTGTTTTTTTGTCATTCATCTCTGTCAGGCCACTGTGTTTTTATGCACATTTGAACTGATGTCATTGCTGACAAATCAGTCCCTGCCCATCCTTTGCTATTATTATGTTTTCCACTGGCATTTCTGAGAAAATAATAAAGATCTTAAAGTTTCTTAAGGACAAGATCCACAGTCCCAGTATCAGCTCTGGGTGATCTCTAACTACATATCACTAGTAAGGATTTAGCCAATTGAGTTATTGTAGCTTAACTAAAATAGCTTCAGCAGAGTTGGAGGGTATATCAGCTTTCAAACAAGATAGGAGATATCTCTGAGAGATGTGGAGAGCAGCTCTCATTGAGTCCTATCCTACCACTTAGCATAGCATAACCAGAAGTTTTGACTTGGGAGAAACCCTTGAATTCAGTCAGGTGTCAGAGCTGGACACAAAACGAGGATGGTGGCTTCTGGTTAACTGCTCAGTTAGTGCTGTGTGGGACAGAAGCTCTGTAGTGCCACATACCTCCATATTTCCAGTGAAGGGCTACTTTCTCAACAGATGGCTTTTGGCAACTTTCCTTGTGTCCCAAACCAGACTGCTGTGGAGTTCGTAGGCATGAACTCATGTATTACTGAAGATAAGACCAAACAGTCAGGCAAGGAATGGTGGCCAGGAAGGAAATGGGAAGGAAATAGCCTGTTGCATCAACACATAGAAATGAATAAGAGGAGACCACTGTATCACAGCACAATGCCAGTGTACAAAACCAATCACATTCTGGATTTTTTCCATGTTTCAGGGGTTTGTGTTGTTAATGAACATCGTTCTGTCTGCAGTGCAATGTTAGTGTGATTTTCTTGGGTGTAAAATCATCATGTCACCCAATACACTTAAGCATTTAATAGGAAAATATGGTTTGATATTTTAAGTCTGTCAGTTTTAGAGAACCACTGGCTGATAAAGTATTTCTGTTGACCAAAAGGAAGGTTTCAAAAATTGGTGGTATATATAAGCTAGTTGGTCTTAATGGTGTTATCAATAGGTTTTTCACCTTGACTAACATTTGAAATCCACGTTCAATGGTATGTCAGATTTACAAATACGGACGACACTTCATCAGGAGAATTGGGAACAGGGCAAAATATGATAGACAGCGTTCCAGCTGGAGTCAATAGTTGATCGCCAGTGTCTGCACTAGTGTCAAGCATCAATGGATCAGCAAGACACATACTTCTGAGTGATCTGTGGTCTTAGAGGATTATGAATTTTCAAATCTCAGTCCTGGATAAACATTGTATTAGAAAAACTGAAATGCACTGATAGAGATAAATAAGGCATTCAGAATACCTTGGAAGATCACAGGAAAAAGAGGCTGGAAGGGACTTTGAGAGGTCATCTACTCCCTCTGCCCCCTCAAGGCAAGATAAACTATACCTATGACATTCCTGACAGACACTTCTTTAACCTGTTCTTGAAAAAACCACCAGTGATAGAGGTCCTACAGCCTCCCTAGGCAATCTATTCCAAGGCTTAACTAGAAAGTTTTTCCTAATGACTATCCTAAATCCCCTTTGCAGAAATTTAAGCTCATCAGTTCTTGTCCTATCTACCAGGAACACGGAGAACAGATTATTCCTTGCCTTTATAAATACACTTAAAAATTATGAAAATTTCTGACTTCGTTTTCCTCGTATAGGCCTTGTAATTTACTGGTAAGAAAAGAAGAAATCAGGAAGCAGTAGAGAGCAAGTGTATAAGCGTAGGCTTTCATTTCTATAAACTGCTATATGCAGGTGTAAAAGTGATGTGTAACGGATATACATTTTATGGACTAAGATGCTAGAAGTGTAAGAGTAAGAGTAAGAGTGCAATCTAAGATTGCAAACAGCCATGGGAAAACTCCTGATTTTTGACAGGGATCATATCAGGACCACAAAGCTAAAACTTGTTAGTGGGTCTTGGTCATCTGCCTCAAAGGCTGGTTCTGATCTCAGTTTCATTTTGCAAAAGCGGCATTTGGTTTCTGACTTTGTTTCAAGGTCTTGGGAGGAGGACAAATATGAAATAGAAATTTTGATCACATTAGGTAATATATAGGATACAGCTCCACTGGCAAAGTCATTTGGATCAGTAGGAGCAGATTGAGAGAGTAAACCTGTTGGTGCTGAGTGTGCCATATCCACACTCTGTGCATTTCAGAGAGGGTGAATCTGGACTAGCTGCAGCACAGGCCCAGGGACTGAATGCCTATAAGCACTGGGAGCACTGTACGAGCGCTTCTGGAGCGTGTCTTCTGGGTTAGGTTCACCCAACAGGAATACAGCTGATGCATGCCAAGGTGTGAGGTGAACCAAATGAACCAAAACCCAACAAATGAGGACAACCAGGAAACCCACTTTGAAAGTGCAGTCTTGATTTGAGCTAAAATGCTAATTTCTTGCTAGGTCAGGAAAGTGCCAACTTTTGCTCTGTACACCATTTCAGCAGGCCATGTCAGAGGCCAATTGGATGTTAAGCCTCAAAACTGGTTACCCAAAATGAAATAATTTCCCTAACCAATACAAGCTTCAATCTGTGGGGCAGTTCTTCTTTTAAACCCCTGGATTTTCAGAGCCGGACAGTGTATTTTCTGCAGTCAATATGTCCATTTAAGAAATTTCCATTCCCCTCTTCCCTGCCAGCCACTGTTTGCTCCCTCAGTTTTGCTGACATACTTGTTTATGAACTGTGAATTTGATCTGGCCACTGAAGGGCAATAGGAGAGCAGACCCAAATGGCCAGAGTGAGTGCAGGGACAACCATTACACCATCATCACAAGTGAGGAAAAAGTTGTGGATCTTCAGTCTCAGGAAATGATGGACCCTGCCAACAAACATCTGTCTGAGCCATAGGACTGGCAAACAGCCCTTGATTCTTTCATAGTTGTTCTATGCTGCCCTCCAAAGTAAGTAAATTGCTTAAAGAGGGAGTAGGGTGAGGGAGGCCATCCTAAGGGACTACTTTTGCTGGGTAGGCAAGAGGGGAAGAGCAGTGTGGGTGATGAGGAGAAACCTACAGGGATCTAGACAAGATGGTGAAGCCTTGATAAAGATTTTAGTGTTGAGTCCAGAAAAATGGACAACAGAAAGGAAAGGCATATGATGGAGGCTGCCTGGAAACAGTGTCTAGCTCCGATGCTGCTCTTCTGGTATTTCTTCCATTTTTCCAACGTAGTTGTTTGTATGGTCATTTGAGCCAGAACAAGGAACAACTTTTTTCCCCCTACTCAGGCCAGTGTCCTGGTTTGCTTCACTATGTGACCACACAAATGACCAATGGAGGATGGGGTTTAGGAGAAGGAGCAGGGGACTACCTAAGTCATCATGGCCACCTGAAAAGCTCTGTGTAAGTTTTACATAGCCAAAGATGAGTGAAACGCAAGCCAGACTGACTGAGATGAACAACAATAAGGTTATTCATCACTGTGGTTTGGGAAGCACTTAGCATGATTTAAAATGGAAGACGTGTCCAAATATAGAGACCTGTCTTGATCTCACTGGACACAAATCTCCTTTAAAGACAGGATGCAATTCATTTTACCTGTCTTCAGTCATTGAAAAGTTAAATGTCTAAGCCAGTCACCCCAGGCTCCCTTTGTATTCAATCAGGAGAAACAGATATTTCCAGAGGGTGACTGATCCCTCCTTAAGGTGGATGTCTGACACAGGTTGCATAATTTTCTTTCTGAAGGTGCCAGTTTCTCCCCATTGACTGAAAAAAAAAGCAGGGTGGCTAACTCAGACTTAGATGTCTAATTTTTAGGTGTGTAAAGGTAGGTGAGATGAATCATGTCCTAGGGAATCTCACTATTTGGGTACCACTGCAAGAGCCATATGATCAAAGTTGTATTTCACTTATATGGCCAAAGCACTAAGTGGCCTGTACATAAATAAGGCCTCATGGGTCAATGACAAAACTCCATTACTCCTGGGGAGTAGGAGTCAGTCAATAATGAGAAACTACACTTGCTGACTGAGATGGCCTAATAATTCTTTCCACCGTGTACTTCTGATTTGTGATATATATCTATTTTTTACCAGGACCTTTACCTTAAATCAGAGGAAGGGTTGGATTTGATGTGAGTCATCTCCGTGCTTCACCAAACATAGTAGTGATTTGAATTTTTAAAAATTTGGAGTAGACATTATAATTTAATCATATAATAAATATCATCACAATCAGGTATATACTTCAAAAAGCTTTTTTGTGTGTGTGTGAATTTCCTTGTTTATTCAGTTGTGGAATTTCAGCCTACAAACAACCATTCTGATCAGCTGTAAATATTTCATTACATGCCATTCATTTCTGTAACGCATAAATGCTTTTGTCATACTTCCAGTCAGGTTCTGTCATGATGAGAACAAGAGTTCAGTTTATTTTTTTCCCCTAAAACTGAGTAGGATTTTCTCAGTTTTACCAACAAGCTACGAGCCTCCCAAATCCAAGCACTATATAAAATTTCCTTGGTTTCACTACTGGCTTCACTAATGTCTGGGTCAATAAACATCACCATTTGCTATACCAAGAAATGTCTCATTTTGAATCTTTCTGTTCCTAAGAGACTCACTCCACATCCCAGCAATGTGCTGATGCAGCCGCACCTTCTGTGATGTGAGGTGCCCCATTACATCAGGTCTGTGGTAACGCAGAGTTGGTGTCCTAAGAAGAAAAAAGACATGAACATACACGAACGATGTACAGTACACTTCTTACTCCAGCTGTTTAGCTAAGTATTAAAAAAAAAAAAAGGCAAAACAATTTGTGGCTCATCTTTAAGCAGTGAATATTTTATGTGCAGTTCCCTCCATATGAATGCATACATGCGTGCACCCATGCTATATCACATCCAGTGTAACTGGAATTTAGGTATCAGACTCCCAAGTGAAAGAAGTGCCATGAAATTATTATCTTACCCAGGGGAGTAAAAAAAATTACCAAGAGAGTCATCCAGATAGCTGGCAAACTGTGCCAAGCTCACCAGGAGCTATAGTAGGTATTACTATCTGCAGGGAAAAAAATGAAAAGGAATAAACTGGGGTTAAAGTTTCAGTGACCAGCTGCAGGGTATTTTCCTCTCCTGTGTTTTTTTTTTAAAGCTACAAAAGCCAATCTTCACTCAGGAAATATTATTTTTGTTTACATGTGATGAGTTTGTCTTTTGACAGTCTTTCGCTTTAATCAGAGTTATCATAACAGATGGCATTTGTGTTCTTCTGAGCAAAGAGCTAGACAAGATATAATTAGAAATACTTTAGCTGACCTTTCATAAACCATGATCCCCAACAAAATTGTTCAGAATCACATTAAAAAATGGTCTTACATCTTTTGTGGGTACAGACAAGATTACAGGATACTTTTATTTTAGAATAATTACACAGTGACCTTCAGCGTTATTTGCAAAGGTCATATTCTCTTCACATACCCTTGATTTCCTTTCAGTTTTCCCTTTTGTCCCACCAGACATAAATTTAGCAAAGGAAGAAGAAAGAGAGAGTATTTTTTCTGTGGTTGAAAACTGAAGAAGATAGTTCAAAGTCCCCATAGGCACTCAGAGGGCTGTGGGCTATGATAGGCTATTTTCTACCATTTAGCTCCTGTATTATCACTACTCCTTTTTCTTCATTATTCTCCACTTATCACATGCAGCATCACTACAGAGCCCAAATAGAGAGTTGTAATTACCCGGCTGCCACCTGATAGTACCCCTTCTATCATCTTTATCTCACAAGGCCTTGCTGTTTCATCATTGGATAAAACTTGCCCATGGCAATGCCTGTGATAGTACATCTCAGAGATACATTTAAAGTTTACTCATTTATCGCAGAAAAATGCTGAACCCATGCAATTATTAGATACACTTGCCAATTTATTTGTTCAGTAAGGCTACTTTAACTCCTTTTTCTACCAGCTATTTGTTCTGTTCTTCTTGAAAACACTGAGGTCACCGTTGGGCACTGAGATGAAATAGAAAATTTCTAAGCCATCCAGGCAGAAGGCAGCCCAGAGACTCATTGATAAAACCAGACCTATGCTTTTCCCCAGCTATGTAATGTGAAAGACCTGCATTTTGTGCATATTTTTTTCTTACATCACCCCATGAGGCTAACTTATGGGTCACATGGCTGGAGCATCCCATGCTCCCAAAGTAGATTTCATGCACTGTGCAACGACTGTCAGGTCCAATCCAGAAATACCACATTTGGGAAATAAGTAATCTGCTGACAAGCGTAAAAACTGAGCGTAAAAATGTGAGGACATAATATTAAATGTATCCAGATGCAATTGCTCTATGAGTAGTCAGCATCTGCTCTGGCCTGCATGTCTGAGTCTGATATTTTAAACTGGTATTTTGCTTTAAGATCGATGCAAGTTTCCTGTCCTTCAAAGAGAAATAAAATATAGGAAATGGGAAAACAGAGAGTAAATGACACTTAAAAATAAGGGTTTTTTTCTAAAATTTTCACATCACATTTACAGTGTAGCAACGCTTCCAGCTGAATCCCATGCCAGTGCATGCTATGGGGAGCCCCACAGAGCTCCCAGTTAGTGTGGGAGATTCTCACCCCTTTTACCTGGGCCATGGGGCAAGAGGCCTGAAATGGCTGTGCCATTGATTTGCTCTGCAACCTTGGGCACGCCACGCAGGATTTGCAAATGTAGGTGCCTAAAGTCAGGCATGGTGAACAAAATCAGCACAGGCACAGCAAAAAGCACTGGGCTCCAGCACCAAGGCGCCTCAGTAACTCCTCAAGAACTCTCTTGGACCAGCCAGCCTCAGCAGCTCGGCTCAGGCACGATGCTGTCTCCATGCAGGAGGGTCTGTGTATCTCTCTGCTTGCATCCCCACTGCCCCCAAGGCAACTCAGCGTGAGCCCGGCTGGCTCCGTGCATATCCCCAGGTACCTTAGGTTGGGCTTTTCCTGGTACAGAGGTGACTGCTCCTCTCCTGAATCTCAGGTGGCCCAAGCAGCAGCAGAGCAACACTACATAAGAGTTAATAAGCTTGGCTAGATCTGAGCTGGCTCCGCATCCCGACATCCATGGTTTATCAGCCACCTGGATAAACCACCCACGGGTAATTGGGAGTTGAGTGTGTAATACATGGGGAGAACAAGGAACCTATGAACAGGAGTCAGAAAAGCCAGAAAATTGAGAACAACATTGCCGGAGTTGGTCAGTGGCAAATTTTGGGGAGGAAGGCATGGCAGAGCTGCCGCTCTGTGAGGGCACTTCTTCCCAGCCAGAGAGAGACACCTGCCTCCCCATGGGCTTCTGCCGTGGGACTTTACCTCTGAAGCTAGGGGCTTCATCCAGGACAATCCTCTCTGGAAGCAAACCTGGTAGAAACTTCCTTTCTCTGTCTCCTGTTGCTGCCATCAACAGCCTTGTGCTTTGAATGATCTCTGGGGGGTGAAGGGCCTGCCATCAGACTGTCACCACAGATGATTTGGAGAGGTCTGAAAGTAATCAACCTAGCCACTGAATTTTTATTTAATAAATCCATATTTAAACATCCATGCCCTGACCTGTGCGCATCTCAGTTTCTCATTGTGAATGGCAAAATCACAAAACTTCCTTGTTCTGGGGTAAACTGTTTTGAGACCTGGTCTCATTACCGGGATCACTTAGGCTAACCACACCATTCTGGCACTGCAGAGTGAAAGGGGATCTTGAAGACGTTCTGGAGGAGATGATTGCCTGAGATGCCCTCTGTGAGATAAACACCAGGATCCCACTGGGTCTTCTATTCGCCTTCCAAACATTACACACATACCACACCCTTAGGAGAAATTCAGGTAGCTTGAAACTTAGGGTGTTCACCAATGCAAAAGAAGCCTGAAAAGGTTTTATAAAGCTCCCACCCACTTGAAAAAAAAGAATGCCAGATAATTAGTGGAAATTGGCATTGAGTATTGGCTCCAAAAAGTATGTTAGAGTTTTTTTCTACCCCCTCCAAACAGCTCTGAACAGTGTTTGCGTGTGTCCTGTCACAAAATGACATACTGTGTCATGAATTTTTAAGTAATATTTTATGGAGTTTGTATGCATTTCATAAATTTTTATTACTTCTTAGCACTCAGCATTTTATTATAGAGATTACTATGGCAGTTACTAAAAAAAACCCAAACCCAAACCTATCGCTTTTTTAAAAGCAGTACTTTTAATTAAGCAGTCAATGTGTAGTTGAAATCGTGTGCCATGCAGTGAATAGTTGGCTTGCATGACTGTGTAAACGGTGACAGAGAGACTGAGCAGCTCACAAGCCCTAAAAGCCCTTTATTGCAGGTACAGCAGTCATTTCACCATATACCATAGTTAATATTCAGGAAATAAAATTATTAATATTATTTAAATATTTGGCTCCATTTAAGAAATTTTAACTTTGAAACAGAGCTGAACCAGATGCTGGCTTTCTTCAGTGAGCCAAAACCAGCATATGGCATTCCAGATCTGGCTGCTCCCCCAGCTAGCACCACATATTTTTCTTTTTGAGGAAGGCAAGCCTGAGAGGTAGCATGTTCATCCTCCTTCTCTCCCAAGGCAAAGCTCCTCAGGATCTCAGCAGCAGGACATTTGTCTTTTCCTGCTTGCTGACTACTACAAAAGACCCCGAGAAGTTTGTCGGTCAGGCCTCCATATTGCATGGTTGATCAGGGTGAGCTAATCATGAGGAGCAGCTTGATACTTCCCCTCACTTCCTCCCGTGCACAGAGAGCAGGATGGTGGTTTTCCAGATGGAAAGAGGTCTGGCTCGTTCCCCCCTTGCCAAGCATGGTTTTGGCTACGTGGATCAGAAAAGCGTTCTATGGAAACAGAGGAGCTGGTTTATGCTCCCTCTCCAGATCCACGAGGAGCGGGGAAGGGAGCGTCACTTTCTGACTCCCCCAGATGTGCTCTGCAGCTGGGCTTGTATTTCTGTGGCCTAACCCTTGCAAAATTAACCCCAAAAGGACTCCACTTCCAGCTGCGCTCCTGGCTCGATCAGCCCCCTGCAGACCCACCAAGGGCTCACACATCAGGCCTTGGAGGTCAGACCCTTTGTTGTTAGTGACTGGAGAGTCACTAACAGTAACGAGTAATTCACAGCACAGGGCTGGTACCTGCTGTTTGCACTGCACCAGCACCAGACCTCCCTGTTGGGGAACATAGTCCAGACTTGGACTATGGTGCACCAAATAGTTAAGAGGACAGTGTACGTACGTCCCAAAAAGCTAGAGCTGAGACATAAAACAAATAACGAATGTTAACCTCCAGAAAAAAACCCAACCAAAAAAGCCCCAAAGAAGGGTTTGGGGAAAAGACTGTAGAAACTGTGAGGATTCACAACTCTACAAGATGAAACATAGCAAATTGAGAGCAAGTCACAAATACACTGGTTCCATACTTATCCAGCTCCATGAGAGGTTTGATCTTATGGGGGTCTCAGACCAGGGTGCAGTGCTCAGGGCGCTGACACTGCTGCGCGCTTAGTGCCATGGGCACACGTTACACAGGCTCTCACAAGCTTCGCTTTTGACTCTGGTTAAATAAATCTTGTTCTTACCTAGATAATCAGGGCTTTTTTGAGGTCTTGGGGGAAGGGGCAAGGGGTGCCTCTGTTGTTTGTATTGCTTTTATCTAAAGGTCCACTAAATAGATGGGAGTGAGCCCTTGGTGCAGAAATGCACATGCTTGGGCAAAGCCTTATTCAGCAAAGCACTTATATACATGCTGAAAGTTAAGAATAAGCCTTGAACTCTGTTCACTTCTGGGCCTGATATAGGGGACGTCCATTTGGATACACCAGGGTATAAGGTCTTAAAATGATTCAATTGTGTAAGATATTTTCAACATGGGTCAAGTCTAGAGAGGAGACAGATCAATAGCTGAAGTTTATTATAGATCTTCTTGAACCTCTTGTTTGGCATTGTTTCTAAACAAGAGAGGAGAGGAAATCCAGACTGCCTTAAAGTTGCTCCAGAAAGAATAAATCAGCCTGTCCATCTGTGTAATATTCCTTGCAGTTCTGAACCCATCACGGAAAGTGCTTTTTTGTATATTTATGCACACATGTGTGTATATATGGCTATACATATAAGTTCCTTGAAATACCTCTCCTTGTATTGTAGGCAAAGTCAAGTAGTTTTCAACCCAGTTATTTATAGCAGATGAATTTAATATTTTTTGTTATAAAGTTTTGGAATGACAAATACAGGTTTAGCATCATATACAGATCTAGGTCTTTGTAAACGTGTCGATAGTATAAATCCTCAGTTTAATTTTGCCAAAGCACCACATTTTCCAGGCAAAAATATGAGCAACCGAGGCCCCGGTGAGAGGAGGATTCTATAGTATTAATTACCTTACGCCACAGAGGCAGCTCAGCCCTGATGATGGGTAATTAAAATTTTTGGTCCAAAATACATAAAAACAGGACAATAATTGCATCTTCTTTCATAGCAGTGAAAAGTTACTGCCATCATTACAAGAATGTCCTGAGAGTGCAGTGCTGAGGAGAACCGAGGGTGTGCTCTGGAAGAAGAGAGTTGTTACCAGGGATGTTGCAGAGTTTATAAAGAAGGAGATGAGTTATTTTTAGAATATCTGTTACATGTCTCTCTCCTCAAAATCACATGCCAAATAACCTATCACAGTTGTTTTTAGTATTTATTGTTACTGGGAGTATCCAGGGTGATCTACCACAGCACATGCCCTGTACAACCACAGACAGAGACGTAGTCAGTGCCCTAAGGCACACATACCCTGAACAGAGAAAACAAAGGGGCAACATGAGCAGAGGACAGAGAAAGACCTACAGAAAGATGGCATGATGCTGAGGCTAAATCAACAATGAAGATCTGTCACCCAGGCAGGAATGGATCTCCCACATCTCCTGAGCCTCAGACCAGTACCTTAAACAAAAGGTTTTGTTTGTTTCCTTGTCCCTCTTAGACCTTCTGCTCATGTTTTGCAGATGCCTGTAGATCAGTTCAGTGACTGCTGTACTGATCCAGTTGAAAACACTCTAGGTGCCATAGCAGAGCTTCCTCAGCCACATAGGGAAATGATATGGCAGCAGTGGGGTCAACGCCCTCTTGTCCATCCCTTTCCCAGGAGAAAGGATCTCTCAGGCCAATAGAAACAACTGTCAGCACTGTATGTATGACCAAAATAATGGTGGCACTGGCACAATACTGGCCTTTGGCATGTCTTCATGGTGGCTGCTTCATATCTGGCTGAAATGGAGCCTGTGGTGGATCAAAAAGGTGCTCCTCCCAGCAGGACCATTGCTCTTTTCAAGAGCAGGACATGGGACTGTTCCTTGCTGGTGCTTGGAGGAGAAAGGTTCACATTACATTAAGGAGGGCCCACTTGGCCAAAGGAAAATTTTTAAAATTAGATCTTAAAGGAGTCATATTCTGCACTGTGGATTGGGGCCTGAGGCTAGCTAAGCAGTCTGGCCACAAACCAGCTCTTCAGAAATGAACACAGACACCACCTACATCTGTGAAAGAATAGGCTAGGAAACTTCCCTGAAACGAGATAACGAAAACACAGCAGAAGCTTAGTCTCACATCTTCTATGGGAGGTAAGCATTGTTTAAGGAGATACCTCACAGCTCTTGGATTTATCAAGGCTAGCTGCAGAAATGGCCTTTCACATAACGTTTTACCTGGAATCAGAAATTACAAGAACTTTATGGGTGCCAGGCATTCAGGTAGGTATTTTTTTTGGAACTTCGTAGATGCTGGTTTCAGGCACTGGTAGGGTTTCAAGCTAGTTAGACATTCCAGTGTATTTACTGGTCCCTATTGATAATCAGCGGGTCATGTTTTATTCTGACATAAAAGCCTTTTTTTTCTCGACAGGTTCTGTTCTGGTTTCTTTCTGCAACATCATGTGAATCACTTTGTTTTATGACTTATTTCAGTTAATTATCATGTTAGCAAAGCTAACCGTTCCACAAATCCCAGGATCATCTATAGTAGCCAAGGTATTTATAATGCAGGCTTTCCAGTACAGTAGTTGATTTTAATGCTAAATTACACATTTTTGTAAGCAGCTTTCCCCTCAGCTCTCACCCACTTTCAGGAGTGTTAGATGAATACCATTCAGTTCTGCTTTCAGACAATAAAGCCTGGTCTTACAGGCTCTGCCTTCACTACAATTTTAGCTGTGTCAGTCAGAATCAAATATTAGGGAAAGATTGAAGGAGAAAATGTTAGCCAGGACCGATCCCGTTAACTGCAATACTTCTTGCTTGTTGTAAGCTGAGCTGTAAACTAAGCAGATCTATAAATGAATCTCACCCTTGCCTGTTTAGCAAATGCTGGGTTTTTTAAACTCAGTTTGTCCTTACATACGCTAACCAGGGACTATCATTTTCCAGAGAGAACTGTTTCACTAACATCTTTACCCCTCTAAAGCAGACAGTGGCGGATGCATTTTTCCTTTTTCTTTCTGCTGGACAGACCCTTATGACAGATGGCATTTTAAACTCATGAAACTGTACAGTCTCAAGTCCTTTCCTCAATCATGCACCCCTCTAGCAGTTCAAAGGGCAACATTTCAAGGGTTTTACTCGCCTCTCCCCTTGCCTCAGCAGAAGTTTGCAAAATCATTTTGAAAGCATTTTTCTTCACAACAGATCTAAAGATGCCTGATACTTCAGTAATCTGGTAAATAGCAAATACAACTCTCGGGCGTACTCCCTTGATACTTCCACGGCTTTGAAAGACAAAGGCAAATTGACTGCCAGATGAGAGTTCTCCAGTACATAAATCCTTGTCTGCAAAGCCACAGAAACTTTGCACAATGCCTTTATCTTTCCTCTCTTTGACTGTGGTGATATAATGGGGACACTGTGTTCAAACAGCTATTTGCTGGAAAAACTGCAAACACTCTGAAAATTAAACCTAGCACAATTGCATTCAGGGTAATGAAAGCTGGGAATGTTACAGAGGTGACGCTCTCCATCTTCACGATGAGGGTGCATTATGGGACCTGTCATTCCCTGGCACTCCTGGCTGCCAATCTACTGTAGGGAGCAGCGCTAACAATACCCAACGCCTTCCCGACCGCGGGGTTCGTGTCACGGAAGGGCAGCGGGCTGATGAACGGGGAGGGCCAGCCGGGGGAGAGAGCGCAAAAACACACGATGCCACTTGAGCGGGGCTAACGTCTTGAGCCTCTCGGTCTCGGGGCATTGGTAACTGCTTTAACACCTCCTCAGGCAGGACGGTTGACACGCTGGTGCCGGGACCCCTTGCTAAAAGGTAAACGGGAACCGGTGCATTTGTCTGTATTGTCAACCACAGTTGCAACAGACTGTTCTACAAATACTTTCATTGCCTGCTTCTCCTCCCACCTCAAAGAGAGATGGGCCAGAGTCTCAAAATACCTTCTCTAAGAATTCTATAACCATAAGAATACAATTTTCTCCAGTATTTATGTGAAAACCAGTAAAAGCAAAGCTACCTGTGACAAATGCGACAAAGAAGTGTTGTTACTTGCAGATATCTCGAGGGAAATCGGTATCTATCCAGAATTTGCTTACTTGTTCAACCCTTGACTCTTACAGCTGGAGGTGTCCAGTGTCAGGTGTCAGAGTTCAAGAGGGTATCAACTACAATGCATTGTTCAGCACATCATTAATCTCCCGAGGAACTTCATCTGCAGCCCGCAGCCCTGCACACCGGCAGTGAATAGGGGAGCGGAGCTGATGGTGAGCGCTTGCACATGAGACAACTGGAAGTCTGGGATAAACAAAATAAAGCAGTGCTCTGAGAAGGCTGGGCTGCAACTGGATTCAGCTTGAGGCTAGATGATGTGGCACAAGCTAATTAGAGCCACCCTCAGGGGTAAGAGGTGAGACCTCTGAACTGGGGGAGGGACCACTCCTGTCTCAGCCGCCAGTGGTGGTAGGAAGACTTTCACTGACCTTAAGGTGCTTTGAATTTGGCCCTGCAGGAGTTATCAAGTTTTACATTTTCAAAAGCTCCTCAAAAGTCTTTTAGGAAATGATGCAGACACTTAACAACTGAAGTCATGCAGGAAGTCAGCGTGAGACCCGGGGAATGACCTCAGAGAAAGGGAGTTATCAACCACCGTGACAGACCTGGTATCTTGGAGGGCTTAAGGCTGAGGCAGTGCGTGGTTTCAGCGTGGTATGTTAATAAACACCAGCACTTGAGCTCCTCTGTTTCGGATACATTCCCCCAAACAAGCTTCCTCCTCCTGCTTTACAAAAAGCCAGGGTCATATGGGGGTGATGCATCTGCCTGACAGCTCAAACATATGGATTTAACAATGGGTGTTCGAGACTCCTGGGACAGGCAGCCCAGAGAGGAGGGCTGTGCGTGGCTGCGGGTGTGCATTACACGGCCTTCAGGGGTGCAAACGTGTGTGCACAAAGGAGATGGCCAGTTGCCTTCCCACAGATATAGCGTGGTCTGCCGACAGAAAACCAGTTACCCAGAGTCAGGGAGGGTTAGGAACTAACCAGCTTCTTCAGCCCATGAACCTGTTGACTACCCATGAAATGTGTTCCTAATTCTCTGCGACTCTGGGTAACTCTCTCAAGCCCAACAGCCTTTTCTGATAAACCTTGTAGTGGAGTGTTTAGCATAGTGCCTGGGCCTCTTACATCATCCTAATTCAAAAGCTAAAGAATAGCGAGACGTCTGCCAACTAGCCAAAATAAAAACAGCAGCAGCAACCCTAGTTACCATTCATTCCCATATATACCACAGCTATGTGCAGAGCGTCCTGCAGCTGCTGCTGCCTACAGCGCCGGCGCCTCGGGCAGACAGCCGTCAGGTAGTGGGCAGGACGGATGCTTTGCTGGGCCACCTTTCAGTTTGACGTTAAAGGCAGGACCCTGCTCCACTGTGGTCTCTAGGTTTGCAGGGTCAGATGAACAGAAAATCCACTGGTAGACAGTCCTCTATGTTCCAGCATCATTACAGGATCCTAATTAAGGCTGTAAAAGTCATTGATTTTTTGATGCCCAGACGCCCACTAATTCACCCACCAGAGTCCTCATTACTTGCACGCTCGATGACTGGTTAAGCTTTTTTCCAGCTGAGTAACTGTGGTGGGAGTTGGAAGGGAGATCCCACCCAGAGTGCCTCCTAGCTCAGATGAAGAGAGGCCACCAGGGGTCCGTGTCTTGCCCCATTTCTCATAAAATTATTTAAATTATTTTGAAGAAGGGATCCATGGGAGAGAGTAAAAAACCTACTCCATATTTCATAAATTGAAGTACTGAGTTATCCTTGTGAAAAGTGTTGGCTCAAATCTTTAAGCAGGAAAGAAAATTGAATTTGGTCTTCCAGATTCTGAGAGAATTTAAAATTATAAGCTATGGACTAAAACCACCATGGGTCATTCGGCTGAGTACCTTCCATTCCCATCTTTCCTGCAAAGAAAATGGGAAAAGCGTCTCCAACCCTCCCCAAATACTTTCCTGTAACAGAGTTACTTTTTGGTTACTTTTCTTGTAACTAAATATAACAACTTGGTTTGGAAAAGTTATGAATCACTGTATTACCTCCCACATTTGCATTAAGAATGAGGAAATATATTTGGCTTTCTGGTTTCTCCAAGAAGAAAACTGTTAGCTTGTTGACATTTTTTCAAGGAGCAAAATCTGATGGAACAAAATTTAATGGAAATGAGGTTTTCATTAATGGTTCCAGAAAGAAAAAAAATGGCTCTTTCAATAATCTATATTACAAGCACACAATAACGTTATAACTTAAAATAATTAAGTAAAAGGTGTATAATCCATAGTGGATAACACCAGCAAATACATTTGTGTATACATTTGTAGCACAACAGGTCCTTGATACTAATCAGGGGTATCTGAATTTACCACCATGGAAATGTTTGAGAATTGTTATTATGATGACAGCCTGACCCACAAAAAGAGAAACATCTTACAACAGAAGAAGGTTACTAATCACAACAAAGCAGACAGCAAAAGACATAAGGATATACTGGATTCTTCTCCCTTATTTATTGGAAAAAGATGTACTCATTAACACCGAGGACTTCTTTTGCCCCAAGCATCTTTCCAGCTTTCTAGAAATCTTAACGAGAGGGAATATGTTCATGTATGAGGGTAGACTTAGTTTCAAGTATTCTAATGGTGGGCTAATTAACTTCATCCTGAATCACATGTGATGGACTGGTCCATCTCCTAAGTTACAGCAGAGGTTAACACAGAAAGAAAAAAGCCTGGGTAGAAGCAGCAGTACATTACAAAGCCACATGCTCTAAGGTTCCTCAAACTGTTAATCCACAAGCATGTAATATGATCTTAGCCCATTTGAAGAGGTAAGTACTTTACAGGCATTTCATAAGTCTCTTTTCGTTCTCAGGTATTCAGCCTACTGAGTTTTACAGTCCCTCAGCCTCTAGTGAACTTGGAGGGCAGCAGCGCTTTAAGAAGAAAAGGATGTTATCCACGAACTGGACAATATTACATCCAATAGCCACCATATGGCAACATCAATCACCTCCTCTTGTGGATTTGGGCAAGCTGTAAACCACAACTGGAGAAAAAAAGGCAAAAAAAGGAAAGAAAACATAATATTTGGCAGGCAACCTTTACTGAAGACTGAAACAGTCCAATGTCAGATTCTCAAAGAAAGCAAGTCAGCAAAGTTGCATCGAGGTGGTATAAACCCATTAAAATTCAGTAAGACAGCTCCTCACTGGGTGTAACTTCTCAGAAAAATGGCTCAACAACAGTGCGTCTACTTTTCTTAAGTTCTCCATCTTACTATGATTTACTCTTGTTTTACTTCATGCCTGCAGATGCTCAAGGCTCTGTTTTCCTCCCTTGTTAAGTTTCTGAAGGAAGGGGAGAAAATAGACTGTTTATCTATCCAGCTATCAAGAGAGACTGCCAGGCAATTATCTGTTGGAACCATTTAGTCTCATTACGAGTGTGTGAGTTTCCACAGTAGTTGATACATTCTCCGAAAGAAACATTCATTGTCAGATCACCTTCTAGGTCATCACGGCTGGGCTCAGGGATGGCACCACGTACACAGCAACAAAAGCCCGTCAGCACTTTGCCCAAATGTGCAGCCAGCACTTTTGTCTGAATGAGCCTTTCCAGTTCCTTCCTGCAGCCCTGGAAAAAATAGCAGTCATTGTGCAGACACGGAGAAAAACCACTAGCGCCCAGCACCTGTGCAAGGGCTCCGAGTGCGCTATACTTATTCAAGTTTGCAAATAAGGGCCGCTACTGTGATTCCTGAACAAAAGGAGCTATTAAGATAAGCGAAACTCTTGCTCCTTTTCCTGCCAGCTGAGTAGCATCCTTATCCCCGCCGTACCTCGGGAGCCTCCCTGGCCCCAGCTGGCTCTGCCCTCCGCAGAAGCAGGGGCGAGCTGCTTGGCAGCCCAGGGTTGGAGTTCAACATTTCCTCCCTTCCTGATCTCATTAGCATGAGATTCAGACAGAGCTGCTCCATTCAGAGCCCTGGTCTCCGCTTGGTTTGGGGGTCTCTAATTCCTGTTTCTGGCCACTGTGCAACCAAAGAGAAAGCAGGGGGTGAAATTATCTGACACTGCTCCTTTCTGAGGGAAACAAAGACTGCTGGTAGTCAAGTAAAACGCCATCAGCTAACGAAGCTCTTATGAAAAGTACACGTTGATATTTTGGTAAAGCTACATCCTCAGGAGTTAGTATTTCTCCTCCCAGAACAACTTTACGGGGCATGGCAGACCACGAGGTAAATTGCAGCCGTCCCAGAGTTTTGATTCTGCCTAACAAGTTGCAAATAGGTAGAAATGGAGAGAAGGATCACATGGAGATTACAATCCTTTAAAATCCAATCTCTTATAATGTGTGACGCTGCCTTTTCCACACTGGAATGAAAAATCATTCACAATGATGTTTTAAAGCATCATATATATATACACTTTTATACATATATTTATATAGTATGCATATATTTTTAAAGGGATTTACAAACCTTATCTAATAACGTCTCCTAAAGATTAGTACATGATAGCATTTCTCTTTGGAGAAAGAAATGAGGAAATAGAGACATTTATGAAGGTGTGACTCCCCTTTCTCCCTAGCTGTAAATGAAGTCAGCATCTGGCTTGGATATTCTTACATTCTTCTTGTATTTCTAAGATAAGAAAATAGATGATAAAACAGTTACGTGACTGATATGCAGATCTCCTACCCAGCACTGTCTAGTTCCTGGGAGGTAACTGAGCTAAGAGCTGGAAAGCCCAGGTTCTGTGCCTGGCAAGTCATCTGGGTGGTGTGCGCGAGTTTGGTTCCCTCACCTATTTGACTGCAGATCTGCTTGGGAAGGGACCTTGTCTTAATATGTGCATGCTGCCTGACGTAATCAGTGTAACTAGACTACGCAATGTAATTCTCCCTTACGTTGCACTATATGCCGTTAATGCATGATGCTCCATGCACTCTGCTAACACACTGATGTACTATGCCGTGTTATACACAGGACCTAATTTCTGGTTTTACATAGATAAATGTCACTTAGTAAGATCAATGTCTTGACATTCTCATCAGGACAGATCTCAGGCATGACAGCTGATTAACATTGCTCAAGCACTTGACCTTCTTCTTCCTAAAACCGTCAGAGATTGATTTATTTTACATTGTTGCCCAGCCTTTGTTCCCTAAATCAAATATGATCACCTTTCTTTATCTATGTGTGGTTATCAGTCTTTGGCACCTCCTGTAGGTTCCCCTCGTTTCTTCAGTCCTGCTCATCTTTGAAATCACCGGTGAACCGATCTTGCCCTTGAGAGGGAGCTTCCAAAAGGAAAATATGTTTGTTCCTTAAAATCATGCTACCTCTGTTGCTCCTAGTAAATGATCAGCTAGGGCTCTTTTGACTGCCCTTCTCTGTAGGACAGCTGCTTAGAGGCTCCTTGAGACCAGAAAAAAGTTAAAATGAAGTTGCCACAATTTAAAATGTGTACCTCCCTTGGTATAAATTCCCCGCTTTCTCAGAGGAACCGAACCGCTCCATTAACATCAGCTGCGGGTGTGAGTGCCCATACTCCTGCCACAGCCCCTCTTTCCACTCCGCAGCTCCTGCTCACATCAAGGCGCAGCTTTTTGCTATTTAAATAGGCTCCGCGAGGAACAAGGTAGCTTTCAAGTTTTAAACAGAAAAGCAATCTTCAAAGCAGCCCAGAACCTGCTTCAGGTAGGAATGCGAAGGGTTGGAATAAAGCGCGTGGGAGGCATGGTATTATTTTGGAAACAGGGAAATCCCAATTTTATTAACATCTCTGAAGAATCCAAATCTTTCTGCACCCGGGGTTTTCCCAGGTGGGACGGGGAAATGCATTTTTCCATTTGATAAATACCTGGATATAGGGCCAAACTGAAAATTTCAGGTAAAACAGAAAGTTTCCATCCTGAAAACTAACTACCTGCTTATGAAATAGCTGTGCTGCATTCAGGAATTGTGGGCTTCACCACTAGGCAGTTTTAGATTTTGCTTTGTCTTTCCTGAGAAAGTGTCACACTCTTTGCTGTTACATGACTTACTAACAAAAATGTTGGAAAAATAGTTTATCATTTGATATTAAATGACACAAAAGCATGACGTCTGGCTCCTGATGAAGGCTTAAGTGATACCTAAGAGTCTCCCACAGTCGTGGTGGAAAGCTCTGGGTCTGATCTAGGTATTCCTGTCCCCTTGCTGTCCCCTTTGCACCGTTATATAGGGCAGATGCCTCTGATTAACCGCACCAAGGCTGGTGGCCCCTGTGTGGGACTTCACTGAGACACACCACCTGGCACGGGAACTTGCACGCACCCTCAGGTGTTGCCGCTGGAGATGGTGGTTCTCTGTTCTGCTGCTGCTTCCCAGTGTGTGAAGGGACCCGGAGCAAAAGGGACTCTCTGTATGTTCATAATGCGTTGTAATGTAACACCCTGAGGTCCACCTTACCTTTCAGGAAAGGGAACGTAGGCCAAATTGCCTAACTTGTCTCTCAGCCTGGGGTAGCCCTGCCTGGTCCTTCACGCAGGAGTAAATGAAACAAAAAATTCGAGGGCAAAGGGTAGGGACTTCCAGGAGCAAAGCTTTTTATTTGTAGGAGACACTTCAGATGTCACCCTCGTACTTACAGCCCATGCCTACAGCACAGCCACCACGCGCTCACAGTACTAGGTAAATGAAATAAAGCAATAATAACAAATACATGCATTTCAATTACTAAAATGTTCCCATGCACCAGGCCACAAGCTTAAAGACTCCATCTGTTTATTTAATTGCAGTTTACCGGGATCATGGTAATTAGAGATAAAACAGATCTGTTAGATTATCCAGTATATTTCACTGCAAGAGCGGTAACTTAATAAGACGTATTAACATATTAAATTCATCCTGCCCTAGATCTCAGCCAAAATGCTGAAGAGATAAGATATGTTAGCGCAGTTTGCCTTCATAATAAAATGGTTGATATCTGCTTTATTTTGGCTTGCAGTGCTACTGTGAGTCATGTTAAGAAAAGGCTTTTTTTGTCCTTGTTTTACCTGTAATCTGAACCTCGCCACATTGTTCAGAACACCTCCTGACCATATTGGTCTGGATGTAATTAACCACGGCACAGGGCTTTGGATTCCCGATGCAAATAATCTCCCAGAAAGTTACTCTGGATCGAACTGATATTTCCCAGAGCACTTGCAATAGTATTTCATTCTGAGCTACAGGTTGCAGCTGGTCTGTCTCTCACTGTGTGCTGCTAAGTGCTTAGACTGGCACTTTATTATCAGAATAGAACAAATCTGGGCTAATGTGTGTAGTATAAAGAGTCCCAGGGAGCCAGGGCTCCTCATTCTCCAACCATTCTTTCCAGTTTTTCTGCTGTTGCACTCCGGATAATTGCAGTTTAATTGGGTGACATGAAATGAAAACTGTGTCCACATTATCCAGGATTATCTCTTTTTCCTGAAGCCTGCCACCAATTGAAAGGAGCCCATTTATCAGTCCAAAGAGCTGTGCTCAGTTGCTTTTACGAGCTGGGAAGAGTGTGAGAACAGGCTGGAAATGGGAGAAAAGGACTTGACAGCTAAGAAAAATTATTTCAGTTGTTTATCACGAGGAAAGTTTATCTGATTCTTTACAAAATGATATGGAGGCTCAGAGTGTCAAGCCATGAGTAATGAACATTGACCAAGTTTGCTTCCTCAACTTGATGTGCTCAAACACTGCCTCCCTTTTGTGTGGGCACAGATCAACTTTAAAAGCTTCTTTCAGGCAGCATGAATGCACTTCATTTTACCAAAAAGAACTTTGTATTGATAGCTAGGAAAAAGGAAGGTTGTTTAAAAAGGAAGGGTAGACAATCAGGACAAAATGAAGAGCTTTCAGTTTCCATTATGAGCATGTCGCTCTATTCTTCTCAGCTGTTTATACATTCCCAGCACAATAATGCCTCTTTGCAGTAATATGTTTCCCCTTTTACACTATTCATATTGAAAAAAGCCCTCACATCATGACCACAGTAATAAATACTATAGAAATGTGGGTATAATGTCAATTTGCATTCTGTGAGAAGATCAAGGTAAACCTAAAGGCCAAAAGAATATTCCACTAATGCTCATTCATCATTCTACAGTTCCAGGTAACAGAAGGACCTTGTCACTACACCACGCACCCTTTCAATTGCTAGTGCATCTGTGTGAATATTTTAGCCTAATGCACTGATTGTTAAATAGAAAGAGCAGTCTTTGAAATTGTCTACCGCACTCAAATCCCTAGCTGCACAAGGTCTGGACAGGAGTGGTTTCTATTCAGAAGGAAATAGAAGGCTTTAGTTCAGTAAGCACACTCTGTGAGAAAACGACTGAGGATATTAGGAGTTATTAAATTAAAGTTTGCAAAGAAAAAAAGCTCATGAACTATAAATGGCTGCTGTAAATATGCTGTAAATACCTTGCATAGATGAATGAAACCACAGTAGTTGTCCAGGCACTTCTGATTGTAAATCCAACCAAGAGAAGGGATTTGAATATGTATATACTAATAAATTTCTCTTTCCATCACTTATGCCTCCTTAAATCATTGGTCAGCTGCATTAATTAACAGCTACAACACACCACTACATAGAGGCACTCTCACAAGCACACGCACAGAGGCAGAGTGTAGCTGGCAGTCTATTCCCCTTGCTTGAACACTGGCCTGGGTCCTCCTCTATATATCCAAAACATGAATGTCGAAGCTGATCCTGAGCACATGGACCTTCCCTTGTATGAGTGGCCCTGGGATGAGCCCACGCCATGTGTCTGCGAGCTGGGTCTTCTCCAAGAAATACAAAGAATATCCAGAGCTTGCACTTCCACTTTTTTAATACTTAATTAACTTAAATGTCATACTTTGGCGCTTAAGCCAATCTCTAACTACTAAAGGAGGGAATGAGACTTAACGCAAGGGACTTTATTCTGTATTTTCCCACTGGGCATTTGTACACATGTCTTTGGGATTTTGAATGCCTGCTGTTGTCAGAGATGTGCTGCTGGACGGGGTGAAGCTTGGGGCAGATCCAGTGTGACAATTTGGGTTTGCCTGTTACTGTGCTAAGTGATGGTGTTATCAATGCTTGGAAAGGGAAAAATATGAATACTTTGGGATGCCACAGTCAAGGGTTTTAACACTGAAAAAATCTGGTGAGATGTCACCTAACCTTAATGTAGTCAGTTGTACCATGAAATCTGTGGCTATTCATTTCACAGGAGTCAAACTACTCCATATTCAGCCATAGTCCATCTAAATTCCTCTACTCCTATTCTTCCATCCTCTGTCCTAAACTGTTATCCCTTTAGTTTAAATGAAACCTACAAGGAGCATTGTCTATTCTACCTTTTTAGTGGTTAGCTGTGGAGGCAAACCACAAAGGAGATGCAATTTCAGACGCTATATGGAGGTGCTCAGATATTTACTAATAAAGTGTCACAGGGCAAATATTTTGGCAACTAGTAACATAAAGTGCATACCCCTGGGAGAATGTATTTTTAATGTCTGTGGATTGCAGTTTGACAACTTGCGTCGGGTAGAATCCATTTCTGTACTGTCTCCTGCAAATTTACCAGGAAAAGTATATATGCTAAGCAGTCAAAAAAAAAAAAAACAAAAAACAAAACCAAAACAAAACAAAACAAAAAACAAAAAACCCACAAAAAACCAAAAAACAAAAAACCCCAAACCCCAAAACACTGAGCAGCCAAATAATTCACTTCTTATTATACCTTATAGGCAAATACAGAGAGGTGAAGCTTGTCTTTATCCATTGCAAATGAACATCTGCCCAGCTGGGAAGAGTGGAGAATGTTTACCAAGGCTGGATACTGTATGTCTCCCAAGCAGCTTTCTCTTTTTGTGAACAGCAGATTATAAAAGTTACTCCCTCCTCCTGGTCTGTGACTGACCATTTTTTTTAAACCTCTGCGGCAATTGTTCGTCACTCAAAACTGTATTATAATTTATCTTCTCTTTATGGATCCATATTTTCTGTACCTGGGAATCATGGAGGTCAGAGAAACAGTTCTGCAGCCCAGGACTCTCAGCAATTTTTTTCTGAGCCGCGAGGAATTAAAAAGAGAAAGCTCAAGCCAACAGGGGAAACAAAGGAAAATACTGCCATTAGTACGTTGCTCCTTATGGGCTAGGGAGAGTTAGGGGCTGCTCAAAGTCATAACTGCTGCCTTCTTCCCTCACCTTTGTATCTACCATGCCATCAGAAGGGGGTCATTACCTTCTACAGCTGAGTGTGTAGAGAGGCTCAGCTGACTCCTGTTTACAAAGCCCTCGGGGACAGGTAGGTGACAAATGTTACAGCAACAGGAGAGAACACTAGGAGGTCCAGGACAGTGGCCCAGGAGCCTACTTGCTGCTCTAATACAAATAGTACATGAAGTCCAATGAATCCTGTGTGCAATGATGCAAACAGGATGTTTACACTGCTGCAATGGAATTTTGGTAGTGGGTTTTTTTCTGATCAAGCTGTGCAGCGTGTTATATGATCAGTGATGGGAATTCTACATAGTTTTTTATACATGTTTCATGAAAAGCCAGGCCAGCTGTATGCCATTGTATTTCTCTCATGTGTTTTCGGTACAAATAAGTTATGTCAGGAAAATTTTACAGTTATAAAAAGGAGCGTGAAAAGTCCATATATGCCCAAATTAAAGGTGACCGGCAGCTATTTGTAAATATGCTCTAACACATTCCCTTATGCTCATTATTCAGCAAGGAAATTCCATTTCTTTTGATACACACCATCTTAATAAAAAACTAGGGTGGCCCATTCACTCCACTTCTCTTTGATAAGATATCGTCTGAGATGAAGAGAAAACAGTTCTGGTGTTATGGAGGACAGGCAGTAAGATAATTATGGTGAGACACCTATTTTAGCTTTGTGAACGGCAGCGTTACAGGATTTGCTAGCCCAAACTATGTCTTTCAGTCAGAATTTCCCTAAGTTTCTATTTTACTGAGAATAGTGATCCTTAAGAATATTAAAATCTTTCCTGCATGTTTTCGCATCTTAACAAAATCTAGCTATTTTTCCAAATGCATTTAGGTAAAGTCCTTTAACACCCTAATTTTACTTACA
This sequence comes from Gavia stellata, assembly GCF_030936135.1. Lineage (NCBI taxonomy): Eukaryota > Metazoa > Chordata > Aves > Gaviiformes > Gaviidae > Gavia > Gavia stellata. The sequence goes on from NC_082594.1 coordinate 57,324,866, forward strand.
GAGCTCGGAAGAATGCAGTATTATCCAGGACAGCCCCACCAACGAGAGTGAAAGTTAAGTGGTTTGCTGTGTTGCCGATCCATATATTTGTAAATGAAGAAACGTGTGTCTCTTGAGATAGAAAAAACCCCTATAAGCATATTTCATCCAGTCTTTAATTTTGACTGACCAGTGTCTGTAAGATGTGTTTTATTTTCAAGGGTAGTTGCACTACCTTCTGTTTTGCTGATCTATCTGTATTTTTAGCTGGGTTATCTTTCCCTTTTAGTTCAGGATGCTGCTACTGAGAAGCAGAAAAAGACATAATTTGCCTCTTTGCATAGTGGATTTCTGTAACTTTTCTTTGATGGTACCTCAAGACCATGGCCTGTCTCTATATATATTCAGGATTTTCATTAGAGTTTTAAGGGTCACTCACTGAGGAGGTGTGAAATGACAGGACTGCACTTAAGAAAAGAGACAGTATTCTAATTTCCACTTATATGAAGGGCTGCCTCCATTTTTTTAATAATTAATAAGCTGAGTCCAGTGTGGAGTAAGGAAATCACAGTAAGGACATAGTATTTGTCTGTAACATTTATAGGTCTTTAATATGACACCAGCTTTTCTAGTAAGTTATCCTGACTTTCACATGGTGTAAAGCAGATGACTCTTCAGTTTCAGAAACATTTGCTGATGATACAGCAGCTGTGACATGTTCCGTAACATGTCTCATCTGCCTTTGTAGCTGGCTCTTCACTAATTGCATGCAAACTCCCTTCAGCTAAATTATGGGTGCTTCATGGGACCTCGTAACGGAGGCACAACCAGGAGGAAGACAGTCAAAATGAGGCAAAAAAAAAGAGACCTTCCACAGGAGTGTATTGGGTTTGCGTGGCAGTGCTTTGGTAGCAGGGGGGGCTACAGGGGTGGCTTCTGTGAGAAGCTGCTAGAAGCTTCTCCTATGTCTGATAGACCCAATGCCAGCCGACTCCAAGACGGATCTGCCACTGGCTAAGGCTGAGCTAATCAGCAACAGTGGTAGCGCCTCTGTGATAACATATTTAAGAAGGGGGAAAAAAAAACGGGAAGCGGCAGCCGGAGAAGAGAGGAGTGAGAATATGTGAGAGAACCAACTCTGCAGACACCAAGGTCAGTGAAGAAGGAGGGGGAGGAGAGGCTCCAGGCGCCGGAGCAGAGATTCCCCTGCAGCCCGTGGTGAAGACCATGGTGAGGCAGGCTGTCCCCTGCAGCCCATGGAGGTCCACGGCAGAGCAGATATGCACCTGCAGCCCGTGGAGGACCCCACACTGGAGCAGGTGGATGCCTGAAGGAGGCTGTGATCCTGTGGGAAGCCCATGCTGGAGCAGGCTCCTGGCAGGACCTGTGGAGCTGTGGAGAGAGGAGCCCACGCTGGAGCAGGTTTGCTGTCAGGACTTGCGATCCCGCGGGGGACCCACGCTGGAGCAGTCTGTTCCTGAAGGACTGCACCCTGTGGAACGGACCCATGCTGGAGCAGTTTGTGAAGAACTGCAGCCCGTGGGAAGAACCCATGTTGGAGAAGTTCGTGGAGAACTGTCTCCTGTGGGAGGGACCCCACGCTGGAGCAGGGGAAGAGTGTGAGGAGGAAGGAGCGGCAGAAACAACGTGTGGTGAACTGACCGCAACCCCCATTCCCCGTCCCCCTGCACCGCTCGGGGGGAGAGGTAGAAAATCGGGAGTGAAGTTGAGCCCAGGAAGAAGGGAGGGGTGGGGGGAAGGTGTTGCTTTTTTTAAGATTTGGTTTTACTTCTCATTATCCTACTCTGATTTTGATTGGTAATAAATTAAACTAATTTCCCCAACTCAAGTCTGTTTTGCCCATGATGGTAATTGGTGAGTGATCTCCCTATGTCCTTATCTCGACCTATGAGCCTTTTCCTCATATTTTCTCTCTCCTGTCCAGCTGAGGAAGGGGAGTGAGTGAGCAGCTGTGTGGTGATTAGTCCGGCTGGGCTTAAACCACGACAAGGAGCCAGACTTTCATATCCCACTTTTTATAGGAGAACCCCATAAAAGAGAGATTTGCAGGTGATTTAAGCTACAGGTTTTTTAGATCTTTAGGCTGGCTACGGATTCTGATTCCAACTAACCCACTAACAGTGTCGAGTAAGCCAAGGTATTTCCAGCAGTGGGGAAAAAAAAGTGTCTGTACCAGTGTATAGGATTTTGGTAACACCTCATTTTGAATGTACAGTTTTAGGCATAGCGATCATGAGAATTCAATCCCACACAGAGAATCATTAGCAGGAAAAGTGAATCTGTTCTCATATAAGGATCTAGAAGAGACTGGCTTCATTAGCTGCTTATAATAAGATGTGATTGATCTCCACTGTTGATGTTTACCCCTCTGACATATTTACAGAGCAGAGTTCCTTCACCTAAAGAGAATGTTGGCAAAAGAACAAATAGATATAAACTGGCCATGGGTAAACTTTGCCTGGGAAAGTTCTCTGCTGTCAGAAGGCAGAGGGTTTGGATCAACCTTTTATTTGGAAGAGAGTGGGCAAAATGCTAACAGCACTTGCAATGGAGCTCTATGAGCTTATTAAATAGATCATGTGGCCTGTGTGCTTGCAAGAGCAAATGACTGAACTGAATGACAGGTCCCTACCTGTCCTATATTCCTGTATTTTTTATCACCTTCCTTGTTCCTGTTTTCCGTGTTTTATTTCCTTCTTGCTTTTTCTCACTCTTGCTTGTAAGAAGTAGGCAATTTAGAGGAGAAACAAGGAAATGCTGATGGATGATACATGGTATTGTCAGTGCCCAGGGATCTGAGTAAGCAGCCAGCAATGTTCTGCAGTAAGCCATGGCATTGCAAATATCTAGACACTGTATTTGATCAGTGGAAGGTACTTTGGGTGCCCCCTTTTTCTGTCATTTGTAATGACACAGGGCATATCTGTGTCCCCAACTAGATTCAGTCAGCTGTCTTCATCATAGGCAGTGAAAGCTCAAGACAACCGAGGCCTCACCTGAACCAGTTCACCGAGAGAGATAGAACAATCAAATTGCCACTTAACATTTATACTATAGACACCTATCAAATAGGAATTGCACTGAAATCAGCAATCCTCTAACAAATAGCCCCACAGACTGCAAATCTTACAGTATCTCATTTATGTGTTCATGCCAGAGTTGTCATACTTGCTTCAAACTGTGCAATTCATAAATCAGGATTTTTTCACAGGCACACATTATAGTTGGTTTCAGACAACAATATTATGAGTTAGAGATGAAAGGGAACAGGTTGGCCAAACATCAATCCAATCGCAAACTGGTCTCCGTTTTTCTCAAAAAAAAAAAAAAAAAAAAAAAAAAGCATTTATCCTTTTTCATCCAATTTCACATTTTTCAAGAAGATTTGAAGGCAATAATCTTTATAATTCTACATGTAGAAGGTAGCCCTGCTTGCTCCCTTCATCTCAACTAACTACAGCTATCTAAAGTGAAATTCAGCTCCAGATCATGGGCATGCAAATTTAAAAGTCTACAGTGTTGATGTCTAATGTAAGCTGGGTGTTTCAGGTCTCCACTGCAGTCAAAGGAGATCATGACTGAGATGTCACTGCAGAGTCATAAATGTCTAGTGTCCTTTGAGCCTGCCATAAGGTATCTGAGATACCTTCATAGTGCTGGCAGGTACGACTAGGATTACTGGATACTGGGAGAGGCAGCTGGATGGACACTACTCCAGTTGCCTAAATTTAGGCAGCTTAATCCCACCTCTAGTTAGTACAGTCAGTGGTGTCTACAAGATTCCTTGTAGCATCCCAAAGATATCATGCTTAGACATACCTTCCATTTCCATGGATTCAGTCACCACTAAGGATGCAAGGACCTTCTCTCTTTTCAGTCTTACTATGCTTCCCCACTCCACTGAAACACTACCCTATATTGCACAGCGGTTCACAATTAACATGACCAACCCCCACTTGTAATCTTTTTTCCCACTGCACCACTTGCTCCCTTTTTGTTGAAAATACACCCCCTCTGTTTCTTTATTTGGACACAGAGCCATGGAGACATCCTTCATTTTCCCTCTCTGCCTCCCGCCATACCTGCGCTGTCTCCATGTTCGATTGTTTCTTTTTTCAACAATGCAGTTAAGATTCCTTCCAATAGCCAAGGTATTTATCCACAGTCTTAAAATCCCCCATAATTTCTGCATTATTCTTTGACACCTACATTACACCCTCCAGTTCTATCTGAGCACTGCTGCTGTTAAAAAAAAAGCCCTCTCTTTGGACAGATCATTTCATGCCCTTCACTAAGCCTTCTCCTTTCACCCCAGCTTTTAACAAAACTGAGTGGAAAAATGTCATGGTGACCTTCCTGTGTTTCAGGCTTTTTTTTTCCCTGCCATATTCCTCTTCATGCTCTTCACCCCAGCAGTACTAGCCTTGCTAGTTCCTTTATTGTTTTCTTCCACAGACATCACCATGCCTTTTACCAGATAGAGTTTGTAGAGCCCTTCTACCCCTCTCCTCCATTAAGTGTGTCCTGAAAATCCATTCTTACGAAACACCCACAAACATTATGTCACGCTGAAAATGTTCACTGTCCTTGTGCTGCATCCTGGATGGTGATGGACAAGATCAGTTACTTGCCATGCATAAGACAGAGGTGGCCATTAGGAATGAGAGCTCCAATAGGAAGCAGGCTCACACTGAGAAAGCAGAGCAATAGCATGGACAACTCTAACAATTTTGGTGAAACCCATGAAATGCTTCATATTCTGAAATCTGCTGCAAGATAGTCTCCTACTGGGTATGGTACAAGGGCTGGCACTGGCTTATTACCACCCACCTTAGTGCTCAGGGGTCACCCCTTTCTTGGGATGGGTATGGTACTCTATGTCTTTTCCACCATGAAAATATTTCAGTGTTCTGATGTGGAAAAACATACAATGATAGTTTTTGAAACCATACTGAGATCACATTAAAAGCCATTTAAAGCTGGTCTTGTGATGGAGTCTTGCAGTGAAATCTCTGAGTGCAATAGGTTAGGGATCAGGAAACATGCCTTAATGCTATTGAGAAATCTGCTGAGTATATTCATAATAATTAGCTGGTTTTAACAGCATTTTCTTAGCCTGTAAACTCATCAGGATGGGGATTGCATTAGTCTTTATGAACTTCCCCAGATGAGGTCAAAAGAAGCATTTTTTTTGAAGTGTTAGAGCAAAATGATTTAACTCTCATTTAAAAGCTCAAATGGGCAGGGCAAGTAATAATTTAGCATTGTAGCTACTACAAATTAATCTTGTGCTCCACCTTTTCTTATTTTTATTATTTACGACAGTACCACCTGTCTTTCTCTCTGGGCTTGTTAACACTGTCTCATCCTGGGAAGTGCCTCCAGATTGCTGACTACCACTTGGGAACATCAGAAGAACAGGCTGTTCCTGGTCCGTGCTTCCCCAGATATGTGCTGCGCGTGCTGGGACAGGACTTTGGCAGCGCAGGAGAATAGTAGGTAGTGGAAGCAACCATAAGCCTGCAGTTCACGTCTGCCTAGTTACGGAGGCTTTCTAGTACTCTGAAGCATAACTAACGTTGGTTGCTTCTCTTGAGCTTGCAGTGTGGAAATCCACATTATTGCACACCGCTTACTTAAGCCTCCACATTGCAGTTACTGCCCAAAGACCACCTTGCTGAAAAAAAATGTGAAGAAAGCCAAGCAACCTAAGAAACTCCACTCTCCCTTCCAGACTTTGCCTCTAGCTGGAGGATAGCACTTGGGGAATATCAGGTCTCATCTGTGCTCTGCTGGGCACCCGCTGTTGCCCTGGCTTGGGCAGGGACCCTCAGGCACTTGCCAGTGTGTGTTTGGGCTAATGCGTTTCAAGGTGGGAAAGAACAGGCTGCAAAGCCCCCGCTCTGTGTGTGAGGGTCTCTTAGTTATGCAGCAGGTATCCATGGGGTTATCCTGGAAAACAAGACGCACAGGAACTTCCTCTGTCACAAGCATCACTTCAAGTTTCATAAAACTATCCTGCTCCTTCTTTAGAAGTGGCTCATTTTTCCACATCCATTTGCTATTCCAGAATTTCGTGACTCTCAAAAGCCTTTGACTTTCAGCTGAAACTTAGCAAGGATCACCTCAACCCTATTTATTCTTGTGCCAACACTGTCCTTCAAATCGCTCTTCTCCCACCCTGCACGTTACTCCCCTGATGTACAGCGAGCAGCCGCATCCCACCTCAGCTTTGTTTTGCTGGGCCAAGCAAGACAAGCACTTGTAATATCTTCTTTTAAAAGAGGATCTCCATTTTCCCAGTCATCTGGGGAGCCCTCCTCTGGACTCGTTCCTGCCTGCTGCTGCCCCCCTCTCCCCAGCCCCTCTGCCCACAGTCCAGGCAACCAGCAGCCCCACTGCCTGCATGGCAGTGATGGCAACAGCTGCAGCATCATGGGCTTATTTGTCCCGATTTGGCACATCTTTCCTTGCTCTTTTACTGTTCTGGCTTCAGTATTTCCCTGCATTTACTGGCAATACCTTGGCTGGTGCCTTTGAACTTTTTTCTTGGCTTTTTTGGCTTTTTTTTTCCTGCTTTTTTCTTGGCTGCTTCACAACTGGCAGCTCAGCTGTGAAGCCCTGAGCAGCTGACATACCCAAGTCTTTCCCCTCCTTGCTTTCTTCCAAGTGGCAATCTCCAAACCGGCAGCAGCAATTCTTGTGAGTAATCCCCCCAGCTCCAGCCGTTGCATTTGCTATTGCATTTTTCATCAGACTTTTGCACCAAGCCACCCATTTTGTTTTGCAGGTTATCGCAGTCATTCCTGAGTATTAATGATATTGCCTAATGAGGCCAACAATTAGCTTCTGATGGTGCTGAGCTAATGTCATTTCTACAATAATTTATTTCCTTCAAGATTAATCTTTTCTGCATTTTGCACTGCTGGGTGCTTGTAGCAGCCTGGGGCCGCCCTAGGAAGAAGGGAGGAAGGTGAGGAAGAAGTACGTCAGCCTTCCTTGAAGGTGCATCTGCATGCCAGGGCAGGTGTTTCCTCTTCCTCTAGGTCCTGGGGTTCACAGAGCTGGAAAGCTCAGTCTTGGATTTAAAGGAAAGCAAAAGCAAACAACTTCCCAGGACCACTGCTGCATTCCTGCTTTTTCCATAGGAGGGTAGGAGAGGCTTTAGTATGTAAAGCTATGAGCAGATGCAGAGGGCCAGATTCTCTGGGTTAGCAGTGAATTATAAGGCGGCTTTTCATTCTCTTGATGCTCCCCCTGGATTTTGCAGTGAGACAAAACTTCTGCAGATCCCTCTGCAATTAATCTATATCAGGCTCCAACTCCAAATACTTTATTAGCAACTGATAACCACCTCTCAACCAGCCCTTGGACTCAACCAAGGGTAGCAGTAATGAAGGGGGCTGATACAAAACTGCTCGTTTATGAGTTGAGAGACACAGGGATTGCAGCATTTGAGTTCTCAGCGGCTGTGACATTGCCATCAAACCAGGCTAAAGTGCTTTAATTTTTGTCGTGGGAACAGGTGACTACTCATCAGCCATGGGCATTTGTAGCTGTAAGTATCCAAAATGTTGGCCTTGAGAGGGAAGGACAAGAGTTAAAATACAGCCGGTGACATTCTCAGTCAAATAATGTTGACCTCAATGCATGTAAGATGCGCAGAGTATATTTCCAATGTATGTGATATTAGTTTTAATTATGTTTCTAAAACTCTGGCCATCTGAGTCCAAGTCTTGGCTTAAACGAGAATCAAAAATGAATTTGGCAGTGCTCACCTCCTGCTTTCACATCATGAGAACTGCTCTGCATTTGGTGCATCCCAAAATGTACAACATGGTTTGGAAACCAGTGAAGACCACCCTGGGGAAGCATGGCCAGTCTGAAACAGCACAGGTTTTGTAGGCAGGTCTGCGCACGTGAGCCCATAAGGTTTGGTCCTTACCTGCACTTCCTAACCATCACAAGCAGCAGATTCAGACACCAAAATCTAACAGAAGAGGATGTCAAATCACAGTTCGCCACCAGCAGACGTGCTGTGTGAGGTGTTGCTGTTGTCGGGGCTCTGAGAGCACCCATGGGATGGAGCTCCCCTGGGACACCCACCCACCGCCCTGCTCATGGGCACCTGAGCTCACTGCCACGGCACAGGAGGAGCGGAGCTGCCCCATGAGGGGGGAATGAGGAGCAGGGTGCTGCAGGGACCCAGCCATGCCACCCCAGTGGGCAAGAGAATGGGGGTCCCATCAGGGACAGTAAAACCTAGTGGTGCTTATGGTAACCTAACTAATATGAACTTCTAATTTATCAAAGTAAGATTTAATTTGGTCTGTCAAATTAGTTTCAAGGTGCCTGATGTGAATAGCTTCAGGTAGGACCAATTTTTGGAAGATAAACACTAGCACATCCCCAGACCGATCCTATGTCTCCTCAGCCTCCAGCCACACCTGAAAACCTTCACCAGGACATTTGTCTTCATTTATCTGAAGTATTTAAATACCACAGCACTCACGGTATGCTCCACTGTAAACACAGGATAGCCTCCGAATAGCTTGGAAAAAACAGAGGTAGCGGCGAGATAATGACTGCAGACATAACGATAACCGGTGTACAAATAACCATCCTGTTAAACATATAACTCGGTGTATTCCACTTGCCACTGAAGAAACAACAGACCATCGCCTTATTTGAAATCGTTGCAGGCGCTGTTAGGCTGTCGCTTCCCTTTCCACCCTTGCTGGCTGCCGGAGTGAGTGAGAGGGTAATGGAAGAGGCAGCCCCCTGGGAAAAGCAACTCCTTCCCGCCCGACACAACCTCCGGAGGCTTTCCCGATCCCCTTCGGGAGGGTAGGTACAAATTAAAGACAAGCTTTTTCTCAGCTATAACCAGGCCCTGGGGATTGTTAGCGCTGCAAAATCTCTTTTGCTGGCCTAAATAAATAAAGACAAAATGCGTAGAAAATGAATGCAGGAGTGGGATGTTGGGAGGCAGCCGGCACAACACGGAAAAAAACACAACAGGAAAATTTAACGTGGCAGTCTGGATTGCCGTGCTACTTGAGTGCAAGATTTTTTCCATAATAAATGTCAAACCTAGAAAAACCTAGCATTCCCAAAGATGGCTTACCTTCCACTTTTCTAGCTTAAAGAAAAGAATAGTTTGCCAGAATCGGGGACAATTTCTGAGATCCTTTTTCAGACCTATTCTGACTGAAACAGAAGTCCCATTTTCCCTGAGCGAAGGCTGCTGGGTCCAGATGCTTGGACTCTTACCTCCCATCCCCACACAGACATACAAACTCCTATTGACATCAAACAGCTCCCAGCAAGATAATTTTCAAATCCAGTCTAAACTGCCCATCGATATTAACTCAAAATGACACGTGCATCACAGTTAAAAAAAAAAAAAAGCTATATTCTTTTAGTAACTGAAATAAATTAAGATAAAGAAACAGCAAAAGCAGAAAATGTATCCCCTATGCTTAGGGAGTCATTCAACCTATAAATGGTCTGCAGGATTCTCTTAAAATACATTTTTCCAATGTATTTGAGCTACAAGAACTTGTATATCATGCAGCTCCGCATTGTCGCTACAGACACTTAAATACCGAGCCGTCTTCTGCTTACTGTAATACTGGTCCCCTTGTGCTGCTCTGCATAAGAGCCCTGTCACCTCAGTCCTGCTTTCCATACGGACAAGTGCTACTTGCCTGCCCATTCAGTAAGGCTCGGGGAATCGGTATGTCATTGGGTCTCTGGTTTTCCACCTGTAAGAGTGCAAGAGCAACTATTCATTATTTCTTTTTGACATCGCCGAGGGCCAGGAGGAAAGGAGCTTCATTTCTGAAACACTAAGCAATGTAATTTCATATCGGGCCCATCAAAATGCTTCTCCTCAGCTTTAAGATGAGGAGCTATCTTTATGAACCAAGTGCTTGGTGCCGCATCCCTGTACGCCTATAGGGCATGCTCCCGTCATTGTACATCTGCCGCTCTGTCCAAAGGAAAGTGAATTGCTGCCGTAAAACCAAAGAAAAGTTGTATTACAAATTGTTTTGTTGCGACCAGTTGTTCTCATGAAACTTGGCTTCTGTATTCTGTTACAGGTGATTGCTGTGATCTTCAGAAAACAAGGTGAAAAAAAAGGCTCGTTTGCAGGGTAACGAGTTGACCTGTCGCCCTCTGCAATGGGTCGAAGGATCTGACTTCTTTCTGGTGGGATTGGGATAAAATTGACTTTGACCAAGTGATCCAATTTTCTCTCTTTCCAATCAGGGAGTAAAATTAAAGGCATATAAGTAAACCCATAACTCAGCCCGCTGTCTTGCAGATGTTAATTTCCGCAACACTTCTTGTACAGGAAGCTTAAAAATGCTGAAGTTAAATGGATATTTTTTGGCATGACTTAATTCTAATCTTTCAGGTATCATAAAAACCAGCCAGAAGATATTTGTGTCAGAGAAACCCGCGCTTGGGCTCTCCGAGCTGTGCTGGGACAAACGTGCTTCTGCCTCTGCACAGCCTTTGCACGGGAGCCGAGTGGGAAAGAATTGTTGGCCGTCACCAGGCCAGCATGGCTATTTGACAGCAAAAGATTGCACGGCGTATTTGGGGATTCCTGGACGTGCCTGCACGACTGTACCCAGTACATGTTGCAAACGACTTCAGGAATCTCCTTCTGAAGGCTGTTGACTGGGGCAGGAGTTCTCTCATGGCATGTTCTCCCCAGGCATGTTCTCCCAGCTCTCCGCTCAGGAGATTGGGTGTGAATGTGGTGATCTGTGAAACCTTCAGGACCATGGTCTCTAAAGGGTTACAGCTAAAACGACTGTAGAAAATCAGCTTTAAAATGTTATACAACAAAACATGTTATTGCTGGTATTTGAGTCAGGCTTGATAATGCATTTCAGGCTAAAATATTTCTTTGATTGTCACAGAAATATGTGGAGAGCCAAGTGTTTGCTTTCAGTGTGCAGAATATATTTGGTTGCATTTCATTACCAGAGGCTAATTGTCTGAGAAACAGTCTTCACATCCAGAATTCCTGATACGGTGCAAAAAAACCCAGGCTACTGGGAACCAAGAAGCCTTATGTTGCTGATTATTTAAGAGTGAAAGGATTAGTAGTGGCAGCGAGTATTTAGGCACTTTTTGAAAGAAATGTAGGTTAGCTCCTGGATTGATGTGGGTGCCCAGCAATCCTACCCAACGCTGAAGTTAAAGCGCCACGTGTGTACTGGCTGTTTGTTTATAAATACCTCAATAGCAATTTTCAGTAAAATATGGAAATTCCTTCATTCTTTGGCTGTTCTCTGTTAGATCATTAAGCATGTCAATACTGCTGAACAATCAAACAGGGAAAAAAATGGTTTAATCTGCTTATGCTGGAGTGCTTATTTATTACAATCATTCATCAACACGACCTGAAAAAAGAGGGGTTTGATTATATCCATTGGTTAAATACCTCGCAGTACACAAACGTGGCAAACACAAGAAAAAGATGGGCATCCTGCCTGATAAAGAATTACACTGGAAGTGAAAGGCTGACCTACAGTCAGCAAATGTTAATCATTTTTACACCAAAGTGAGTGTAACGTTTCTATAGGGAAATTACTTCAATCTGGTCAGTGCAAGGAGCAGTTTGTATAATCGGATTGCAAATAAGGTTTGATCACATTCCAGCTTAATCTACTCTCTGAGCACCATTTACAGCACTAAATCAAACACTGGGAAGCTGCAGGTGCTGCTTTACAGTCATTACACCCAAGGGGCAGGGACTTGGTAATAAACAGCAAATAAATTGAAGCACTGACTTGCCTGCTACGGGGCATTTCTAATTATCCTCTAGTTTAGCTGGAAATTGTCATGCTCTCATCACAGCCTATTTTAACTGCTGCTGAATAAGTGTGACACTTTTAGACTGAATTAACTGAGAATATGAAGAAATGCCTTCTTTTCTTTTTTAATGTTGGATCAGAAGTAACTTGCTAAGATCCAAGGAGGACATTCTATTTTCATGTCCCCGTGCTGGAATTAGAAACATAACAACTGGAAGCCTCATATATTTTAATTACGGGCTGAAGACCTACCGAAACGAACAGCACTTGTCATGATAGCTCACACATATTACCAAATAGGCTGATAAGTAGGGCTGCAGCCTCCCATGCTGCAGTTGATCCAGGATTGCTGGCGGTGGTGTTTCCCGGAAAAGTTGATCTCGAGAACGAATGGCGGTTAACAAAGCAGCACGCTGTCATTGTGATATATTTAATAAGTTTAAGGAGAAGGGAGGAAGATAAGATCCCTAGCTTCTAAAAAAATGTTGTTTGGAAATGCACAGATAACTGCAATGATTAAAAGCCACAAATATCTTAGTCATTTGTGATACCTCCAGATCCTCCCACCCAGATTTCATTCTAGTAACTTGTCAACACAAGTAATATTCAGGAGGAATGTTGATATAAAAAGACATCTCTGCTGGGAAGTACGGCACCGTAGCAGCAAAGGTATGTAATACACCTTGGTGAGAGGTGATGTGGTGATCATTTACAGTACTTTTAATAGGATGTGTGATATGCAGGTAGCCTGACAGCTGCGGTTACGAAGCTGCTGTATAGCTCAAACCCCAAACTAAATGGCTTTCTGTGGAAGTGGGGGGATACAACAGGGCTGATGCTAGGAAGCTTTCTAGCTTTTCCAGCTAGAAAGAAGCTAGTTGTAGCTAGCTAAGACATATATATTTCTATTTTAAAAAGAGGTAATTGTGTAAATTTCTAAACCGCATTGAACTCCCAATTTGTGATTGTATTTTTACCTAGACGCGATGCTTTTTATTAATATATTGTGAAATAAGATTCATAACCTTTAGGGAAATTGTTCCCCCTAATCTCCCTAAAGTAGTATTTAACAGGTAATAATAATGAATGCAGTTGGATCACAGCTCTGCAAATACTCTTTTTGCACTTGCTAATGAACAAGAGACAATGGAATAATCCTTGGGTTTGCATCTTTTAGGACTTCAAATAATAAATAGCTTAAATGGTTTATTACAGGAAAAATGTGTAACTGCCGGTTTCACAGATCTCACTGGTTCACCTTTAGAGGGGGACTACGGAGGAGATGATAGCACTGCAGAGTGCAGCGCAGCTCCTGTCATCTGAGCCGCAAATAATCTCAGCTCGCTGACCTCAACTTCCAGGCTCCGAGGAGCGAATAAGGACTGCATGACTGCTGGGCCACAGTATTTATTTCAGTAGGGGGTAAATGGATCTTTTCTGCTGGATACACTCAGTTGCAGCCTGGAGTGATGGTGGAACAGAGACTGCCCTAGTGCCCACTGCAATACTGTTGGAGCTTCTAAATCAGAGGAGCAGGGGCTGGGCTTCTCTGGAAGAGTCTGCTTTGAGCTATTTTATGGGAAGAATAGACTAGAATTGAGCCCAGAAGATTAAAAAAGCAAAGTTAAAGGCCCAGAAAGACTGAGATGTCTGCCTCTGTTGAGTCCAGTCATTTTCCACCCACCAATTAGGCTTCAAAACTGCGTATTTATTTGTAGATGTTATCACAGAGACACAAAGTATTATCCCATCCTTAGTACTTGTTTTTCTTCCCCCCAAATACCTACCTTTATTTCCAGTGGCCACAACCAGGACCACTCAACATTAGCTAGCAACTTTATTTTTTTCTTATGGAAATGCAAAGAATGTTCCTTTGTTACATGTTGATTTGGTATGGTATCTGCATTTAAAGTGCCTCCATGTTGTAGATGAGCTATGCTTTTCACATTATGTTCTTTCTTTTGGTTTTCAGGCAAATTAATTAACATGATACAGAAAAGGGAGAATACAAATGCTGAAGCCCTCACTTTAAGCCCTCATACTCTTTTGTTCTCCATTATTGCACCAAATTATTTAATTGGGTCTCTCTGATTGTGCACAGACACAGAAAAGAACACAGTCTATTGTGAGAAGCCCTACAACCATAATGCAGTATCAAATTCAATTCCCATCAAAAGTGCTTGCTGCTAAAAGCCTGTACTGTGGCTGCAGATTAATGAAGATCTGCACTGAGCAAAGTGGTGGTCGTAGAGACATTATTTTTCTCCAATAGAAGGCCTATTCTTGAAGAACAATAAAAGCATAGAAAAGCGTTAGTCTGCTTATGGATGGAAATAAATCAAAATGAATAAGAGGGTTGATGGAAATAGTCTGAAAGCAGTAGAGTGGAATTCTGAAGATACTGTTTTTGTTTTGTAAGGATTTTTTTTCCCATAGTCTCTCAAAAATGCTGCTTGCTGGAGGCTCAAAAGCCTTGGAGTGAAGGACAAATTTGAAAAATCAGAAACTAATTGCAGAAAATCAGCATTGCACAAACGCATTTTTTTCTCCAGAAATGTTGCACAGAATCTGGACTCAAAAAAAGAAGAAAATGTAAAGAAGAAGGAAAATCAGTCATATTAACTAATACACAAGTCTGACCCAAAGAACAACGAACAGCTCTGAAACAGCATTCAGTCACCTTCTGATGAACTCTTCTTCTTCTTTTCTTTTTCTTGACACAATTTTGTACATTGTTTTTCTTTTTTCTTCTTCTTTCAGTGTCAAAATGAACTTTGTGCTTGTTTGTGTCAACTATTGGGGCCAAATCCCAACACACTTACCAGCAATTAGAACATCGCCATCGACCGTAGCTGGACAAGCATGTGACTGTAATACTAAGCAATTTCTATTTAGAGCCATGTGGTTGCTCTATTCATAGTTACAGGTGGCATCACCTCGGCATTGTTCAGCGCTGGATTGGTTTGAACAACGAGCAGAGTACTTGGGATAAAGCAGACAGACCACACTGCGGTCAGTCAGTCATTGTCAGGATGCACAGAGAGGAGGTGACCCACACTCACATCACCTGAGGTCATCCACCAAGTGGAGATAGCCAGGCTAGGATGCTGAACAGGCTGCATTTCCTCTCTGGAAGTCTCTCCTCCTCCCCTTTGACTGCAGAAAAAAGCCATGGCATTTGGGTTCCTGACTCGAGTGAACTATTGGGTGCCTAAAATGAGGCAAGATGACTCTGAAATGGATATCCATTTTAAATACTTAATCTCAGTTCTTCATTGCACTCCTAGCATCACAGCTGTATATACAATCACAGGTGGTGCCCAATTTATATCAGTTTACTCAGGAAGTGCTTCCACCTCTGCACTGAGGATACACATTTAGAAACAAGAAATCCTGAAGCAGGTCCAGGACAATAAATGCCTTATTATCATCATGTTAGGCTACTTTTTACCAGGTCTTTCAGGTCCAAATCACCCACAGACTTGAAATCCTTCTTTGAGAAGAACGCCTGTCCTCCAAAGAAGTTATTGGCGTGAAAGCCAGAGCAGTAACAAAACCGCTTTCCAGAGCTGGAGCAGCTGGTGGGTGATTCTGTGCATTGCCGTGATTCAGAGGCCTACAGTGGCTTGTCCTCTGTGATAAACTACCCGTGTTGAATGATATTGGCCTGCAATTCAACCCATTAGTTTATACAGGGTAAAACAGAGCTCATTATAGCCATTGAATGAGCAAAGATGCAGGTTCTTTTTAAATGATGCTCAAAAGTATGTCCTGAACCCACCTTATAGACTTAATTGGAGTTTCAGCAGTCACCTGAGATTTACATTGCTGCTTGCTATGAGTGCATTGGAGGTGGAAACAAAGTGGAGATGCACTTCCTGATCTATATTTTACCCTGGATTAAGTCACACAAAAGCATGAAGTAATTTTGAATTATACTGTAGAGTAATTTGTCATTACTCTAAGCTATGTTATTTCTTTTTATTCATTAGTATCTTGCAGTCCAAGCTCTACGTAGGTGAGAAGAGCTTCTAGAACAGCTGCAAGGAGCTGTGTCCCTCCGGTGAGATGTGTAGTGCAACTAAACTTTAAAAAATGGTTCCATTTTTGAAACATCCCAGCCCCAACACCCGGTGCCCTCTCAGAAAAGCTGCCTCCTGTGCATCTAGACCTGACTGCTCTGATTTATGGGGTTCTGTGAAGAGGAACCTGCCTAGAGACACTGCAGATGTTGAGTGGGTCCAAAGACAGGAGTACAGAAATGGATGCTTCCAGATCTGTCATCCCAGAGGCCAGGCACACATGTGGTCTGCTGCTACGAGCTGGTCTGAATGTGGGCAGCCGTAGCACTAGTGCAGATCTGTGCAGGATGTGGCCTGTAACTAGATGGCTTAAAATATCGCATCATGGTTACATTGTACTGGGTCTGTGGTGTGCAGTCTTATGATCTTTGCACAGAGTTAAGAGTCTCTAAATATTTATGTTGAATAAAAAGGCCTGAAAGTATAAGAGGGTTAGCCATAGCACATACGCTTTCTCCAGTGAAGGATTCAGTGCCTGTGAAATGCTCTGGGGATGCCACGTTTCTGCATGGGCTGGGGGAGATAGCACAGGACTGAAGGGAGACTGACACTCTTCTGCAGACACAGCTGGAGGCCAGCTGGAACACTTCATGGTGCCCAAAGTGACACCATTGCTTCTACATAACTGAGTGCCAGCTCCTTGTCAGCGCTGTATAATGGGCCTGTCCTATGTCAGCAAAAGGGAGCCTTCCTGAGGGGTTAGACCAGTTAAAATTGACAGACTGAACACATTTTGCAGCACAAACAACGTAGAATATTTGATTTATTGTTCCTTTCTTAGTTCCCTCTTACAAAACTTTTTCTTTTTTTGGTGTCTGATGTTAGCAATCTAGGTGAAGTCTGGGGTTTAGGCAGCATCAATGCTCAGCATCTTCTCCATCACCACCCTCTCCTCACCATCCTCTCCCAGATACCTGTGGTGAATCTTACCCTGAGGTCCATGGGGCAAACCTTGCCATTGGGAGGGGACGAGTTGCATGGGTAGCGCTGCTCCTGGGTGTTCACCAGCATGTGCAGTGCAGGTTCAGTAGCCCGAAACTGCTGGGGGCTGAGAGAGTCCCAGGTGCTCAGAGACTGACTTATTCCTCCATCTCCAGGGGAAGTAACAGCCTTTTCCTGCACCCAAGAGCTGCTTGGAAACTATCTTGAACAGCTTGAAATGGGAAAAGAAAGAGAGGAGCCACTCCCTGTGTTTCTTTCTAAGGTCACCAGGCTGCAGATTGCAATGATCCTAGTTTTCAGTATGATACCCCTTCTCATTTTTCAGATTAGCTCCCCAGCACTGGCATGTAAAAACTGACTTCAACAGTGGTAGGTCTCATCCTATGAAACTCTATGTTTTTTTTTTTTTTAAATTTTACAGGTGGTAAAATACTAAAAAGGAGATTATAAATTGCCACCCAACCTGTGCCAGTAGAAAGGGACGTAAGTAGATCGTAGATCGTAGTAGATCGTAGTAGAAAGGGATAGTAAGTAGAAAGGTGTGGGGAGAGGTCTGGGTGATGCAAGGACAGGACTCTACGGCACTGCCGGGGGTGACTCCCTGGTCTGAGCTCTGCTACCTGTGGTAGCTACAAAGCATCTGCTTGTTGGCGTTGTAGGGATGCGGGCAGCTGCAAGGACTGACCACAGCTCCTCATGGCTGTGCTCCTGTCCACATTAGGTCACATGGAGTTTATAATCCCCACGAGCCATGTCAAACAAATTAATTACTTTGGACTGCAGTATTAATGCGGTAACTGATTCTGCGTCTGACATTTAAATACTTCTGCTGAACCCTAACCCAAGACTAGTAAAAGACCAAATGGAAGTTCCTCACTCAGCTTATTTGATCAGACAAAAAAACACACTAAACAAAGTCAGACAAAAGTATATTGAGCTCAGACGTAGCTCCTTCACCATCTCGTTCAAATCACAGACATTTGCTATGAAACAGTGGTGTAAAAATGACACTTACAGATTTATACACCTGCTTTTGTTCTAGCAAAATTAAGGTATGAGTGAAAATCCACCCCATACTGGGAAAGAACCTCTAGCCTTTGCTGCAGCCTAATCTCTCCACACCAAGTACTTGAACATTGCATATCTGCTATCGCATTATCTTGCCATGAATTCTTCAGTAGGTCTTATAAGCTACAGGATTTGAGGTTTACCGACTAAAGTTTCTCACCAGGCAATTCCTTTCCCGGGCAGAACTTCCCTCAATAAATGCTGTGAGCACCTCGTGCCTGCACTGTCTTTGAAACATCTATTTCTGTTTGGCAACAAAGGCACTTTAGACATAGTGAGCTTTGCACTGTGTTATAACTTTCATATTACCCTTTGCACAGCCATTTTACTTCAGCTGCATGCTGTGTATCATTCATTGCGAGTTTACTTCATTCTCTGGATTCATAGCCGATGCTCTCTGGACCATAAAATTTCAGCTGCAAAACCAGAACATCTCATTATTTCTGAAATATCGAGCTTGTATCTTCTTGATAAATAATTCCTACTAGTATAATGTATCAGACTAAAACATATTTTCTGAGGCCAGTGAGGTTAAAGCGGCAATCTCACCTTTTTTAATTTTTTTGCCCTGAAGACAGTGATTTCCATATATAGAGTGACCCCGGTTTGTGTTGAACATGGGGAATGAGGATGAAGCATGAAACGACACATATTGCTGTCAGAGATTTGAAATGAGGCCTGCTAACCTGTAGGCAGCCTTACAGGACTAATCAGTCCCTCACATTACCAATGTATTCAGATTGCTGCATGTGGCAGCCAGCAATGGCCGGGGAAGTTTTCTTTTTTTATCGCTGCCATTGACAAACATTACATTTTAATGCAATTCTCCCCTTCCATCCACTGTCTAAAAAAAAAAAAAAATCTTTTGACACCATATCTCTGAGACACTGGTCTCATCTGGTTTCCTTGATGCTTGAAGAGTGGGTGCGACTGTGTTGATTTGCTTTTGAATATACATTAGTCAGCAGTGCTTAAACAGCCGATAACATTTTTTTACTCTTGTAACTGACAACACAAACTCTTTTGAATTCAGCTTGTTTCTTAAACTTTGCCTCTGAAGTTTATAGTAGCCCAAGACACCTGAGCTGAGTTTGTTTGGAGATGATGGAAGATGCATGAGCAGAAATGAAAGCCAAAGCCTGTCTTTTGCTCGCAAGATTTTTCTTTCTTTATAGTATTCTAAGCATCAGTCAAAGCATTAACAAAAAAGCCTCTTGAATCCATAAACTCCTGACTTTCCCATTCAGAGCACACAACCAGCAAAGACTGGTTTTCCCCTTTTGTAAGACAGAAGTTTCAATGCTGATAAAATGTAATTTAAATATATTCTTTCGCATCACTGTTGTACTAAGTGCTATTTCATCTACAGGCAGTGGTATTTCTTGTGTTCTTGGTATTATGTGATGACTCTCCATTTCAAGGTTTTGTGCAGGGAGATCAAAGCAGAAAAGGATAGAAAAAACACCCACTAAAAGTCCTAGCGAGTAGTAGCCACCCAGTACGTAAATCCTTTCAAGTGAGGACTACATTACCCGTCTTTTGGGGTGGAAAAAGGCATGGTAGGAATAGCTTGGTCAAACGCACAGGCCGTACTCCCCTCTAGTCCCAGTCCAAGCAGAAATCCACCTGGAAATGTACTATACTGTCCGGCATGCTAATCCGTCTCCTTGGATCCCCCCACCCCTTCTGCAGGATTTCTGGCGGGCCTGGGACCTGTGAGGGTCGCTCACTGATACTGTTTTGGAGGTAACGGCGACACAGTGAAACATGCAGCAAGGAGGAAGAGTAGGCGTCAATGCTGAGGCCCGGCACGTTGCCTGCATGCTTAGCATCGCCAGTATTAGTCCTCCTGTCTCGGTCTCCTGCCTCCCATTGCATCCTCTCCACAGGGCCCTGAAGACATGGGGTTTTCTCCTGTTCAGCCACTAACCCTCCTCCTGAAGGAATAAAGCAGTGGTGCTCTCTGCCCCTGTGTCTCAGCAGGTTTTCCTGGCACTTTCTCCCTAACTGGGATCCTTTGTAGGAGAGGAACAGTGGAGCTTGCATCACAGCTTGTGATGTTTGGTTACGGGCTTGCTTTGGGGATCAGTGTCATAAACAAATTAAAACAAATAGTAAGAAGAAAAATTCCTGCCTTTAGTCTCCAGTATCCACAATGCTAAAGATTTTCTGGAGGATGTTTTGCGCCCCTCATCCTCCGAGGGTGCTGCTGCAGGGTGGCTCAGGACAAGGTGATCTACCCTCCCTCCCCACCCTGGGCTGTGCATTCCTTTCCCCTCCCTTCTTCTGGCACCAGCGCTCATCTGAACCTCCAGCGAGCTAGCTCCAGGCACAAAACTAGCCAAAATCTAACTTGGGATTAAAAAAAAGAAAGAGAATGGAAGCTTAAAACTGTTGCAGAACGTGATCCTAAATGTGCTCAGCAGCTCTTGGAGATAATGAGCATCCCACAAGTTCAGAGCTTATCTCATCCTGGAAAAAACGGGAGAAGAGGAGGAGACATACTAGCCTGGAACAGTGGTTCCTCAGTTTGGTGAGTCCACAGCACATCCTTCAGCATGGTGCAGGGGTGCTCAAGCCAGCTCCAGGAAGAGCAGCTCTGGAAATGGCAGTGATGTGGCCACATCAGCACAGTGCCTTCGGTTGGTGAGCCCTGCTGAGGAGGGGTCAAGTCCATAACTCTAACCTGGCACCAGCTGGCCAGCCAAGGCTACTCCAGGTCACGGGTCTCCCTGAGGTGCCAGGTACCTGCCAGACCTGTGGGGACATGCTGGACACTCTGGATGGCACTGCTCATTGGTATATGGGCAACCGCACTGAGCACTGGACCTCCACCGGGATTAGCCGCTGCCAAGAGCCAGCCACTGTGTGGATGCTTCACCAGATGCTCCTCAAGCTCACTGCCTCAATCTGGAGATCAAATCCCCACCTTGTCATTATGTGTCATTTCTCAGTGCTCAATCGTCTCTCAGAAGGATCTACCTGGAGGCTCAATTGACTCAGAATCAACTCTGGGGAAACGTCTACTCCTCCCGAAACAGAAAAAGAGAAAGTTCCCGCTGCGGTTTTACATGGGGATTATTTTTCCCCTTGTGTAATGTATGCAGTTGAACTCAGGTTTTTTTTCCCATAAAATAAAAGAGCTTCAAAGGCAGTTTAAATAAATAAATAACCTTGATGAAGTGATAGAATTTTTCTGGAGGAGAGATCATCAGCAAATTCATTTTAGGATTTTTTTTTTCAAACCATGGCATCTTGTTTTTAAAAAGATGTTTGAAGTCTTTCAATTTGCCCCTTGGACCCATTTAAATCTAATTTCTAATCCCTTAGTCTCTGTAATCATATGAAACCTCTATTTTTGTATTATCATTTGAGTCCTAAGCATTTGCCAAATGCATACTATATCATCAAATATTTGTCATATAGTCGTGATTAAGATGTAGAGCCCTCAAAAGAGGTTGATAACAGTTTAAACCACTTTGGAGTAAATTAAGGGATTTAAAGGATTAGAAAACAGATAACAGATGTTAAATGTGTACGGATTTTTTTTAAAGTTTTGTTGATTTTTAAATACCTGCCACAAATAATGAAATACAGAAGGTGTTCTTGCATGTTAGATCCACAATTTCCAGTTTCCTGCATGTAAAAGCAATTAAAAATCAGGTATCCCTGCCACCATTCAGCAGGGTATTTTACCTCCAAACTCCACCATTCAAACTCTCGACGAAGTTGACCTCTCTCCAGCGAGGCAGCAACCAAGCCCGCATGCTCCCAGACCCCGTGATCTGGGCTAGGGAGCCAAAAACGTCCTCTGCAGCAGGGGCGTTCGTGTTCGTCCTCCTTTAAAAAAAGGCTCCAGGCATTAACTCACCCTGGCTGCGTTGGCTCTTTGCTGCGGTGGGTGCCGCGGAGGCCCTTCCCCGGTGCTGGGGAGGGGGAAAGGAAGAGGGTAGGATGGGAGGAGATGAGCAGGTCTCACCCGGAATGGCACTGGCCCACGGCTTGGGCACTATGCTGTGCCTGGGGGCTGGGCGATGCTCCCAGGGGCTGAAGTAGCCATTGAAAACGAGATGAGGTTTCATTGGGTGTCCTTGGCACAGGTTACTCTTTTGTCTAATTAATTGGGGGTTATCTCAAAAAGAGAGATCAGGGCTGGGCACTTGATTTATCTCAGAGGTCTAAAATTTTAAAAGCTTGGACAAAAGATTCTTCCCACAGGTTTCCTTTTATCCATGTGGAGAAGTGGGTTTTCAAACACCGAGAGAGCTTCTCTCAGCCACGCAAGTAAGGCAGCTCTTCTAGTTCAGGGACTCAGCAGATCAACAGTTATTATGATATCTTACGGCAGCAGACATAATGTGAGGGATGCTATTGCAGAAAGACCAGGAGAATAGTTCTTATCCTAACATGCCTAGAGTCTAAAAAGGCAAATAGAAATAACTGTGTGCAAAGGGTACCTCGTTGCAGCAAATGGTGACTGAGCATGTTTGCACAGACAAGAGTAGTTTTGTTGGATGACCAGGATGAGGATCCCGACGGAGCTGCTGCACTGTTGAACACCATCCAAGACGAGAGCTGAGCAGTTTTGAACTTGGAAATAAAGTTCTTGCCTGGCAGCACCTGAAAAAGCTTAAGACCACACCTGAAATCGTGTGTTTATACCAGGTGCTGTTTTACAAGACGGGCATCGGAGCAGTAGAAACAGGGCAGAAAAGAGCAACAAGTATGAGAGGAGGCCTCAGGTGTTTCAGCAGGGAAGGGAGGTTAGGAAAACAGATGCCGCATTCGTTGCAAAAGAAGAGGCAGACAAAAAGGACCGTGCAATGCCTGAGATGCTGAGGAGTGGCAAAAAGCTGGACGCTGAGGATGTGAGAATGGACCAAAAGCTGGAGGAAGAGAAGACAGCATTTTCACAATGTTTCTGCACACTCTCTCCCTATAGAGGGTAATTAGCATGAGGAACACAATAACCCACAATCGTCAGGCAGCACTGGATGTGTTTACAACACAATGGTTTGCTGCATTGGCAAGAGAAGCTGCAAAGCCTCTTGGAAACCCCCTCGTTAAAATTCTCCCACCAAACTGAGGGTTATATGACAGAGATAAAATCAAAAAAGCTAAGGCACAAAATGCGTTTCAATTAGCAAGGGACATAAAAGGCAACCAGAATAAGTTCTTCAACACAACAGAAACAAAAGGAGAATAAAGGGAAGCATAACACCCCTTAGTAAAAGGCAAAGGAGAGCAAATAAGCGATGAGGCAGAGCAGACTGATGTATTCAACACCTCATTTCCTATGGCCTTCTCTCCCTTCCCTCCCCCCCAAAAAGGCAAATTCTGTCCAGTTATTTATCAAAACTAATTCTGGGGAGGAAACAGGAACTCCAGCCAGGATAACAAAACCAGGTTGCATTGCATTCTGTTGGGTAACTAGTCAAGCTAAAGGGGACACAGTTCATGCTACAGCACCGATGGAATGATTTGCGGTCACCATGAGGCAATACTGAGCTACCAACAGGACAAACAGTGGTACCCGCTGTTGGATGCAGTGGTGACACTGAGCTGAGATTTTGGACTCCTAAGCTGGGCTCTGGTCTCCACATCGGGCAGGCAGTTAGGCGTGGAAGTGCTAAAGTCCTTTATTAGACCTCGCTCACTGTCCCTATTTTTGCTGCTAAATTAGTTTTCTAGGTTTATGTGATAGTCACAGAAACAAGTTACTGTGAGGGAGGAGAAGGTGTAAACTTAGCGTAAGTCAGCTGCCCTGCAATAACTGCTAGTGCACCAGTTCTTACTGTGGGATACGTGCGGGAGAGTTTCCTCCTCAGCAAGTAAATGAGGGGTAAACAGCCAGCCTAGAGAGGGAGAATTTACTGTGGGGAGAGGAGCAATTAAAGCAAGCAGCTTTGAGGTACATTCTCACTTTAGCTAGCTGGCAGTAATTAGTTCCCAAATCCATAGCTTTAGTGGTAGGATGCAGAGGAATATTTCTGAAGGACATATTTTTCCCTTTTGTATTCAACAGGCTGTACTTTAGGACATGGTCTGTCAAAAGAACTTGCATGGCTTAATTGGTGTCCCAAGGCTGTTTGTCTTCATTCCTTGATTATGGTTACAAGTGAGCATTTAACTGGTAACTCATGAGTTACTTGACTAGGGCATCACAGCAGACATGTTTCTGGCAGAAGGGAGTAGAAGGTGTGAGAATACAGATGAAATCTGTTGGAGAGCCTTGAGTAAAACACCAGAACCACACTTTGAATATGAAAAAGAGAAAAATAAGCACTGAGAACGATTTCCAAGCCAAGTGACTTGGAAGTCAAGACCAATAGACTTTGGACTACATCCTAAGGACGATGCATACAGTAGTGTGTTGGACAAATCTGCCTTACTAAACTCGTATTTAAACATCCCTTTCACACTTTTGTAATCTGTTTGGTTTGGTTTTTGTTCCTCTAGGTCGTTGGTATATTATTTCTGAAAACTAAGTAGAACTCTTGCACTTTTGTTGTGATGCATCTTTGGCAACCTGCTGTCAAAATCAGCCACCAAGAGCTTTTTCCCAGTGGTAGATAGTGGAACCATCAAGGTATTTTGGAGCTTGTCTGTGGGAGCGGGGCTTTTCTTCCTGCATCATTTCTAGCCAGAAGCAGGAGGCTAGTGTTTGCAGCAACTTTTCCTACAAGAGGAGGCAAATAGCTCACAGAGGGGGCTGGCAAAGCAGAAAGCTGTTTTTGCCACCCGGGGCATCTGAGTTCAGGCAAATGGATGTGCGGGAGCCTGGGGTGAACTGGGTGCCAAGGCTGCCATGGCAGCTGCTGGAGATCTGGTCAGAGGGGCCGAGGGAGCTCAGGGTGAGGCAGGCACCTCTGTCTGGGCAGAGCTCTAGCTTCCCAGGCTCTGCCAGCGTAGGCACCCAGCTCCTGGGCAGACATCCCAGTGTGAACACCTTGCTCGGGAGATAAATCCCATTCCTCCAGCTGCGGTGAGCTGCGCCCTGTCCCAAGTCATGCTCATGCCAGCACAGCCCCTTTCAGCCTCCCTCAAGGTGCATATTTCTCTCTTCTCACCCTGCTAGTGTCGGAGGGAGCCTTTCTGTTGATTTCAGCAGATCAGGAAATAGGACTTGAAAGAGTAAATCTGCCAGCAAAACCCCCATGCTGGCTAGCGTGGAACAATTTGGAAGGGTGCCGTTTGCTAGAGCAGTGCCCCCCAGGTGAGCTGTGCTCCATGGGCTTTCTACGGCCCCAACCAAATATTGTCATGCTTCCCAAATATTACACTCTGTCCTGATTAGATTTGTTGGTTACTGCTCTCTTATTTAGTTATCCCTTTGTAAATCAATGATGCATGTAAATTTAGGTGGAGGTGGCGACAACAACCTTTTTCATAATGTGGGGAAAAGAACTACACCAGCCCCTGGTGATCTGCCTGGGTAGTTTGTTTTATTGGATTTTGTGATATTGAGATGGTTTGGCAACTGTTGGCCTGTCAGATTGAGAGGTCACTTACCAGCCTCCATCAGAGATTTGAAGGCACTGCAAGGAAGCTCCTTGTGTCAATTTGACTCAATTTGCAAACTAATGAGTTAAGCCCTCCCAATGTGTTTAGGGTCAGCTCGGATCTATTTTGGAAATGTTTGACTATTAGCATTTAAAGCTTCAGATGTGCCAAGCCCCATTTCCCCCTCCTGCTCCCCAGCCCTCTCCAGGTTGCTCTCTCCTTTAATTTCCCTGCAGGTTTTAGAAAGGATGCATTAAATTAAAATCACTAGCTGTTTTGTGAGCAGTCTTTTGTGACCAGTAATGAATGTAATGAGTGAAAAAGGAAAGGGAAAACAGGATGATTAAATGATGCTGGGCTGTTTTTCACCCAGCAGTTTGCAATGTGACACAAATGGACAATTGGGGCTTTTCTTTTCCCATTAATTTGTATCTGTGTTTGCACTTGTCACATAAAAACCAGACTATTTACTAAAACATGAGGTAGGTAACAGATGCCACCTCCTTTGGAGCTGAACCTGATTGACCTTATGTCTGATAGTACAGTTGCACGATGTTATTTTGGATTTTCTTGACGTTGGACACAGCCCCAAGCACTATGACAGCTCTACTCTACTTTCATGTGCCTTTAGAAGGATTGGTATCTTGCCTTGTGCGTTTATTGTGTTTTATAAAAACACAGCAATCATTTTGAAACGTTTTCCCTACCAGCATTGAAATGTAGACAGGATTCAGATTTTTTCAAACTGCAGGCAGAACCAAGAGCTTTCCTTCTGAAGATGCATGTTGGGATTTTTCCATGACAGATATTAATCAAAAGCTTTAGCAATTAATCATTTTCTGAGTCCGGGTGTGCTATCAGGTGAACCCTATTGGAATGAGTGAGTGTGTGTGTGCGCGCGTGCCCGCCCGCATGTGTGTTGATTAACTCAAGTATCTGGATCTGAAATCCTCAGGTATCTATGTTCATCAGACAGTTTTGGGACTATGCTGAGAAAAAATTTCTGCCTCCTCCGAATATACCAGATTCCTTCTCACTGTTTTCTCATTCCTATGGATCACACAAAACAGCCCACAGCATGGGAACAGCCCAGATTCAGTACCCTAACTAAAGCAAAGCCTGTACAACTATATGCACACAATTTAAAAGTGAGGTGCTGTTGTATCTTAGTAGGATTCACACCGAGGGTTTAGACAGGAGTGGATCTAGAGTTCTTGGAAAGTACCCTGTAATACAGTCCAGGCTGAGCTCTTGGAAATGAACATCATAATGGCTGAACGAATTTGTATAAAATTGAGTCTATGGGAGCAAGGGCATGCTCCATCCAGTGTTTCACTAAATGTATATTTATAATGGGTGCACTTGTCACTCCTAAGGACCTAACAGGAGGCTGAATCAAGGACTGCTCTGGCTGAAGCAACCTACGGTTAAGGTCAAAAACCATACAGAGCGCCTTTGCAATAATTCTCACGGGGACACAGAACAGTAGTTTTTAATTCAGAATTAGCAGAAATAAGCTGAAGCTGGCCAGAGTGTAATGGATTTAAAAAGTGAACCTGAATCCACAAAGAAATCAGGTCTTTTTAACGTGATTGTTTACAGCTGCTGCACCATGTGAAATGGTAGGTTCTGTAGCTCCAATGGGGCTCTAATGAGAGTCATTGCCGGAGACAAATGACACATGCAGTCAGCCGCAATACTTTAGCAACAGGCAACCTTATCCTACTATTAAGTAAACTCTTCATCCAATTTCCATTTCAATTTTATAGTTGCTGCCGACACAAGTCATTAAAATGCACAAGCTAGCTTCGCAATTATTCATTCAAATAACACTTAAAACTGTAAGGGGTATTCTTGCTCTTGAACTTGCAGAGCTGCCATCCACACCTCACTGAAACGCTCCTTGAAAAACACACCGATGAGGAAGTGGCCTTTCCATCCAGATTCGCCTCTCCTTAAAGATCTGTTTCTGTTCACAGGAGGAAAATGAACTCTCATGCAAATAAGGCAACAACGGTAAATACTTTTTGTTTTGTTTTTATTGAATGGGAAAACAAACTTTAATTTGAATACTAAACCATCCAGAATATCTAGCTGAAAACATGTTTTTATTATTTACATTCCTAGGTTTGGCTTGTTATGCTCCTGGCATATCTATTCATATCTCTTGCAATATTTTTTCATTTCATATATTAATATTTAATATTCTTTATACATTGTTCAACCTTAATGGTTGTCTAATTTCTGTTTTTCATCCACAGAGAAGCTATTAATTTATGAGCATATAGGGCAGTAAGTAATAATTTGCATGAATGCCTTGAGCAGATATGCTTCCATAGGCCTCCCATAGCATAGACTTTGGAAAGGGTGATACCATCTATTGGCCAAGCTTCAATGAACACTCTTTACAAGAAGAAGAAGAAAAAAGTTTTTTAATCCATAAAGAAGTCTACTAAGTGAAAAATCAAGAGAGATGACAGGAACTGGATTGTTCCTAGGGTTTGTTTGCCTTTTTTTCCCTTTATTAATGTGTTAAATATATTCCTGTGGTTTATAAAGCATCACAGAAACTGAAGTTTTCTGTACATCTTCAGGATTTACAATGAGCATTAAAAAAGATTCTCAAAGACTGGCTGGCCTGCAGGGACATCCCCACTCCTGGTGTTCCCAGCCACAGTCTGGGACTCTCTTTTCAGAAGGTCAGTGATAATTTACACCCTGTGGTAAGACTAACTTCTGAGTCCTTATTCCACAGACAGATGTCAATGTAAAGCACTAATAATGTTTACCATATATTACTGTCCCCAAAAGACGCAAATGAAGCAAATAATGGAATTTATTTTTCATTCTGTTGAGTATGGGGTGGAGAAAAAACATTGTTTGTTGGTTAAGTGCATGTCTTCTGTCTTCACATACAGCTCATTAGAGCATGTGAAACTGCTTGCTTTGAATAACTTCATGAATACAAAACATTTTTGATGGGAGACCTTTCTACTGGACAGTAGACTCAAGGAAATTTCAAAATGTTTGCAGGCACACAACATCAACAGTGTTTTCTATGTGAAAGTGTTGAAACTTTGACTTCAACTTGTTTAAACCACCAAGTTCTGATTTCATTTTTTCAGTGCTTTCCTGTACTACAATTTAACACTAAAAATGTGAATGGAACATTAGAAAAAGTTTGAATAAATTGTTACAATATTTTTAAAAAGTCTTTTTTTTTTTTTTAATTGGCACAGGTGTAATAATAGCTCCAAGACTTGATATTGCAGTGTGATCAAAGCACATTTCAAAAGGTTGGACTTTCTTGTGGAACGAAAAGCCTGTATTTTGACGGAGTTTTTCTGGAAAGTTGGAGCTCTCTATTTAGTGTAGGTACAACTGCGTAGAGTCCAGCAACCACCAAAACCTGCCCAACACCATGTGGGGATAGGAAAGGAAGAAAATGCCTGGTGACTGCCAGGTATCCTCCAAGGGTTGTTCCAGTGCATTTTCCCATAACATTCTATTTAAGTAGAGGAGTTGATCTGTGCATTTCTCCTTCCGTTTTAAGAGTAGAGAAACAGTCCTGTCCACCAAGCAGATGTTACTGCAGAATCTCCTGCAAAACATCTTCTTTGCCAACAGACGTTTCCAGAGCCTTCATTTATAGACATTTTCTTACGTGGCTGGACTCCACATTTTATGTGGAGTTCACAAAAATAAAGCAACAATGCATGTGCATTTACTCTTGGCTTGGCTTGATTTGCTGCAAGAGTGCATTCAGGCAGAAATACATGCATCTTTTTCTTCAGTCATCTACTATTCATCTGTAGTGATAATGCCAGTTCAATTAGACTCAATGACCTGAACGGTCTGGTCGGGCGCACGGGGGTAACAGAGCAGAGCCTGGCTCAGGGAGCGCTCACCACCCAGCGTGTGGCCCCAGCTTTCCTACCCAAACAAGCAGCTGTGTGTGCCTGAGGTGTAGACCTGCAGGGTAGAGTCATGGGGGTGAAAAAGGAACTTTTAGGGTGCTATTTGCCTGACCCATCCCAGATGGCTGTATTAGCACACATTACATGCTAGGTGTACTCCCTTGTCTCCACTTGAGACAAAAGCGTGTAGAGAACAAGACTCATGCTCTCTCTTTCACTCTTTCTCTTTCTAATAAGGTGGTGTTTGTTAACTTCCTTTCGCAAATCTTTTAACATGATTTTCCTGGCATTTGTGCACTGGGAGACTGTAGAAGTCCAGAAGTAAAGGCTTAATTTAGTTGCTTAAGCGGTTCTGCCTGCTGTCTCAACCGGGTTGAGAGAGGGTTCACCACTTCCAAAAGGTATGGCACTGCTGATTTTGACATTTTGCCTGACTGGAAGTCCATTAACTAAATGATACCCAGCTTTAAAAAAAAAGTAGCCTTCCATGATAAAGCCATATTTAATTTTTTTTCTTATTGTTTGATTCGTAAAAAAGGAGTACATGGTAGAAAATGCAGTTGAAGAAAAAATATCAAATGAAAATTTATCTTCATAGTAATTTTCTATTCAATTTCCATGGTTGAAGAACTAAAACTCTAATATTAAAGTTCTAAATTAAGCTGTGTATATCAGTGTACTAATAGTACTTGGTAGCATGTATAATACTCTGTCACATTGCTTTTCCAACTAATCATTAATGAATTAATGAAAGGGTTTCACTCGTTTTGTACTGCGTAACATAATGAGATATACAGTATTCAAGGCTTTCAAAGATTTAGGACTCTATTAATGAAAAATAATTATTATCCTACAACAGTAATTAAGTGTAATTTGCACGGAACTAACATTTTCTAATCTGTAAACATTAGCGATGTCAACAGTTCCTCACGGAGCTGTTAACTGCTCTGCAACATTTTTTAAAGGAAGATGAATGGGCTAACGCGCTGGCAAAGAAGGATGCAGTTCAGAACACTGGTAACAGCATCTAGACAGAAGGCTTCTGGGCAGATCTGGAGAGGCACATCGGTGCCTGCAGATGCCTGTCTACAGCTTTAGGTGCCTCAGTACCCCAGGTCCTTGGATTTAGGCGAAACGCAAAAAGAGGGCGATGCATATGCTGGGAGTGATTTGCGAGGTGAAAAGCAGGCTGCCTTTTGCACTCATCGTATGGATCCTGGGGACTTGGTGGAGCATTTTCTTGTGCCGTAAAGGGCCGTCCGAGGGCAGCACCAAGGGCAGGTGCTGGAATGGGATCCATTTACTGGGGCTTAACAAGATGCTTGTTAAGCGGTTTGCTTTTGCTGAGGGTTTCCCGGGAACACCCTACCTTGTCCCTGCTGCAGGCTGAGAGTACATCCCATGCCGTTTATGGTGGCTCGCTTGAGAGGCAGCAAATGGTTAAACTGCGGTAAGTTGTTGGTGGTGTTTGTGTACTAGTTGACCTCAGATCACAAGGAATAGAAACTACAATTTTTTCTCTGTTTGGACACAGCCAGGGGTTGGCCACTCCGTATCACTGCTTTTCAGCACAGGCATGCCAAACGAGCATTAGTTTTTCCTGTAACCCCTGGACTGAACCCTCCTGCAGAGTCACGAATAGCACCCACAGATCCATGTTTGCAGGGCTCCTCTATGGCCTAGCAGATAGTAGACAGGATAAACTACTAGCAGCTGGAGTTTTTTTCCTCTTTCTGCATGGCTGGGTGATACAGAAGAGCAAATCTTACTTCTGCCAGTTACTCTCTTAGCTAAAATATTAATGGTCTGTTTTGTGGATAAGAAATTCTAGAAACGGTGAGGTACACAGTTCTTTAAAATATCCCCTATCCCCTTTTTTTACTTGCAAATTTAAAGACCTAAAGTTTACAGGTGTTACCATAGACAAGTTTGAGGTTATGAATGAGGCATGAAAGAGAACGTGGCAATGAGTGGCAAGAAGGTAGAGGATGTCTCTAGAGCTAGGGAACTTGCGGGTCATGTAAACTGGGTCCTGCTCCAGCTGCACTCCACGCTTGCCATGCAACCTTAGGCAAAACTGCACTGTTTGAGCCTATGGAGACCAATACACCTTAAATTGCATTACCAGCGGTTGAATGCTTGACTTTACACTATAAGGTTGTTTTAGTATTTTGGAGATTTGTGTGCAGTTTTGAAGGCATTGCTGATTTATAACCATGTGATGTACTGCAAAGAGTATTTGCAAAGGTCAAATTAATAACTGACAGGGACGCTACTGGAACAGAAGACTGAATAGAATTTGTGATTTTATAATCTTGTGATATGTTAATTTTATGTCTTTTATCTATGTGCATTTTATTAACAGACAACACTATGTTTGCCTTGCCACTTCCTCAGTGAGAAGTGCATAGTGAGGGAGGAAGAGAAGGCTATAGGAGGCTTGGAGGTTGATTTAATTTCTTAGCTATGATTCAAGGTGGATTAGAAAATAGCCTGTGAATAGATTTTCCCTGAATGTTCAAAGTAAGTTTTGCAGCCTCAGAGTGAAGATCTGAATTCATCTAATAAGGAGAAAGAACAGGAATAAACAATTTAACCAGTTTTAAGATGGACTTAAACGATATGGTCTCTCTTCCTCAGTCTCCTGAGCTTTTCTGATGACCTACCTCCCCTTTTTACAGCTTGTCAGTATTATGTTTGCTTAGCCTCATTCCCCACATCCATCAGGGCCCTCACACAAGCTGCACACAGGAAAGGACATTTGCATGCGGTCCTCCACCCCCTTCCTACATTGTGCTGATAATCTGGGATCCTTCCAGCACCTTTTGTCATCACTCCTAGGATGCTGTTCCTTCCTCCCTGCTCGTCTACCTCCTGCCTTCCTTATCAGTCAGAAAGTCAATTTGTGTGTATAAACTGATATAGTAAAAAGGTTGCTCTCAGTTTTCTGGAACAAATCTTTTCATACATTTTAATAAATGTCTACTTTAATCCTCTTAAAAAAAATCCACTATTCTGTATAAGGGGAACAAAACAAAATAGAAAAAAAAGTAGTCTTTAACAGCTAAATCTTTTACATATCTATATATGTGATTGGCCAGATAATCATAAAGACCTTTTAAAAAACCTTCTAAAATTTCAAAGCATCAAGAATACGAACATGATCTTCCTGAAGTTTTGCGTGTTTCATCCTCTGTCTTCAAATGATCTTTAACCAGACTTTCCAGAAAAAAAATAAAAATCTCTTTTGGGAGTAGATGCAACATATATCAATTAAGGGCCTTTATTCCAGAGTGTCCCAGTGGGGAAGTCCAGATGCAACCAATGAATCTGTGACTGTAGCTTTCACTATACTATAGCGGTGGTCCCTGCAAAACACGCAGTTATCATCTGATAGACAGGGACTACTTCTATATTATAGACACCCTTCTTAGAAATGTTGTGTCATATGAATGTATAGAGAACCATAAACTTGCTAATATATATTTTATAACATAAATTTAAACTTATTCATCAACATTAACTGACACTATTGTTTTAATTTTCTTCTTTCTACTTGCATTTAAAAGGACACACTGAAGCTAATAAGGGGAAATTGCTTCCCCATGTCATCCGTGACCCAAGCTCTGCTTCCACTTATTCATGTTGGTATGAACCCAGAGGCTCTGTGAGACCAGCAGCAGGGCTGGCCTCATTTTGCACAGTTGGAGAGACCAGCACGCTTTGCCCCTTCAGGGCCACGGTTTGACTCCCTAAGATGGAGAAGTCGGATGCAGAATCAAGCGCACACATCTGTAATGATGAGCAGGATCAATGAGAGCATTAATTCCCCCAGTTGTTTAATGCAGTGGACATGTTTCTCTAGAGAGCGGAGTTCAAATTCAATTTAGATGACAAGACAAAATGATGGTGGCCATTTTTTTTTCCTCCCAAGGAGATATCTATCTCCCTCCAGCTATCATGACATAATTGGCAATATCTTCTTAGGACAAATCAGGTCTGAGATTGATAGGGACTGCTGGGCACTGAACCTTGAACCACGGCTGCCTGCACCATTCCTTACTCTGACTGGTACTGCTAGCTCCATGGGAGCCTGAAATTCATATACGATACCTCAAAATAATTAAATTAATTAAAAGCAGACATAATGTCTGCTGGAAAGGTTCAAACCCACATCCACACT
Source organism: Gavia stellata (assembly GCF_030936135.1). Lineage (NCBI taxonomy): Eukaryota > Metazoa > Chordata > Aves > Gaviiformes > Gaviidae > Gavia > Gavia stellata. Next base: position 57,358,398 of record NC_082594.1, read on the forward strand.
GAAGACAAGAATTCTTCTATTGGTTTTAAAAAGAATCAGAGAACCAATAATGGTTACATTTAAGCTGGTCATTTTCCAGAACAACCTACTAACTTTCAGGGTCTCCACATTTTACCTGCTGAAATGCGTAGGAGCATGCTCCTGACCTCGGTTCCCCAGTCATCTGCACCGGGGATTTGAAGACACATTTGAACGTAGTCTTGCATGTAGTTTGAGTACACAACTTTCCTTTTGGTGGACCCCATGGCAAAGGAAGGGGAAGAGGTGAGTGTGTGCATGGCTCCTTCTGCAGGCAGGACTCCTCCAGGACGTACGCCCAGCTCCAAAAACAGAAGCACCTCCCTTCTTCAAGGCCAACAAGGCCACCTTGCTGTTTCCATTTGGGAATGACTGTGGCACTGATGCTTTAAAAAATTTTGACCATGATGTTGAAGTCCTTTGTATCAAGCCCTGTTATCGAGATGCTGAACGTTTCCTAAACCAAGAAAGCTGCTAAAGCAAACAACGAAGGGGTTTGGGCTCACCTCAGGCTGTAGAATTTTCCGTTCTTTTAAGAGGTAAGATGAATACTTGGCCTCTTTACACTCAGCCCATATCCCATCTGCAGTTGTGGCTATGCTCATCAATACTGTGCCAACACTCAATGTCAACCACCATGTGGATGGAGCCGAGCAGGGAGGGGAGAAAGTTTACCTCCTCGAGTTTCACACTTTTGGCGGTACCTGTTAAAAAATATGTTTTATTCACTATTCGCATGTGCGAAGACTTTCAAAGGAGTCTTAGCATATACTAGCAACAAAATCTAATCTTCAGCATTCAGCTCGCCCTCCAAATGAAGGACTATGTCATCTCTGGGTTCAAGAATATTAAAAGATGTGAATTCTTAGCTCTAACTAAAAAGGACATTTCCCACCTAGTCTCTGTTTCAATGTACAAGGGTTGTGCTTAGCAATTCAGTAAGACCGCCTTGACATTTAAACATATGTCACTCACTTCAAAAATGTGTCTAGCCCTCCACCCTCCTCAACCCCCTGGCCTCTATGAAAAGGAAACTGAGCCTTTTAAGGGCATCTGTCAAATGTCAGGCAAGCATGCATAATCTGCAGTGTGCTCCCAGGGTAACTGCTGAATAGTTGCTGCTAAACCCTTCTGAAACTAAGGAAAGAGCTAGACCTGTTGAAATGAAGTACAAAACAGGAGGAACTTTTAAAAACGATTTGTTGGTACAAATGCAGAGACCTCCACTTTGAAGCGCATGAGTCTGTCACTAGTGGCAGCAGACGACTGCAGCATGCATTCATGACACTGGCTGTCATAATTAATTTCTTGGCAATCATTGCTGGGAAAAGAAAGTTACAGAGAGTTAAGCTAACACAAAGTATGCGCCACCAGAAGAGGGGAAAAAAACATTTAGTGAAGCCTTTGGGAAGACCCAAATTAAGCTTGGCTTTCTATGTCCTGTAGCTTATTAACCTTAAACTGTGAAATTCTTGAGAGAATGAGGATAGAGTATGAACAGAACAATTGCAAGACTTCCATCTGTATTGAAATGAAGTGATTATGGGTAACACTGTAGCACATAAACAACAGAGATGTTGAGAAATTCAGCATTTCCAAGATAATAAAATAAATGGGCAGAGGAAGTTTTCCTTAGCTTATAATGATTTATAAGGCAAACTAGTAGCCTTCTAATCTATTATTCTTGGTAACAGTTCCCTTCCCACCCAAAGATGTATTTATATATGCAATGTATCCAGTAATATCCAGTCAGAAGCTGAATGATTTATCTTGCGGTCTGCAAATTACATTAACAACATAATTAATAACTTAGATATAAAAACTGTGTATGTCAGAGCAGTATGTCATGTAATCAATGGCAACAAATCATTTTCTCTGGTGTTTAATGACTCTTTCGAGAGGGTGAATCTATAAAAACAGAAGAGTCAATCAATGAGGAGGTTGCATACATTGTCTGTCCTATTTGCAGACTTGAAAACGAAGGTTGCCTTTATTGTTTAAATTTTGACTATTGGAAATCAATTTGGGAACATAAACAGAAAGGAAAAAAAAGTATTAATGGCGAAAGAAAAGTTGGTATCTGTAAAATCTAGTCAGAATTGCCAACTTCCCAGGTATTGCTAAATGCTGATCACATAAAACATTTATGAAACCTTTATCACTTGCACAAAAGCACAAACAGGGGCAGTACATTGAAAAATTATCTTTTGAAAAGGGAGGACTCTTCCTCCAAGCTATAATGTACAACTTGGATGGGTGCTGCAAAATCAATGAGCTTTCCTGACAACCCTAGTTCATTTCCAATGCCTTCTGCTGAAAGCGTTAGTCAAAGCCCACCTCATTCATTCTCAGGAGCAAAATAAGGTAACACAGTTGTGCAGGGCATAGGCTCTCTTTCACTGACTGATTCTGGGTGAGCATTTGCTCAACTTGTTTCTGTAGGAAGGTGATCTGAATACAGGGGAAAGAGCTCTTATCTAGCAACTGCTCTAGACTGCCAGGTTCCTCCTTGTTTTTTGGCAATGTGCTTTTCCACTTGCACTGACTCATTTCAGTCAAACACCCTCATTCAGAAGTCAGGGCTGTAATTCAGGAAATGCTTTCATGTTGTTATGACAGACAGATTTTTTAATTCATTTTTCACTCTAAGATGGAAAGAATGACTGCCTTCTGGGTAGCTTGGAGGCATTCAGAAGCTTTAAAAAAAAAAAAGAGAATTAATAAGGACTTAATGCCTTTTCTATGCTATCTATCTGGAAAAACCAGCTTTTAGCTACGAGGCCCAGGAGGACAGCAGAACCTGGAGTTCCGGATCCACACAGGCACTGAAGTACACGTGAATGGGATTCATCTTTCCAAGCTTTAGATATATGTCTACAGTGTCCACTCCTGGGCTGGTTACCCCACTCCCTACTAGTAGTGGCAAGAAATATGCACTTGAGAGATGTACTTCAACAGACCAATGTCAGAGGTGAAGACAAGGATGAAGTAGTCTCTTCCAATTGACTCTAAAGTTCAGGTGGAAAAGTCTATGTTCAAGCTCTCTACGGGTGTCCACCCCAGCACCTCTTGTTTGCCAGGAGCTTTACAGTCCTAAATGCCTTTGTGGATCTGGCCCATAATACCTCAGAAAAAAGCAGGTATGATGGACCTCCCTTGTTATGCTGATCAGGAGGGCAATCTGCAATGCTCTCCTATGATGCACAGAGAACAAAGTTTAGCCTCCACCTACTCCCAGCCCCACCCTGTCCCCTGCCTCCCTGCTTGCTTCTGGCCATGGAGGGTATTATAGTTTGAGCAGCTACAGCGTAATAATTACTATTTGTGTGCATTCTTTTCATTGCCATATTTTTTAGAAGCTACTCTTGATCTTGTTCAAAGCGTGACGCATGGAGGATAACAACTCGTGGGACAAACAAATGGCACTATTTAGCAGCGTAAGCCTCACTTTCCAGTTGCATTTGTATGTATTTGTACGCTTCCCAAGGCAAAGCTGGAAACCGACTTTAGCTGCGCAGTGACAAGGTTGGAGGGAGAGATTGAGGGAGGGAAGGAAGGAGAACAATAAGATTTTAGATACCTAGAACAGGGAGCATACGGTTAGACAAGAATAACCCATGTACACCAAAATCCAGAGACAACTAAGGATCAGTTACACATTGAGCCTCTAATGATCTACTTACATCAAAAGCCCTTTCAAGGCACAGCAACATACCTGCCCTGCAAAGGCTCCTGAGCTACGGGGTAATGTAATCATCCGTACAATATCCTTTCTCTTTTGTGAGTAGTTTAAGCAAAGAAAAGCAGCCGCTTTGACTCTAGTCTTAAGCCTCATCTTGAACAATAACTAGGAATAATAATGCCACCTTATTTGCTAAAATGTGCTGTGTGTGCGTACGCAGAATGACTCTACCTGGCATATTTGGGCATTCCTTGCACAGCTTTAGTATTTTTTTAATTTTTGATTTCTGGTGCTCATTGTGTAGCAGTGTGGGAGCTGGGGAGTAATTCTCAAATCGGTTGAATTCATCTTATTTGTTTCATGAGCAGGTATTTAGATGAGCTTTGTCTCTCTAAACCTCTTAATATAAAGAGTAAACTAGATTGCCTGTGAGTGTATTGACTGTGTTAAGAATGCTGGATTGTATTGCAAAGGAGTTCAGGCCTGTAATGTTATCACTCAGCAGGAATGGATCCCATCAGAAGGCACATGGCGTGCCATGACGTAGCCAGCCTTAGACCACAAAAGCAGACTTTTCTCTGTGAATTAGACAAACCACACAAAAGGCAACAATAGCTAGCATAAACACTATTTAATACTATTCACAGGCTATTGAAGAGATGGGCGTTGACTAAGAATTGCAGCAAAGCCAGTACATTGTTGTCAGATGAAAGGACGCCTAATGAACAGGAAGCATCATTTGAGCAAGCTGACAGTAACCATATAACTGCAGGATTGTGGGACTGGCATTTACCCCATGGGTCTTTACAGTCAAAAAAATAAAGAGAAATTAAAGCATAAGGAATCCTTTTTTGTAGGCACTTAAAGCCCATAAAGCAACACAAGAAAGTGTACAATTGTCTTTTCATGATTTGTCTGTGCTTCAGCTAATCGTAAAAAAGAACTTTTGGGGTGCAGTAACTATAGGTTCTGTGTCATAAAATAAACCCTTCAAACAATAGAAGATTTGGGTATTTGCAAATTGTCCCTATTGAAATAAGAGCTGTATTTTTTTCCCCGGCTATCTCAAGCTAGATTCTAGTAATGGCTCCCTTAGTAATGTCACGATGATAAACACTTTTGTATTTGCCCCAACAACCAGGCGGAATAAATGTCTAGCTGTGGTCCTACTTTATTTGCTAATGTGTAACAGTAGAGGGAACTTAATTAAATAGATTCCCTTCTGATACAATTATTGCAACTATGTTCTCCCGTCCCCATGATCACACACAGAACATAGCTTCAGATTGTTCCTGCTTTGTGTTTTTAACCTTTTTTTAATCATGCACTTAGGATGCAAGTAAGACGCTAAAACTCCTTTCCGTTGAGACTTCAGCTGAGACAGAAGGGACTCAGGTTCTTAGAGAACAGAGGTCCGAGAATCGAATTTTGTTAGTGAGAGTTTTTCTGAGTAAGAATGAAAATATTTTAGGACTGGCATGTTTCAAAATGTTCTTTGGGAAACTGAATCTGGAATAGTGTCCACAGAAAGACCTCCAGGCCACTTAGGCCTGTTATTTGGCAAAAGGCTGTGATGAATACCATTGTGGCCAGGAAGAGGATATTACTATGTCCTAAAACTGAAGAACTGGCTCTATGCTGTTTGCCACTGCCCAAGCAGGGACAGTGGAGGTTTTTGTATATGTATATGTATATGTATATGTATATGTATATGTATACGTATACGTATACGTATACGTATACGTATATGTGGACTGGAAGATCAGCTCCTGTACTGTTGATTTCTCAGCACCCTGCCCCAGTGCACATGAGGGGCTGCAGGCAGGATGGATATGTATCTCTTTACTCCCACTTCTGGACACTTGAACCACAGAAAGCCCCAAACCAACATTTTTGGCACTGACAGTGTGAGTAAGAAGCAAAGCAAGTTTCGAGTAACAGAGAAGTATATCCCGTATCACGATTTAACCCCCTTCTCCACTAACCCCTATCAGCTCTTTCAATAGGTGCACTGTAATACACTTACAGAAAAGAAAGAGAAAGCAGGTGTCAAGGGAATGAAAACCTAAGATCCTTTTCCACATGAAACAGCTGTGAAAAGGCAATCCATGTTGAACTGTGTTTCAGAAGATTCCAGCTAAATTGCCCCCTTAAGGATTTCATTTTCTTTACAAAAATTCAACTACTTGAAAATTAGTTCTACATTAAAAATTCTCTGAATGAACAAATGAAGGATCCAGCCAGCTCCTGACTCACTATCAGCCCAATTTACCTCGCCCACGCAAACCTTTTGATATGTTCTGAATTAGAGCATTGGTTATGCAGTTGTCTTTATACGCTGTTTATTAACTGGCAGAAGGAGACCAAAAGAAACACTCAGATTATAGCACGCTGTGCCATTACACTGTTTCTAAACATCCCCTTTGTGTTTATATAAATATACTTAATCATACATTAAAATGGAGAAGATGATGGTTTTCACCAATAGAGTCAGAGTGACTGATCTGTCTAGTTCTAGAAATAGGTAAGATAGATACAATTATAAAAATTCATTGAGCTCGAGCTGGTAAATTGGTGAGTTAACGTTTAAGGGAGCACAGCTAAGATTTTCTGGCCATCACAAACTGAGTAGGATGTGCATGTGATCGAATAGCTGATTTCAGCTTTAACCACTGAGTGACTAGTGCAGTTTATCATTCATTTAAGGCTGGAAAAGAAAAACAAAAAGAAAGAAACAAAAAGAAAGAAGAGAATAGAAGTTTAATTAAATGCCATGGATGCAGTATAATGCAAATCTCACAAATAGAGCATAATTGGTTTAGCAGAGAGATCCAATGCCATAAATAACCATTCATAATCATATACAATTAACATATCAATAGTTCTTTTTTGGAGTTACAGTCCATAAGCTAAGTTAGTTCTTCACTAGAAAAGTCTGGCAAAACCAAGCTGTTAATTAAATCCTTTTCAGAGTTTGGTGCCACATTTGACTCCACAAAAAAGTCTGAACCTCTTATCGTGTCCCTCTTCTTCACAAGCAGAAGGATGCATTTTTTGCCTATTTAATGCCACATAAATCTTCAGAGAGGAGAAAACCAGCAATCTCAAGCCTTTCCACTACAGCTGCTGGATGAAGTTTGCCTGTGTCATAGTACGGTATTGGGACAATGCGGTAGAGCAAAGACTTCGGCTTTTTGCGCAGCATCGAACAGAACTTGTGCCTGATTGAAAAAGACTTCGTGATAACCTGAAACAGTCTTAAAAAGACCCAGTCCCAGCTGAGGGTTTATGTACTCTAGGTGATAATTATAAGAATAGGTTAAATATCCTCTGTTCCCCAGAATTAATTAATGTCCCTCTACTGTGTATATTAACAATAATTCAATCCTGATCTCTCAGCAAAAGAAAATAGCTCATTAAAGAACGGCAAAGAGCTTGCCAGTTACCTGGAAAAACGTTGAGAGCTTTCTGAGTACTCCCAAATTAAAGGGGAATTAGAAAAGCTTTAACCGGTTGCACAAAGGACTGAAATTTTCACCTCAAAATTGCTTCAAAGGAAGGTGGCTCTCCAAGCAGCTGGAGTCCCGGCTCTGCTTTGAACAGAAGACGTGCGGACGGGCTTGCTTTCCAACTTTGCACCTTTCCTGGGGTTTGCCTTTATTATTAACTTCACAAAACATAACCCCGCAAAACAAACACTGGCCCCTTCTCGACCGACTGCTCCTCGGACTGCCGTGGGCCTTCCTCTACACTGGCTTCTCTTTCTGTCCCCCTCCAAGGACCTCTACTTATTGCCTGATCCATTCCCACTCCGGGAGAAGATCTCCGCTGTCTCTCTAGAGGCTTCAACAGTTGGAGAGGAAGGTGACTAAACAGATGGTCTGGGTCCCCGCCACGCTGCTCACCCCCTGTTATGTGAGCGTGCAACGACGCCGGTTTCGTTTTTAATTTACTGGTATGTTATCTTTTAATGAGGACTCCACTGAAAGGCCTCGGAGCACGTCTATGGCCCTGTATGTGATGACATTTTATCTTCGTAACGACATTTTATCTTCAGAACCACACATTTCCACACTCACCTACAAACCAGTCAGGCAAAACCATGAGGAACAACACCTGTATTTAGCTCCACTCAGTAGAGTTTGTTATTAAAACTACTTAAACCAACAAACTGGTCTTTTCGAGCTGGCACCCATCTGACCACAAAGAACACAAGGACACAAAGACCTACCAGGGTCCTCCCTCAAAGGAACCATGTCTAGCTCCAGCATCAGGTACATTTTTAAAAGAGACGATGCCTTTCTTGTCCAATGAATATTGCTATAGTATCAGCAAATCAGCTTAAACACAAATAATAGTTAGGACAGATATCATAGGAGTTGTTAGAAAACATTTTCTGAGCAAATGTCCCTTTTGGACTCTTTGTTGAAATGAGAATGGGACTCCAAGACAAAAAATTGAATAATGAAATGTCACCTTTCACCCCTTAATTCTAATGCTATAGTCTTGTCTGTGGGCTTTCTTACCAACATTTCATTAACAATGCTGGGGGAGGAATAGGGAGTTTGATTGATGGGACCAATGTTACACTAAGCTAGTTGATTATTTCATATTGGATGTCACACAAAGATAGCTAATGGCACTTAAATCATTAGCTAATGTAAAACAGAGAACATTTTAAATCATGAGATAGTGGGTACAGAAGCCGTACTAGTGCTTCTTAATCTCTGAATCGGCTGAACTTTCAAAACCAAACTCTAAATCCAGAGTTTCCAAATTCTCTAATACCAGTTCAAACTGGCAGGCATGGAAGACACAACAGCCTGCTAGTCAACACCACAGCCTTATAGCCACAGATCTTTGAGCTTAACCACTTGCTAAGACTTGATGACATTCCTCATTAATTCAGTGTGTTTTTTTATCTTCAGAAGCAGAATAGCACATGTAGTGGAACTTACTCCACACACCTGTATGCCTGCTCTGCATCCTGTGTGCTCTACGTGCAAATGAAGCCTCATGGGCAGACATTAGTGGCACTGAAAACAGCAAGTGCCAGTGTAAATAATATCTCTACTTCATTTTGAGCACAGGCATAAGTCTTTCACCCGCTCGTGTCATACATGGAGAACGGCAGGCACAAGCCTTTCTTCAGGTGAGGCATGAGGAGACGTCTGGGGAGTACCATAAGGGAATTTTGGATCCAAAAGGGCAATGAGTGTGCCAAGCACAGACCTATCAGGGAAGCAAACGTTGTTGCAGGGCATCACTTCAGGGCTGATGGCACTCCTGGAGGCAGCAGGGTCAGTCATGCTCGATCTGTTCGTCTGGGAACCTCGCCATTTGTCTGTTTCCCATTGACATATTTTTGTGAGCCCTGATGTTGCCTGCTGAAGTGAGCTATTCAGGCAGTTTAAGCTTGGGCAGTCTGAAGACCATCATGAGCACTGCAAGGAGCTGCAGGTGCCTGAGACATGGCCATGCAGTGCAGTTTCAGTCACTAAAGGCAGCTAATGTTCATTCACATGGGGTAGTACCCAGCTGACCAAACACAAACATCTAGAGTCAGTTTAGATGTTTAACTGTATCCAAGACAGCTGCGTAGAGCTTGCTGATGTGACCCACATCCTTAAAGTACAGCTCAACGCCAGGTGGGACACTCTACTTCTATGTTTAGACAACTTACTGCCCGTCACAAACACAGCATGGGGTGTAAACCGGCAGAGTTTGCAAAACAGCTATGGTGTAAAATGAAAGCGTGGAGAAAGAGAATCATGAAAAGGTCATAAATGGACATGTGTTGGTGGCGGCTCTTCTGGGAGCACCCGGAGCAAAGTTTGGAGTAATATATATCAAAGGATGTGTGGGGGAGGATTTTGAGAAGAATGGTGACAGGTTTGGAGCAGCGGGTGAGAAACATGGCTTTGCCCATGGGCCGCCCATCTGCCCAGGCTGCGGGAGGAAGATCTGCTCTGTAAGAGCAAGGGAGCGTGTAAGACAGTCACTGAGCAGACTGAAAGATAGCTGAGAAGGTGGCCAGCAGAGAAAGTCTCAAGAACATCCAAATTTAAAATTACTGAAGTTGGAAGACTTACTGCTTCTCAAAGAAGGAGAGGAGAGGAGAGGAGAGGAGAGGAGAGGAGAGAGGAGAGGAGAGGAGAGGAGAGGAGAGGAGAGGAGAGGAGAGGAGAGGAGAGGAAAAAAGGAAAGGAAAGGAAAGGAGAGGAAAAAAGGAAAGGAAAGGAAAGGAAAGGAAAGGAAAGGAAAGGAAAGGAAAGGAAAGGAAAGGAAAGGAAAGGAAAGGAAAGGAAAGGAAAGGAAGGAAAGGAAAGGAAAGGAAAGGAAAGGAAAGGAAAGGAAAGGAAAGGAAAGGAAAGGAAAGGAAAGGAAAGGAAAGGAAAGGAAAGGAAAGGAAAGGAAAGGAAAGGAAAGGAAAGGAAAGGAAAGGAAAGGAAAGGAAAGGAAAGGGAAGGGAAGAGGGAAGGAAGGGAAGGGGAAAGGGAAGGGAAGGGAAGGGAAGGGAAGGAGAAGGGAAGGGAAGGAAGGGAAAGGGAAGGAAGGAAAGGGAAAGGAAAGGAAAGGAAAGGAAAGGAAGGAAAGGAAAGGAAAGGAAAGGAAAGGAAAGGAAAGGAAAGGGAAAGGAAAGGAAAGGAAAGGAAAGGAAGAAAGGAAAGGAAAGGAAAGGAAAGGAAAGGAAAGAAAGGAAAGGAAAGGAAAGAGGAAAGGAAAGGAAAAGGAAAAGGAAAGGAAAGGAAAGGAAAGGGAAAGGTGAAAGGGAAAGGAGAAAGGGAAAAGAGAAAGGAAAAACTCCCTGATACAATAGGCACCCTGAAACCAGTGTTTCACTGCTACTATGTCTTTCAGCAGCTAGCTGGAGCTACCCGAGCTCTGATTTTATACCTTGGCATAAGATTTTCCCCACCCCCTCACTGGACTGGGGTCACACTCAGAGCCTTTATTTCATTGCACCTGGTATGTGGGCACAACAAGAGAGTCCTGCTTCTGCTGCCCCTAACAAGCAGGGCTATTCAGCGAGAGCCCTTCGACATCCTAACCCTTGCTCTCTGGGACGGGCCGTTCTGAGCACTTCTGTTCAGACCTTCCTTTTGTCTTAACTTCCTTTCCTCCTTAGGGATTTTTTTCTTTCTTTTTTTTTTTTTTTTCCCCCAGAAGGCACTGCACAGTCCAGAAATTCCCTGCTCCTTGTGTTGCATGTCTGGAATCCTAACAAGTCAAACCACAGGAGTTAAGCCAAAAATTTGAATGGAGACAATTAAATTCTTCAACACTTGCAAAAATTAAGGAGTCATAATTTATACCGACTTTAAAATCCACCCCATCTGTTAGTACATTTCTAACAATGTGATTTGTCACAGTAAAAAGTAATTAAATGAAATGTATAAAAACGAGTCTCATACTGTTTTATGCATAAAATATATTTTATTATAATTAGTCACCTGAAAAACAGATGATGAAGCAATTATAAATGACAACACTTATAAAATTTAGACACACAGATGATGTATCGCAAGTAAAATATTTTCTCCATAAAGAATCAATTCATACAGAATATTTAAATGTGAAAACTGAGTTTTATTTAGGTAATCCAATTGCCTTCAAGAAACAGAAAGTTTTGCGAAAGGAGAGGAGTTATGTACAGTGTTGGGGCCTGATTCAGAGTCAATTAAAAGGCTCCTGCTGACTTCAGTGGCTTTCAACCAGCTTCCTCAGCATGCTACCATGCTGAAGAGCTCCCTCACTGAGCCAATAGAAGGAATCAATGGTCTTTTACACTAAGAGAAGAATAACCCACCCAGATTAAATTGATCTCACTGGCTCGACTATGTAAAAGGTTCACATTAAAGCTGCCCATTATCATATGAATAAAGAAACCTTTCTAATGCTACTATTGTTTTTACCATTTCCATGTTGTTTTGTTGTGGGCTTTTTTAACTTGACACTTGCAGACACACCTGTAGTATTTTATGTCTGAGCTAGAAAACAAAAAGCTCTTTGGTTATGTGCTGTGAGGAGATGTTATTGTTTGTGTGCACACACTAAACAAGAAATTGCAAGAAAAAAGGGAATATAGTATTAAACCCAGATATAATGAAAATCTGTTGCAGGGGAGGGAGATGAGGTTTATGCCGTAAGCAGAAACAGCAGTAAAAGCAGAGAAACAAAAAGAACACCAGACTAGGAATGATGAGGAGACCCATTTCTACCCTGACTCAACCAGATCACTTAGAAGGAGACTGTCTCTCTCGGTTGTTTAGCAAGAGCTACTGGTAGTTACCAAACAGCCTTCTCCAAGGGAGCAGCTCTCTGCAGCCTCCCAAAAGAAACAAACAGCCAGACAAAGCCATTTAGGGTCAGAACAGATAATAACGTCTATCCTCCTAATTTTAGACTGAATTTTTAATATGTCTCTGAAACTTAAACCTCCTTCTTCCCTTCCTGCAGCTATAGTCTCTTAAGTTTTCTTCTGCTTTTGGGTAATGAGGATTTTGTTCATAATGTTGAAAAGACAAAATCCAAAGAACTTTTCTTTGAATTTGTTGGAGGAATTCTTTTTTCTTATTTATCTCTCTTAAACTGAGACTTGAAGTTATGTAAATTGAAATTGCCAACTTTATACTTGCTTGTGCATGCTCTTTGTTTCTTTAATCAACTCTTACTCCTGTGATGTAGGACAAGGACAAACTACAATAAACAAGAATCAAATTTTCCAGAAAGTAGCACACACAAAAGCATTACTGTTCCTTGCTGTCCTTCTTTTTAGCTATTTATGCCCAAAATCTAGCCAATCAATATTACCCATGGCTAAGAGCACTGCAGCCCAGAACATCGCTATATTGACCTCCTAAACAGAAAAAGAATAAGTGACATTGTTCGTAACTCAAACATGACTACCACATTTCACTTCCAACATTTAAAAATAAAAACCAGAACCCCAAAGCCTTTATTATTTAAGTTAAACAATGAAATTGTTACTGTGTCGCTTGAAGCCCTGCTTTGCTCCCAGTGTCTTAGGACATCTTTTTTCCTGGAGAGTGATGAAGAATACATTTTATAAGACACAGATACATGCAAAGCAAGGCCTCTTTAGATCAGCTCCAGGATTACAGGTTACCATGAAATTAAGAAAAAGAAGAGAGAAAGGATTATGCCAGGAAAACATGAAGAAAAAGCAGTTTCATCTCAATGTCAAGGTAAGTTACAGGGAGGCAGTTTTAAAAGGCTGTCGTCTTCTTTGCCTTCCCTGTTACCTGGGAAATGCTCAGAATAAAAAAGAAGAAAACGTGAAAATGCCTCAGCTTGTGCTAGCAAGCCAGAGCAGTGTTGACAGGATTACAGAAGTTGCCTAATTAATTCCTTCTTTGCTAATATCCACCCCAAGAACTCCATTTTAAACTGGTAAAACAATCAACAATCCAGGGAGCTAAACTCAGGAGCTAAATACCAAATCTCGCTGCTCTTCTTTCCTGCTGGGGGCTCGCCTGCCACCAGGGCTGCTCCCACCGGCAGCAGGGATGGTTTTGGGGGCAGGGGCAGCCCTCGTCCCCGCTCGTCCCCCTCAGCTGCCCAGTAATGCCACAGAGGTGGCAGGTCAGGAGTGATGGCGATCAGCCCTACCACCTCCCCAAAGGCAGGGCGATCCTCCTCTCCCCCCCCTTTTCCCACCAGGGCTTGGAAAAGGGGAGATGTGTAACTTCACTCTGATTTTTTATTTCTTTTTATTTAAGGGAGCAGAGATTGCTCATCAGGTGTGTATGTGCACTTGTGGGAGATTTGCTTTCCACGCAGCCCCCATGAGGAGAGGGATGGATGTCCCTCCCAGGGGATGCAGCTGATGCTCTATCCATGTGAGCCCTGTGCTAGACCCAGGTGTGACAGTGACGAGCAGCCGCATCTTTTATATGGCTTGAACAAATATGCACATGACTTGCAATTATGACTCATTCCTTGGCATATTATAGATCATAAATCCCGGTCCAATGTTTACACATCCAAAGAAGCAGAAATTGCTATGGTTTATGATTTTTTTCCCCTTCCTCTATTTAAAAAAAAATCCCAACAAAAAATAATAGTAGAAGGTTTTAAATAAACCCACTTTTCTGAAATAAAAATGAATTCCAGTCCCCTAGAATTTCCCAGTGACTTGATAGCAACCATTGTGTATCTTTATCTCTTCCTTAAAGGAATAATAAAAAAAAAAAATCTTACAATTCACAAAGCTGCCCCAATTCATTGCTATACTCATTTGCATGTACATTTTATTCCCATTCTTCTACCCTTTATTTGTGTCCTCTAGATGGTTAACTCCGCAGGGAAGGGATTATATCTTTCTTTTTTTATACAGTTCTATGCATAATGCTCCCCTACTGGTTCCTTTGGACACCACCATAATATAAATATAAATATTTACTACCGCTGCTAGCACCTAGGAAGAATTATCCTGAATAGCTCTACAATTGTAGCCAGTAAAATTTTAAAGATCCTGGTCTGGCAAATGCATGGGAATTGCTGTTAAGTATTGATCCATATGTGAGTGATACCTGTAAGACCTGCAGCAATCTGGGTTAGTTGCTGTTACTCCTCATTTGCTGGCACTATCAGGGCTCTGTATCACTGCTAACCTATATATGCAGTAGGTTATGTGCCCCACACTGTGTGAATTATCTTCTTTTTCACGGGACTCGCCATTAACAGGGAGAGAAATTATAACCTCTGTCCAGGAAGCACTCTGCCTGTGCAATCCTCCTCCTTTCATTTGCAGAGTGGCACACTAAAAGCTGGCAAGACAGACTGTATGCAAAGCCGTTCTGTAATAAAGGTATGACACAAGGGACTACTTGTAAATGACTGATTTTCTCCTTTCTGCTCAGTTCCCTGCTATATGTTGTATGTTACGGTCTGGTGTTACAGGGAGATTATATACTTGCCACATGGTAAAAGTTTTCATGACCGCTGACTCTACTTTCCACAGTTAAATCTACCGTTTTTCTAAAGCACACAGGCACATGTGTCCTTTTAAAGTCAAGCTCAAATGAAATACAGTATCAAATGAAAATAATATTATGGCAGGTGTCTCAGTTCCAAATTGTTTTTCTTAGATTGATAACAAGTTTTTACTCTGGGGAAAAAAGTCTGTCTTGCCAGTAATTCTTTATTATACGAGCTTTTGGGTAGAACAGCTGTGTGAACAGTGAGGGAATTTGCTTCGTCCTTTGATCTCTAAAATGGGTCCATCTCTGAAGTATAGCTACTCTTCAGTGCTGGAAATTAGGTGGCAATCCTTAGAGGCAGACACTTTCTTGCCTGCCCCAAAACAGGGGCAGACGGGTTGCACTTGGAGTGTCTCCAGATGATGTTGCTGATTCGGTCTCCTCTGGAGGCTGCCCTGCAAAGCCCCAGGCTGATGTTATCACACCAATAACCACAAAGCGATGACTGGACATCCTTTTGTCTATGCTATCTCAGTGGCTTTCTGACCACACGGCAGTCTCTGTTCCTCAAAACAAGCACAGGGTCTGGACCTGCTGCTAAGACGAAGGTGTCAGCTGAAGTGTCCCTGTTTGGATGTCCTCAGGAAAGAGAAAGCTCAATGTAGTACATGGCTTCTGCTCAGTGGGTAGAACTGACCGTGAGGAGAAGCTGCAGAGGGTTATGGGCGGCTTCCTTCTGCTTGGCAGGGAACATCTGCACTAGCTTCCTTTTTCCTGAGCTTTAGATGGCTGCACCTGAGCCGACTGCCCTGAAGTTTCATCTCAGTCAAGGGAGAAAAATGTGCACTTTTTAGGGAAAAGCTCGTTTAGGTGTCTTTTTCAGGGTGAGATGAATCTGTTCTCAAGCTGCTTATTTCTGACTTCCATTGATGTCTGGGTAAATGCCACCTCTAGCTGACACACCCATTTTAGGGGGAAAAGTGACTCTAACATCACAAACCTGGACACTTTTTTTTCACCATCCACTTCTAAATTGCGAACTATACTCCAGCCCTGTAAAAGTGCAGTGATATGAAGTAAACAGGAGTTAATTTACTCCAGCAACACAAGTTTCTTGATTTTCGCTGCTTGCTCTGTCCTTGTCCTCAGACTGCCATTGAATCCTGCTTCCAGTTCCTGTATTTCGCATTGTTTCCTGGGCAAGGTTTCCTTTCTCCTCCTCACAGTTCTCTTGTATTAGTCCATGTACAGAGTGAACCACACCATGAAGTTTTCTAGATTGTATCTATCTCAGATGCTGAGGCCATCCCAGGAGAGTTCCTTAAATGTATATTAACCCAAAATGAGACTGAAAATACAATTTTTGTAGCAAGTTAGATCTGTGGCTTGAGTAAACAAATGAAAATTGTTGACTTTTAAGTAGTGACTCAACTTCTTCATTTTGCCTAATGAGAAGCCCTCGTATTTGATGGCTTGGTCCATATCTTTGGTTCAGCACACGGGGTAACAACGTTTGGCTTTACCTTCTGTTAATGCAGATAATTGGTGTCTGTCCAGAGTCACTAAATATCACTTAACTTTACCACGAGGCTGAGTTCAGCTGCTAGCTTAATTTCTCAAAGCTAGGGGGACTTAGCTGCATTATTTTATTAGCATGTCATTAGCATGTGTAGAAGACTCTTTTTCAACATTGTCAACCTGGTGTTTGAGGGGGCTATAAAAGTACTTGGAAAATAAAGTCATCTTCTGTTTTGGTGACAGAGGCTGTGCCCTCACTAACCTTTGGCTGTGCATTGTCATGCTGCCCCAGCAGTGGCCATGGTCCCCCAAATTTGGTGCTGATGAGCGTGACATGGGTCTCCTGGCGGGGCCAGGCACTGTGGGCAGCAAATGTGGGCATCACACCCCAGGCTGGAGCCAGGATGCAGCAGGGTGGGTACACGCCACGCACAGGCGTTTGGCAGCACTCCGAGGTCCTGTAGTCTAGACACAGCCAGTGGCTTAATTAACAGCTGAATAAAAAGTTAGGCTGAAACTTTAATGTTCCTTGAGTACTTTTGTTGTTTGCTGGCAGACTTTCTGGCTTGTGTGGAGGAGTACCCATGCACCGACGTGATCCAGCCTGACACGGCTGTCTAACACGGCTCACAGAGAGTCGCTGTGGTGGGATTCACAGCCTAACGAGAGGTGCACAGGGTCACGTCAGCTGTTTCGGGTATCTTACCTGGCCTCCATGGCCTCTCCACAGTGGGTCCTGTCAGTCCTGTGTCGTACCTCCCAGCCCGCATGGATGTCTTCAATGCTTTAAGACATCTAAAATCACGCTAGACACATACACGTTCAGGCACTTGAGTGACTTGCTATGTGACTTTTACCCACCATCCCTGCATGCAGGGACAGTAAAAGTCAGTTCCTGCTTTTCAGAGCCTGTAGTTTCGGTAGTGAAGACAGGTACATGCATGAACGTGGGAAACAGATCAATGTGATGTACAAACATTTAGCCTTTCCTGGTTTAGGTATTACTGAATTGGTACTATCAGACCAACCAGGAGCCTCAGCCTTGGGTTAGGACTTTGTTAACACTGGGTAGTGCACAGACTAGAGAAACTAACAGTGTCTTTGCTCCAAGGAAAAGGCAGAAGAATCTGGAGAAATAAAAGAATCAGTGTTGACTGACAACCCTGAGACCATCACAGGAAACTCTTCCTACATGCTGGAAAAAGTCCAAGAGTACCTGTTCACAAATCTAACATGGAAAAGAGGAATATTTTGCCCAGTCAAAACTAGTGGAGACCTACTTAAAATAAAGATGAAAGATTGGATGACAGCAGGTTGTGAAAGCCCTTACCAACGAAAACAAGAAACATTTTTCTTGCAGTAGAAAAGAGAGAATAAGTGGGAGAGAAACAAAAATGCCTGCAGACCTGGCTAGGTGGGAGCAGGGCAAAAAAGCATTTCTCAAGTTCACCGAAAAGGATTTTGCAGGATCTGCCCTTGCATGGAAAAGCTGTGCCTCCTGGGGTAAAACATTTTTGCGAAACGTTGTCTTTCTTTTTAAAAATAAATAAGTATTTCTCCTTTCTCCTTCATCCTCTTTCTCTCTGTGTCCCCCTCAGTAAAGTTCTCTGTAGAGGAATGCTGGATTAAACAATTTCGCTGGCCCAAGTGGCAGAGCACTGATTTTGCTCCTCTTCTGTGAGATGGGGCAGCAGCTTCTGGTCCCCTTACCAGCTGTTATGCCTAGAAGCATTTGTGCTTTTAAATAAAAATATTATTAAAATGTAATCTATATTTGTGCTTCATATGTTGCTGGTCTTAAAAGCAAACAGGCATCACACAGACAGCTCGGACAGTGGTTTCTCAATCAGTTTCCATTTCTGCTCCCACCACACTAACATAAGGCTCTTTGCAAGGATATTCCAATAACAAACAAATGTTACCCACTGATATCCTTAAATATCTTAAAACTTTTCTATCGTCAATATATTTCATGAACGTCTCCTAAAAACAGAAATCTGTATGGTTGTAGCTCTCTTCCGCCTTACCAACACATAGACAACCAGGCAAGGGGGGACCTTTGTGTCATCCATTCTGAGACCCTCTGTCCCACGAGCAACGAGACTTTCCTGAATGCATTCCTGTTTGGATTGGAGCAGATATTTAAAACAAACAAACAAACTAACAATGAACTTCACACACATGACTTTTAACTTGGGATTGTGGTAACTGCTACATGTGGAGGCTGTTGCTGTCTGCATGAAAAGCAATGGCTTCTCTGGTTTTGTATGTGAAAATCAGGTCTAGTTTTGTGAGAAATGAGACAAAAAAAGGTCTATTTTTAAAGAAAATGCATCAATGAGCTATACTTCAGTCAGAAAAAAAGAGCAGCCATTTGATTTCCATGAATACTGCCCATTCGAAGCCTGTAGTGAAGACTTCCTAGTCTGCCGGACAGTTGGTGGGCTCAGCCATGCCAAACTTGGCACGTATTTAAGAGATATACAAACACAATGGATTAGCGGTATTTATATTTTACCCTTCACCTCTCACGGGGGTCACGTTCTCAGAAGAAGGTGACATCATTGTGAAACTTTACCCTGCTTAAGCCCCAAGCAACATGTCTCCTTATTTAAAGATCAGATTATCCCTTCTTTATTGTTTTGCATTTGATTTTGTTTCTTTTCTCCATTTTGGGGAAGGGCAGCTCACTATTTTGAAGAGGTGATGGAGCATGTCAGGATTTAAGGAGTGAAAGAGAAGAGATTGGTTTGGATTTTCTGCCTCCCCTTTGTGTGCTCTGAAGCTCAATATACTTAAAGTGGTGACTGCAGGTACACGGGCAGAAGAAAGCTTTTGTACTCTCAAAAACCCCAGCGTTTGCTTGGTCTATACCTCTATAGTCAGAAGACAGGAAAGAAGTTCAAACAGGTTTTTAGCCCCTTTCCATTTCAATGGGTGTTTATTAGCAATATTGCTGAGTCTCAGAGATCAGCATTTTAAAAAGCTGATAAAGAGTTTGATGCATGAACAGATAAAACAATGCAAAGAGCAGTATTGACTATAGATGTCCCTGTTTTCTAGAAAGCTAGAGGACTACGCGTTGCTCACATCTGAGTTTATAATTTTCTGCAAATGGCAGCTGGGTGTTAATATATGGGAAACAACTGCAACCATATTGCTTCTCCCACTGACATATCTTCTAGATAGTTTCTTACTTCACTAGCCCCAAACAAGCTCCTCAACTTCAGCAGGTTTGTAAACTCTGCATAACTGTGGAAAATGCCTATCTTTCTATGTCATCTTTATCTACAACAGTCTGCAGAATAACAAGAGCAAACCTGAACCCCACGTCATGAATCAAGGGAGTTTCTCATGTCAAGACTTTTTAGCAATTTTAAAAAATATTGCTAATATTAATTCATTGTATTTTATATTAATGGATGTGACAAACACAGCAGATATAGTAATTTCAGGAGAAAACAGTTTCAAAGAAATATGGTAAAGCAAGTGACTCAGTGAGATATTGGCAATTCTGAGGGGAACTCATGTCATTGACCATATGGAGGTGACAAAGTATCTCCTCAATGCACTGTTCAAAGATTAATATGAGAATAATGTGATATCTTAAATGTCTGCTGAAAGCATGGCTTATAATTATGTGAATATTTTGGATACTGTCTTCTTACTAAGAAGACAGTGAATACTGTCATGAATGTTTGATCAGACGTTTAACTGGATTTGCTTCTGCCACACTCACACCTCTTTTACACTCACTTTCTAAGCACTGCAGTGTATTTTAATTTTACTGACATAAGCATTTGCAAAAAAAAGCAAATTTCAAGGTCATATATTTAAGTATTCATTGGAAAAGGCATTATAATTTAGCATGCATGACTATTCATGCTAGAAATACGTGTATAATTATCTCATTTGAGCCAACAGCAAGGTTTGAAATCAGAAAAAAATAAGTAAATTAAGAATGCCCTTAAAAAAGCAAGTACTTTCACGGTACTGTCCTAGTCTCACCCATCTTCTCATTGGGTCAGTCACTAACAGGGAATGAAGACTGAGGAAATCTCCATGTGCATTTTGATCCTGGTCTTCCTCCCACAGAAATCAGTGATAAAAACTTGAATCGACTTCAGTAGTGCTGCATCAGAGCCTTCATCCATGTAAGCGTTAAGTGGTGGAAGAAGAATAGCACCATGCAAGATACATGACCAATGATGATTTACTTCGAAGAAAAATGTTAACAGGGATTAATAAATACTTGCAGATATCCCTGTTAGCATGCATTGAGGTACATTCTGCTACATTTCTTTGTATCAAATTGTAAATTCTTACCATATGTAGAAACTAAATTGGGCTATTCTGGATCTGCACCTTTGGGCATTACACAGTGTGTAATCTAGCCCACATAATGGGGGAGACACACATGCCAAAGTCTTTTTTTTTTATTTACCATCCTTCTTCATCTCCCACTGAAGTCCTTTTTACTATCAGTTTCTCTGGGGTAGGAACTAGTTCCCCAAAAAGTACTCCTACAAAAAAATACTTCTTTAAGGAAGGCAATGGAGGAAATCTCATTATAACCATTTCAGTTCAATATCTTAAATGGATTTTATATCTACAGATATTCCTTTTGTTTGCCATGTTTAGGTTTTTGATATGGGGGGTGGTATTTCTGTGGCAATTTCCTCTGTCTTTATTAATTCTTGGAGTGGCAGTTGTTTTACTATTTTTGCTCCCTATAAGTAACACAGGGCTTTCGCTGAGCCTTCAGGGATTTGATCTTACAGAGCTCCCGAGATTTGGTTTCTCTAGGTAAAGAAGCTCTTTTGTGCTGTTGAGCATCCAAACTGTCTTGAAAGAGAGGGGAAAGTAAAATTAAGACTGAACCAGAATGTTGTTAGATCTATTTGAATGAGTTTTAAGGGGAAGGGCAAAGAGAGTCGTGTCTGGTGAAGAACACCTGATCAGGCTACAGCTGTACATCAGTTCATGCATTATACCCCTGGTCCAACTTGTAGAAATTACTATGGAGGGGCAAATTTTGAGGATGCTTGTGGACCTGTAAATCAATCTGCTATTCACTTAGTGCATGCATGCATGCATCTATACATGCAAGGAAAGAAGGATCTGACCTTTGGGCATTTTTGAGCTATCTGCTGTGAGGTGTATCCTCCTTGCCCTCTCCGAAGCTAGAGATCAAGAAACGTGACCCCCATGAAGGTGCAGATGCTCACAGAGAGTGAGGGTCTTGTGCTTACAGCTCAGACCTGCATTCAGGAGTCCTTTTTATAGTGCACCTAATTCTCAGGAGGAATAAAATCTTGCAGACATTAACGCCCGCAACAGTAGCTGTGAGAACCCAGCACGTGTGAAAATAAAGCCTTGCCTTCTATGTTCTATTGTAGTAAAAGACAGAAAAAAGCCAAAGAAACAAGCCCCAAACCCAAAACCTAAAAATAGCCAAAAATAAGTAAATAGCTAATGACTGGTTAAAATACTAACCTCTCTTATTAGACCAACATAATCCTTGATAGAAAGATTTGGGAAGGTGCACAAGGAGAGTCTTCCAGCGGTGATGTTAGAAAAGTGAGAAGTCCAATTCAGACTGCAATCAAATGTGGAAATTGTATTATAGAGAGATGCTAATTCTCCAGAGAACATGATAGTTGTCACCGATAAATACACCGCCAAGGCCTGACATACTCTGGTTCAAATAACCTACCCATCCATCACACCGGCACGTATGTACACACTTAAAGCTTCCTAAATCCTGTTTCCAGGGCCTGATCCCTGCTAGGCTGAGCGACACAAATAACCTCGTGACATGCCAGTAATCCCATTATCAGGCAGGATCAGGCCCTGATACTGAACATACCATCTTGCTGGTTCTAATCAAAATGCAAACGGCTCACTTCGCGTTTGGGTTAAGCAACAAACACTAGGAATATTTTGAGACCTCATATTCCGTGGAACTAAGAAAACTTCGAGGCTGTTTGTCAAGAGGAGGTTGCATCATTGTATTTTTCTGTGTTCCAGTTGTGTTAGCTATGTTAATGCATTACAATTTTAAAATCATGTTTTGTTCCCAAATCCTTCTACGTTTTTTACAAAAACATCTCTATCATTACATTTGCATTTTAAAAGACTGCGGATGTTATACTTACAATGGGTATTATTTACATTTCAGATTTCCATATATCTGCACCAACTGGCTTTGCTGGATCTCTGATACAATCAGGCTTTCCATTATCCATCTTCTTCTGCTACAAAGATAATTCACTTTACCTCCAAACTTTGCTAGTCATGCTTTGTATAATAACTCATGTCTGACTATCCCTCGCAAGTTCGGTGGCTCGTTAATATAGCTCTTACAGAGAGGGTGCACTACATATTGATCTAATTAAATGTTTTTGAATCAGGACAACAATAGTAATGGGATTAATTATTGTAATTTGTGCAGCAGAAGTATATACATAAATAGGCAATTCCCCCCCCCCCTCCATAGCCAGCAGAAAATGAATTTCAGACATTAGGACCTGAGAGACCAGAGAGCTACAGCTGCTGAGCTAGTGTCCCTCCCATAGTCCTGGCCAGCAGCTCTGACATCCCTGCACAAAGTAATCACAGATCACAGCATTTAATCACTGAAAACAAGCACTCCAGAGGACAGCAGTGTCAATATCCCACTCTCTCATTATCTGTTTGGATTGCACATCCACACTGTCAGATAAACAGAGTGGAAAATTAAGATTAAAAATATGGTAATTTCATTTCAGGCAGCAGGCACCACTCACTGCCCCTATTATGCTATTGATTACCTCTGAATTCAATTTTTCTTTCAATGCAAACTTTAATCTGTTTGCTACCCAGCAATTCAACTCCCCAAGGGCTATTTGAGAGTAAGTAACCATTTAATCTGATGCTAACTGAAAAATCACCGTCCTTAATGAATTGTGTAAATCATTCAGCTCTAAAGCACCTTTGACTTCTATTTCATTTTTTATTTTCTACTCAATATAGGAAGGGATCGGCGTGTGAATAATTACAAAGTAGCAAGTATTTTTAAATAGAGCAAATATGATAAAAACCCTATTATAGTGGGGCATGTGTAATGAACAGTACTTTTTAATTTCAAAATAGCTATTCATTAAAAAAGAATGGGAGATTAAAAAGAGAGGCTCAAAGCTCAAGGTAAAAGTTGATAGACATTGTAATTACATGGTTAATTTCAAAGATTTATATGCTGTTATGATTTAAAAGGAATTTTTATGACCTGACATTTTCATTTGAGAAGATTTTTTATTTAAAATTAATCTTCTAGCTCCTATTCTTAATTATTTCTTGGCAAGCGATAAATGGGAATACAAAAAATGCCCTATATCAAATTTTCAGCAGAATAAATGCATGTGAATTTGTGAACAGCAATAAACTGGTCCTACTTACCGTAGTCGAATCACTTTACATTGAAATCCCAGGCTAAAATAAATTCTTTGTATATGGAAATTATTGACACTTTTAGGAAGGCTCTTAAGCTGCAGATTCACACCGTGATTTTTATTTTCCCAAGTAAGAAATTCAGGACACTTTGGCTAAGCCGAAATTGCCTTTCTACTTTGCAATTCAGTTTTCGGCACACCTTTCCTCCTCCTCAACTTCGACCGGTTTTCTTCCCAGCTCCCAACAAAGGGACTGGCAGTCTGGGGAGGGACTTTGCCTCCCAAATTTCCTCCAGCCTTGGCGGCGGGGAGGGAAGCCGGGGGCTGACTCAGGCCAGACACACGCTCAGGTGCTTGTTTACAGCCCGGCTGGCAAAGGCGGTGTGTCCCAGACCGAGGAGGCTGCGCCCGGGGGATGCTGCCCCGTCCCCATGCTCACGTTGTTTTTCTCAGAGCTGGCGCGAGGCCGGGAGCTCGGCTACGGCCAGCGCCACCGCGACGTCCTTCCCTTGGTACGGCGACCGAGCCTTTTGTTGTGACTGAGCTGAGCACGCAGGGCAGCCTGGTATTAAGGCAGCCTGAGACCCCTCTAATTTTCCCAGCACCAGGGGAGCGCACCCCCTGCCACCGGGCAGGGCTCCCGCTCCTCCCTCCGCTGGGTCCCACGCAGGATGTGGGATGCAGGGCGCAGGATAAGGCGTGTGGGTTGTGGGATGCGGGATGCGGGATGCGGGATGCGGGATGCAGGATGCAGGACGCGGGATGCAGAACGTGGGATGCAGAACGTGGGATGCAGGATGCTCTCTTCCTCATGGTGTGGTGAACGGCGGGGTGAAGCTGCACAGACCAAAATGCATCTCCCGCTAACACACAGCATCGTGGACAGCCACAATAACAAGCCTGAAGGCATGTCCCGTCCCCAGTTCTGGTCTTGGCCCTCCTCCACAAAATATATCAGGCAAAAGCATATGGGGACTGAGGGCTTTTTGCATGGCACCCACCAGAAGGTGCCGGTTGCCCTGCCCTCCCTCCGCAGCCTCCCCGAAATCCGCAAGGCCCCACTGCTTTCAGATGGAGCCGCACAGCTGCCAAGGGAGCCCTGCCAGGTCGGATGGGTTGGCAGCATCTATCTTCTCTACAGCGGCAGCATGTTGAGTAAGCGCTGCACAGAGGGAGCCCGGAGGCAGCGGGGCACGAGCCCGGGGTGGCTCACTCCCGCACTGCCAGCACCCCAGCGAGCAGGAGGAGCCAGCACCCACTCAGCTCCCGCAGCCGGGAGAGCAAAGCCAGTTGTCAGGCGCTCAGGACAGCACGCTGCTCCTGTTGCCGTGCTGGCGTAAAAACTCCCGGGAGCACCTGGCTGCTTCCAGCCCCAGAGAGGCGGTGGTGATGGTGGTGACGGTGGAGGTACTCAAGACACTGCAGTGGGTTCCCTGTGGCCCCGCTATGTGCATGCGGGTCTGCGTGTATCCGCATGCCCTCAGCATCCTCCCGTCTGTTTGCATATGCTCATCCACAACATATGCAGGGTGATAGGTATGTGATAAATTGCAAAGCTGCGTACTAAACTACGTTTTTATGCCCTCCAGACATAGTCACCTGCATTTTCTGTCCCATCTCATACCCTTCTCTGTTGGCTTTGCTCTCCCTGTTCCCAAGCACGACACAGCTAACAGCAGCTGCTGTTTAATTTTTTTCTTTTTTTAATTTGACCCGCCAGGTAAAAATTCCTTCCTTTCCTAGAAAATCCCTGATTCTGCAGGGTGGTTAAAGGTCTGCAGTACTTTACGTCCTCAGCTAGCCCAAGAGGCAACAACCACCACCACCACCATGTCTCCTGCCACCAGCCAACATCCAGCTTCCGGCTGCAGCAGGCATTAGATTGGGAATCCTGTACAGAAACCTACTGAAACTTGCCCAAGGCTGTTGGGCTAAATCCTCACATCAGGCCTTCCGATTTCTCCAGGACTGCAATAGCCAAGGCTCAACATGAGCCTTGCTTGGGACCAGCTTGAAGATTCTCCGTGCGGTAAATGGGGGGGTGGAGAGGTTTCCACCGAGTGAGGGGGAATTTTAGCTTTCCTGCAGGATGCTTGCTTGTCATCCTGGAAATTCCTGAGCTTTCTTATAACATAAAATTATGACAGTATGATGTACGGTGAAAGGTTTTAAAGTGGAAAAAAAAAAAAACCCTATTCATGTGGTTGAGTTGCACTCTCGGTTTTGCTACAGGTACTGTACAGAGTTGAAGTCAGTAAGGCTACCAACATGAAGAAAGTGTTGCCGGTGTTTACAGAGCCCCGAGTCATCTGGCTTTAGAGGCAGAAGGCTGGAGTGCCAATAACGTTATTAAAAACTCTCTGCGATTGTTCCAAAATATTTCTTTAATAAAAGGTAGTGTATACAGAATAGCCCGTGTTGGGGCAGAGTATAAAGGTTTTGCTGGCACTTGTTGGGGAAAGGATGCATTAACCAATGTCTTATGACCCAAAGCATGATTGAAAAAAATTATACCACACAGAAAGTGTTTTGTGGAAACACAGCCATACTGGAAGCCTGCATGCACTGCAAGCCTGCCTGACAGTACACAGCCCTTAAACAGCCTTATTGTCCCATCGCAAACACTTTGACAAAATCATAGGCATCTGATACTTAATATTTAAGCTGAATTTTGAGTAGTTCTTTTACCATGGTTGCCAGGCGTGTCTTTTTTTCACTCTTCTAGCAGTGGGACTGGCATCTAGGGTGCCACTACAGCTGTGTGTATCAAAAATTCAGAACATTACATTCAGACAGAAAGAGACCATAAATAAGCATTTTCAAATTTTAAATACTTAAATTATATTTATATAATTAAGTCCAGTTAGGAAAAACCAGCACAAAACTCATTCACATGAGGGAGACTCTCTTCCTAAATCACTTCTGAAAATGAGACTTAGTCTCCTCAGGCTCTAAGTAATTTACATTTTTGTAATTTAATAAAAAAAACCTGTAAAATTATCAAAACAATCCTCTGACATGTACCTACTATACAATACACCCATGATACAGAATTAAAAAACTTTCTCTTTTCTCTATAGAAAAATATAGATATCTAAGTATATAAGCATACATAGATATATAAACACATGATAAATGTATAGATAATATACCAGATATATCGATGAGACAGAATTGTTGAGCTGTGCAACATATACTACAAATATGCTGTGTGTACCTATTTTCTGTCACACGTGATATATAATCATATAACATATGATTATACATTACACACGTGCTACGCACATTGTATATACTTTGTACACATACCCTGGGTATTTACTTAAAGCTGAAATAATCACTGTGAATGAAAAATGAGGTTCTGCCTCCCCCTCATTTCGTGTTATACAGGAAGGATGGCCATGCAGAGGAGGAGAGGGCTGTGACCAGCTTTCGCCAGCCTAGGAGAAGACCTGTTTTTCTGGCAGAAGGAAGCACGCTGCTAAACTGTCCCCTTGAGTTTCTCCCTCTCTTCAGGATTTTTTTTGTGTCTGTGCGCAGCAGAAGGCAGATCCTCCTCGGAGCAGAGCTTGGCTTTTTGTCACTCGGATTTCGTGCTTCCTCACTTCTCCTGCTGCCGCATTTCAGAGTCTCCAAAAAAAAAGAAGTTATCAGATTTGTGCTTTCCAGGTGTGTCTGTTCCTCATCTGACTTACCAAAGCTTGTCTAGGCAAGAGGCAGCCAAGATCCTCTCAGCAAAGCCCCTTGAAAATGGGGGGGGGGGGCTCACCAGCAGCAGCCTGGGGTTTTGCATGTGCTTTTTCAGTTTCCAACCCCCTCGCCCCCCAACATGCATGCAGCCACCCCCCTAATTCGACGGACACACTTGCCGTAAAATGAAACACAGGGAAGGCGACTGCCTGCCATCTCTCATGCGCCTCTTCCAGACCCAGTCCTGTGATTTTTACGGCATCCTGTGGCCGGGACTTACAGCATCTTGGCCAGAAGTGTAGACCTAGCTGCTGGTCTGTGATTTTTTTTTTTGGTTTTAGGCAGTATTTTATGCTTATTCCCCACACAGGCGGGATCATTCCAGGGGGCTCAGCACTACGATGTGGTCGGGATGTCCACGCAGGGTCTCCCTGCGCAGACACGTGTGCAGTGGTCAAGGGCCCCAGTACCTGTGTGGCAGATTTGTCCCCTATAGAAATAGAGCGAAAAAGCTCAAACTTCTTCCTCAGCCTTCTCCGAATTCCCGTGTATCTCACACACAATGTGTAAAGATCATCTGCTAGCCAGAGACCCCTGATGGAAGTTTCTACTATCTGCAATACCTAGACACAGATGTGGTGAATAAGAGCAGGCTTACGAAAACTCTCGGCGCCTCTGCCTCTTGCAGCCTGAAATGGGGTTGATGGAGACGACAGACAGCACTGGTTTAGGTTGAAGCTCCCACACTGTAACCTCTTAGCCTAGAAGAGGTACCAAGCTACCTTGTTCTTGTCTTATTTCAGCTCAGGACTATCAGTGTAATGGGAAAAATATGTGTGTGTGTTTGCATATAGTTCCCTTTATTAGTCCTACGAGATTTCTCCTCTGGGAACACAAAAGAGTCTGTAATGGATCCCCTTCATTACAGTGGTCAGTACTGATGGTCTGTCACAGTTGGAGAAAAATACATGTATGCAGAGTAATTTTAAATTAATATCTTTTACCATGTTGGTGCTGAAAACCGCCTCAAAAGCTGTTATGATCCATCATGGCAATGAGCACTTACGGACTTTTAAATCCATAAATTAGATGTTGTGTACAGGAACTAGGAGCAATTACATTCAGCTTGGTGTGTGGAGCTCAGCCGCACAAATCCAGCATCAGCACATGCCTCCCAGCATGCTAAACCCCAGCATTTACTTGTTTATGTATTTATTTATTTACAAGTGAGGGTGAAGCTATTAAAACTGTACATATAAATAAAATGAAATTCTGAAAGAGAGGTAAAGACAAAATATTAATTTTTTTCCCCCCAAACTCTCTGTGAACTTTGATCTATAAGAAGATTAGGCATCCTCAATACTGGAGTTTTGAATCAGAGACCACAGAGGCATGTGCACGCACACATACACACACACACAGAGTCACACACTCAAACTTCTCAACACTAAGAAAACCCAGAAAAAAATCCTACAATGACAGTTGCACAAAATTTCATTTTTAAAAATCCCGTCTGGATGGGAATGTCACAGCTTAAATATCTGCAGAGTTAGCACATTTTTATGGCTATCCTAAGTCTCTGCAAGTTTGATTTAATTGGAAACACCTACAGACATTTAAAGGTAAAAGAATTAAAATCACACCATAGAAGAAAACCATGTCAGACTGTATTTTTGCAAGGGTTTATACAGGTAGCTAAACTCTCGGGTCTGCCACACTGTCTTTCTGCCAGCCAAGCCCATGCAGCGTGGTAGAGGCTGTTACCGTGAGTACAGCATAGAAACTCTTCTGGGCCTAAAAAATTTGTCAGTACGTCTCATTACTTACTACTTCATTGACAATAGTGTAACGTTTTCCTTCTCGGAACAGGAGTGTAAAGTGGGAAATGGGGCAAATTCCTTGCACCTCCCCTAGAAAAAAGCGTTGAACATGTGTTCCCACTGTCTTTTTGAAAAGCTTTGTCTAATCACGCAATGAAACAGAAGCTGAGAAACTTTCTGTCATTACCTAAACCCCAAAGATTGGAAAGAGAGGGGAAACCGCCACTCAGGAACCCCTCAAGTCTTTGACAAGGGTGCACTCGCTTCATCCCCACTTTCAGAGACACCCCTGGTTTTACTGGCATTTCTCCAAAAACAGGCAAGTCTTTGGGTCTCAATAGCAGTGTAGCTTGTGAGGGAATTGGAGCAGTCTCAGAAGACAAAAAAATCCAAGACTTTCTGCATGGCATTGGGTATGGGAAACCCCTGAGGGAGGTGGAGGGAAAGGCCCGTGGCAGAGAAGAGAGGAACAGAGAGGAGGAACACCAGGGGCCAGGAGAACTCGGGAACAGGTTACGGTTAGCTGTTTCAAGACTATTTAGGAAATAATGTCGAAACCATAACTTAGGAGCACACACTGACATGGATATTGTGCTCAAGGCTGATCCTTGGCTTCCAAACAGACAAGAAGAGAGAGGATGAACGCTTGACTGAAAAATTGTGATGCCAGTTTTGAGAAGATGTGAATAATGGGAAACACGGGCGAGGTAAATGAAATGCTACCTAGTAGACAATTTCTGCTGTATAAATTAAGGAGCTGCTAAAGGAAATACTTTATTACACAACGTATAATTAATGTGTGGGACCTTAAGCCACAGATACCACTGAGGCTAGAAAGAGAGGATTTAAAAATGGGCTAGTATTTATATGGGTGGCATGAACATTGAGAGTTGTGGTACATTAGCTAGAATAAAAAACAGGTTACGTTCCAACACAAGGAGACTTGTCGTAGAGGGAAACTGCCTAAAAATGTATTTTGCATTATGTCCATGTCTTGTGGTTGCAGAGGCCTCTCAGGAGGAGCCGGGGGCCACCACCTCAAACAGCAGTGCAATACCATGGCTGGGCAGGCTGGTATGGAGGCTCTCCTCAGCGGCACGGCTGAGCACATCCACACGGGCTCGTGCCTCTGGACGGCTCGTTGGTAGCTACCTGCTCTGCTGTGAGGCATCAGGGACCTGCCCTCCCACCTCCTCTCTAGGCACCTGAAAGGCTCCAGATGAGCACTCATGGCTGAGGGTGTTGGAGGGGGCCGAGGGAACACGGGAAGCTGAACTGAGGTCTTGGGACAGAAAAGGGAAGGGAAGAAGGTCATGGCCACGCCAGTGGTCAGTCACATGCAGACCATACCATTTTTCTAACTGAATAATGAGAGTTAAGAGGCAAACTTCCCTTAAGATCAATTAACGCTGTAATTCTCCACAAAGCGATTTCTTGCCTCCTTCTCCACCACATGCAGCGCTGGCCATGATTTCAGACAGCGTGCAAGACTACCTGCAGCCACTGTTTCTGTTTTTTTCACTACAAAGACACGTGAGAAATGTCATGGCTTGGTGACATTGCTTTGCTGCCTTTCCTCCTCCTTTTCTTGTGCGCAGTTTGTTATTGCTGTCTAGCTGGCCTTTGTTTTGCTGAGCTGCTGCATGCCTCAAACATGTTTATTGCTATACAGGCAATAAATAAGTATTAAATGCTGTACAAATAACAATAAATATTAAATCTACTAGACCACACTTCTGGAAACCTCAGCAAAATGGCTCGGAGGTGGAACGCCTCTGCCATGCGGGTGGCTTGCTCTCTCTTGAAATTAAGTGCATAGATGAACAGCAAAGGAATTTATATGACCAAGAAATGCACTCCAGAAGACTGTCACTGCAAGAGACCTTTCAAAACAGATTAAAACATTAGTTTGGATGATAAGAAGTTATATCAACGTGCACC
The DNA here is from genome assembly GCF_030936135.1 of Gavia stellata. Classification (NCBI taxonomy): domain Eukaryota; kingdom Metazoa; phylum Chordata; class Aves; order Gaviiformes; family Gaviidae; genus Gavia; species Gavia stellata. The sequence goes on from NC_082594.1 coordinate 57,389,443, forward strand.
CTGGGACCAAAGCAAAATCCCGGGGGACACCTCCAGGAATGTCTAAGCTTTGAGCTGAAGCACAGTGGGGAGATCCTTACTTGAGCAGCAGATACGGTAGTGGAGGAGTTGAGAGTGGTATAGCTCTGTCAGCAAGGCACAGCTCTTGAACCAGGCGGAGAGGGGCGACTTGACTGAGTCGCTCAAGCACGGCATTGCACTGACCTAACTGTGCTGCTCCTGGTTTCAGCCCTGAATCTCCAGTGCACCAGCAACTGCAACACGTGGCCAGCCAAGCCAAGCCCTGGGATCAGCAGAGGAAAGGCACCACAACAGATGAGCCAACACATAAAACGACTAGGACTCCAACGCCTAACAAAACCAATGACTTGCACAGCGGCATTGCATTACTCCCTTTAGCATTTGCCCACCGTCTCCCTGGTCTCACATAATTTGATGGCTTCTCCGCACAGTAACTCGCCTTAACCGAAAAGATGGGAAGATGCTCTCCTCCAAGGTGCACCCAGCACTTCGTGATTAAGGTACTCTCTTGGCAGCAGAAATAGCTGACTAGGAATTCCCACCCAGGTCCCTTATGCCTCTGCTGGGTGTCTGAACCCTCAGGCTGTGGGTTGTGGGCTGTGGCTGATGTGCTTGCACAGCACAACACCAAGATGCCCTGGTAACAGCTTCAGAGAGGGGTTATAACATCAGGGCTAATCGTCCAGGTGGAGCACCATCTTAACACACTTCTGTAGCAGCTGTTCAGCAGTGCCCCTGTGCTGGTTTACGTTACAGTATGCCTTTCCCTGGCAGCTTGCTCTCACTCGCTGTCTCCCAGCACCCCAGAAAGATGCTGGCTAAGAACCCCAGCAGCTGGAGTTGCCTGACCACATACCAAAGGTGGTACTTACGCTCCACCTCATTGCTCTGCGTTTCTATGGGCTTGCTTACACAGCTCTCAATACTTCACACAAGTTTCTGTGAATTATATTTCCTCCCCCAGCATTGGGACAGGGAGCTTGGGACTCTTGAGCAGGTGGAGCAAACGCGTATCTCTATCCCCAGGCCTAACCCTACATCAAAACTGTATACAGGTCACTGTCACAGATGTATTAAAGCCCCAAAGATGGACTTGCTGAAGAGCTTTAAATAGCACTTTGAGACTAATGGATAGCTTCACAGGGTGAAATGTGCCAGCCTGGAGTAGATGCTCAGCATATAAAGAATCAATGACTGTAAACTAGGAATGGAAATTGGAAGAGGCAAAGCACAGTGCAGAACTGAAAAGAAATCACTGAGCAACTAATGTGATAGGGGAGGAATTGAAATGGATAAACACATCCTATTTCTGTGCCCAAAACAGGTGGAAATGTGAGGATGATATTTTCTTTAAAAAAAAATAAAAATTTAAAAGTAGCAAAAGACTTTCCATTAAAAAAAATGTTGAGGAAAACCTTCGCACAGCTATGGAAGAAAAGAAAAAGGTGGCCTATGATCATGCTGCAAAGGAACTTGCCTCCAAATCCGAAACACGTCACGATGATAAATGGAAAGAAGTTAAACCTCCAAATGCTATGACTATCCTCAGCTCTGTTCTGGACAGATGTTTGATGTATTGTATCTCTCTGTGACAGAGACCTGAGGGTTCTGAGGGTTTTTTTTTTATTATTTAATATTTTAGCAGAACTTGTATAGCTTGTCATGCCAGCAAGGTATTTTTTAATTAAAATGAAATGTATGTATGTGGGGTGAGCCAGAGTTTATGAGGAGCTTCTTCAGGGGGAAAATGAATCAGTCCAGGATTTTCAAGAAGGATTCAAGGCTAAGCTTGAGCTTACTAACTCAGGAGGAATGTAAATTAGAGTGTACTTACCAGGCAGGGAAACCTGGGATGGGAGTCTGGTTCTCCAGCTGGGGAGGGCATCTGCCCTCGCAGCTCCGCACGGCAGGCAAAGCAGGCATTTTCCAGCAACAGGGGCAACACGAACGGGAGGTGCAGTCAGTAACATTTCGCATAGTGAAGCCAGAGCCGGGTGGCGGTTAAAAGACAGCCTTATGGGTACCTCGAGGAAGGACCTGGGTAAGTGCTGAGCGCATTTCCCAGGGAAAGAGAAGGGCCAGACTAGATGCATGCCTGTTGCAGACTGGGAAAGTGCGGCTCAGCTCCTCTCTGAGAGGCTGTGATGGTGGCCAGCAATTGGCCGACTCACAAAACTTCAGGCAGGTACTTTTCCCTTTGCTCCATCTAAAAGATAGCCTTACTGCCTGGATGGAAGCCCTTTGGAAACTGGGAACAAACTGTCCCCTTGTTCTGAAAATTTTCTGAAGCCGTAAAAAAGCTGAATTTACCAGGCCTGATAAGCTATGTTTTCATGGCTTTCCTCTGCATTAGAGAGGCTGTTCATAAAAAATAATAGTCAGTATTATATTGTATTATATATTTTATATATATTGCAGTTAGCATTACACTATAATAAACAATAAAATTTATACCAAATAATAATATATTTTCCAGCGACCATAAAAAAGGAGCCCTTACTGTCATAAAAGCACAACAAGACGTGTTAAAAGAGCCCCACGTTCAGCTTTCCACCATCAACACTGCTAAACTTTATTGGGACCAAAGTGGAAGTCTTCCCATTGCCCTAATTCCTGGAGTTTGTCAGGGAAGCTGTCTCTGAGGGGGGATTCTAATCACTGAGGAATCTGACCGAGAAATGGCATTACACCTGAGCATAGGACTAGGATTAGAGACTAACAAACAAGGGAGATGACTTTTTTTTAAAAGGCAATTGTGTATAATCATGCACCAGGAAACAAAAGAAACGTAATTGACGGTAAGAGCAGAAGATGAGAGGCGTTAGTTTATTTCTTCTTACAACACTTAAGGAATGCTACGGATATATTTTATTTTCATATCGTTCGTAATAATTTCCTGAACATATAATGTGGTCTGTTTTTTCTTATCCTGGTAGATGAATAGTGTTCCTCATTTTTTTTGTTATTTTCTGTGGTTTTCTATTTTTTCTTCTTCTGTTGATTTCATAATGTGATATACTTGTAATAAGTAGTTGTCCTCTCTGAAATCTTTCTTGATAAACAATACATATGAATCATCATTTTTCAGCCTTGTTCTGAACCATTTCAAAATTAATAGACTAATTAGTAACCTGGTAAATTATTACCATAACCATTTTAAAAAAACCAACCACTTTGGTGTGGTCAGAAATTGCTATTGAGATAATATCCATGACAGTCTTTTGCAACCATCTGCCACAACCCAAGACATGAAAGCTTCTCTGCTATGTGCTGAAGCACGCTCTTGTGGTGGGACCCAGAGTGCCAAATATGAAACGGTGACTCACGTTCCCCGGGATCCAGAGATCCTCTCCTCAAATATTTCACATAGCTGGATCCCTAGTCATCCTGCCTAACTTGAGGCGTCTGGCTGAGCTCCGTGGAGAGATGCAGGCGCAAGCCCTCGCCCCACCGAAGGCGCCTGGGGTGGCAAAACTCCTCCAAGAGGCATCTCAGCATAGGGATGCACCTGGCCTGAACTGGGCCATATATTCAGGTGCTGGGCAGAGGCAGGGCAGTGCTGCTCCAGCTTCGGTCTAGCTGAATTTCACTGGCTTTTTCTGCTCTTGCAGTGGTGGATATCCCCCTCCTGGTACTTATACAGATACCCAGCCCCTGTCCTGGCTTTCTTCCATCTCTCTGGAGTTTTAAATCTTCAGCGACACTGGTGTCTGCATTAGTGCAATGCCACTGAGGGATTTTTTAATACTGCCAAAGCACGATGACAGCCACTGTGTGATGATACTATATCCAGCTTCATCTTCAGTCTCTCCCCACTACCCAGGGTGTTAACCAGATTATATTTCTATCCATCTTGCGCAAGATGAATATTTCTAAACTGGCTATCCCAGCCTCACAGTCTGCAGCACTATCTGTGTCCACAGCATGCATATTTTTATTTAGTCTCCCATCCTTCAGGAGTGATTTTTCTTTACCATTCCCTAAGCAGCAGCCTCTCCTGAGGTGCCCTTTCCTATTACACCTTCTCAAACACTCACCTTTAAATCTATGTGCAGGCGAGTGAGGGGGAGCTCCTCTCGGACAGTGGCACGCTTCTGCTCGCTTAGGAGTCCTCCGTGTACCACTCGACGCCGCAATTATTTTACGCTGCTCGCCTTCTGTATTAGCACGGGGCCGAAACCCTCCCACCAGCCCTGTTGCTTTTGCACGGGCGCAGCAGCATCTGTGGCACGATGAAACATGAGCTCTGCCTCCATCACGGTCCTCGCCCAGGTACCTCCAGGAGCGACACCACCTCCCGCTCAAGCCATCACAAAACTGGCAGCCTTCTGATAATGTCCTTCATGCTGCCTTGGCACGGAAGAGGAACCAGCTTCACCCTCCTGCTGGTTTCACTGCTGAAAGCCCGGCGTGCCTCGGTAGCGGCATCCCATGTGCCACAGTAAGTCTTCCTGCAGAGTTCTATGGTTTTTTGCCATTATTTTGACAGCTGACTTTTTGGTAGTAAATTGAGCAGGAAATTGTATTTTTTCCCCTCCAAGGTATTTAATCCATTTAATCAGGCTACAACTCCTTTTTCTGGTATTTTCTGTGGGCTTTACAAAAATTTTTCCATTGGTTGTCTCTACAAAATTAAAAAATCATCCTTTCTCAATATACCAGCTGTTTTCTCCCATGTAACCTGTCATCCTCTTTATGTAACCAAACAATTTCTTGTATTTATACCGAAAATTCATGCAGCTAAACTTTCCTTCCTCCTTCCTTATTTCCTTCCTTCCTTCCTTCCTTCCTTCCTTCCTTCCTTCCTTCCTTCCTTCCATCCGTCCGTCTGTCCATGGCATCCATCTGTCCATTCTCTTTTCCCAGTAACAAATCCCTTGCCACCAGATCTCCAGAGCAATTTGTGTCCCTAAGTGTATGCATCTAGTGCTAGTTCGGACACAGCAGGGCTGCTCACTTGTCCCCAGCTGTTGCTCAAGCCTCTTGCAGACATGTGTCCTATCAGCCAGCCCCATGTGATACCCCCAGGTGTGACAACTGTGGTACCTTTATCAAGTAATATGTAGCTATTTATATGTGCATATACATTCTGTAAGAGAAAATACTTTCTATCACAAAATGAACACAAATGCTGTACATGGTTTCCATCAGCATGTAAACGATGACCAAGGCAGTGATGTCTCTCTCACTTTGTGGCAGCGACTCTGGCTAAACTTTCAGCGTTTTGCCTAGTGGCATACAGGGGGGATGTTGTTTGTTTGATTAATGGGAAGGCTTTTGCTCCTGTGGAATAATGAGATTGGCAGTGCAGGTTTCAGATGCTCTCCTGGTAGGTGCATTACATGAGATAAAAATTTGGCAAATGAGATGGGAGTTACTTTGGGGGGGCGGGGGGGCAGGATCTTGTTCTAGCGTATCAGCAGATACAAAATGAGCTAAGCACCTTGCACAGAAAAAGGTGAGGAAGCTGTGACACTGGCAGCAGCTGACCACCCGCCTGGAGAGGCTTGAGCTGCTGCAGAATAAAGGGCGCTGGAAAGCTCTGGAGGAATTTACAACTGCGTCTCTGGATGGAATAAAACCTCATCCTTCCATGTAAGCCAGTCATCAAGCTCCAAAGCGAAGAGTGTGCACATCTTCAGCTCCCAGGACTGACTTCCTCACTTGGTTACCTGGAAATAAGGCTGTCTTGTCAGGATTTCTATCTTGAGTCCTTCCTTTCATACCACTTGAGGAAGAAACCCATCTCTTAATGAGTTTTCCACAGCATAAGTTTAGCGACATTAACTGCCCTTCTGATCTTCCACAGGCTTACAAAAGGAGATGTATGTCCCTCTGGAAATGGGTTACCAGGTCTATACGGGCATACTTGCATGCTTGTATGCCTCCATCGGCAGCACCTATGGAGTCAAAGACAAGCGGAGTCACTCCACGACTGAAGTCTCCGATCCCAACTTCCCCTATCTTGTGGCTGTCATGACCTGGAAATCTTCACATGGGAGTCCATGAAAGAAAGCGAAAGAGCCAGAAAGAAAAGTTTATATGGTGCAAAACATCCTCCATATTCCCTTGAAAGCACCTGGTTGCTCACAGCAGGACTGCCATGGAGCAGAAGACATTTGGGGGACCTGTGTTGGGTCTCTGTAGAGTCTGGGATGAAGGAAATAGGAAAACAGATGAGATTTATAAATTTTTTCTTTCAGCTTTCACTGAATTAGAAGGTGGACATTTCAATTTAAAGGTATTTACATGTAAATTTAATTCCTTCTCTTGATAGAACGTAAACTGTGGCCTGGGTAAAGGCTTTTTGCATGATATCTGCTTCTCCTTCTTCCTTCTCTTTTGGTAGATAAACCTTTCTTTCCTCATGCTCCTGATGTTGTACACCAAGATGTATCTGCATTTGGACACTCACAACAGCATAAGGAGAGATTATGGCGAGCATTATGACCTTCTGGTATCGAATATGGAGAAAATAAAGATCGACAAGCTAGCACAATTCATACTTGCTGCAGGCTGGCCAAAAAGACCTCAGTATCAAGGACTGTGGAGGTGTTGAGGTGCCACCTGGGCTACCAACTCAATTACTCAACACAGCTGGAGAGAAAAGGCATGGCAGAGAAGATGGCATCAGTGTTTCTCGGTCCTGAAAGGCTATCTGTGGAGAAGGTAAACTCTTTGGGGGTCTGTTTTAAATCCTGCACACTGTGTACCCATTGTTGACCAAAGGAAAAATAAATGCCATTCATACACTATGGAACACTTCCAGGTGGGCTTAATTAATGTATAAATACACCCAGGGTACACATGGTGAAACATTTTACTTTTTTAGACTTTGTAGGTTTCTGTTGTGTTTGCAAATGAGTCTATTTGCACGCCAAAGTGCTATTGTCACACCAATATGACCAGGACCCATGATCATCGCACTAATATAGAGGTAAGTATAGGTTTTGTCCCCAACAGCTGAGACCTTAAGGGGTGTAGCTCAGCATCTGAGAGCAGCAGATTATTTGGCATGTTTAACACCAAAGAAACGTCCTTCATGGAGTTACAACATTGATTTTAAAGCTCTTAATTACAGACCCATCAAGCCCAGAAACAAGGATTTCATATCTTTCAATCAACTGAAGCAGCCTTCCTGACTGCGGCAGTGTCTCCAAGAACGATATCAGAGCTGAGTGTGGTCTGAATGTGGTCACTGGGAGAGCAGCACTGTATTATTCATAGAAATACAGCAGGTATGCAAACTCTGGTTGAGTTTTCAAATTGCATTCAGCTTTTCCAAGAAGTAGTCCTGGCATTTTTGTCATTCAGAGAGGAAAGGAACTCCCATAAAGCAGATCAAAGGGAAAGGGGAGCTTACCACTCAGAGGAAAGATCCTTTCCTCCTTTGTGCCCTTTCAGCGTAGGGAAAAGTGACAAACGAGTTCCCGCATTTCCCGCAGCAAGGTAAGCAAAGCATAGCGCCTGAGAGACACCGTATTAAAGGGACGAGCCATGAGGTTCGCACGAGGCACCGCTCCGTGTCACAAGCACTGCTCGGCCTCCCTTTACCCCAGCTGGCACTAGCTCACCAGGTATTATCTTGCAACAATTTTCCTCCATGCGTTTCAGTGGGAAGCATTAAGACATTCCCTTTCAGGAAGAAGAAAAAAGGCCTCAAGTAAATAAAAGGGCCAAATTACTTGAATGTTCCAAGAAGAAATATGAAAGGATGAATTTAAAAGAGTCCGCATGGCATGCTGGGTTCTGTCATCAGACGACACCGCTGCAGGCAGTGGAAGGTTGGAGCAGCACCTTTCTGCTCAGGGAGTCTGCGAAAATGAAGCCTGGGACAATGCGACTCTCTGTGGAGCCAAGTGACTTTTGACGAGCCTCAAGATCAAAATCTCTGTGTTTTGGTGCTGCTTTTTTTTCCTCTCCTAATTTTGAACGCTGGGATTCAAACCCATATTTTCTGCAATTGTTTAGAAAAAACTTAGAAATGGTGAAGAAAAGGTGAAGCAAAAGAATTTTCTGTAGCAGAAGCAGACAGGTAATATATTTTCCTCCCAGTTGTGTCCTGCAAGCATGGGCAGCCCCAAAGGTGAGGGAAATGTCAGCTGCTCCCTGCAGGGGCTGCAGCTGGGGCAGCTCACCAAGAAACGTCGTGAGATGGAGCTGGTAAAGAGGCCCAGATCCATCAGAAAGCCTTTATGGGACCGAGTCTTTACGCCCAATGCTGGGGCAGGTGTGGTGGCCACGGCCAAGCCCGCAGTCCCCCGGGGAAAGGCAGCCCACTGCGAAGCCAACCTTTGTAAAGAGCTCCCATATAACAGCCGCCTCGTCAGTAGGCAGACGCCGGGCGCCCGGGTGCCAGAAAGGCAGGGTAAGGGAGGAGTAGGAACATATCAAAGACAATTACGTGTAAGTTGTTTTTTCCCCTCAGTTTTCTCTTCCTCATCCTGTGATGGAAAAATCCTGAGAGATAGTGGATGGAGCATAAAAAAATGGATAAAGAAGAGGGCTTAATTTATAGGGGAGCTTGAATTTTTAATCCTGTGCCCCAAAGAAACCACTGCCTAGGCGGCCAAATCCTATCTGCAGTGACTAATGAAAGCAGGAGGTACAGCACAGACCCCCACAGCAGCCCCATCTATCTAAGCTGGTGAATAAGCAGATGCTTTAGCCTTCTCCGCCCAGGAGGCTGAAATTCCCCTCATGAAGGGCCCTCTAACATTAATTGCAGAGACACAACCTGCCTTTTTATAAGACAAATTAATAATTTCCTTAATCCATCATCAGGAAATGGAAGGCTTTGATGCTTTAATTCCTTTCCTGTGACCATGGCAACAACAAAAAAGGAGGGGGGTCTGTGTGTTAATTTTCTCATCCATGAGAATTTCGGCAAATAGCATGTTAGCGTTCTTTGTCTGTAAGTGAGTCTTTGCTGGAGAGGAGTCCAGAGAATTACACAAAAGGCAGGTAACAAAATCAGGTGCCTGGGACATGATGGTACGATGATGAGAGGGAAGCCAGAGCTAGACTTTAGCAACCCCGCACTGGTCAGAAACAAAATGCAGAGGGGCTGTAGCACTATGATTATTCACCCCAGTCCTGTCATCCTTGAGGGAGAACAACTGGCTCACGAAAGTGTTGTGCTGAGGGCACTGAAGCCCATTGACCTGTTAAAATTAGCACGGGTTGGCCTACCTTCTCCAAAAAAAGAAAAAGAACAACAGGCCATGGTTCTTAGTCTGCAGTATAGGTAATTACAGCACTAAAATTGGGTATTGCATAAAAGTGCAGTGTATGCAGGTAGTGCATGTATATACATATATGTCTAAGTATATATGTGCATGTATGTATCACATGTCCACACCTCATAGTCTAGTGCATGTTTGGACACACACTGCCAGCTGTGAAAGAAGTTTCTAGCACCAGGATGGCAAATCTTTTTTACATCACGCACGACTTGCAGATGCATGGGTAAACACTCTTTCCCCTCCAAAACACTTGGCCTCATCCATACGGCCCCTGAAGAGCAGAGCCCAATCGGGGCTACACCCCGTGCCGCCTAGGAGGGTGTTAGCCATCATGGGCCAAAGCCATGCCGGGGGGTGCACCCACTTCAAAGCGTGCCTGGTTGCAGCACAGAGCTCAAACCCTCGAACTTACTGGTACAGACAAAACAGCTGTGCCTTTTCGTTAGGAGCACAGGCTCACCCCCCGCGTCCACAGCCTCGTTCTTACAAATCCCATCGGTCAGAGCAATCCAGGGCACACTCCCGCCAGCCAGGGTTCAAAAGGGCCATGATTTCACCCCTGCGGTTCACGTACGAAAATGCTTGCAGAGCTGATACTAAAGGCAACTCCACTGCCGGAGCTTAGGCTGGCTATTCTGCAATAAGGAGAGACTGGATTCCTAGCACGTGAATCAGGCTGCATGGTCTGAGGGAAGTTGATTCACCCAAGTATGACTTCGCCGGCGTGAATGGAGCCAAGGCTTTGCCCAAGTGAAGGTATCAGAGCAAGGATCTAACAAGCATAATCCTCAAATTGAGTATGCCGTCCAGCTGGGAGGAGTCCACATTCAGCTGCTGTGAGGAGGCCGTGCCTCTTCAGGTCCTTGGCTCAAACGCTGGCGGCAGGCTGCCCGGTCTGCTCGGAGGAGATGCTTCCCTTGCGCTTGCACTCTTTTGTACCTTGGGTGTACAGCCTCTGCTTTCTAACACATGCTGTTGGCACGCACTCCTCTTTCCAGCTGCTGAGATACTGAAAAGACAATAAATGCTGAATAATATCTGCTTTCACAGATACTGAATAAAAAAAGTTTTCACTTTATGGCTGCTGTGGGAATATAATGTGATTACAGGTAGGCACAGGAATACATTCCCAAGCTTCAAATGGGCAAAGAAGTGTCTAAAGGGCACATCTGTATTCAACGCTGAGCACTCTCTGATCAACTTTGTGAACATCAGGCTTAGCTAGTGACAAAGGCTGGGACAATTCCCTTCTCCAGAGAGCAAATCTCGTTTGCTAAGTCTTTGATTGTCCATGGCGAGACTCGGCTGGTAGGCATTGTGAAGCTAAATTTTACTAGCTTCATGAAGCAGCCCTCTTGAAATAAGAGCCGATGTAATCAAAGAAGAAAAGCACCTTTCAAAGACACTGAGCTTGTTCAGCTGCTCCTCAGGGTTTCCTCACCAGTGGGATGCCTCCCCAGGGATCATGTGCTACACAACTCCATGGTTTCTCCAGACAACTGCTGCATGTTGCATTTTTCTGGATCATTAAAACCCAAGGCAATGTTTTGCTGATAGCGCTGAGAAATAGGAAATAGATGCTGCAACCCTGCATTTCATAAGGCTGGGGAGAAATTTCCAAAGAGAATTCTTCATCGGTCCTGAACTAATGCGAGTTTGTTTATGTTCAAAGAGTAAGAAAAGTTAATAAAAAAGTATCATACCTCTCAGGGAACCAGAGATGCAGAAAGTCCCTAAAATCATACAGTTCAGAGATAGCACTCTCAAATAGCAGTGCAACCTGAAGGTGGTTTTCTCTCAGAAATATGAACACCCACGTGGTATTAAGATACCTGAAATTGGTTCAGTTATTCTGACATTGTGAGCTGAACTTCCCACAGCAGAATTACAATTAAATACTTTCACTGCATGCTTAATCTGCATTTCTTAAAATACATGTGGGCCCATTTAACCTCTAGGGAACATTTATTCACTGAAGATGGCTAGTCATTAACTGATCCCACTTCAGCTTAATATCTTGCCTTTTGTACTTTATTCCGGCTCCAAAACTCAGAAGTAAAAAAAAGTACACTGGTACCCTTCTACCAGCACAAGTCCCAAACGAAGAAGAGTTTGATCATCTCTACTGGCTACCATTTAGCTGAGATGCCCATTTCAAAATTCAGAGTTCCTACAGAAGATGGACAATCAGGCCTTGGACACCTAAAGTGCATTGGGAGAGTGAACTGGAGTTACACATTAGAAATGCCCTCCAAATGCCTATAATACAGAGCAAGGGTCTGTTTAACATAGGGTTGTTTACAGTAAGGTCTCATGGCACTGTCATGTTTCTGTGAACTGCAAACAGGGAATGAGGGTACCTACAGGAGTCAGAGCCCTTTTGAGCTCTGGCAACCTACTTGCTTGGCTGCGTGGGTAGAGAAGATGCACTTTGTAGTTTAGGCAAAATGAATGTTCTCAGGAAGACGGAGAGAGGCACAGATGTATATTTTGTTTACTGTTAGGGAGATTAGTTTTAGCACATGTGTGTGTGTGGGCTTAGAGGATTAAGCATGATTGTGCATTGACAGTCAATACTATTTGCATTTTATCATGTGTAAATGATATTAACACAGAAGTCATGATGCAATGCGTAGCAAGTTTCATTATCCCTCATTAAAGCAGCTCTCCCTTGCAAGTGCAAATGTACTGGAAGGCTGACCTAAATGTAGGAGAAGCTGAATGCTGATCCTTATCTTAATGAACAAATACAATTAGCCAAGTGTAAGAGTGTCAGGTATTGAAATGATCCTCTATAATACCTTCTTTCTTTTATTTCACTGTGATGAGCATCTCCTGATGGTATCAGAGCAGCATCTCATCACAGCACCTGGCAAAAACTACTCAAGGGTCCATGAAGCATCACATCCGGGCAGACAGTCCAGGCCCAGGGTAACCAGCCATTTCTACTGCTGTTGGACTTCCTCGAATGTAGCCTAGCCTTTCAGGACAACCTGGGAAAGGTTTCTATTTAATGCCTTTCAGCTTTCTTGACTGCCTCCGAGAGTGGAGAAAGTCTCATTCCCCCCTACAAGAGCTGGCGTCCCTCACGTAGTAGTGATCAACACTGAAAAAATGCTTACAGACAACAGAGAAATGAACTAGCATGGCTGAAAATGAACCTAATCAGATGCTGATGATCACGCCACTGGCAATTTATGATAACGATGATGTGAATGAAGGGGCTCCAAGGGGTCTTTGCCATCCTTTGGGGACTTCTCTTGAAAAAAGTGTGGCAAGGACAGTGACATCCTGTCTTCATTTTACTTGCCTGATCTCCTTTGATTTGCAGTATCTGCTGCAATAAGCCAAAGACTTTAATCTTTCATGAAGACCCTACTGCTGAGCTGGCCTCCTCCCCTCTGGAGTGAGGTTTCAGCCTAGAAAATAAGGGGGAAATAATAGATTCCCATAAAGGGAATGTTTTAAAAACAGGTTACATACAAAATTTTGAAGGTTGCAAAATTGCATTTGCATAAGCTTTGTTTGTATAATCTCACCACCGAGCACGAGTTGTAAGAGTCGATGCTGATCAAGACTTGACTCCATTGATTAATAGGCACCATAAGCAACACATTTATGCTTTGGGAAGCAGAGACTTCTTCCTCCTCAGTTAGGGCAGGGGACATTTTGCTTGAACAGAGCAATGGAAACTTGAATCTTTGTGTGATTCTGCATCAAAGAGACACCTGGGACTGTCTGGGCTTTTCCAGCCAAAGAGCTACATCAGAACTGATTGCCCAGGCTGTTTCAAATGAGTCTTCACAGAGTGCAATGATTAAGACTACTTGTGGAGGTTTATTTCTAGTCTAAAGTCTCTAAAGTTTTCAAAGCAACAAAAATTGTCTTACCTGCTTATGCAATTAAACAAGCACATCCTGCTTGATCTAGCCTCCATCCTCGGCATTTTTTCAGAGAGGCAAGTTGTTTCATCTGGATTTGACAAGCTGATTTAACTACAGAAATTAAGGTTAGATTCGGGAGAGTTTTGGGCACTGAAATCCCTGACTTTTAGGTGATCTGGCCTCCAGCAGCTTACGAGCTGCACTCAGACTCCCTACGTGGTTGACGGCGAAAGTTAGGTGCTTCAGAGCTGAACCCAACAGAGCCGGCAGGGTACAGTGGGATCTTCTTGAAGGGAGCGGGCAGCTGCTTTCATTCAAGCAATAGGAAAAGTGGAGGACGAGGGTGTATCTGCAATTCTCTCTTGCACTAAAAGCCCCTTGAGGCTGGAGTGAGGCAATCCTGTCTGCTTGGGTTCCATTGTCTGAAATCTTCTCCTGGAGATTGGTACCTACGCCCTTTCTTTCAAAAGACTCCACGCAGATCAGTCTCTTAAAAACAAAGCAGGAAGAAGAAAAGGTGGTGATAGCTTTTATTATATAATGCCTTGGTATTCAAAGTATATGCTGAGGAAGTGGGAGGCCTGGGTTCCTCTCCCGCCTCAGCCCGAGGGGCCCAAACCCACGTCTCCCACATCCCATGAGAGCGCCCCAACAGCCAGGCTGGAGGCTACCTGGGGCGGAGGATCCTCCTCCACCCCTGCTTTGAAACTGCACCGCTCCGCAGCCAGGAATTTCAGACGCAGGAGGCCGGGAGGGCAGGGAGCGGGGGGGCAGGGAAGAGCGAGGAGGGAGCACGTGCCTGATGCCAAAATCTCGCTCTGAGGCCCGTCAGCAGGGAGCGGGGGGAGCCCCGGGCTGCCTCCTCGCTCCCCCGACGTTTGTCATCCGAGGAGGTTCGCAGGCCGACTGCGCGTTACGGCGTCCAACTTCCTCCTCTCTCCTTGGCACCGTGGCTCTAGGAAAGGCTTCCAGCAAGGTGGCACTGCGGCAGCTGGAGAGGGTCTTTCCCCCCAGACCCCCGGGCACCCTTGTCCCCGAGGGCACCTTCCTGGGAGGCAGCAGGCAGGGTCCTCCTTTGCCCCTCTCCCACTTGCTCTGCGGGTGCCCACACGTGCGCCATCTTTCAGAGCCGAAGCTGCCATGGTGTTGCGTGGGGAGACGCCGGGTGCGGCTGTGGGGCCTGCCAAGCCTCTAAACACGTAAAATACCGCTTTTCTCCATGCCAGGCAGGCTTAGCTGGGTGCGAGGCACCAGGCTGCCCAGTCTTGGCAGCTCTGGAGACCCCGCGGAGTGTAGCTCTGGGCACCTGGGTAAGCACGGAGGTAAAGAGTCGGCTGTTTCTAGGGTTTCCAGGCAATTACAGGGTTAAGTGGCAGCAGAGTTGAGTTTTCCAGACAAGCTGCCCGGACACACGGACTTCAGTTCGGTTTATACCCTTTGGTTTTGATCCTACCTACAGCAGAGGAGGTTTCTTTCTTTCCAAGTGGGCATGCTGGGTGGCAGACAGGGAATTAATGTCCCCTCCCTGATGTTAGACAATAAATCAGCTCCTCGCTAAAATTCAGGATTAAGGGACGTCCAGTTAAATCAGAGTGGGAAATCAAGCTCTTTCCTCAACTTCAAGGCAAGGGATTAGAGAAGAGGGACAAACTCAGCTTGATTCACTCGGTTATGATATGATTAGGTGTTAAAACTCTAGCACGGCTGATATTTCTCCCAGCATAATATCAACTTTCCCAGTCAAAAAAAAAAAAAAGAAAAAAGAAAAAAAGGAATTATGCAAACAATTTAACAGCAGGGGCCAGTCTTTATTACAGTCCCCTCAGGATGGGCAAATGAAAGCCTTGAACAGCTACCAACAACGGTAGCCACAGCTACAGTAACAGGGCTTAAGTATCATGTGAGCTTGGCAGCTCTCATCCAGCAAGGAGAAGTCGTAAAAAGGCACACCACACATAGCAATATCTGAGAGAAGTTTGCCTCAATATCAGTTCCAGGGAAAGGATGAACTGATAATTGCTTTTTGAGAAAAGTAAAAAAAGAAAAAAAAAAAAGCTGGAAGGAAAAGCAGCCTTTCTGGTAAGTCTGTGACAACAGCATCAGCAGCTCTGACTGGTTTGTTGCCCATTCCTTTTGGCAGCCCAGCAGTTATCTCCCAGAGATATACACGTACATCTCTCTGTTAAGTAATCGTTGCACTCACATTCATTAGGCTGCAGCAAAGACACCCCCATTAGCCAATTAACCAACCCATTAGGAGGTCCTTGTAAGCACTGTGGGCTGTTACACCTTCTTCACAGAGCACCCAGGAGCTTCGCTGGCCGTCGCTCCAGCACTCACCCTGAAAAGAGCAGAAAAGAGCAACTTTTTGCCTGTGAGACGGAGACCTCCGAAGGAAACCTTGCTGTTGTTTCCTTCACCCTCTAGGAAGACCTCCCTAGAAATGTCTCCTTTTCAGAGGGCTCCTCCTCTTCCCAAATAAGCCCGATTACTCAAGACGGGCAGATGCACAGTCAGCCAGCGCGCTTGTAAGGACAACACCGGAGGGGAACAGGCTTCGGCCATGCCTGGCACAGGATAAGCATCTGCTCTTGCTTACCAGCAGTGCTCGGCCTTTCACTTTCTGCATTCAGCAAAGAGAACTGGTTCTGCACAGTGTCTGTTGCAACTTCTTACAAGCACAGAAATGCACAAAGCACCTAGGCAAGTAAAACCAGTGCAGGGAGACGCCTTCCAGCCCTGCTCCATCCCAGCAGACCGCAGGCAACTCGTTGCTCTCTATGTTCTCTTGGCATGTGCAGAGGCACCTTCCTATTCTCTCAAGGCCGTGATGGTCCATATCATTCGCTGCCAGAAATGGCAGCAGAGACTTTTCCATAAAACTATTTGAAAAATGCAGGTTCTCCTCCCTTCTGTGTCCATGTGTATGCATGACGTGACATGCCATTCAAGTAAATCTAGCTTTACTGACAGGGATACTCACAGAAGTGAACACACACGTTTGTGCTCAAAAAACAGATGAAAAACAAAATTTTAAATTCACAGGTACGGCGGGTGTTCACACCAACCAATACAGAGACAATACTATGTAGTTTCTCTGATCTATTATGAATATGACTCAAAAAAAAAAATCAGTAAACATTAAGCACATACATAAATGTGTGATCTACACAGAATGCTTAAAAGTAATTGCAAAAGAATTTGTTGAGTAATCTAAAAAAAAAAAAAAAAGAATGATTGTCAGGAGACAACCTGGTTATGGGAAGAGGCGCTTAATTCACTGCATGAATGACTCACGGTGAGTTCCTTGCATAACTCCACTCGCAGAAATCACTACTCTCCACACGCGCATACATGTTAAATCAACCAAAACACAGACCGGTCCATATTCTTGGTACAATGCTGTCCTTGTGCCAGTATAGAATGAACAAAAATCCACTCAGCTGGGCAGGGAGGGGGGAGAAATCCTCTGTTTTGGTATCCTGGCAATGTTTTCAAGAGACAGTTTGACAGTGCTCGCTTGCCTTATTCGTGCCTGGCATTTATGTTAAAAAGAAAATCTGGGCCTGTAATATTCAAGAGCAAGCTCTTGTTGACAACGAAACTTTAACTAAATCTGAGACTGCGTTTCCCACCCAACTCGATTTAATATCGTAAGGTAATTATGGTCCTTTCCTGCAAAATACAGAGCTCTGTGAAGAATGTCAACTGGTATGAACACTAGCAAGATTTGCTTTCTTCAGGCTACTCTCAGGATAAATAAGTTGTTCCTTTGTTTGCTATCTGTGGCTGAACTGTGAGATACAAACCTTACTGGAATTAAACACCTTTGTTTTTCCACTATTTTTCAATGTTCCCCCCCACTTTTCATTTCCAATCGCATGTCTCCAAAACTAAAAAAAGCAAAAAAAGAGGAAAAAAAAGGAAAAAAAAGAGAAAAAAAAAAAGGAAAAAAGAAAAAAAAGAAAAAAAAAGATGTAGCTCCTTTGTAAGTCTTATGTGCCTGACATGATCCACCAGCCATACTTCAGGCATCAAATTCCGATGTTAGAGTGACCAGGTTATACCCATCCCCTTGGCTGCAACACAGTAATTTTAACTGCATAAGCTGGGAGCTTATTCTGTGGGTATAGTCAATGCAGAGGCTTCAGCTAGTATTTCAGAGCTCTTCTGTTAGGAGCTTTATTGTTTATAAGGAGAACCTTGGTCTATGGGGAGACTCACTGCCCATATGTTGCACGAGGAGCAGCTGCAATAGGAACAGCTGGCTACAGAGAGCATCCCATCCAAAGCAGAGGTCCACACAGTAGTGACAGCTCTGAGGGCAAAGCGTCCTTGGGGAGGCAGGAGAAGCATGTTTGCTTTTGTAGAGCTGCCCAACAGCTAAAGCACCGACCCTGCGAGCAGCAGGCCCATGCGCTGCGGGAGCTGCGGTCGCGGCCGCCACCGCCCAGCCGGGGCGAGAGAGCGGGAGTGAACCCAAGCAAATGGATCCTGCTGCCTGGTGAGACCTCAGCTACGCTAATGCGAGAGCCCCAGACTAGAGTCCCCAGCTTCTCCTGGTGTTTCTACTGACAAAGACTGAATAAAATGCATAAATGCTCCCTGGAACTGGGACCTGAACCTGGGATTTCCTTTGTCCTGGTGGAAATGTAGTCCCCCGCTTCATTCACTCATGGTGAATATTCCCATCAAAAACATCCTGAATATCATGCTTTGGCAATGCAGAAGATGGAAAGACCCAAGCGGCTCAGGCTAAGGAAAGCCTGCAACCCCATCTTCCATGTCCCAAGTGCGTGCTCTAAAACCAGGGTGTCCCATGCAGGAGAGGGACAGGAGCTCGGGTCCAGCTTTGAACTCAGCAATGTTTGAAGGCGGCAGGTATGGTCTGAGTACCCTGCACTGAACCCCCCAGTAACTTGGCGTAGGACGTGACCCTGGCTCCTGAACGGCAGTGGGCCTACCTCCAGTGTCTTCTCGAGATTATTGTACTTTTGACCACGTGCTGGATCCATGGCTAAGATCCACAGGGATTTTTGTTTATCAAACTGGACGAGGCAATTTTGGGAGTTAATCATCTGCCAAGATGCAGATGGCGAAAACCTGATTTCAGAGGTCAGAGTATGGCCCTGTGTTTTTAGACATTAATGTTGCTCCAAATCCAAGAACCAGCTTTATACACGGAGTTCATGAAATTCATGCTTGTTTTGTGGGCAGATTCATAAAACACATCTTTGGCTTTGCTATTTATCAGCAGCTCTCTTCCAGGCAAGCAAACAAATCTACCTCACCCATTTCGAAGACAGAGTATTGTTATATTAACATGGGAGCACATGAATGCTCCAGGGAGATACTGTGCATCGCGCAAGTGCCTATTGTGCTGTAATAACCTAAGCCAAATTCACTTACAGGCAATTAAGACTGCTGTATGGTGGTTGTGAGGCAGAGTTTTGGTAGAAACATGAGAAATTTTTAACACATATTCCAGCATCATGTTATAAAAGGACAGATGACAATTCATGTCACATCGAGTCCTGGAACTTGCTGCACTGGGGGATTATTGACAAATGCACAACTCATCTTGTACTAAAATCTGCTATTTTGATGTGAGCTTTAAGTGCTCGAGACAGTTGGTAGACATAGGGAGAAACTCAGAAATGAGCAGTTTGAGAGTGTCCTGCTACATTAAGCAACAAACTCATCACAGAAGTACAGGATTGAGAGATGACACCAGATATTGGAGTTGTGCTGCTAAGCCACTTTGCTTCGGTGTCCATTAACCTTCCACTTTTTGGCTGTCCAATCCATTGAGCCTGCTAGCTGCTTGAGGCAGAGACCGTACCTGATCTGCACTTGTGCAACTGCAGCGGTTCTTCCCTCGCAATTTTTTGAAAAACTGTTTGAATCACTTTTTAGCCCTTGTCATTGAAGCAAAAAGCTTGACAATGTAATCTGAGAGATCTCAGACCGCAGATGACTGGTAAAAACATGCTGGAATGTAATATTCTGTTACACCTCCAAACGGAGGACTTCCAACCCTGCAAGTTGGCGATGCCACAGAGAGGTGTTTGGAGCTTTCAGGCATGACCTGACTTAGCTCAGCCTGGCATTTCTGCCTTCAACCACGCATTGGCAATGACGGCACACTTCTGCACACCTCTGAGAAACACCTTTTATTGTATGACGGGAGTTGTCATGTGAATGTCAACAAAAGAAATCATTCCATAGCAATACCGATATCAAATTATTACACAAATGAAAAAAACCAAAACAAAACCAGAGTTAAAATGATGAAAAAGCAGTGTGCCGTTACACAATGTAAAACATACAGAGAAAGCCACATTCTTCTGCTAAAATGTCAGATGCTCATCACCATCACAGGAAATAAGTGATTTCAACTTTTCCTCCCTCTGCGCCCCTTAAAAAAAAGAGGCAAACTTTAAAGTGAGATATTTTGAAGGGTCAGATTAACACAAAAAGCAGCATTTTCAGGGAAGTTTCAGGAACATTTGGCATTTGGATCTTTTGTGCCCTTCTGATTCTTTTTGCAATCTTATTTTAAACATGTATTGGGAAGGTTAAAAGAAACCATGAACACCACTTAAACAACCAGTATTACTGATGTTGGTCACAAGAAGGTCCTCCCTCTTCCAAAGTGCAGTACGAATGGTATCGCAGAAGACTAAGCTGATCTGGCAAATGAGCTCTGGTTCAGTTCACTGAAGAGAGTTTTACCCTTAAAATAAGCAAAACATGAGATAACCTATTCTTGAGAACCATGTTGGTTTTGACTCTCCCAGTGGTCTTTTGAGGAGGGGTGGAGCAAAGATACACTAAAATGAATGTCTGAAGAACAATTCTTGAGATCAGAAGTAGAAGCTGTTCCTAGTCTTTTACACCAAACAAACAATAGTTCTGTAACTGATGATTTTCAGTATTACTGTATAAAATTATATTTATTAGAAAGAAGACTCTGGACTACTTTAAGGCACCTCATGGCAAAGAAACATTTTAAAGGCTTGAATAACTCAGAAGAGTGAGTTCTTCTTCCAAGATCCCCAGGAAGGAATGTAGCTTATAGTAACCAGCTTTGCTATTTCCAAATAAAGCATGAAAATTTTCAAAGTGGAAGTTTAGAACGATTTGAACTTTTCTTTAAAAGGAAACCTAAAACACCTTGCCAGAAAGATAATTTGTCCATTTAACACCAAAGGAAGGCCTTTTTCATCCCTGATCAGAGTTTTGCCATTCAGGTACATTGCACTTTTTTACTCAACTGAAATTAAATGAGTCAGTCAATCTTAACCAACAGTCATCTAAACAAAACAACTATCAACAACAAAACCAACAAAAGAATCTAAAAAACAACTTCCTGATGAAAATATTTTTGTTACTTTAAACTAAAAAGATGGGTATAATGCCAATGACAGACAAGAATGACTTGCTATCAGTTGTTCTACTTGGCAATTTATGGGTTTCAAGTGTGATTTAAAAAAAATTTGTTTTCTCTTATATTGATATTTGATACCTACAGCTAGTAATGTCCTGCCAAAACATGTGAAGAAGCAGAATCAGCATTTTCAGAGATACCTAACATTTTTGTGCGCGTTCAAAAAGCTACAGGATCAAATTAATTCTAGCTTATAGATTGATAGCTAGATCTGTCAGGGTCTCATACCAGTGAGTCTGCAGCAGCCAGTGTTCTGGAGCTCTGCTCTGAAATACAACTTACCATAGATTAATTTCAGAGCTGAAATGAACTAAAACTGTAATTATACCCTTGGTTTACACATGCATATCTCCTTGGTTCTGATAAAAAAAAATATAAACTCAAGGTATATGGCCAGGAGAATGTACTGCTCTCTTAGAATATTTAAAAGTCTCATACTCTCTTGCAAGAACTAACTATTCAGAAATCAAAATAATTCACTACTGTAAAATGCAGACTCTGGATATATCCAAACTGCTCAATAAAAAAGGTAAACAAATGAGCTCAAGCATCAGGCTCCGTTAAGTGTCTACACTGCCTTACTGGTCAGCTCACCCTAGCTCTGTTTTGGACAGTTCCAGCCAGGTCTCTCCACGACAAAGCTTGAGCAGAGTTTGGACATGGTTCACACCATGGATCCCTTCCAAAAAGGTAGTTACAGACAAGACCATGCAAGGTTGAACTGCCTTCATGCTGCACAGTCCCCCAGCATTATCCCATGTGACTTTACACACTCAAACACTTCTCTATGTCTTCACACACCTCTGCAGCACAAACACCACTCTACTGAGCTGCAGAATAGCCCTATTCTTATTTCAGACAATCTGAATTGAAAAGGAAAACAAAACAAACCAAAAAGCGCTAGATGGTAATTGTGTGCTAGGTCCATAAGGACACTGCATGAGCCCAGAGAAGACCAAGGGCCAAGAGATACGGTAAAGTGGATGCGGCTGCTATGCTCTAAGAAGGATTAGCCATAAGCATTGCTCACATGAGCCAATCTGTGTCACATGGCTTTGGGGACAGGTAGTTGTCCCTGACCATCTGCTATTTAGCACCAGATGTAGCACAAGGGTCATGCTGTGCATCACTGCATGAAGTTCAGTTCCCCTGCCATCAATGGGATTTGTTATAGTGTAAGGTGCTACACACCGCAGAAGAAGTGTCAGAACCTGCCAAAAGAAAAAGCTAGGGACAAGAGCTACAAGTTGCATTTTGTAACTTTCTGCTAATGATAGAAGAGGATGTTACCAGCAAAAAGGGACATCCAATGTTCGTTTCTTCCCCCCGCCCACTGGAGGAAGCTGGCTGGTGGCACTGCAGGGAGTAAGAGGTCCTCCCCTCTCTCCCAGGATCTCACAGCACGACAGCAAGCCTCTGAGCCTCACTGCAGGGAAGATGCTGTGACAGGGAGATGAGGATACTGCCTCTCACCCCTGGGCTGACTCCTGAGCAGGACAAAGTCCTTCTAGATGAGCCCTAGCTGTGCTGAGGCACACGCTCCGCCCTCAATTTACTTCTCTATTAGGAGAGAGTAATTTTGTATTTGGATTAGTTATTTGCTGGTAGTACTGCTTGAAATGAGAAACGTTTGTGTTTGCCTTACTTTTAGACCACTGGGTGAACATTGGGTAAATAACATTTGTCTTACAAAAGTAACAGCAAGCACCTTCAGTATTTTTTTTAAAAGCACAGTATTTTCCATGTCCTGAAGAGATCCATTGCCTTTTAGTCTCTTCTGTGCTCTTTAAACAGTAAGATGAATAGATTTATTTTCTACTGGACCTCAAAGAGTAGGTATCTTACTAAGCATGAAAAAAATCTGAAGCATCATAGCACTTGCTTGATTTTTTTTTTTCCCAAGCATGGGAACAGTGCCTTTATGTTAAAGTGCTTCGCTGAATCAGGACATAACTTACGAATACCGAACCTCTCTCTCACACTGCATTCCTTTCACTATCAGCAACAGCTGCTCAAAACTACAGGTTGTACTTTCCTACTTATTCTGGTAGGATGGTAACTTCAAACAGCTTGAGTTCAACAGAAACCCTGATGCAAAACTTGAAATATACTAAAGTTACATATTTTAAAAATATATTTAATGAATTTATTGTGTACCCTGCAGTTACAGCTTTGGCTTGAAGGCACAAATATTAAGGCACAATAAATGCAAATAATGTATACATTTCAATGTGTTGTGTTGAAGATAACTTTGTACTACACGGTATTTAGGTATAACGATATGTCATTCAAACGTTTCCTCGAGTTATTTTAATACCTTTTTTTCTTTGATAACCTGGATAAAAAGAGGAATGTATGTTAAATTATTTCAATATTTCTTCAGTGCAAATGTGGTAATTTTCTTCTGAATTATAGAAGATTGAGACTGATTTTTCAGCATTTGGATTTTAGCAAAATAAAACTAGTATTTACATCCATCTTCAACAGCATTATTTGAATTATTTATCAAAAAAATAAGTATATAGTACTTTTTGCTATCAAAAAGTATTTTTGGCTTGTTCAATTCTTTTTTCTACCAACCTGCATAGCTACTTATGACAGGTAGAAAGACAGTTGCACTTGACAACTAAGTTGTACACTACCGAATCTGCTGCTTAGACATAGCTGTCGTGCTAAAGTGACACTGAGAAAATTTTGGTTTTGCTTGCTCTCAAAGTATTTCCAAAAGAGAAAAAGGACACATTCAATTTTTTTTCATAAGCTCCAAATATGCTCCCTAGACCTGTTAGGTGTCCTGCACCTGTTTAAATAAAAGAGATCTCTACCACGTAACTTTCAAATAAAAACTGAGTCTGCCTAATTTCCTTAGCAATACAACCAAAATTAGTTGGAAAGGAAAACATATTGCACTGAAATTAAAGAAAGAGGGACAGGAAAAATTTTCTTCTCAGTATTAAATAGGAAGGATGTCCAGTGCAAAGAATCGCCCCCTCCCTTTCCTTTCCCCTTGACACTTGCAAACATTGTCACTGAGTTTAGATGACCTCAGGTTTACATTCTATGGAAAACAGTTAAGGTTATTAGGAATCACAGTGCAGTTTCAGTTATACATAATCCTGAGGGAGGATCCAAGGAGGAGTCTGTGGCAAGTTGACCATTCTGAACAACTTCTGGGTAATTCTTATTGAAGTACACCTAGGAAAAATACCAGATTCTGTGAGTAATTGTGCATCAAACACATTTTAGCTTCAAATAAAATTTCTGGAGATAAATACAGTAGAGATAAATACATGTCCTTAAGGAATCCCAACAGGAACTTCAGGTTAGTGGCGTTCAGTAACTGTGTGTCACAGAAAAATTAGTAAAATTACTATATGATCTTACATTATATGAAAAATCCCACACAACCTGTAGATCCACTCAAATTCTGGTAAGTCAGATAAATAGATATGTTTTATCACTTTACATTAAACTGATAAGTAAAATCATTTTACTAGCTCAAAACATGGAGATAAATTAAAAACAGGATGACAAAGAAGCTGTGAAATCTTGCGTCTGCACAAGGGTTTCTCATTTTCACACATAAAATGAACACAATGGATTTGGATGTTAATATCAGGTTGTAATCCCTATATTTTACAAACTATGATTGACAACCATTGAAACTTCAAGGTATATGTATGAAATATCCCAGCGTTTAATTTGTGCTGCAGAGCAGTTATAGGGCCTATAGAAATGTGATCTCTGGATAGTGAACCACAACAATGAAAGAAGAAGCAAAAGCTTTAACAATGACTCAACCAAGCAACTTCTCTAAAATGTAAGATGATACCAAATAATAGGACAGTTCTTTGCCAAGCCTTTGAGTTCCTGAATTCTACCAATTTCTAGCTCAACTAGAAGAGATACAGGTTTCCTGATAAATGTATAATCAGAACATAAAGGAAATGAAATGCTGTCAAGTTTCACTGTTCCACAATCATCAGTTTTTAGTAGCTGTATCATATCTCTGTTCCTTGACAGATGCGCATAACAAAATGAAATAATGTCAAGACTTGTGTGCTCTTATCTGAAAATGTGTTTGGGTGAAAAAGGACTTCAAATGCAATTTTTTCAAAGAAGAATGTGAAAAGTTTTGTTTGAGTCTTTAAAAACAGAAAATACACTATCTTTCTGAAGCTGACACGTGTCACGAGTTAGGTCTCATAGTCAGACTGCTTTGACTACGGCTTACGAAACATGTCTCCAATTTATATTTGGGAGTGTTGTCAACAAAGTTCAATTTGTTTGATAATAATGTCCTTTTCATATATATGAATACATGTATAAGACATGCGGGATAAAAAAGAAACAGTCGTTCTATAAAAACGTTCCTGTAAGTACCACTGTCATCTTTTGTGCACACACGCTAACGCAGGACATATGCATCTTTACAAGTTTCAAAGAATATTAAGGTCTGATTTGAATCAACAAAAGAATCGGAAGTCCTGTTAAGAGGCATTCCTCAGTAACCAGCCACGATGGGATGCAACACAGGGAAGTTAATCAGGCGCCTGCCTGCACACACGCTGCAGAGACGGCAGCCCCAGTTGTGTATTCCCATCCCGTTCCTGGTTTAAAACATAAAACTTTGGCATACTTTTAATGCAGCTTTTGAATGTGATTTTTTTTTTTTTGTTAATGGAAAGTTAATAGAAAACCTTGGCACATTACTAGAGACGTAATGAAATGGCAGCTGCTTTTCAACTGTCTCATTGCAATTCTTCCCCTGAGCCCAGTCCCTCAAGATACTAAATGCCCAAGTCTTTATACAAGTTTCTTCCACCGCCAGCAGAGCTGCAACCTTTTTAAAAGTAATCACTGAGGTAAGGTAACACCTAGTATTTTAATATTTACACAGCTGTCATAGCTTTAAAATAAAATAACCCTTATTCTTCTCTCAAAGTACTCAAAAACTGATTGACAGAAAACCAGCCCTATCCTGATGCCACCAACGCCTGCAGAAAAGCCTCTCTCGATGCTGCCAAGAGCACAGAGAACACACCACTTTTGTTTATCTGAATAACTGAGCACTTTTTTTTCCTTTTTAACTGTTTGATGACTATTTTGCACTTTCCCATAGGATTTTCTCCTAACAGCTTCTTGTAAATTGAGCGAAGATAAAGACACGGTCTCATGATGCCAAGCACAACTCTACTGCAGTCAGGCTCACAGGCTAGTTAATATATACTCAGTGGTCTCCAATTTGAGCTGTGCCTGCGTTGTTTTCTTTGACATTTGCACAAAAAATGGGGATACTGAGTGACCAAGAGAGACATACAAATAGCAGCGTTGGATCAATTTGGAAGCCTGAGCCAAGGTTCCAGCAACAGCTTGATCTTGCAATGCCTAGCTAAGATGCCCACCAGATTTTTTTCAAAATTAGGTTTCTTCAAAGATGTCCCAGCTAGTCTTCCAATTTAAGATGTGTAGTCCCTCTTCATTTCCACTTAAAGGATATATGCAGAATCCATACTGTCCCAGAAAATGCATTTAAATTCTCACCTCACTGAAAGAAGCTCTTGGTACAAGTTTGTTCTGCACAAGATTCAGGTCCAAAATGCAATAAATCAAATAATCATTGCCAAAGCATGGCCACATTCCAAACCATTTTACTTAGCAACCCACTGTAACGCCTTTTGAAAAGTATGTATATATGTCGTATTACCATTTCTTTTTATGTGCAGCATGCTGTTTTTCAACAACAGAAAAAAGCTGTTCTTCATAAAAACAGTTCTTAGTAACCACAGTAGGAATGTATGAGACCAACAGCAATACATGTAACAGACTTAGTAGTGTAAAAAGAAAAACCATTGGAATCGGCTCTTCTGACTAAGCAACTTCTCTGAAAGTATGCATGAAGCACAAGGGACAGCAATAACAAAAACCTTGAATTAATGTCCAAGTCCTTCAAACAGAAAAAACTGTAACTGTGCTTCTGGGTAGCTGCTGACTCGAGATATAGTCTCTTGATTCCCATATTTTTGGGCTGAGTGTGGATAGGCACCATGCTTTGCATTCTTGGCAGATGCTAAAGCTTGTATCTGCCTTCTAGCCTGGGAGTTAGCAAACTTTTTCATCAAACCACATTTCAGCAGAGACTGGTTCCTGGATCTCTTCCCTTCCTGTACAAAATCACATAACATTGATGTGGTAACTGCAGATGACTATATGGGCAAGTAACATCAGGCAATTATTTTTATATATTTTGAATTATCTTTGAATACAATTGTGCAACTGGGGAGGGCTGCAGGGAAGGAAGGAGAGACAGCATGACATGGCTAAATCTCTACAGATGACAGCTGGACAGCCTCACCTCTTGCCATTCCAAGTATCAAGTCTTAGGAAACTGGCCTTCACTTTACAGACTAACACTGGTCATATAAATTTGAAGCTAACCTTTTAAATATCATTTATACAACCTCCAGATTGTCATACGTATAACATAAAAAACATGGCTAACCTATTCTTTTCTAGTAATAAAATATAAGAAGCTGCATGTGTGTGTCCAGTGTCCAGTTCTGGGCTCCCCAGTTCAAGAAGGACAGGGAGCTGCTGGAGAGGCTACAGCAAAGGGCTACAAAGATGAATAGGGGACTGGAACATCTTTCTTATGAGGACAGGCTGAGGGACTTGGGTCTTTTTAGTCTATAAAAGAGAAGACTGAGGGGGCATCTTACCAATGCTTATAAATACTTAAGGGGTGGGTTCCTGGAGGATGGGGCCAGTCTTTTTTCAGCGGTGCCCAGGGACAGGACAAGAGGTAATGGGCACAAACTTGATCACAGGAAGTTCCATCTAAACATGAGGAGGAACTTCTTTACTTTGAGGGTGGCAGAGCACTGGAACAAGCTGCCCAGAGAAGCTGTGGAGTCTCCTTCTCTGGAGATGTTCAAAACTCACCTGGACGCATTCCTGTGCAACCTGCTCTAGGTGAACCTGCTCTGGCGGGGGGGTTGGACTAGATGATCTCCAGAGGTCCCTTCCAACCCCTATCATTCTGTGATTCTGTGATAGCAATGCAGCAATGGAGAAGGACAGCAGGACTCAATACATAGTCTAGCTAAGGACAAAGCTGTTTCCTCAGTTCTACATTTAGTGCCACACATGAATTTATAGTGTATGCTCTTAGCTACAAAGCTTCACTTTAAAAACTCTTAAAAAAAAAAAAAGAGGTTTCAACAGCTCAAAAAAAATTCTAAGAATATGAACAGACACAGAAATCTCTTCCCTAATCTTCAAAAAGTCCAGTAAAATAGCCTCCAGACACGAGCACGCCGCCTTCATGACAGCACAATTTTTCATTTTTTTCCAACTTGCTGGAAATGCATCTATTTTTACTAGGAAATAGCTGGGCACCTGCCATTTTGTTTCCTGTCTTTATGTGTTGCTTCCCGTCTGTTGGTCTCCTGTTTCCCCAGGAAACAGTTTGGAGTTTGTGTTCCCTTAGCTCTGCTCCACACATCCAGCAACTGGAGGAGAGGAAAGCATAAAGGCTAGAGATAAGACCTTTGCCTCTTGTCTTGAAAAGGCTCTCTTAGGTCGCTACATGCCTAATGTCAGTGCCTTATTGCATGCTGAAAGTGAAGTTACATGACTGTGAAGCAAGTTGCTGCCAAACTGAGCACTGCCAGTCTCAACTGAAGCAGTGCTGAAACTTCATTGGCACTGAGAGAAATAAAACCTTGCTCAGGACATCCTATGTGGTAAATTATCAAGAAAAAAGGAAATCAAGCCAAAAGCTAGTCAAAATGAGTTCCTCAATCACAGGTCATTTTTTTATCTTCTTATCTCTGCTTCAGCATTCTATCTGAAAAGTGGAGATGATATAGCCTCACCTCAGAGGCATATTACAAAAATTAATCCATTAATGTTTCTTAAACACTTTGATTGCCAGAGGAATGCTCACAATTACATTAATAATTCTGTACTCAGAGTAGGATTTGAATAGTAAGCAGTAAGTCAGGCACAGAGCCTTGTAGGGAACGAGGAGGCAACAAAACATTCAACAGCTGTTTCTTAATTGAGCCCTGCTCATCCTATGTGTGGAACAGAGCAAGGTACAAGAATGAAGTAAGAGAAAGCACAAAAATAAGAATGTGATCACAGCCCCAGAGACCATAATATAATGCACAGATACTGAACCTCAAACTAAAATTTGATGGGCTCTTTTAAAAATATAGAAATAACAGATAAATTCTGGACTCTGCAGCCCTAACAAGTTTTTACAGGAAGTTTTTTCTAAGATCAATGCCCAGCACAGGTGAGTATGTCATATATTATTTACACTTACTGTTTTGTGCACATATAGAAGGATGCAAGAAATCCAAACAGTCTTTCAACTTGGGATATATAAATACACTTATCGTTTGGAAGTCTGTGTATATCCCACTAAAAGAAGCACTGAAAATGATGGCTTTGCCTTGCAAAGCCGACAGATTCTTTAGTGGAAGGCTTACTATAACACTGAATATGCTAACTGGAGATAAACAAACTGCAGAGAAAAAGTTCATTATCCCTTCTTCCAAAATTACCCGTTTTGCTGTTTCAACCAGAGAAGCCGCTTCAGTCTTGCCCACTTGTTGCACCATTTTGTAAAACAAGCCATCTTGTTCTTGCAGCAAAATGTAAGGTTCACCATATTCTTTCAGTCTTCCTGCATCTAAAACCTGTTAAATCAGCAGAAACCAACATGTTAACATGAGAAACTCAAAAACAAATGTTAGAGACTACAAGCAAGGGTGGAATGTATGCACTTTAAGTGCTAAGATGAATTTTGTATCCTGAAAATGAAGTATGTCCTTTTCAAACTAGCATAGCACTTTTTCAGTTTATAGACCTGTTGTACGATTTTAGAGTGCTCTACAGCCTATCCACCTATAGGAATCCAATGCAAAGTTATGCAGAATATGGAAATACAATGTTTGTGAAGCCAACAAAGCAGATTATAAGATTCATTGTGTAAGAAAGAAACACAGAGGCCTAAAACGGGCTCTGGAGGAAAGAGCTGTGGGTAAAAACCACGCAATAACCACCAAGACGGGTAAGGGAGAATAAGCAGGTCTTTTGGGTTAGAGGAGGTGAAGATGTAATTAAAGAAAATGAGGGTGTTACTGAAAAGATAAACAATTTCTTGCATCAGTTTTTGCCAACTACGTACTAGAAGGACACTTACCCTGAACCTATTATTTCTACATAAAAAAAGATAATATGCCACCAGGGACATAGGTACCCCAAACAGAGGAAGGAAGAAGAAAAAAACCAACAAAGAAATTAAAAAGGCATTAAGTCAGTAAGCCACAGAGGATATATACAGTCAAAAATATCAGAAAAATTTAAGAATAAGCTGATTGAACCTCTAAGAAAATATTCTCCTACTAGTGACTCCATTTAAGGGCTGCATGGTAGCAAATATCACGCTTACATTTTGAAAAGCCTTACGGGATTCATTCAGGGAACTTTTAGACTAGCATATATATTTTGAGATAAGACAGCAATATAGTTAAAACAATCATTAAAACATAAGTAAAAGACAGATCACTGGTAGAATTTGTTCTCCACAGTTTCAGCAAAAGTAAGTTGCACGTCACAAATCTGATACAATTCTTAATGCACCAGAAAAAAACTAAAGGAGAAATGGTTTATATGGATTTCCAGAAAGGTATCTGGTGTAACTAAATAGCTGTGCTACAAGGGACAAAAATTTTTCAAGAACCTGGACAGAAAACAGAGATTAGAAATAAACAGTGCGTTTTGCTTTGTGGAAAGCTGAACAGGTAGGAACAGGTAGGAACTGGTGGGAACCACATCGTTCTGGTTGATGTGGTAGCTGTGTATGTGTTAGTCATCAAAAAAAGGAGTTATCAGAAAAGTGACAAACCTTCAAATGACACAAAAATGTGCAGGTGAGTCTAGACCAGAGGAGATTCAGATACACCTAACTAACCTAAGAGAATGAGAAACACAATAGCAGGGAAAAGTCAATATTGACAAATGCAATGCACTCAAATACTTAAGTGGCTTATAAATTAATGGTATTGACTCAAGAGAGAGATTTGGGTATCAGTCTACAAGTTCAGTACTTTAGTCTATGTGTAGGAGCACTGAAGTTAAAAAAAAGAGAAAGAATTTATGTGAGAAAACAATTAATTCAGAAAATATTTTTGTTCTTACATAAATAAAAAACTGCATACACATGGCATACTATTGGAAAAGACTGCAACAACAGAGGGACTTCAAGGACTCATAACCCAAGCCATAATTGTGGTGCACATACTTCTAAGGGGAAAAAAAAAAACCAACAAAAAAACTAGAGCTGTTGATTTCAGGAAAGAAATGAATAAAAGGTATTATAAGGACAACTTCCAAAATAGCAAAAATAGGTTGCAAACTTCTGTTTGAAAGAAGAAACTCCAATACGCTTGGAGACGAATTCAAAGTCCTGTGAGGAAACTTTCAAACATGCACTTTGCCTGTGCAACTGCTTAAAGCAAAACATCCTGATGGCCAAGAGCTCCGCAGATCAAGTGGCCTGGACCCCTGTTAATGACAAAACCTGCGGTGAAGTAGGACAGCTGAGCTGATCCTTTTGCCTGCACTGGTGTGAAAACTATACGCTGCTGAGATCGCTGTCGACTTGTTTGACACCAGGGACCCGGCTCCAGGGGAAAGTCACCCACACCTTCGCTTCCAGTTCAATTAAGTACCTGGCATTTGAATGGAAAGTAACAGCCAACAATTTTATACATTGTATGCACAGAAACCTGTACGAAGTTATTTGCTATTTTCAAAAGCTTGTCTCTTAGAGCACCCAGCTTATACTATGATTTTCCTTTGCTAGCGATTTCCAATACTGTTTGGTATATAGTTGAAAAAAATGCTCGTGGAAAAATGTTAAAATATTGGTAATATTGCATAGCACAATATATAATAATTTAATATACAATAGATGCAGTATTTCACCCGCAAAGGTATACTTGCACACATGTTGATTTTTCAGTGTACTTAGTCCTATCCCATTTAATCTGAATACTTAAGGATTAATTACAAATATAATTTTAATCACAATATTTTGTATACTACAGTATGTCACAGTTAAGGACAGCTTCCTTAAAAATGCAATAAATTAATTCATCATATACAGTTCAGCATAACAATTAAATTGGGGTGCCACAGCATAGGACACCTCTGGTGCCTTGAATAAGTAAAGTTTTTTTCAGCATAGTGTTAGATTATGTAACCACTCCTTAAGAAAAAAAAACAAAAAGCATCTTCATTAAATGTGTCTCTCACAAGAAAAGAACTACAATAGAAAAGTAGAGGGGTTTTTAAAATTTATGTTACTGTGGTATTCAAATTTTAACATTAATTTTGCAAATATCTGAAACAACCACAAACAGGGACAATCTTTCTCCTCCAGAAAACCTGGGAGGGAAAAAGGAAAAATTTATTCTTCCTTGACAAGTTTTAAACAGCTAAGTCCAGAAGATGAACAGATAGAGTGAGTGATTTGTGTCTAGAAAAATTCCATTCACATTTTAAACAAACCATTAATCTATTCGTATCATTTCTTGGGGAACAGAAACAAACTTGTGTTATGAAAATAGACAGAAAAAACATAGGGAAAACAAGCCATGTTACTTTTTTAAAAAATCTGAAATGAAAAAATAAAGAATGAAACTGAACAGACAATATCATTCCTACAAGTCAGGAGCACTCTATAAGCCCTGTTCACCAAGGAAAAACACTGTTTCTACTAACTGCTGTCATCTATGAGACAATGGAGAAAGTTTATCCTGGTTTACTTGGTACCTATATATTTATATATTTATACATTTATTAAAAAGTGCTTAGACAAAGAGATAGGTACTCTTCTTTGAAGAAATACGTGCTGATAAAATTTAAATAAATAAATAGGTACTTTGGCTAAGGCTTTGCATACTCTTACTCACTGACTCCAAGCCAAATTAAAATCATTAGGACTTCAAAAAGCCAGCTAATCATTCAGGAAAGGTGGAATCTGGTGTTTACCAGCCACATATTTTCCGATCAACCTGCATGCAGCGCTTATCACTGCACAATACAACCGAATCGAACCCAGATGCGTTCCAAGGCAGTTGTACCAGTGGAACTTGATACAGAAAAGC
This sequence comes from Gavia stellata, assembly GCF_030936135.1. Taxonomy (NCBI): domain Eukaryota; kingdom Metazoa; phylum Chordata; class Aves; order Gaviiformes; family Gaviidae; genus Gavia; species Gavia stellata. Next base: position 57,422,228 of record NC_082594.1, read on the forward strand.
CAGAGAAGCTTGTAGCTGGTGAAATCAGATCGGCAGGGTGATTATGGAGGACACGCAGGCGCACAGGATGCTGAATCAGACTGGGATTTCATTATAGACTTTAACACAGATATGGAGAGAGGGGGATTTTGGACAAACCTTTCAACTTTTCAGCTCCTTGGTCCGACTCGTTGTAAAACAGACCAAATAAAGACTCATAATCACTCTGTGGGAGTTAACTGCCTGTGAAATACTCAGACAGACCAGAGTAAAATAAAAACAAACACAAAACAGCTATATAAGCCCAAAGTAGTCATACGTAAACCAGGGTGAGATTCTCCACTGTTTTGCACTGGCAGATTCTTTTACCTCACCTGCACTGTTCTTGCCTTTGTAGTCACATACTTATGACTTCAACAGGATTTTCTCAAGTGGCAGAGTAACTCCAACCATACAAAATGTACAAAATTGGCTGCTGGTGATCATGCAAAAGAAAGCAAGCAGGAAACTTCTTACTCAATGGAATTTGCTCATGTCCTTGCGTAAGGTGAAACTTCTCTTTACTTACAGCTACCCAAATCATCCCTACTCAAGCAGTACTATTCAGACATCTTAAGTTCAAACAGGGCTCAAATGCTATATTCTTGAGTAAAATCCTCTCATGCCACCTAATTCCACTCCATCTAATGTTTCATCCTGGTTGAATAGTCTGGGGCAGTGACTGCTCATCCCAGCTGTGATTTTTTCAGAAGTATAAGCACCATGTTGGGTAGAAGGCAACATAGTTTTGAACAGCACTTTGTTTGATGTAGAGGCACAGAATAACATAGAAAGAGTGAGATTAAAAACACAGCAGGGAAGGACAGAGAAACAGAAAAAAAGTATTTGAATTTGACTGAGCTGCAAAGGCAAACATGAAAATGGAGTATTAGCCATTTAAATGTGTTGCTTATGTTAACTCTAGCTAGCACAGAAGGACTATTTGCCTATGCCACAAAAACGTTGCTGAACTAAATCTGTATAAGATTTAGCAACTACAAAATAGTTGTCCATTTTGCCTCATCTGTACCCTACCAGGGTATTTACCTCCACTTTGCCTAGGTCCCCCCCCAAAAAAGGCCAAACTTTGCAGTATTTCCATTCCATAGCTTCATAGTTTAACGTATTGACCATGACAAAAAAGCAGGGGACGGAAGACAAAAAGGAAAACATAAAATGGTGAAAAACAAATCAGAGATCTATTTCACAAAGAAAAGAGAGAAACTACACCCAAGATAGTCCAGTTTCCAGCAGAGACCTAGGCAGCAGAACCAGGACAGCACCTTTTCTGCCTGCTGATTCCTGCAACTAATCTATATTGTTCTGTTACACAGGACCTTGGAAAAGCAAACATTCATTTTGTAATGAATTAAAATTTTGTGTGTGGATTAATATAAGTGAAAGAAGTGTCATTAGCTGCAGAAAGAGAAAGAACATGGACCTTTAAAACCACTGTAACAAATACCATGTACTGATGGCTATCCATAGACACAAAAAAGAAAGTTCTAAATCCTGCATTTTCTAACTTTCAGCAGCAAAAGCAGACAAACCAAGAGAACAATAGTTATAAAACATTCTGAGAAAAAAAACAGTCCAAGGTTGGAAGTGTTCAGCAACAGAGGAGGGGGGCATGGGAATTTATTTCAATTATTATTGAGGAATGACTAGTATTCCTATTCACGTTCATCTTCACCATAAAGCCAGAGGGAAAATGGGACATTTAAGAGTTGATCATAAATGTTTTTATTTCCTATTCAAAAGGAAAATAATTCAAGCAAATTATCTCCTAGGGAATACATCTGATTTAATTTAGACTTGGAGAAGACATCACCAAACAACAAAATTATTATTAAAGTTCAAAACTCCGCTAGGAGTACAACTTTGAACAATGTTTTCCTCAGAGAGCATACATCAAGATGATCTTCAATAAAGTCCTGGGAAGAAGAGAATATTCAGGAGATGCTTCTGGTTACATCATATTACAAGAAATATATTTACCCAAGACAATACATAGCTTTGTGGGAAAGAGTCAACAGCCTGTGCTCCAGTTGGCATTAAGTTCAGATGCAAGCATGTTCTGCCTCTTCCGTCTCATCATGGTTTGTCAAAACAGATCAGAAACATGTACATACTTCTCTAAAGAATCATTTATAAATATCAACCTATCTAAACAGGTTTGCAAACATCGAAGAACATTGAGAAGGCTGCAAATAACTCAGGAAACATTTTAAAGTTGGGTTTTTTTTCTTTTTAAGGGGTTTTTCTTTTACTTTTTTTCCCCCCCTCCCCTCTTTTTTTTTTTTTTTAATTTTTGATGGTGGAGCTTTGTTTGGCTGTCTTTGAATTTGGGGTTTTTTTTTTTTTGTTTTGTTTTTTTTAGTCTTCAGGTTTAATCTAAGCATTCCCCAAGCTCCTTCAGGGTTCCTATACAAATTACTCTACCAGTAACTCCAGACAAATTTGGTGTCAAATAATGTACATTTCATAGATCGTGTGTACAAACAAAGCAGAGCACACTTGGGCATTTACCTTCTTATAATCTGAATTATTATTTTCAGACTTTCCAAATATTTCACCTCAGCAGAGCTTAACTTTGCTGCAACAATGCCAAATCTGCCACTGGTCACTGGGATTTGACATGTACCACCCACCCACCTTCCCCTGCTTCACAGAAAAGGCAACTTCAGACATGTTGTTCTGTAACCAGAAATAGTGGCTTTCTTTAAACTGAAATTATTCTTGAGCTATAACTTAGGGAAAATTGAGCATGCAGCGCTGCCTGGTAAACTGTTCCACATATAAGTTATCTTTATTTTTCTTGCAGAGGCTTAAACATCTACCTTCTTTTTCTCCATCTGATGGCACGCCATTGTAAACTGGCTGAAACATTGTGGGAAAAAATATCGATTGTGTATGTAGTAATGAGTCTTATTCTACTGATAATCATCCAATATTAAGTCCTTCCGTATCTTGTTGGAGGAAAGAAACCTGTTAACGAGTCACTGCAGATGTTTCTTGTATTGTTCGGTTTCCTCACCTCAAAACACCTGATATACCAGTGCAAGTTCAACCTTTCCCTTAGAGAGTGTGAAGGGACCCTCATGCCAGTTCTTACCAACAGCTGTACATGCTGACAAAACTCTCCCTTGGTCAATCAGTAATGACTGTTTCCATCACTGTAAAGCCAAATTTCTCAATCAGGATTGCAGAATGGCTCGAATGTGGCCCTGAAGTGATAGAAGATATACTTCAGCTTAAGAAATCCCACTCTTTAATAAGGCTTTTGAGGGTCTTAGAAAGTTAGATAAGCTACAAGAATATTATACTTTTCAAGAGGTTAAGGAATATTGTTGCAGATGACTGGGCATGTCTCTTGGTTTTATCAGTTTCTGATGACAATGAACTTGTGGCTCAGCTGCCATGCACAGAGTTTTACCTTATCAGAAACGCTCTGCTGAAAGCATCAGCCATCAGCATGTCCTGTGCTAATTTGCTTTTAAACAGTAATACAGTATTTTGGAGAGAGCAAAAAATCATTCTCTAAAGATGTGTTACTATTTCTCATATGGTCTGGATTCCATACCATTGTCTTTAAAGAAACACGATCCAACCATCCTGTCCTTATACTGATGGAAACACATTCACACACAAATGCCTGACAGAATGAGAGATCAAGGTTCATCAAACATTGGCTTCACTTCCTGCAGAAATTCAAATCCAGCTCTTCATTTGAATGCTCCCAGCTGAAGTACTGCCTCAATAATTAGTTGTTTTATTTAGGCAAAAGAAGAATCTTGTTGGGCAGCCCTCTTGAAATGGGAGCACTTTTTAAGAACTCAAAGATGCCAATGTTTTGGAGAGGTGTGGCTTAAAACTGGCAAAAACAATCAACAATCCTAGTATCTTTTCAAGCTCATTGGGATTTTGACTCATTTTAGACACAGCTGGGCCAGGTGTGATATTTACAGCTGTCACAGACACTTTATTTCAGCTGACAACACTTGCTCTGATACATGACCATGGCACACAGCTCAGTATTTTATGCAAAACCTGGCCTAAACATCAGTATAATATCTTTTCTTAATGGTAAAGATGCATAAATTGCTCAGCTTTGAAAACAATGTGTTCACTGTTCATATTTGTTGAACTCAAATATTAAATTCCTAGAAAGAACATGGAAGGATCTGGTTTTCCCTTTTGGTTTGCTAAACATCAACCCAGTTTCAGAAGATCTGGGAGTGGTGGGAATTGCCTTTGTTCAGATTCAAAACAAAACTGATCATTTCTGAAAATTCCCTTGCTAAATGCTCAGCTCTTCCAGAAACTCTGCAAGTCTTGAGTTACCAAATGAAAGGAAAAACCTTACGGTTCCCAGGCCCTCTGCTCTCCATCAGTTGGCCAGATGGGCTCCAACACAGCCAAGAGCCAAGTAGGTAGGTTGGCATTAATCACACACACCATCTGGTGGAACTGATTAAAACTCCGAAGAGTCTCCCTGAAATATTTCATCAACCCTTATAGTTAAGTGTTGAGATCTTTCCTAAATTTTCACATTTCATTGTCTGGATCCTGAAAATCTGGACAATTTACCAGTCACCTTATAGAACACATGTAAACAAGCTATGTTTTTGCTGTGTACATACTGATATTCAGGTATGCTGAGACTAAGTACTCTTTCACCTCCCCTCTGCAAGGCATCTCACCTATCACCATTAATTTCTATCTTCTGCTCCATGCAGGTCCCCTTCTGTGATGATCCTTCATATTCTTATCTTAGCATTTCTTTACCCAAGAGACTGGTCCCACAGAACAGCTGGGGTTTTTCTTAGGTTGAATAAAAAAATAATAAATTTAGTTCTAATATTCCCTAGACCATATTTTCAAGACAGAGGCTTAGTCAAAAAAGGAGTTTTATTAGTGTTTGTTCCTTTTGAATAATGACAGCAGGTGCACAAATATGAATGTAGCAACTTTACTGTGGATTACCCGATTCAGATCCACAAGGTACTTCAAGGTTTCTATGAATAATTAGGTGCCTAAGTATCTTTGGAGACCTGATCCCTAGTTTTGAAAATTTGGCTTTCATTCAAGCTACTATAATCCATTAAGCTCCCTTTATAATCTTTTAACAGAATAGACTTCAATAGCACAAGTATAATATCCAATAATATTTCACCACACTCCAGATACTGAGCTAATATAAGGTCAAAAACCCTTTAAGCTCTGTGTTACAGAACAATAAAAATACCCATTTTATACCCTTGCAGTTCTCCTACTTTAGAATTCTGAAGGACTAAACAACAGCTCTGAATGTAGCCCTAATTACTTCTAGTTTTCACAAAGTTTCAGGTTTTACCATGCCGGGCTCCAGGAAAATTTATGGTCTTGCCAGTTGACCTCTCATAGACATCTTATGCACTTGAGGGCCTGCATCTGACAGCAGGTAGCTCTCCACCAAAGAAACAGTCCTACAGGTACGTACTTAAGATGAGAGTCAACACCAATGGTAACTCGCACAGTTTTCACAAAGAACTGTTCTACAACTAGGACTGCACATTTCTGTATCTTGTGACTTACATAATACCCCCTAAACAGAATGTCTAAGATTCACTGTAAAACACATTTGTTTTCCAGCAATGATATTTAAATAAGTGGCAAAAAAGCCACCAAAAGAACAGCCAATAAGCCACAGCATTTACGGCTTTAACTCAGTACTACTAACTTAAATGTACCACCACTACCTTCCTATGTTTTCCCCATCTCCATCTGAAGCTGGGCCACTGCAGCAAAAGCTCACATGAAGGTATCAGTAGGGCAGCTGAGGCTCCCCAACTCCTTCAAGAGCTCTGCTTCTCACTGGGCTGCAGATTCAGACTCCCTCATGCTTATTCTCCCTCTAGCTTCATGACTCTTGCATTTCTGGCAAGACAATGCTTCAAAAGGAAGGGTGGAGAGTGGCCTTAACCTGACTGCCCTGTGTACGCTGGTGGGCATGGCATCTTCCTGGGAATGGGGAGTATTGTCTCCAGGCCTCCTCAGACGGAGGACAATGTAGAGCACAGATTTCTGCACTTCCTGGAAGAATGCCGTCATACCCATGCTAAGGAAAGGCAGCATTGCCATCACTATCATGTTTGCTTAGGTGTCTATTAACACCATTGCCTCATCTCGAACTGGATGGATGCAGGATAGTAATATGCAACACTGAGTCAGATACCAGAACTCTAGAGAGAGACAAGTGCTCAGACTTTGTCTACTGCATAGCATTTTCTGTCTAGCTGTAGGTGACTCCCCTTTCACCATGCAAACTGCCTGGATCTCTCTCCAGAGTTTCCCCTTTGCTTTCAAGATGCTTACACCTACTCTTGGTGGACTAATTGCCCTGCTGAGGTTAGATGTCTACGGTGCATGAAACACGGTGCCTGGTTTATGAGGCCCAGATGTTCCACCACGGTAAACGTAATGTCAGAAAAATGAGAACAACTGAACGAGGGAGGCTTACCGGAAAGACGTGGGAAGTCATTTTCTATTGACCAAAAAAACAACTCAAGTCTGGCTGTGAAGTACATTGTATTGTTACCCTGAATATTAGCCATTTCAGAATGTAACCACAACAGGTTTTCCCATAAATAAATCAAATCTCTTCCCATGATTCTCTTCATCAAAAACTTCCTATTTGAATGACAGTTTTTAATTACTAGATCAAGTTCTGCTTGCATAAAGAGTTTCCATTTCAAAGAAGTATTGCACTGATATGAAAAGTCTCTGTGGAGAAACATCCTTGTCCTTGGAAAATGCGCAAGTTTTGACTACTCTGTGGCTTTCCTACAGAGAGACCATGGCATAGCATATAGAGCAAACAACTGCATCAGGCTCTTGCCAGATGCATATACTTAATTTGCTACTGATCCACTATGTCCCTGCGTGAGCTGTAATTTCTGTATGCTTCTGTTTTCCCCACTGTAAGAGCACAGTCTCTAAAAAGTATTTCTCAACCTGGAGAAGGAAGCAGAGAGGAGGGGGAGGAGTGGGTGATGGGGATTTTACAAGATCCCACTGGAAGTCTTGGGAGTGGTGCCTCTTGGCTGCCCTAGGCTGCTCCTGGCTGAGTTTCGTGAGCTGCAGATGCAATTTAGGTAAAAGGCCCTCACCCTCTAAGGTGAGGACAGGACAGAGAAGCAGCTGTTGTGGTGGTGGGGAAGCTATGTGGAATAAGGGGCCAGCGGAGCAAGACTGAGCTGAGCTTCTGCCAGGATTTGCCATCACAGAAGAGGCAACTGCAGCATTTATCCCATCTTCCCCTTCCGCCAGGGAGGGGGGCAGCTGCCTGTGCCAAAGAGCTAAAACGGGTACTGCTAGCACCTGACGGGAGGAGTTACAACTTGGGTTCTCGAACTAATGAAGAAAAAGGAATGAGAAAATGTCCTATGAGACTCTGGAGCAGCACAGAGGGAAGAAAAGAAAAAAAAGCAAAAAAAAAAAGCAAAAAAAAAGCTTGAAAACCACTGGATTATAATTTTATGGTAGTATTATTTGATGGTCTGACTTTACAAGTCTTTCCAACTTTGGTTCCAAAGATTGTATGGATACTTCCCTATCTCACCCAGGTGTTTGAAGTTTAATTAATTAATGTTTGTAAAGAGCGTTACAATTTCCAGATGAAAGGTCCTATGCAAGTGCAATGTAGTATTACTCATTGAGGTGATTGGGTTAGAGAGTATCACGTTACACAATACAGCTCTTCCCTCAATGATTTTAAGCGTTTGAAGTTCTGATAAAATGTGTTTATCACTAAGATAGATATAATGGAAATACTCTTAAGGCGTGACCTGGATTATGAAACCAGAGGTATGGTTTTGGGAATGGAACAGATGAGAATTAAAACAACTCCTGAGGCCAGATTTGTCTACAGTTGTATAAAATGTATTCTGTTCTTTTTTTTTCCTCTTCCAGTAGGCTTTTCTTCTCTTCTAAAATAGAACCAGTTATTATGATGGGTGTGAGCAGACATGCAACAGTTCACGTTCAGTTCCTATTTCCATACTCATCCAACATGACATTTTCTCATGACTTTCTCAAAATTATTTTTTGTTCTAATTTTTTTTTTTAATGTTTGGATTCACCCTAAAGGTGAACACTTTCTTTTTGGAAAGTTCTGCTTTAACCAGCAATCACATTGAATTAAATTAAAAGCTTGTGGACAACGCCAAACTGGGGATTGCAGTCAATACACTTAAGACAGGGTTGATATTCAAAGCTACTTAGATCTAGACAGGCTAAAGGAATAGGTCAGCATGAACTTCATGACACTCCACAATGACAGATGCAAAGTCCTGAATCTGGAATGGACTGACCCCCTGCATCGGTAGCAGCTGGGGAGTAATTGCCTGCGCATCAGCAGTGCTGAAAAGGAGGTGGGGTGCTGGGGTTCAGTAAGCTAAACAGGAGTCAAGCAGTGTGCCATGGGTATCAAAAGGAGTGCAGGTCAAGGGAATTGCTTTATTCAGCACTCATCAGATCAGATTTGGAATACAGTGACCAGTTTTGACCCCTCAGTACAAGAAAGACGAGAGTGAATTGGAGCAAGTTCTAAATAGGGTCACCAGGGTGGGTCAGTGGACTGGAGCACTTGACCTGTGAGGGGAGGCTGACGGAGAAGGGCTTGTTCACCCTGGAGAACAGATGGCTTCAGGGGACTTAACAGCAATCTTCCCATACCTACAAGGAAGTTACTGAGAAGACAGAAGCAGGCTCTTTAGTGAGATACACAGTGGGTAAACAAGAAACAATTGCCATAAACTGAAGGGAGGCTTCAACTGGATATAAGGAAAAAAAGATTTCATGGCAAATAATTAAGCATTGGGACAGGTTGCCCAGAGAGAGTGTGGAATCTCCATCTTTCAAGGTTTTCAAGACCCAACTGGAAAAAGCCCCGAGCAACCTGATCTGAAATTAGTGCTGACCCTGGTTTGAGCAGGAGGTTAGACTAGAGACCTCCTGAGGTTCCTTTCAATCTGATTCAATGGGAAGGGAGGGAAACTCTAGTTTATGTTCAGGTTGTGTATAGTTGTTCAGGAATGGGCTTGGACTTTCATGATTGAATTAGAAGAGTTGAACAAGTTTGCTGAAAATTTGTTTGAAAAATAACTTTACTCATTATTTGTCAAAAGACAGTTGTTAATATTCCAACTGCCAAGTTCCATCTTTGTTGTTCTTCCCTCATTTTCTGACAAACTTACCATGATAGCAAACAACAGAGACCTGGGATGGCATATAAAGGCATTATTGCACCTAGCAGTCTCAGTTAAAGGAGAAACAAACCCAGGATTTTTAATAATACTGCGTAATGGAAAAACAATGCACTTCAGTTTGTGCATTTTCACTCTTAAAAAAAGAATCTGCATCAAGTTAAATTTGTGAATTACTAACACACATTATTGACTAACCAAATTTTAAAATACACTCAAAGCTTTCTTTAGCTGAGTCTTCTCAATTTTTGTGATATTTAAGTAAACGATTAATTTTTCATGAATGCTGTTTTTATTGTATTCATTAATAGTTAGTCTTCTAAAGGGATATTCTTTTTCCTTGCATTTTTAATGCACATTTTTCTTATTCTTCCAAAATTCTTCTACATTCTCACTCAGGCATTACCATGCCTGAGTAAACCAAGTAATTAAAAGTGTAACAAAAGCACACCTGCCATAACTCTGATCTTTCTAAATATGCAATCATATTTCTGATTTGTCCGGGTACAGAATCAATAACTGAATAAGGATGTCAAGAAAACAGGTTTGTTAAGGGGTCACATACGTCAGTTTCCTCCTTTTTTCTGTTCTACGCTTCTCACCCTCCTTTCTCCCCCCCAAAATTACATAAATCTGTAAGAAGATCAAAATGGAGCAATGTAGAAAGAAAAAATATTTAAGAAAATATTTAAGAAATAGAAAAATATTTAAGAGTTACTAATGACTGCGGACTCAAAGGCACATCTTGCAAATCTGTTCCTCAATACTCTAAAGAGGTCAAAGGCATTAAAAAAGACTGTATTAGACAACATATGAACATAAATGGACTTTTAGGAAACTAGAAATCTTAATAGTGGCTAAACAGAAACAACATAAGGTTAAGAATAATGTACAAACTCTAAAAATGCAGTAGAGTAGCTATATAGTTGGTAATAATACCGAGCAGTTTGAGGAGAAGGGCAATTTCTACGCTTTGTTCCAATAATTTTTGGCAAAAAAGTAAATAAAGCATCTAGTTTTCATTACAACTGCATGATATTAAAGGTAAAACTAAGAAAACATCTTCATGGAAAGAGCATTCTGTGCATAACATGTTAATGGTAGTTAACGAACCAAAACCCACAGAAATCCCTTTGGACAGCTAACAAACACACACAGCTATTAATCAGGTCACAGTTGTTTCCTCACAAGTCTTTTGTTCACTTTAGTTGTAGAAAACACCAACATATCCATTAGACCTGTGGGGAGGTATTCACTAGCGAAGAAAATATTTATTTATTATACGTTAAATGCTTGCAATTATATGACTACTTATGGCAGTTCTGCTGGTTTCTGTCTTTGTAAGTAAACTATAATCATCCAGTTCACAATCTGCTCTATTCTACTCCTCAGAACACCACTCACCTCAGTAGATCCAATTGTTTCATTTTGTGTACTTCAGGCAACCATTGTAACTCAATCACAGATTTTAAAATGTTTTGAGCATCCAGTAAAAAAAACATGGAAAGAATGAACATGCTTCATTTTCACAAAAAAAGAGTTGAAGAAAGTATTTTTTTTTTTAAGGTTACCACTGAGAGGTGAAGGGTGATTTCTGCTTGAAGCCCAGTTAAATTTGAGTTCACTCATGAACACAGTTTGCCCATTATGTCAGTTACTTCATTAACTGACTGAAGAAAATGCTTGCAAAGGGCTCCTGTTCCTACTGCAGAAAATTGCAAAACTGCAGGCTGCACATCATTTCAAGGACACAAACCAGCCTGATTTCCTGAGAGCCTAGGGAAAACCATTGCCTTTATGAAAATAATCAGCAAGTATTTCCTAATTTCTATGTGTGTGCAATGTGCTGTGGGGCAGACAAGATGGCAGAGAAGGTATTTCACAGTGGCAGTGTATATCACTGCTTTGTTGGGAACAAAGATGGCAGAGGCTGCTGGATTGGTGGTATTTCATCTTTTCTGTTTGAACCTTGCCTTAGAAAGCTGGCCATGTTCATTACCTCACCAGTCTAGTTCCACTTCTCCTACCACCACCCTTGCCCCAGGGCAGCTGCTGCCTCCTTACCTCCATGTCTCCTGCCCCAGAACCTCCACCACTTCCTCCTCACACATCCCACACCACTAACTATTGTCACTGCCTCCCTCAGCCCACCGAGACTGAATTAATAAACCTGACCGAATCCGGCTGACTCTGTCCAGAGCCTCTTGGGTGTGGCTCCACAGGCTCCTAGTGCTGGCAGAGTTTATTTGCTCAGGTCTGCTGCTGCACCTCACCTGCAATGGGTTCATGCCTTGCAGGTTGGAAACCACAGGGCCAAACAATGTAAGAAGTCTTTTCAGGTCATTACTTCTACAGTTTTATGAGTTGCCAATCACAGTAACTAGGATAACTAGGTTAACTAGGATAATTCTGAAGTACGACTTAAACCTCTGCCCACTTTTGGATCAAAATTAAGAAGAAAGAGTTAATAACATTATTATTCTTCTTCAGGAAAAAAAAATAAATAATTTTAAGCAGTTAACTCTCTTACCATAATCCTGTCACTGTCGATAATGGTGTTCAAGCGGTGTGCAATGGTCAGCACTGTGCAGTGAGCAAACTTTTCACGGATCGTCTTTTGAATGAACTCATCTGTTCTGAAACACAGCAAGAGAAATGCAGACAAAAATTAGATGTTTGCATTGATAACTGAATGGCAGGCAGATTTTATGACTTCATAAAACATGACTGTATAGCAGGAAATATGCTTATGAAGTCATAACAGTGCTTCTTCCTCTTGCTATATTAGATAACTTGGAGGCATATCATGACACATAGTCCAAAATCTATCCTCCAATACTTGAGGCGGAAAGAGTTTCTTCTTGCACGTAGAGCAGTAGGTTTCATTTCAGGAGACTAACTTCCCAGGCTTTGATTACAGAAAGAGGAAAATTCTATAGAGTCAGGTATTCCTACAGATTTCTACACTAAAAAAAAAAGGTCACTTATTTTCTTTCAAGCTTTAGTTTGTCCAAGCAGCAAAGAAAAGTTGGTAAAAGTAAATATCCTTCATTGCAAACCAACTGAAGAACAAACACAAACCAGCCTATAACTAAGGTTCTTGATTTCAACTGCAAAAGGGGATTAAACAAAGGAGGTGGTTGGTAATCTAAACTAGGACTGGAGTAGCTCAAGAACTTGAATATAGAAAAAAGAAAACTTGGCATATTCCATAAATCAAAAGCATTAACTGGAACACACAACCCAAGGAAAGGGATAAAAACTTTCAAATTAAGAACCTCGACCTCCCATATGAATTAACCACCTAAGAAAAGGATATCAGGAGGAAACATAAGACTCGTAAAGAATGAAAACTAAGCTAGAGCACAGACACTGAAGTAGAGCGTTAAAGTGATAACTGTCACAAATAAAGCTGAGAACCGTGAAAAGGAAATAAAATTATACCGAAAGATACACAAGACATTAAAATGTTCTTTAGCTGTATAAAGAAGCATTAGGGCAAAATAGGTGCAATACTCATAAAACTGGAGATTATTCAAGTAACTAACTGTACAAGAGAAGCATTGACACCACCTAACTTAGAGCATACCAGTCAGGATTAAATGTGGAAATCTATATAGTCCTCTCTTTAGTCAATGAAAGGGAAAAGGCATGGCTGAAAGGTGAACTGGAGCACCTGATTTAGGCAGCCATCAGGTGATGAATGCCCTCTAGAGGCACCTGACAGCCCACATTGCACAGGAAGCCTTGGCTCCCAACCTGGACACAAAGCCAGGCCATGTGAACACTCACATATTGACCACCAGCCTTCAAAAAAACCGATGAGTGGTGACAATGGAGAAAAAGGTACAGAAACTAAAATTCTCACCCAAGATAGAAGGACGACACAAAGAACTCAAAATATCCTGGGGTTAATTGGACCAAGGAAGCTCCAGCCTAGAAGTCGGGCACTTGAAGGCATGGGTCTCATTTCCAGGATTTCTATTAACACGTGACATTGTACTTTTATATATAATGACTGGAGAATAATAAATGCTGTAGATAGAGTTAAAACAAGACAAAGGAGATACCTGGATAAACTGATATATTTAGGCAGCCATGTTAGCTTCAACCAGTTGCTTGCAAAGCCTTAATTCTTCAAATTTTTAAAAGTAACTGGAAACTCAAATAAAATACAACAAAGATTCATGCAACACATGTCTTCCTCTAACAAATTATTATATTTTAGACAGAAGTAGTACTCTGCATTGAATCTGTCTGCACATGATAAATATTGGGTGTAGCTTCATAAATTAAGCAAAAAGAATGGTTCTGATGCCACCATGTCAGGAGGCACTAACAATAAAAAGTGGACAAAGACAACTTTGGAAGAACAGGATGACTTAGAGGAATGGAGTAACCATTAAGTTTCCACAGTAGAGAGCACAAGCTCATGCTCTGAAGGATTGAACATAACTTCTATTACAAACTAAGTTTAAGCAATCAGCATGACAAAGGAGTAGACAGATCCCTGCTGATGACAGGACGAATCATCAGAGAGAAGGAAGACATAAACAGTTAAGTAAGAGTTCCCATGCATGCTGACTGTCATCTTCATATGGGGACAGAAACGTTGAAGCTCTGTCATGAGCTTAAGACTGCAGCCCAGAACCTGGTTCTCTGAGAAGGCTTGGCCCTTCTGCTCCTACTTCCTAAAAGAAGCTAAAGAAGCAGGTGTTCCTTAACTCCTCCTTTTGAACCACGGCCAGTATGCAATCAGGGGAAGAGAGGGGAAGAGAAGTCAGGACAGAGCCAGGCTCTTTAGCCCTGTGTCTTAATAGTCTCCTTAAGAAAAGGAAGTTGTTCATCGTTAATGTCCCACATGACAGCAATACTAGTGTTTTCACCCCAGTGTTAATGCATGTATCTTTTTTTGCTGTCTTCTCAGCAATGCCTCAATGATCTGACTACTCTTACTTTCAAAAGAAAAAAATCAGAGCCATACATGAAAACACTCAGTAGGGAAGAGGCTTATATAGACAGCAGGATGTGTTCTCTGCAATGGTTAGAATAGCAAAACAGAAACAAAAGGTTCAATACTCCCTAGAATTATGTAAAGAAAGCCTTTTTCTTTCTTTATAGTCAAGCTCAAGGTGAGGTTTTCTGCAGAACTACTACAGAGCACAGAGAATCATAGCTTGCTCAGGAATTTCGAAAACAACTTTTTAAAGGGCTCTAAATGATTTGTAACTCTCAGGTTATTCCTACTGATATCTGAGGAGAATGCCTCATCCTTGAACATCCCTGTCCTCTGCATTCATTTATTATGCCTTCCTTTATTACCTGCATTCCTTACAGCGCCACCTCTTCCTATATTTACAATAGAAACCATTTCTCATTCTTAGATAGATACTATCAAATGATTATCTTAAGCAGGTATTTCTTGAATATAAGCTTATCCCTAATAAGAAACTGCTGGCCATATTGTGGGTGTGACAAATGTTTTAAAATGAGACTACAAAGTAATCAGAAACAGACCTAATAGCACCATCTTCAAATATCACGGTATGAAATCTCATGCAGACATGTCAGCTGATAGGGATTCAACCAGATCCTCTCTAAGGTTCATGGTAGATCTTGGAGTATAGTTTTTGGGGTGGCAGGCAGAAGCACCATCAGTACCCTCCAGGAGAATCTCAGAGAGAAGGTAGGAAAGGCAAGAAAATCTAAAAGACTAAGAAAAGGATCTGTGTACAGAATTACGTGCTGACAGAGTGTAGAGACTATATCACATACCAATTAGAGCTGTCTACCCTCTAGAAAAGTGCCAAAGGAAGCAGCATTTCTGTCCTTTTTTCAGGGCATAAATGGACCCTTTGTGGCACCTACCCACATTGAGAAAGGGGCCAGGCAAGCGCCAGGTGATTCCATCACCCACCTCAGTGGATCAAACCCCATCATCTTTCAGGCACATTAGAAACCAAAGATGCAACCTGAATACCAAAACCAGGGCTGCTGGATGACAAATGCTCAACCCTAATCTGATTATATGAAAACGGGAACCACAATACTCCCCATCACAAGGAACAGTACAATAAGAAAGCACAAAATGGTGGTATAGCTGTCCCACTGGCACCTCGGGTTGAGGATCTAACACCAAGTTTCACAGCAACCCAAGGTCTGGTGCAACCTGAATTAGTTGACTGTGTAAAAAGAAAACTATCTAAAGAGCAAGAATAAATACGACCTGAATAAGAAGCAACCAAGCTGCTGAAAGGAATACTGGCTAAGCCGTTATCTTCAGCCTAACGTCCTCCTGCGATTGCCCTGGAAGCGTATCTCACTCTATACAATTCCTGAGTGGCTTCAGGTAATTTGTCCAGAAAAGAAACAGTTACAGATAGGAGTTAGATGTAACGAAAGGTTAAACCTTACAAGGTTAAGCTGGCTAATGAACTGAACTATGTGCAATGGCTGTTTTTACCAGACTCCATGAACAACCAATGTAAAAACGTGGCAGTGGACCGGTCCCAAAAAGTTTTGTCCTCTATAAGCAGTAAAAATCCAATTTAACACATAATACCGTAGTCAGCGCGCAGAATGCTTAGTAAGTTCAACTTACTCAGTATTTAAAAAAAGTCTCAATTACTAAGGATTTTGTTTCAATGTATCACCAAAGCGACTACAGAAAGATTTTCAGCTCTTCTGCTCCAGATTTCATACAACTTTACAGAATGGTTCAACTGCTTTAAAATGACTCCATTCTTCAGGGTGAGAATGCCGGCTTCAGGACCAAGAAGATAAGATCAAATTAAACATCTGTCAGTCATCACATAAAACATGCAAGTAGTTTGACTTAGGGCAACCTTCTTTACGGCAAGCTCCTCCTCTCCTGCATGGCACCGCTGACACTCCTGCAGCATGCAGAGCCACTGGTAGCTACAAGGAGCAAGGGGGGAAATAAGGGTACATATGAGAGCTGGAAGATGTAAGAAGGATGGAGAAGGGTGAACTCCAAATTCCTTCCCTTCATTCCTTTGCTCAGCTTCACCCAGCAGCAGACAAGAATGGCCTAGCTAAGCTGGCGAAATATGGCGGGGAGTCCCTCAGCCCTGAGGAAGGTACACTGCACACTTCTCACCCTGCTGTCGCATCCACTGCCTCATGGCATCTCCCCCTCCCCTCTCCTCCTCCCACCCCCAAACCCTGCCTTCTCACGTTTGCTTCCAGGTTGAACTGGAGAAGGGACACGGTTGCAGCAGCAGTTGAGGCAAAGAGATCAAGAGCCAGAAAAACAAAGAAAGACAGAGTATCTCCAGAGCCGGCGGCAGCTCCCCATGGTTTCCTATCCCAGGTGCTTGATACGATGTGTGCTTGCCGCCAGGCTAGAGACAAGGGTGCCAGGTATGGGGGTTGTGCATCAGAAGAGGAGGAGGTTTTCCTTACGTGCCAAAAATGCCTCTCTAACTGCTCAGTTAAGCAACCCACATCAGCGTTTCCTGATGAGCGTCCCATCAGATTGCACAGCTGCAAAATACTCAGCTCTCGTTATAGCAACACATTAAGGAAAAGGTAATAATGACTGTAATGCAAACTGAATTCAAAGAAGAAGTTCTAAGTTATTATTTGTATTGTTATGCCTCGAGTTGATACAAACAAACATTTACCTTATTATAATATATATTGCAGCACACATTAATCAAGATCAATTAAATGGATAGTGCAAGTTGAGAACACACACATGTGAGATGCCAAAACAGGGAGGATGAGTAAGATGGTATTAAATTTCCACAGCTATGATTAATCACAGTTAATCTATCAGAGCTCAGCCAAAAATAAACTAATAGTCCAAAAAAAAAAAAAATAAAAGAGAACCTCTGGGAAGGGAATGCACTTCTCTAAAGATTTTAGAAATACACTGTCAGCTGAACTGCAAAGCTACCCTAGTGGCACCACTTCTCCCCCAAGAAGATGTTATAAAAATGAGTCACGCCCAGATGACATACAAAATCCTTAATGCATCTGTTTGAGGGACTTGCTGTGTTATTGTCCTCTTTGGACTTTGAGTTCTCCCTCAAGCCATAGTTTGTTGGAACTATATATTCAGCTCAGACTAATTGATGCAGTACGTTTGCAGTATTGTTTCCAAAATACTTCCACCAGCGTTTCAAATGTTTCAAAAATTAACAGTGGGGGTACTTAGCTATTGGAACAATTTAACAAGGGTTGTCATTGAATTTTTTTTCTATTGAGGTTGGATGTTCTTCTGGAAGTACACTCTAGTTCAAACAGGAATGAATTCAGGAAAGTTCTGCCGGCCTGAGTTATACAAGCAAAATAATGAATGATAAATTAGTCCCTCCTGTAGCTTTAAACATCTCCAAATCTCTTCTGCAATTCTTCTGGTGTTTAGGACAGCCTACCTTCCCCCTGGCCCCTATTTTATCTGTAACTTATTACACCGGCATCTTGAGATATCCAAAGGGATAGCAGCTCATAACCAGAAGTATCCCGTTTTGCTTATAGCCATTTTTCACCTTTCTAGTTTTGGGGTTTTTTTCGGGGAGAAGATGAATTAAATAATCTTTATTTATTTACTTCCACAAGACATTTCTTCTAGAAATCAACAGAACTCAACTTCTTTCATGGCTATTCTGATGTTACTGATGTGCATTTCCAAGGAGGTTCTTGTCTTCCTGTCTATGGCTGCAGGATAAAAACTTTGAATATTAATTTCCCTACTCTGTGGAATACATTGAAATTAGGGATATTTCGAGCACTTAGTTTATATCATCTGCTCTGTAGCCAAAGCTCAACCACCCCATTTTGAATAGACAATTATGATGCTATGACTAAAAACATAAAATAGCAATACAAACTACAAGAAATATAAGGCATTTAAATTAATGCCTACACTACAGATGATCATATTAGAAGAAAACCCAGCTCATCTTAACATGACAGACTTTGTTTTTACCTTGGGTCCACATTTGCTGTTGCTTCATCAATGATAAGGATCCGATTTTTTTTTAGAATCGCTCTGGCAAGACACACCAGCTGTCTCTGACCAACACTAAAATTAGACCCAGATTCTGCCAGCTGGGTCTCCATTTTATTAGGCAGATCTTCCACAACCTCCTTCAGTTGCACCTGTTGACATGTCAACATACTGTAGGATGAGTAACTCTCTTTTAAATCAGCTATTGTGTGTCTGATGACACAACAGTAAGTATGCAAGGATTATCTTTTATATTCGGACACAAAATGAGTAAGTGCCAAGTTGGATTACACAGTGTGTCAGTTATTAGAATTCTAAAAACATTAAAGCACATTGTTAAGAATCTATTACTGTTCATTAAAACTAAGATATGAATCAAAACGTAACCAAAGCATCATCCCAAAGGATAATTTTTTCATAAAAGACTTATATAACAATATACATGTCTACACACTCATACACACACACACACGCACACAAAGGTCTACCTTTTTCTATCAACAGTTATGCCCTTATCAAACCTGATGAAAACATCTAAAACCTATCGCACACAAGCACTGTAGTGTTATTTGGCTTGTAAATATCAGATGTACATTATTAGATTTAATAAGTCACCTCTTCCAAGGCATTCCACAGCTCTTCATCGGTGTATTCGTTGAAAGGATCTAAGTTTTTCCTCATAGTTCCAGTGAATAAAACAGGCTCCTAAAACCCAGTAAAATTAGCATTCCATTATAAACACAAGTTTTATATTGCAATAGGTAATTTAATAACAATCAGAACTAACCCATATCAACAACAGCACAGAAATATCCAACAACAAGCTATCTTTTATGAAACGCAAAGACGTATTTCACAACAGCACACTTAAAGGGTGTGCGGGGGGAAGGCAAGTGTTCAACCAGTCTGTATGAAGATAATTTACTAAACAGGACAGGTCTGTTTGCAAATCGCTGTACACAGTTATGTCGGTACTCAGACGGGCATTTACATGCCACTGTTTTGATGCCACAAGCTATATATATATATATTCACACTTACATGAAATCATTGCTATCCTCCTGATATTGTTAATGAAAACCAGCAACTACCACTGTCAATGAGCTCACACTCCTAAATTACATTAGGGCAGTTTTGAAAATTTGGTTTTGATGCACATAAACCAGAGAGGAATCAAAGAGCTCACAATGCCTTTCTGGTTTTCCTTCTCTATTTGGTTGTGGTTTTTTTTTTTCATTTTGTACCATAAAAGCCCTTCAATTTTACCACCAGAGCCTAAGAGGAACAGCTTTCACCATTTCAACACAATGTTTAAACCTACACACATAGAAGTTAATCTATACTGCCACAGCATCAAAGTAAACTTACTTAGAACTGGAGCACTGCTGGGCAAAGCTCTAACTCAAAATACACCAGCGAGTCAAATCAGTACCTTCTCGCATTCAGGTACCAATGTGGGTTTACCTGTGGTCAAAGCAAGTTTTGTTCTACTTCAGTTCCCAGTCAGATCAATAACAAATCATTAATAAAACTGGCACAAATCAAGTCACACTGGATAATGTACTGTTTGAGAAGCGGGAAGACAACTTTTGGTCCAGAACTCCTTAAAAAACAGATCAGTACTCACTAATGTGAGTTGCCAGACCTGAGAGCCATGCACTGACACGACTTTAGGGCTAAACTCCTCTTCATACCACACATAAAGACAACAACAACAAGTCAAAAGCTGTAATAGTGCTAATCATAAATGGAGACCATTCATCATGTTGTCAGTCTTCTTTAAATTGCAGAAATCTTATGCAAAATGTTTTCTTTTTTTCTCCTCTAGGAAATAAAGTCTAAACTTACATTGGATAACTTCAGCTTACTCCGAGATTAACCTCTGTTTTGACTTACGCCCCATCTCACCCTAGTGACACCCAGCTCCAAAGGGCTGCAGCAAATCAGAACAGAATTTAGACCTTAACCCTTTTATTGTGTCTTCATTTCTAAACCACTCTGAGTGGCATAAAAGGATTAA
Source organism: Gavia stellata (assembly GCF_030936135.1). Lineage (NCBI taxonomy): Eukaryota > Metazoa > Chordata > Aves > Gaviiformes > Gaviidae > Gavia > Gavia stellata. The sequence continues at coordinate 57,442,491 of NC_082594.1, forward strand.
CATGCCACAAGCAATGTAAAAGAACGTATGCATTTCTTGACATAACATGCCAATTATTTGAAAGTATCTGTTGCATTAGCAACATGTCCCTAAAAACCTGTTGAATTAACAAAAGGATTTAATAAAAACATTAACAGGTTAAACAACATTTTTCTTTAAAAACACCTAGAAAGTAATTTGTTTAACAATACATATTTTAATATACCATTTGGTGTGTTTTGAAGGTATTATTACGTTTATTTTCCTTTTCAATCCATTTTTATAGGTTGGCAAAATAAGAGGCTGAATTTATAAAGTGTTCATAACTATTATAAAAGTCCTAACAACATACATGTACTGCAACAGAAGATAAGGATATTTTTTTAATTACCATTTCTGACACAGATTATTATTTTAAATAGTCTGGTTTATGAGAGGAAAGTAATAAGACAAACCTGTAAATAATTGTTGTAAAAATGCTTGCAGTCAGGGAGGCAGACAACATTTGCATAGAAAGGATTTACAAACACAACCTTCACACAGCTCCATCCAAGCAAGCAATTAGAAGCCTAAGCACATTTTTATTTCTCCAGGTAAGTATTTAAACTTACATATAAGAAAACTTCAGTCTTGCCTCATCACTCTCTAGGAATGGTTCTGTTTAGCATTATGTTGTAATTTTAATAAGCATCTCTCCCTCTTTGTTTCTTAGCTTCCCACATAATTATGAAGATATTTGCTGCAAAATAACTACCTGATGTTACATTACTATTTTTATTACTGACACTACTATTAATGCAGTACAAGACAATGCCTATCATTCAGTTTACTATAGTATAAACTGTATTCCAAACCCCCTTCTTCTTATCACCACTTAATAGTTTTGCATATTCTTAGTGGAAACAAATCTTCCCTTATGTGGAAAAGAAATGCAACCTGCTAGCCTTTGGACACTTAAAACCCTCTGTGACCATGATGAAAACCCTATCATATAAACTTGATAAAAGTCACAGAATTCAACTGGATTAAAATAGTGTTACAACCATGTTGATAGACCAATGTATGAAAAAAAACCCATGTGTAATTAAATGCAGTGAACTTTGAGCATCTGCATCACTGAACATGTAGAAACTGTATTTGACCAGCAGTTTTCCTGCCTCAGTACTCTATTTTATTCAACCGGGTTGAATTCTTCCAGATGTAGAAATCACCCGCAATAGCTATGGACAAGGCTTTGAAAAAGCTATAGACCTTGAATGAACAGATGATCATCTACTTTCAGGAGAAAAGAACTCTGCAGACAAACAAAAAAATAGAACTTAAATCCACATAAAGTCCTCTTTACATACAAAAGATTACTAGTTCCAGTGAGTACCTCAGCTGTGCAATAACAAAGCCTTCAGCATGCAGAAACAAAAGACATCCTGCATTAGGCAACAATCCAATTGCTGGGGGAGTACCTCTTTTTTCTTTTCTTTTTTTTTTTTTTTTTTTTTTTTTTTTTGCTAATAGCATACCTGCTTATTTTCTCTGACTCGTATTCTTGGGAAAGGAAAAAAAACCCCAGGTAATCAAGAGAGGCTTAGAACCACCGTTCATTACCATTTTTATCAGATTCTCAATTTAAATAAAGTAATACACTCTGAATGCCATCCTGCCAACAAGCTAGCAAACATTCAGATACAAAGATGGTGTCAGGACTCTAAATACAGCTTCTGTAATAAAATACAGAGATCTGAGAATTAATGCTAAACATGGCAAACAAATTCCTCTGGTTTCCAGCCTACTGTTCTACCTACCTGCTAGAATATCCCAGATAAATTATTTGCCAAAAACATGACTTTGCATTTGTAGCATATGAGCTTTTCCTCTTCCTCCCTCTCCAGTGGAAAGCAAATGATCATGAAGAGATCAGAGCTCTCATGAAACATGGTAACCTGTACAGGCTCTGCCTTTAGGAAGTTTTGAGGTTATACATAACCCTTCTCTGATTCAATGTCTCATTTGAAAGCAAAAACCACAGAAGACCTGTGACCTACTGGACTTCTTGGAACATCCTTTCTTCTGCTTCAGCACCAGAGATGAGCTATTCCCAGCACTGTCTCAGTTTTTTTCCTGTATTGCACCCTTTCCTGCATTCAGCTTCTAAAATCCACCAAGTTTTTGTTTATGGGTCATAATGACCCACTCTTTTGTCTGTTCCCCTGCTCTCCTCCTGTCCAACCTTCTCAAAATAATGGAAGGGCTGGTAGATCACTTCCAGTTGGCACATTTGCTCTTTCTAGATCCAGCCTCAGTCAGTTTGTACAGGGGTGACTACAGAGTTGAAAGTGGTCCCTCAAAGTCCCTTACTAAGGAAGCTTCAGGCAACGCATCAAGTAGGAATTGCTGCCAAAGGATCAAGTGACTTCAGAGGACTGCTGAAGCTTGGTATATTCCTGTCAGATTTTCTCTGCTCTTTCCCAGACTATAGGATGACAGCAAACTGCTAACACCTACTCACAAGTATTCCAGAGGAACAGACGGAGGACAAATCTAGGAAGAAAATCCTCCGTCCCCAAAACTGATTCTGTTTATCTTAAAATAATCAAGACTTTATTCAAGTAAGAATAATGCCTCACTAAAGTTTCTATGTCTTCTCCATGTAGAAGTGCAGGGGGAACACATCCTGGCAACATATTTTAAATACTATGGCATTATCTTGAAAAATGTTTACAGCAGACCAAGTCACTCTTACCTGAGGTATAATTGAAATTTTCTTCCGCAAGTCATGGAGTCCTAGCTCTGACGTCAAGTACTTATCAATCCAAATCCTTCCTTCGGGTTCCGCCAAGCGAAAGAGGGCTGCTATCAGAGAGCTTTTCCCAGCTCCGGTTCTTCCCACTATTCCAACCTACAGAGCAAGCCAAGCTGGTACAATTAAACCATGAGCTTTCCAGGATGAATCAATATGTCAAGCAACTGTTTTACAACATCACAGGATTTACAGTGGAACAAGCACCAAATAAAACTTTTTTCTCATTAACATTTTTTCGAGAGGAAAAAACCTCCCCTTAAATCAGTTTGGATTCAGGTGACATTTGGATACCCAACAATTTATTGGATCATATTCAAAGGTGAAAGATTTCCCCTTAATGTGTGGTGTTTTGTTGTGCAAACAAGATAAAGTGGCTCAGTGTATAGAGTAATGTGATTCAAGGCTGCTAATTTTTATACTAAACCTGGTTTGCTGGGTGATGTTAGGCAAATCAGTTCAGGCATGCATCTCCTTCTCAATCCAAAAAAGGACTCCCATAAAGCACTTTGGGAACAATGTACGAGCAGTATTCCTATTTTATACAACTAGACTGATTTTGGTTAGCATGGTTAAGGTGAAGCACTTCAAAGTAGTCAAACTCTAAAGCCAAAATAAAGCCAAAACTAGCAGGAGGATTATAAACTGTATTCATGCTTCAGACAGCTTCAACAGAAAGGACACAAGTATTGAAAATACAAGGCCACGTAAGCAAGCTGCAATTCCTTTCCAAACAGGAGAAACAGTGAATAATAAAGTCACAGTTATTCAGGCTTCTATACGTTCCGAAAGGAAAACCAGAAGCTGTATGCAATGCGAAAAAATAATGCTTTCAGTAAAAAGAGGTAGCGAAAACGCAAAATATGGGATTGCTAACTATAAAGACAAGGAGTTAAGACCTTCAAATATTTCCTATGAAATCAACGCTCGGGACAAAGTAGGCCCATTAATAAATAAGAGGAGACATATAATTAGTGGTGATTAAATACTACTTGAGCAGCAAACTCTTTTTTTTAATATGTTGTCTTCAGGTAAAGGATTCTTAGAGAAAACAATGTACAGTAATCAATTGTATCTGAGAAGGTGATGGGAGTAACCCTCTACGCAGATCTGATCTGGCAGCATTTATTTCCTGCACTCAGTTCTAATCGCTACATTTCCAGAAAGAAATCAACACACTGGAAAGAGTTCAGAGAAGTGCAACATAAAATTATTATGGGTTGGAGATACTGATTTGATGAGGAAGGATTTACGAGGATTAAACATGTACAATATAGCCTGGCGAAATGATTGGGGTGCAGAAGGGAGGAAGAAACATGAAAACCTTCATGAGTATACGTACAGACATCAGAGGGCAATTACCCACTGCCTGAGACTCAGATGTATGCAGTAATGACTGCTGGAATGAAATTAAGCACAGGAAACATTACATCGAAGAGCAAGGAGAAACTTTCTAACAGTCAGAGACACTACGCTCAGACAAAGCAGCAGTACCCACATTTGATCAAAAATACAGAAAGCACTAAAAAAGTATACTGCAAGGAGCAACTTATGCTGTATAATCTAAAAGGTATTTTCTACTTCTATTTTCCAATTCAACAATTTCATCCAACAATTCATTATGGTACTATTGTGTGTAAACTAATTAACATTTATACAGTGCTTATTATTAAAGGTACAGCCTAATTTAAGCAAATCTGTTACAATAACTGATAAAACGTCTAGTATTCTAAATCATATCAGTGAAACAAAGGAAAAATAGTTCTGAACAGTTACGCTACATCTGAGAAAGAAAATGCTGAATGGAGAACACAGACACCCGGAGTTGTGAAAACAAAAGTTCAATTGTTTCTCTGTAAATGTCAGTGATATAAAGTATTGTATTAAGGATATAAAGAAAAGAAATAAAAAATACATTGATACTTAAAATAAAAATGCAGCTGCTCTGCATATTGTCAAAATCCCACTTTCAGTTTGGCATCAAATGAAAGGACTATGCTCTTCAGTATTTAGAGGAATCTATTTGTATTTTTGGTCCAATTGACTACAGGCTGCTGAAAATTGACATGAATTTGAAACAGCTCTCAGTGTACACTTTTTTTTTTTTTAATACATTGTATTTTTCAGAGGGCCATGTTCATAGCCAGTGCAAACACAGCGACAGTCTGCAGATGGGAGTCCCAGCCACCTAACAGGAATCATACAGCCAGGATTTTGTTGCCCGATGCAAGCCACGTGCATACACAGGAGTACACCTGCTACGCTGGGCTCATCGTTACTCAAGCATCACTCATACTTCAAAGTAGAGCTGCACAAAAAATGAGAGTGAGATTTGCAGCATGTCAGCTACTCCACTGAAACTGCCCATGTCTTTGTTATCCCTCAGGCAACCTCCTTTCGTGGTACGCTGTGAGAGTATTTATGCGAACAGCTGCCATGCCGTAAATCTAGACCCTCACCCTCCTAACTTTTTCATGTAGCCATAGCCCCAGATTTAGGATCTGTCAGGACAAAGTGCATTTAACGCTATATTAGTCAATAAGCATTCATAAGCACCCTAAACCAAAGACAATGGTTTTTAAAAACCAAGGGTGCACATGCTAATCTTCTCTTGCTGCAGCTATAGTAGCTGAAGAGGTTAATCATAGACAGCTGCTGGCAGAGCTCCTTAAGTAAGCACTCCCTGGTCTGTCTCTGGCAGACCCTGCTACATTAGGGAAGATGTTAAAACAGAGGATCCTTCCTAGCCTGCTTTGACTGTAGGGAAATACTGAACGCTGACGCAAGTGGACCAAGAGAGACCCTACCTAGCCCACGAGTGATCTGCTAGTAATCACCTCCTCCAATCTTACTGTACCTACAGCTTCCCAAGCTGGGTGCTGGGGTGGCCACAAAAAAACCCTACAGACATGACAGAAGTTTAAACTGGCACTGCAGCCACCAGAAGTCTGTATGAGCCAGGGGTATGAGCAGGCATAAGAGCTCTCACTGACAGCCGCATGGGCAGAATCCCTAGCAAATCTGGAAACCTGGTTCTGAAGAGACATTTCTCCATAATTAAAACCAATATAAGGGGCACAGATGCTTGAGAGATTTATTTTACACAGTGGCAGTCTACTGCAGTATTGTGTAAAACATCATAGAAAACAAACATGAAGTTCTTGGCAATAGTTTCAAGCTGGGCAAATTCACTTCAGGATGACAAAACCACAGCATAACCACTCAGCAAAAATAAATACCCCCAGTCATCCCTCTCCGTCCTGCCCCCACCAAGGATTGAATCATACACTGCTAATATCTCTTGCTTCCGTTTTTTATTTCTGTCTCTCACTAAGAAATGTAAATCTTTTTGTCTGCTATTACACTGGAGTGATATAGAACAGCTAAAGAGATGGCCCATAGGCAAGAAAAGCAGAGAGTAGATAAACATCCCTTTTGCTCTTCTTAAACACCATTTTTAACTCACCCATACCTAATTCCATGAAATCATCTCCATGCAGCAATGTGGGGTTGAATTCTGGTAACACGCATGCTATTAAAAAGGTCCACATGAGCAATGAAACAGGTTTGGGACTGAATGGAAAAGCATGTTACAAATGAGGCCAGAGCAATGATTGTAGAGAGTTGAACCAGCCTCCTAGAGAAGATATCCTAATCAAAGAAGTACATGTGCATTTCAAATGTAGCAAAGCACAAATTAACACTGCAGGGCTCTAATTTAATTTTGTCTGTGGGGGAGACCTTCCTTGCAGCACTCTTTCAGTTGGGATGGTGTCAAAATTGGGGAGGAAGAGTCAAATTTGCAGAGGAGGAAGAGTTTTATTTCTATGTTTCTTTTGGCTACTAATCTAATTAATGGCAGCAGTTAATTGGATTGGTTGCCAAAAGGAACTGAAATAAAATCCCCAATTCTAAACTTATGCAATTGATTTGTATTTCTTTCTCCTCTCTTCCATTCGGGGCTCTGTGCAAGAGCGTGTACACTCCTTATATTCAATTGCGTCTGCTCACCTTGTGTGTTAACACCTTTCATTCCTTTACATTCCCTCTACTAAATCCCAATTTCCTAATGCAGCTCCATTTGCTTTGGATTTCAACAAACATTTTGGGCTTAGTCTGTATTTTGAATGTCTGCCACTTTCTGATGAAACCCAAATTTTATCAGGAAATTATCAAACATATTTAACCCTTTGTTTTGACAGACAGAAATGTCATGTTCCCAGACACATTTATGCTACATTTACAGGAGATAAATAGGCTCCAAATTTTGCTATTAAATATGACTAAGGCTTATTTTTCAAAAGAACACTTACTAATTTCCTAACATTCATATATTTTATAATGTATTTTTATCACACAGCTTCTTGTCAACTTATCATCTTTGCTTAATTTCTGTGAATGGCCAAAGACAGCCATATACATACCTTTTCTTTTGGTTTAATTAGAACAGACAAATGTCTTAACACCAAAGGTCCATCTAGACTGTAAGTGAAGTTAACATTTTCAAATGCTATCATTCCTTGGCTTGGCCATTCAGGTGGTGGATGCTTGCTGGTCTCCCAAGGAGCTTCTTTTTCAAGTTCTGTGTATTCCATTACTCTTTCTACTGATATCATCTAAGGGGAGGAAAGACAACATATATACATAAATTTCAGCTAATTGCATACGTTGCAAATATTGCATGCACACGTGCGCGCGCGTGTGTGTGTGTATTCTTCCTATAAAGATTCAATGCAAATTATTCCAGAGTTTTTCTTTTAAGCACAGATAAGACTATTTGGTACCATCCTATTCTTACTTTATACAACTGAAAAAGTGGAAAGAATGCATCTCATGTCCTACTACAGACCCAAATCTATTATGATACATAAATCCATACAAAAGTATTGTATTCATTTCTGATCAGTAGGATTAATTAAAAATTTAAGTATATGCATAAATATTAAGATATTTAAGCTATGAGAGCCGTCCGTCAGTCTTGGCTAAGATGACACCATTTCATTCTGTGCTGGCAAGACAAAGCTAGAAATGAAAATGCTGTATGAGCTACAGGCAGATCCACGATAGCTACTAGCATCGAGTTACTGGCTTCATCATTCCTTTTTTTGTCCTCATCATTACCTCTGCGCTCACCCCCAGCAAATCTTTTAAATATATTTGTCACAAGCAACTCCACAATCCAAGACAGCTGTCACCATATTATTAGTGGCTTATATGCAATAAAACTTGTTTTCCTAGGTATTTTATGCCACATATGAAAGAAACTGCAATATTTACTGATGCCTCTAATCTTACGGGAAGGAAGAGAATCAGAAGTTGAGCTATCTAGATTTATTATTTGCCCAAGGGGAAAAAAGAAAGTTCTGTTTAGGCTCTGGTGCACATCCTCACCCATACATCTTCTCAATACAATTGATTTTATTTAACTGTTATCTGCTCATAGATGGATTCTGAAAAAACCCCAAAACAAAGATATCCAGTGGGCTTATCTTGCCTGGAGTGGCTTTAAGAGTCACCAGGCAGCAAGTTCTCTGACCTCATTGCCACCTACCCTTTCCACATTACAAAATAAGCTCCAAGGAAAACCATATAAAGAAGGAGTGACAGAGTAGAAGAGAGAGGAAATGTTCTTGCCTCCCCAAACTGTAGTTAGCCTTTAATAACAAGGGATTTTTGGTGGATGTCCACCTGTCAAAAGAAGTCGATGCTAATCATAAAATGATCAACATTCCACATCAAAGCCAGCTTAGTGAATGGCGATCCTTTCTCCTCCAAAGTATTTCTGAATCACAGCCTCCAACAGACTAACTCACTACATAAGAGAGTCCCACGGATTGACACTTCCAAAACTTCCCAACTGGTATGAAAAAACCTGAAAGCTTTCTTCCCATTTCTCACTGAAGTCTGACACCACTAGTTTATTCATGTCTGAAAAACGCTCTGAAGAAGCAATGTGCTCGACAAAAAAACCCCCAAATCTAACATTATTATTAATTTTATCTGTTATTTAACATGGCTTTGTAACTTCTACAAAAGCACTACATGTATTGCCTAGACTATGGTCAGCAAATCATAATTATAAGTAACCTTCCGTTGTCAACAAAACATACAAAAAACCCCCAGGTTTATGCTCAGTATGTTCTTTTCATAGCCTTTTTTTCTTATATATTAACTTAAAAAAGTAAATAGGCAAACTACAACATGCTAATAAATATTGTAAATTGGTGGAAGGCATTTTACTTTATATGTTTTTGAAAACACACAAACCTCTCAGCTGAATATAAAAAAAACGCTTTCAAACATTTGTTAACTTACAACGAATTAAGAAGATATAAACCTTTACAACAAATTAACACGACCCTAAAAAACACCATGAGGAATATAAATCAATTTTTAAAATGCAATAATAAATAATAATAAATTAAAAATCCCAAATCTAAAAATACCATTAAAAAAATATTCTTGTAATTTTAGTGAGTTGCAGTGCAATTGTCTACACTGTAACTAGACATTCTCCTTTCTGCTCTAAAGGAAGATTATCAAGCCTCCCTTACTATGAATGGAGAGGGACAGTCAGTGGCCACAATTCATGTCAACAGACATTCAAAATCTGTCAGACAAATTATACCCTAGAAGAGGCTATTTTTCTTTATGGACTGTAAGTGGTGCCTCAGTTGCTTGCTAAGGTATTAATGTCCTAAGTTAATTAAGAAGAATCCCATCCTTAAGGCCTCATGTCACAACCACGAAAAGAAACCATGAGGTGAAAAGGAAGAAATAAACGTTACCAGGTTTTCAACTTCAGCACTTTGTCTAACACCCCACTGGAACGTTCCCATGAGGGTGATTGCGTAGGATAGCGCCAAACCAACCTGCCCTGCATTCAAAGCTGCAGAATAAAGAAAAGAGAGAATCAAATAGGTACACTGGTAATTACACAAAATTCTAGTTAACTTCCCTTTCATGAGGTTACTTACATGACGGAAGCATCACAGCCAGAATTTTGTTTGGTTACATTGTACTTGCCATCTGTGCAATGAGTAGCTCCAGGCAGAACAGCTACTTGCTGCATTTTTTTGGTACATTTTGGAAATTGTCTGTATATTTGAAAAGATAACCACACTTCTCCTTGGCCTGGCACTTTATCTAAAAACTGAGGTTCAGCCTCAGGACTTGTTAGGGTCATCCCTATCTGGCTGAGCATTACTAACTTTTCACTTTTTTCGAAGGGAATTAGATCAGTCCCTAAACCTAAGCAAAAATGAGCATAAAATTATTTCAGAATAAGTTATGACCATTTACATCAACTTTGTACTCTTGTAAGTAATCAGATAAAATAACAGGACAGAATATTTCTTCCCCTGTTTATATAAGCTTTTATTGTGTTCAGTGGGTGTACTCTCACAAAATAAATGAATTCTGTCTGCCCCAATATTAAGCACGATTGTCCTCTGACTTACTTGAACTTTATCCTAGCACAGCTCTATTGACTTCGAGAGCTACTCCTTATCCAGAGGCAAGGAAAGATTCAGGACTATTGTTTTGACTTGTCTTTTTGCATTCTAATAACATGAAACCTAGCTCAAAATTTTCAGTGTTGAGCAGCACAGAGTGTTTAAATTTTAACACACACATGCACATACAGAACTTATCCAAAGGAAAAAGAAAAGAAACAAAACCAGCAAATTAGCACTAATTTTCATGTCCAAGATAATTACTTCTTCCTTCATATTCTAGATGACTATCTCATTCTAGTACATCTAACCCAATTACACCCTGGATGATGCATAAACTAATGACAGTTCATGAGTGACAGTGAACGTAAAATGTACGAGGTGATTTTCTTTCTGGAACTGGCCTATCCTGCTGATCCAAGATACTGGAAGAGTATCCCTAGGAATTTTAGCTTGCCTTTTGGCCTACTGTGCCATGTGTAGAAAGGAAAAAAGTTGTTAAGAAGCAGCTCTGTGGGTGTTTCAGTATGAAAAGCAAAGCCCTGTAGGCCCAAAAAAGAAAGGCAAAGGTGGGGAAAAAGAAAAAGATTTATTTGTTATTATTGCTCTGAAAGCCAGAATCTCAAAAGTGAAGACTACAGATCCGCAAGTTTGTTTGCACATTTGGGGATGATGGTAGATGCATGCCTAAGCCCAGAAGATGTCTGAACTGCCTCCAGCATTTGCAGGAAAACAGATACAGCCCAATGCCCTAGACTGAGGAAGAGATCATGATCTAGAAAGAAACATTTAACTTAATTACAGTCCTTAAACAATTAGAAACAGCAAACTATGAAAAAGAATTAGACATTACTATACACGGTAATTACTGGGTGAACTTTTTCTAACATCTGTACTTACTCTTGGCGAGAAGGAGGGAACCAAAAGCAACCACTATAACAAAAATGGCACAGATGGCATCCAGACGCACAGCAAACCACCTCGAGGTCGTCAAAAATAGAAACCAGGCCTCTAAAGTGTATTTTACAAAAACATAAGAACAGCGGACTATTAGAAAACTAGGCTGTATAATTATTATTAAATTAATTCACATCGATATTATAGGTTGTTAAAAAAAAAACATTGCCATCTTCAAGTGCACGTCTGTATGAACTGATGACGATCAGAACGTTGTCCAGTTGTCACACTAATAGCAACCACAGCTAGTGTAACAAACAGTAACAGGAAGAACGAGAAAAACAGTCACGGCCTGAAGCATGGTCCATTTATTTAAAATGGAAGCCTTTTTTTAACTCTAGTGGACTCGGGAGTCTTATACAAAAAGCAGAAGTACAACTACATTTGCTGTAGCTGGACTACCGTCTACAGGCTTTTAGCTAGAACATATCACAACACAACTGTCAGAGCCAAGTCTTCAGAAGACAGCTGCAGCTGGTTAAGCTCCCATAAGAGCTACTCAATACAGCCAGTGAAGCTACAGAGCTATTCAATTGACTAAAAGCACATATCTACTTTTGGAGACGCTCGCAGGTGGACATCTCCACTGGGCACTCACATCCAGGTGTCCACAATTTGGTGCTAAATTCCATCCCAGATAGATATGCTACAGTACAAGATACAGGCGACAGCAGGAAAAGACGTTGCAATACAGAAGGCAAAGTGTTTGAATTCAGGGCCAAAACCAGAAGTCAAGTAGCCATAACAAAGTATGGCATTATTTATTGCTTAGACTGCAGTCAGATGAATTGTTCCAGCTGCTAACAAGTCACAGCAGAAGGTTACCATTCCAACCCTTTCTGCTTTGCCTGTCATTACTCCATGCTAAAGATCAGTGCTGTTTCAACTGTTCACTGTTCCTTCGCCCAGTGCTGGGAAAGATTCAAACTAAAAATCCTCCCTTTTATAAAAAAAAGGGAGAAGGTAAATCTGGTTTTAAGCCAGGTCATTTTGGATAGCCAGATTATGGAGTGATCACATCAACAATTCAGACAACAGAACTCCATGTAACTTCTGGAGGGCAGCAGAGGGAAAGAGTGAGGATGACAAAAGGCAGCCAGGTAAGGTCCAGAGCTGGTAACCTCTTAGTCCCTTTTACATCAACTCTAACTGCATATGCCTGACCACACATTTATCAGCTGGTTTCATTAAACAAGACATTTGATATGGTCTAATGGACAGTCATACACCTAGGCACACAGAACGACATATGCACAAGACAGTGCCGCATCAAGTCACAAACCAAGTTCCAGAAATTGAATTCACTGTGATAATTCAGGTACCTCTCTGAAACCCAGGAGCCGAGTGTCCCTGGAAATAGACTATGGCAGCTTCCTGGTGACATGAAAGGTCATTTTTGGTGCAACAGTGTACTACTTGTAAGACCAGGAAATGGGACACGTGGGTTGCAGATTTTTCAGCTCCAAGGTTTTGCTCCATTGATCCTGTCGTCCAGGAAGGTACACTGAATTACCAGCTTGAGATGGGTCATTCTGCAACCTCCCTATGTAACCAGGGCCACTGTGCATGCAGGAAGAAATATGGCAATCATGGGGACTAACAAAGACTCATCATCCTGTAACTTCTGATGACTCATGAGCTTGCTTATAGAGATGTTGCACAGGCAGGAAGGAAACTTGGTTTGGTCAACCTCAGCATGCCTTTTAGATTATTTTTATCTAAAGATTATTTAATAACAAATTCATAGGCATCCCTGAAAGAGGGTTCCAAGCGAGTGTCCTGTTTCCCAGGCTCAGCCCTAAATACAGAAGAGGATACCACTCCAGCCAAAAGTGCTAAACAAAACCATTGCTGGTTGGGAGAGCTTTCTGCAATGCAGGAAAGAATTTAAAACTCTTCGGGAGACTTAAGAACCCAGCACTCCAACCTTGTGAGCTAATATGAAAGGTATCCTCTTCTATCGGCTACTGCTTGCAAACATTTAGTATCAAAGAATTACTCAGGGTGGAAGCAACCTCAGAAGGTCTCTAGTCCAACCTCCTGCTCAAAGCAGGGTCAGCTCTGAGGTCAGACCATGTCGCTTCATGCAGTTCAAGCCTTGAAAATCTCCATGGATGGAGCCTGCACAACGTCTCTGGGCAACCTGTTCCTCTGCTTGACTGTCCTCATGGTGAAAAAGTTTTTCCTTGTAACCAGGTTGAACCTCTCTTGTTTCAACTCATACTCATTTTCCTGCTCCTCCCGCCATGTACCACTGTGAAGAGCCTGATGACTATCTCTTTGGTAACATCCTTGCAGGTACTGGAAGCCAGCTATTAAATCCTCTGTAAGCCTTCTCTTCCGCAAGTTGAACAAGCCCGGTTTCCTCAGCCTCTCCTCACAGGGAGATCTCCCCTGTTAGTCCTCTGACCATCTTAGTGGCCCCTCCACTGAATTCACTTCAGTTTGTCAGAGTGTTTCCTGTATCTGGGCGTCCAAAACTGGATGCAGTATTCCAGATGTGGGCTAACAAGTGCTGAGGGGGATAATCACTTCCCTCCTTCCACTGGCTGTGCTCCTGTTAATACAGCCCAGATGTTGTTGGCCTTCTTTGCTGCCCAGGCACACTGCTGGCTCATATTCCCTCCGAGGACCAAAAACCACACACACACCAAGCAAGCTGGTATACCCCCAAATACTCTCATGGGAAAGACACCAAGATGAAGCATGCAGGTACACAAAAAAGTGTGACTATAAGCACTGAAGCTTGATCTCAAAAGCAGGTTCCTCAACTGCCCAGGAGGGGTGTTACTGACAGTTTTGTTAGAGAGATGCATAAAATCAATTGGAAAATAGTGTCTTTATGTTCCTTAGATCTGACATTAAAATGCAAGAAAATATTTCTTTTAAAGGTCACAATCCTCTTTGTATAGTGAAATTTTTATATGCAGTTTATCAACTAAAGATGTCTTTTAATACAAAGCTTAAAAAACAACTTTGTGTTCCCTCACTATCAGCTACTGTAAAACTGAGAGATAATTAGCACCTTGAAAATATTAAGAAATGGGCAATTCAAACCTAGAGGTGCCTCCCTGGAGGATATGCTTCCCTGGTCACAAGTTACTGGGCTCAATATGGAGGTCAGTGTGCACGATTCTACAGCCTGTGATAAACTCTACTTCAGAAAAGATCAACTGGTCTGGTCTGAAACCTTAAGTCTATAAATTACAAAAAAGCCAGAGAATACACTTGTGTGTCTTATGACAGAAAATTCAAGATCTTCCCTAAAAAACACAAAACTGCAAACTTGCATTCTGTTGCATCTTGAAAAACATTGTAACAGAGAAAATTTAATTGACAGAAGGTATAGAATCACAGTGCAAACCTGAAATATATTACTTATGCTTGCAGAATACTAATATTTTACACCTTCTGGTCATGTTAAAACCATATATTAAATTTGAGCCCTGAAAGCTGCTCAAAGTAAAAAAGAAGTGAGATTTACGAAACTTTTCCAAGATGATTTATATTAATCATCTCTGCCTGCTCCTAGCACACTACTTAATATTAAATGCTTCATAATATAGCTTGTTTCCCCCTCTCTCTCTCTTTAAAGATGGAATCCAGGAAAATGTCAAAAATGATTCTTCAAATATTCTTATCAGGCATACTTTAAAATGTTTATCTGAGACATTATTAAAACATATGCATGGGTATCTCAAAATGTATTACAGCCCAAAGTAAACTCTCAAAATCTCAGCAGATAATAACATCTTTGTTCTAATAGAGAAATTTTACCCTAAAGAGACAAATGCGCAGCTCCTACTGATTTTAATGTACATTATATGCATGTCACTGAGGGCATACGGTATTTCCCTCCTCCAGAGCAAAGTATTTGCTTTTTCACGTCAATTCATCACAAACCTGAGTGGAGGTCTTGGTGTGCATCAAACAATTTTTGAAATCTTTCCTCTGCTTTCAAAGCCCGAATAGTCCAAAGTCCCTGGAGAGATGACGACAAGTGGGAGAACACTGGACTTCGAGCTACAAAGGGAAATGAGAATAACTTAGCAATAGCTGAAGGACTACATTTAATTCTTTTTGTACCACAATAACCTTTAATCCTCCTACTTTATATTTAACCATACAAGTTACTGTACTGCAAGCTTTTAGAATAAATACACAGTATCTTTAACCAAAGCCCTCTTACTCAATTAGAATCAGTCAGACAGCCAGGCAGATTAACTTATACAAAGACGTCTTTATGTTTTTTACAATAACTGTCACTGAAGAAATTCTTTGAGCTTTATTAATGATATGAGCCACCAATGTTTGTTATTCATAATGCTTAGTATTTCATATCATAGTCAAGCTAAAATCAGGCACAAGAGTCAGATTAGATCAGAAACATCGTTAATACGTGCATGCAGGGTCCCAAAGACCAGCAACTTAGCATGTTCTTAACTAGCTTTACTTACAGATACCTAAGGTTTATCATTATGCAAAACAGGAGTTAAGCATGTAATTCACTAGTTGAGAACCAAGGCAATAAGGAAGTTATTTGCATAGCAAAAGAAAAAAATCTTTGATGGATTGTCTATAAAATACTAGCATTTCACATAATAATAAGCAGGGTTCAAACTAACATTAAGTCCTGCCAAACTACATACTTGTGGATTCTAGACGTTTAATATCTCTTGAAGTGTCTAAGAAATATCGTCGAAGAAAAATGAAAAGAACAAATAGTGGAATTAAGGGGATGAGTATCCAAGGAATCACTGCCACAGCCACAGCCACCACACCAAAAATCTGTAGGAGAGTCTGTAACACAATAGAAACAAAATAAAAAACTCTTTGCCATAAGAATTTAATTTACAACAAGTATAAAACTATTTATTGAAACACTTAAATATTTAAACATAACTACCAAATTTAAGAGCGAATGCATTGTATAACATACGAGCAACATCTATTTTTAAGCAACTTGAAGAAATTACAGTAATACCTAATTTGACTAATTGTGCAGCTTATGGTTTTCTTCTGCACTATTTGTTCTTTAAGAAATGTCTTTACAAAACTGGTTGACTGAACAGTAGTTTCTTACTTTGTAGACCATTCTGTGACTGCTGTAACAAAATAATAGATGATTAATGAAACAGACGATTAATGAAATAGACAACTAATATTTAATGGATCCAAGCAATACGGTGAATCAGGGATATGTTTTTTCACTCCAGGTGAAAAGAAACTTGTGAAAGACTGACTTTCAGTTGAAAGACTTGACAGTTGGAGGACTAACGTTCAACACAGACTTGTAACTTTTTTCCTAAAAACCAACTTTGTCCCATTTAAAAAGAAAACCCAATTATCAGAGGAAGGGAGCTTTCTCTTCCCAAAGAATTGCATTGGGAAAGTTACAAAGAAGACAAAACCATCAAGCACTGCAAGGAGAAGTGTCACAAGAGGCTCATTTTACCAGGTTTACTTAAGAGTACAAGAGGAACAGCTGGGCTAAACCTGAATTTCCTCTTAGAAAACTAGACATAATGTGGAATGAAGCTTTGTTGCTTAGGATAGTGGATCCTGGCCCAACTATCTGAATTAAACCTCACATTTCCCTCAGACCACTTCACATCCTTCACATCAAACTTTCAGTTTGAAGACACTATGAAAAGCAGTATCTGCACACAAATTTCTTTCAGAACACCAGCTGTGTATGTATGCATGCATGCCAGGAGTCCTGGCGTACTGAAATCAGGGTGTGTCCATTTGCTCCTTAAAAAAGAGAAAAAACCCCACCAACCCATACAAAAAGAAACCCGCCCTGTACAAAAACCAGACAACTGAAATTCTAGCTCAACACTAATTTCCTGTATTATTTTCATTAACAAATGCCTTAGAAATTACAGTATTTTCTAAAATGTCTCCTTTTTATGGACTGTAGAGGAGCCACCTTCTTCATCACCACATACGATGGACAAGTAGGTTCCAGCAGAACTTTGTGGCTGCCTGATTTTTGGATGCCAAAAGTGCATTAGTGACCACTGGGTCCTGAGAACGTGTGTCTTACAGCAAAAAGGCTTCTGCCCCTTTATCTGTACATCCAGTTGGAAAAGTTAAGCAACACGTCAGCTAAGGTTGGATACCGGAGAGCTGCCTGGATTTGCAAACACTTTCAATGGAAGTGCCTGTGAAACACTGCATTCCCTGTTGCGCTTCTGGTAGCCCACACACACACGCTCTAAAGCCAAAACCAAGCACAACCTTTTCCCCTACATCTGTTTTTTCTTGAGGCTTCTCTGACTTTACCCTAACTTCACCTGACCAAACAGCAAACCCACACACCTTATGCATTACAACCGCATGAGTCAGCACAATTCAGTCTTTGGCTCTAGGCAAGATCTTAGCTCATGATACAGGATTTATCAGCGTAACAGCCTTGCATCTCACAGATGCTGAAAGCACATTATAGGGTCTCATAAATCTATTAGGAAAATAGCTATAGGGTAGGTATGGGGTATGAGCTCTGAAGGAAGCTGCATTACCACTACACTCCTCATCTGTGGGTTAAGGTGTTGACGGCATCATGTTGTTTGACCTTCTAGATACATACAGTAGATTGCAAACATTTTACCTAGATTTCATCACGAGGAGGTTAAGGTGGCAACGAGAGTGCATGGTATTTCACTTGGATCAATTATGCACATGGTTATGTCAGCACAAAGCAAAACAAAGCACCCTGATTCCTCACCAGCGCTGCCATCAGCCCTTCTCCACCTTCTACTTCTCCAGCATTCTTTAAAACCCTGTAAGCGTATTTAATTTTTATCGTGGGATGAGACAGGAAATAAAGATTCCTGATCTCCTCCAAATTTTCTCCTGTCTAGATTCCTGTTTTTTCCCAGTACTGTTCATTGCCTCTGCCAAGCCTGTCAGCCATCCACACGCTAACTAATTTCTAAAGGCTCCCTCACCTCCATCTGCAATGGCAAACGGAGATTAAAGTCTGGTCCTTCCTTCTGACAACTCGCTCCCAAATCTGCTTTACACGCCTGCTGCCTTCCCCTTCTCCCTCCATCACCTCGTAGACAGTCACAAAAAAGCAGTCTCCGAAGTACTTCTGCCTCCTCATACCATCAGCTGCAAACTTGAAGAAGTGAAGAACTGAGGAAAGAAAGTTGCTTCAAGGAAAAGGATTCCAAGAAAAATAAAATGTTTCTTAATAAAAAATAAAAAAAGCCAAACTGAAGTTTTAGTGATGATAATCTACAATATGTTGCAAAGTGCCGATGGGGGTGGGAGTGGGAGTAGAACTATTAGGATCCAGCTCATGTAAACAAAGCCTTGCTACGGCGAAAATACAGGGAAGGAAAAGATGGTTAGGATGACTAAAGTAAAAATCTGACACCGCCTTTGGAAGGAATTTTAGATGAGCCTGCACCACCTTATCATTATAAAAATTTATGATAGGGTGGATCAGTCATGTGTGTTGTTTTTTTGGAAAACCAAACTTGCATATAAATTAACTCTTAATGAAGTAGTCTGAAAGCCAGACACAACCATTTGCAGACTGTAATCATGTAGTTACTGCGTGAGGTAAGGCAAAGGTTTTAGCTCCCAAGTTTCACAAGAGACAACTAACTTCTTCAGTGGGAGACTGCCCCAACTTCTAGTAGATTCACTGCGTGCAAGCAGGAGGACCCAGGATAATCAGCAGACTGACGATAACGGTAACACGAGCAGTCTGACTGCTCTCCTCTCTGGAGACAAGCAGTAAGCTAAGTATTCAGTTTGCACAGCAAGAAACGCTCAGGACTGGATATCTAGACCTTGTCTAGCAGAATCAACTCACAACTGAAAATTGTAAGCATGCAAGATTTCCCTACATAAAGAAATATGGCCTACAAAATCAGCATCTTTTACTGTCTTTCTTAATTTTAGCGTTTAAAAATCTTCTGTAATGACCATGCAGAAATCAATAGCTAAATTTAAAAAACATAGGAGGTGATTAATTACATTTTATAGCTATTGCACAGTACTGGAAACAAGGCCACCTTACACAAAAGACAACAGATGCACAGGCTACCAAGACTGAAAAGACCTGGATGAAGAGATCTAATTTACTTCCAAACGGAGCCATATATTGTCCAATGACCACCTTCAAATTTGCTTCAGTTTCACTGGAGAAAGAAGAATCTCCCGCTCACAGACTGCAAGTACTCTATCCCTAGAGTACAGAAAAGAACGTGCTGTTTCTGTTGGGAGTCATCCTCTTGCTTGCAGGAGTCCTGAGAGATTTCCCTCATGCTTTGGTCACTCCATTCACTGTGGCTTATTTTTCCTCACGGAATCTCCTGTCTTACTGTCTCACTAGAGCAAGCATACCCTCCTATAACCCTCTGGGAAAGTGAATGCTCTGATCAGCACATTCACTTGTGAAATGTGTGCTTTCCCTTCATCTTCTGATAACCTACGTATTTGTAATTCTTATAGGTGCTGAGAGTGATATCCTGGAGTTTCTATCTCAAACAGGTCTTGATCTAGGAAGAACAAGATATTTCTGTACCACAACCACACAACAGAAAAGCATTTAATGCGAAGTAAAAGAAACAATAGGAAAAAAAAACCCTAAAAATCTGGAAAAACATGGGAATTACATGCTGTAAGCCATACATAAATCACAAGCTATAAGCTTTTCCCTTTCTTGCACAAGCTATACCATTTATATAAAGTTACAAATCTTATGACAAATTGTAAGCCATTTGAAGTCATTTAATAAAGCTGACAGGACAAAAATGCAAAAGCAAAATTTAGAGAGTTCCAAGATGTCTCATAAGAATGTCTACCCTTCCATCCTATAGATCACTGCCATTCTGTATCAGTTATAGCCTGAGCTCACGATTTCATGTTTGGCTCAAGTACTCTTTGAAAAAGGCACCCAGCCTTCAACGTAGAGATGTTTTGAACCCCTCAGGTCTGCCAGCACTTTGTCCCAGTGGGTAGGTACCCTCACTTTCTCCTTATGAAAGTACCTATCAATCACCTCTGTCTTCTCTAATGAGCTCAACAGAGTCAGATCTTTGAGGTCTTCCATTTTTTTCCATCATTCAAAAAGAAGTTTTGCCTTTTTCTTTTTTTAAATGGTCCTTACAATTTATTTCAGCATCTCTTATAAAATATATGCATAAGGGGTACCATGCAGTTGTGTCTGTGTAAGTGCCTAGTACGATGTGTGATGCCAAGCTGGGTTTGACAGCTATGATATAGCAGCTACTACTGTAGGAAACACACCGTTCTGGACTTGCAGACGGTGACCTGGTAGGATCTCTAATGAACGAGATGGGATTTGAGACTCAGAAACCTGAATGTGGGACTCTACATGTGACCTACATAGTGATGCTCCTGTCCTGTTTGGCTGAGTTTAAAGGTTAGCTGAATGACTTTCTGAGTGGATACCTAGTTACCCTATGGTTGAATATTTCTCGAGAGTCCACTAACTGTATTGCTAGATGCCCTCTGACTACAGCAAAGGAGAGCATCTAAAGCCCAACAAGCAGATACCTAAATTTTGATGACTGAATCTGCAGTCAAAGCCCACCCAAGAACTGTGGTGTTGCAGGACCGGTTTTACCAATATTTAAGGAGAAGTCAAACACACCTGCCCCCCAAACCCCTACTCCCTGACCCCAATATGCACTCCCAAGGATTATATTAGCCCATGGACACTGCCATGAAGCCATACTAATTTAATAACAGCAACGATGCATATCCTGCATATTCTGGATTTCAAGTTTGCAACCTTAACTGCATTAATTTAGGGCACCCTCAGTCAGGCTGTGCTGTCTGAAGCAAAGCCAGGTCAAGAAACTACAAAACCCCACTCTGTTCATTGCTTGGCATCACCCTTCCTCCTCCTCTCCCCCTAAATTATTTCCTTGTTGGCTCTGCCAAGTAACTGCATGCACAATCAATCCCTAATCCAGTTCTGAAATTTTCTTTTTCTTTGAATACTTTTTTTTTTAAAAACACGCTTTTTCAAACCAGACTGTTTGGACTGACTGTCCTGCAGCTCTGTTAAAGCACAACTGCACAGGCGGCTGGCTACACTGGCACACCAGAGGACGAGCTTCCCTGGGGAGAAGACATGGCAATGAGCAGATCAGAGCAATAAACACTTCATTCGGGCCAGCTGCATCCAGAGCAGCATATCAAACAACACTGTAGATTTTTTGCGTTTTTCTCCTTCATTACCAAAAAAAAAAAAACAAACCACCAAACCCAAAACCAGGAAACATCCAAATAGAAACCCTTTACCTTTGTACCGTAATCCTAGTACATAAACAGCTCTACTTCATTTTACTCAAAGTGGCCGAGTTGAGGTGTGTAATCTTGTCTTCAAACTACCTTTTTAATAAAATTTATGTTTTTTCTTTCAGAAATGGTCAAAAAAGTACATACAGCTGTTTATACTATTGCATGCATCAAACTGTCAAGACAAATCTGTTCCTGAGAGAAAAAGCAATGAGGACTTATGAGTACAGGAGAAGAAGTGTTGCACATAACTCCAATATTTAAAAGACATCGCAGACGTTGTCCTTTTCTGAAGCAAGGAGTGACAGCAATCTTTGACAGGAATGATAGCTCTCGGTCAGTGTTAATTCAGCTTTAGGAAAATGTGCATCCATGAGAAAATTGAGAATATAAAGACAAGACAACCAATGCACTGAAAGGGGGAAAAAAGGCACAGCTGGGAAAAAATGAAAATTGTAATTTCAGATAAACTGAGTGAAAGAAAAAAGTAAGAACTAAATACTGCCAGCTCTAAAAGCTTCAAAACCAGCAAGCTCCTCTTATCATCTGTAAGACACCCTCTCCTCCTCTGAATCCTGCTATTTGCAATCAGTCGACGAGAGGTTACCTAACTAAATCCATATGTCACTGTAAATGGGCTGAATACATGTCAGCTATCCCACAGAAACGTATTCAAAATTCCCAATCACATCCTTAATGCTAGTACCTTCTATTTGTTCTTGTCTCTGTAAGATAGTCTTTCTGGATTGTTGTTTTTCCAAGTGAACAAGCGTATACTTAGCTCCTCAGGGCAAATGTTTTCTCTGCCACCAACATGCTCATTCATTTGACTTGGCATGCATTTTGCCATTAAGTGAGAAGCCTTAAGATTTGTTTGAGATTATGGCGAACTGTGTCCAATTGTTCTTTAACAAGTGACCTTATAATAAAAAGGGTGTTTTCTTTAATACATTGGCACCGCCACCACTCTGTTGTATTTAAACAGCATCATATCATCAATAATCTCTTACCCAACAACAAGGGCTAGAAATAGGCTTTCTGGGCACCCTGGGCCAAGAGGCTTAACTATCTTTTGAAGGTCTCAATTCCAATAGCAGTTCTCAAAAAAAATCACAGTCCATACGTTGTCTGAGACTTCCAGGTATTGATGTTTTAGAAACAGATGCAAAATCAAGCTCTGGACTTTGTGATTCTAACAGACACTCAAAATACTTGTCCTTTAAAACTCCATGTTACATTCCTACATCACATAGAGATTATTTTCCTTTCAATAATAAATTATCTTCACTCATGTAAGAAGTTAGTTGCCAGGGCCCTTTGGCCATAGTGATAAGACTTCCAGCTAATACAGATTTTTCCGCGAAAAAACAAGCTTTTATCAGAGCCAAAGCTACGGCCTCTACTTATGCATCTCTACATGCAGCTCCTGTTCATACCCACTGTACATGGAAACCAATACTGTCACACAAAAAAGGACTGTGCCAAGACCTATTCTTGTAAAGTCTATGGACAATGTATTTTTCTATTTATAAGCAGTAAAAACTTGAGAAGGACCTTCAATTTGATTTTCTCAAATGCTTTTCTTCTATTGCACTTCATGCTCACTAGGCACATTTGCACAAAAGTGTTCTCAGTGATTTGGGCAGCAAGGAACAACTTTGCAATGAGGATCTATATAGAAGTGAGAGGTCCTCTTCTTGAAGTTATAGGGAGTTAGTTATAACTTTATTCTGATCTCCCTATAATAATTACATAAAAAGTTAATACATTTTGTTGTTCAGCAGTGCTAAGTTTATTGTCTTCTCCTGTAAATGTCCACAGTCCCTGGCTATATTCTTACACCGTTCTTCTCCCAAGATAAAAAAGGCACACACACAAAAACTATTCACATAAACTATAGTGCTCTTTGTACCATGACAAATATGTTATACCTTCCTGTGGAACACCTCAGATGCCAAGCACAATTTTACATGGTAGCTTGAGGAAACAGCATTAATCAGAGAGTGTAGAACACGCACACACACATGCTTTGCTTTCTCAACAGCTCTTGTCAGAACCTGCCTGAAATGATACAGAAAAACGTCTGACACCACCCAACCCTCCCAGAGTTACTCTTCTTCTCAGGTAGCAGAAAGCATCCCTTTCCATTATATTAATTTAGGGGGTTTGTGACTCCAATAACCCCCACCATCGCCAAGCGCGGGCACTTTGTTGGCTGTTCCACTTGCTTCAAGATTCCCAGAGCAAAGCATTTTTGTATCTCCTCTATCAGACCCTGCTGCCAAATAACTGATATTTTTAAAGGAAAATAAAGAATGGCTTGACAATTTCTGCTCCCCTCCTACCTCTTAGAGGCCATTTCCAAAACTTTTTCCCAGCTATATATGCCCAAGACAGCCCCACTGAGCACAGACCCTGGTGAAATCAAAACATTTGATTCAACAATGGGTACTTTTTTCTTTAGTACTATTACAAATGGTGTATCTCCTACTTTGTTCTTCGCTCATATGTTTGGCACTTTACCAGCAAAGGCTGATTCACCCATATTTGTCCTCAGTCTTATCCCACTTACCACCCTTCTAAAAGCCGTTTTTCTTTCAGTGATAATTATTGCTTTCTTTCCATAGAAGGGGCACATATACATAGAACAAAATTTAAAAAAATCAACAAATACCTCACTGCTTTCAGGCTGTTAGATTGCAGGAGGCAGATCTTGCAAGGTGATACAAAATGATGCAAAAAATGGATAGTAAAACGTCTGGGAAGGGATAGGCCTTTTGACAGTACAAAACTGTGAACTAAACAGGGAATGGACCACAGAAAGCAGCCAGGTTTTCATGCTCTCCCCAGACAGTATCTCCTATTGCTACTGCTGGAGAAAGACCACTGGCCTAGACGGACCACTGCTGTGACCCTGCATGGCATTATTTAGTGTTCTTATGGTCTAGTCCGCTAACTTATTTGCTATAATACTGTCCACTGTTCCTGTGAGGAATTCCTCTGAGCTAATGGCGATGTTATCATAACCTTTTCTCATCCATGCTGTGCACATTTTTCCCCAGTTCTTCCAAATGTCCAGCAAAATTTTGCTTACCGCAGATGCTGCTGCCCCACATGTTGCAGTTTTGCAAACTCTGTCTTTGAGCTATGTGGACTTTCCTGCCTCATGCCTCTTGCCCCTCATGGCCATAATGCCAGAGCAGCCCTGCGCCCTCCCCGAGAATACCTCATTTTCAACTGCTTGACCTTTTCTGCACAGCCAAGTCTAATTGTTTTGCCAGAAGTCAATTCTGGGTCTTTCGGCAACTTGAAAAGCTTTGTGCTACATTTGAACTGTGGGCTCTTCTGTTAAAAAGAGTATCAGTTCTTCAGTAACAGAGCTCTTCAGCCTTACAGCAATTACAAGCTTTTAGGCATTTTACTGTTTGTCCTTGCTATTTAAAATACACTATTCATATATTTATTTTTAGGTGGAATGAAGTACTACTCATATTTCTGTAAGTTCCACAGCAGCCCCTCTGCCCCAGTTAAATAAAAACTATGAAAAATATTAAGGACTACAGCATCAGCTATCCTAAGAACTAAAACTACCTTCTGTTCTTTTCTGGTCGCACTTTTTCACAGCAGATATGCAAAAATGCTTTTTAGCCTGTCTCTGGGTTTTTTCCCAACTTCCCTAGAGCTTTGCCACTCTGATAGGGCTATAAAATACTACTTTCCTATTCGAAATAAACTCTTGACTCGTAATTCTTCCGTACCGCATCCAGTTCAGTGACCACTCAGCTCCAGGAAGCTTAGCAGTGGCCTGACGCTTTCAGCAACCGTATTGTAACTATCAGCACCAGCCTCTCACCACCACCATCAGGTTTCACCCAGTTTAGCCATTCTCTGCAGGTACAGAACCCAATGGCATCTAAAGAAGTAACAAGAAACTTTCTTGGCAGAGAACAAACATTATTTACTGTGGTAAGTGCATGCTCATTCATAATTTGTTACAAATATGCTCCAAGACCATCAAGAAGACTTTTCAGAAGTTTATTTATCGCAAACCATCAACAAAGACGCACTACCAAAGTAAGTAACTGATATCAAGTCTGACCCCAAAATCCAGACTTTCTATCACTGAGAAAAATGAAAAATTATTTTTCTCAATATTATGTTATTTTCTCAGTATTATGTTATGTTTAACAGAAGGATGGACAACTGAACCGGGTACCAAAGCCAGCATGTTTTCAGTTTTAAAAGGGAAGATCTAAAATCATTATTTTAACATACAAGTGACTTTCATAGTAAGAGAACTCTTTATTTAGAAGGATTTCAAAACCCAGTGAGAAAAACAGAAAGAAAAGAAGATTTAGGGATGTGACTGTGGAAGAAAATGCACTCACTCAGCACCCTATTCTTCCACAGTGCAGGAATAGCTATTATCCAGCCCTTGAAAGAGCCTTTCTTAACACACTATTTTTTACTATTTCAAGAATGCAATCCAAATGCATAATTTTTTTTAAATGATACAAAACTATCCGCTAACGTAGATGTAACACAAAGATGTATAAGCTTCCCAAAGACATGTGATATTCAGTTCCCAGCGGAACGCTCATCTTCTGCTGTACGAAACTGTGCACACTGCAGCCACTACCTTTTGAAGAACAAACTCGTCTGGAGTTTTCAGATCAGCTGCAGAGTTCACCAGGCAGCCATGGTATCAGCTTCAGCAAGAAAAAAGTTCTTACGTTCTCTATGAGATGCACACATAACCCTGGCAGCACGTTTCTGTGAGATGCAGTCTTTTTTTGCTAAAGATAATTCCTTGTCCCACTTGTTTGTTTTGGGCGCAAATACGCATAATGATTTAACACATACACACACGCCAGCTATATGGCTTAGTAATTCAAATTACCTCCAAGTTTCTCCTTCCCTCTTGAATCAAAAGCGAAATCTCCAGTCCTTTTGCCAAACACTGAAATCCTAATTTGTTTGTAAGCACACATTGTCCTATCTATAGTATATCAGTAGTTTAAGGCAATCTAGAAGATTTGTACTTATCACCATTTGGAACAGGATTGTTACACTCTATGACTGACAGCAGAATTAAAAGATTTCTAGCTACTGTGAAGTGTTCGAAATGTTAATGATCTCCAGAAGTCTTAAAAATAATCATCAGTATGAGCTACAGATGTGAAAGGTTGCAATAATGCTTAAAAAGTCAGGTAAATACCCATAAATAATAATAAAAATTCCCACTCTGACACCAAAAGCAGAAGTAGTATATATAGAAAGATGGACCAAAAAGAAAAGGAGAAAACTGCAGAACTTAAGTTCACTTACATCAGAATATTTCTTTGCCTTCTTTCACAGTAAGATAAGCAAACAAGAAAATACCTTCCAACAGATATGAAGAGCCCCAGGCGAATGGAATCTCTCTGGAACTTTTACAAATTCCACCTTAACCAAAAGGGGGGAAATTTCCAGACCACACAGAACTGGGGCACATCACTGGACTTCCATACAACTATCCTGCTTTCTAGTAGCTGAAAATGTATTGAGTAATCTGATAAAGAAAACAGAGAAGCCAATTTGGAGAACAACAGATTTAAACCTCATCGAAATTATGTATTTACAGGTTTCAGCTGGACATACCAAAATACTGCAAGAACAACTACATTTTTGTGTTCCTACCACTAAGCCATGATCTGTTCAAAATGTTCGAGAAATAAAGAGGAAGACTGCATCTCATGATGCTTGCATGCTCTAGACAAAGAAATACAGAAGATAGAATTCCACTAAGTGAAAGCTAGCTTTATTTTTCTGAGTACTATATTCGAAACAGCAGTATTCCACATTGCCTTGAGAAAATGGAAGGAAGAGCACAGTAACAAAAGTAATACCTGGGTATTTACTATATAAACAGAGAAGTATAAAAAGGAAAAGAAAAAAGAGGTAAGAAAAACAAGAAAAGCAGAAAAGTGGTAAAGGATACCCCAGGAAGCAAGATGACAAAGAGGTAATCAAATCACATTTTTCAGTATTATTTTATCTTCTTTTCGATTTTTCTTCTTTCTAACACATTAAATTTCCAAATTTTATTTATAGTAAGTAAATAAAACCCCTAAAATATTAAAAAAGTTACATCATGTTCCCACACTAATTAGTTTTGTTACCGCAGTGATACTTGCGGCCTTGACACTAACGTGTGGAGAACAACACACCTACAGATTCTTATAAAAATTCTACACACTAATGCAAATACGAAAAATAAATGGGGTGAGGGAGATGATTGGGCTGGATTACATATGACCGCTATAGTGAGAACAGACCTTTAGCCTTCCCTAGAAAACTGAGGTCCATGTAAACAGAAATCCACCTATTAGCAGTGACTCCAGACTTTACACTATACACATACCAACAATCCAAATAAATACGCAGTCCGTATGATGCAAAACACTCATCCCTACATTCAAAGGAACATGATGACAGGTATAGAGTAAAGACGAGCAATAGCTTTGGCATAGATTATCTCCACTGCTGGTCACCATCAAGAAGACTAATTGGCTACTGGGATTTAACAATCAAGGCATTCAAGGACAGAGGAATGAAAGGTCAATAAAGAACTGCATTATTTAGACAAGTGTCTGTGCTAAACTCACAGCTCCTGCATGTTGGTCTTGGAGACACAAGTGCAACCCAAGCCTCCTCTTCCTCCTCAGCCTCCCACGCCTCTTTTTTTTTTTTTTTTTGGGGGGGGGTGGTGGTGGTGGTGGGGTGGCGGGGAGGGCGGGGGGAATGGGATTATGATGACCAGGCAGGCAAGATGGACAGTTTTTTGTTTGTTTTTAACAGTACAGTGTATAACCCCTTTTTAATTCAAAGAAAATAGTAAAGCTGAAAGCACATACAAACATCAAATGACTATACTAAAAGTTAGTTTTTTATCATAACGATAATGTTAACCTTTTCTGAAATTAGAGCTCAAAAGTAACCAATGAAAAAATATACGCCCCTATTATTTTTCTTTAAGTTTTAATTTGTCTTACTTTATGCACTAGCACGATGCACTGTAATATGCATCTTGGGAATGTACAGTTAGGACATTAGTTCCACAGCAAAAAAGTTCTGTGAGGTTTCATTAGTCAAGTGCCACCAGACAACTGTTTCTTTAAATTTATTTATTTTTCATTTAAACCTCAGCCCAGCTGCAGAATCATGTGATCTAACCATCAAGGAAAACTACCAGGACTCAGCAGAAGGGAAACCAAAAGGAGTCTCCAAGACACAGTCTGCACTGCGTACCAGGCTAATGAGAATATGCTGACATTTAACATGGATCCCACCACTGGTTATTTTCTCACAACATATTTATGATCATATTTTAAACGTACACATGCTAGCACACAGAAAGAACTATTCTTTAATGAATAGAAACATCTCTTAAAACTCACACATGCATACATACAAAACCTGGCTAAACTGGAAAAAAACCCACAACAAACCCCCCAGAACTCCATCTCTCACAGAAATCACAAAATAACAACGTCATTGTTAGACTAAAAGATCCTGGAATTCCTTCTACACACTTTCCCTGACATCTTCACACAATAAAATGCAGGGGTCAGTGGTACTGAAACAAGGAACGGCAGTTCCACTCTTGTGCACATACGAAAGCAAGTGACCCAAGCTATTATTCCAGTCTGAGGCACTTTTTGTTCCTAATATCCAGATGCAGCAGCTTTTTTTTTTTTCTTTCTTTTTTCTTTCTTTCTTTTTTTTTTTTTTAAAGAAATGACTGTGGACACCTCCTTCACATTTTCCTTTTCTTCAGCATTTTCACTTCATAAAGCTGCAGTCAATGTGTTTTGTGTGTGGTGAGAAGGGAATGGCACATTCAGTGGTGGTCTCAGCCACAGCCTACATTGGTGGCTCAAGTAGTCTCAGGATTAGGTCTTTGTGTGTAATGAAAGGATATGAAAAGTCAGTTATTTAAACTCAGTCAAGCTGTTGATTTTGGGGAGGAAAAAGGTTTTGCAATTCAGTTTTCCTCAATAAATCACTGCCCTTTTCCAAGGGCAGCTGCAGATAGTTCACATGTTCACAGTGTTCTCCAGAAACAAAACAGATCATGATTTCCGCACCCCCCCCCCCCCCCCCCCCCGCAATCCAACATAGGGTAAGAAATCAAAATGAAGGGGCCATCACATTAAGTTACTCAAATTCACGAGAAACTAAAGCAGAAAATCAACTCTGTTAACAGGTAATAAGATCACTTAAGAATTAAAAGGGTAAGAAACTACAGAGAAAACCATCCCTTTAAAATTTATCATAATAATTAACAAAATCAAAATAAAGTCTGAAACATATTTCACCATCCTATGTATTCAATCAGTTTATAGATACAATTTTCAATCAGTAGTTTATCAGTTTAGGTACTCATCCTGCATTGCCTGAGACCACAGTTTAAAGATGTTAAACCCCTGCAGATCCATCTCAAGTCAAAATTAGATTCAGGTACTAAGAAAAAGCCTTTGATGAGCTCTCAAAAACATAGCATCCAAAATACTGGCCACTTAGCAATATCTGGGCTAATGGGCATAAAATACTAATAAATATATTGGATTCCTAATGCTTCCTCATTAAATTCTTTTATTCTATTCCTTGGCTGACCTTTTCCCAAATTAGTATAGTGCGTTTTATTAGTGCTGCATTGAGCTAGACATTGCTATGCATTTTAACCACGACATTTTAAACCACAAGCCCCACACCTACCAGTGAAGTCCGCATCAACAGAACCTTGTGCTCCCACAGAGCTTAAGGCAGGAGGAGGAACAACACTTGGTTACAACACTGAGTATATCAGCTGGTATTTTCAGAGGAGCCTAAGAAAATTAAGTAACAAAATCCCAGTCATCTTAAATGGCACCTGACTTCCTTAAGTCCCTCTGGACTTATTTATAGGATGATCAAGTTCGTACCAACTAAATCAAGCATTTCTGCAATTATTTGCATTCGGGTAGCTCTTTGAGGCTGCTGTCAGGCCTGCCTTCTGATTAAACTAACAAATACATAAATAAAGCATATATATCTTTGAAGTAGATGTTTAAATCCCCTTAGAAAGTTTTAAAGCGCTGTAATGGCCTTCACAGAAGTAGTCTTTTACCTGAGGAGATTGTAACTTAGTTGGAAAACACTTGCCAAGAATACGTAACTCAGGATAGGAAAAAGAAAGCGAGATGCAGAACTGAGGTTAAGAAGGTTAACAGTATTAAGGCAAGTAATTGAACATATGCAAGCTTACAAAAAAAAAAAAAGAAATACACCATCTTCACCAAACAAGTTCATTCAGCTTTTTGACTATCTGAATCAACCTACAAACATTAATTACTACCTGATTTTACAAACATATTTAGTGCTGTATTTAGCAGAAATAACAAGTGTCATAGTGAACATACCATTGTTTTTTATTTTGTTTTTTAGGGGTGCAGGTATGGAACCCTATGGCCAGCCAGAATCTATTACAGAAGATAAGGCCTAGGCTTACACCGTGGACTATAAAGTTTATTTTTTACTTTAATGAGCTTTGAACTGGTCTGTAAATGTACAATTAAAGATATCTCAGTTGAAGTGTCTAACTCAACCTTTGGTTTCTTTTCTGTTTCTATACTTCAAATCTACCCACAGAGTTCTGTTCAACAGCCATGTAGTCAAACATAGCCATAAATGTGTTCTCATAAAAGAGGCTTATTTTTTATTTATAATCTTGTGGATACAGCAGTAATTGCTACAAAAAGATAGTCAACTGCACTAACATGACATGTCTCATATGTTGTTAAAATTCGTAAGTTAAAAAGAAAAAAAAAGATTGCCTCCTTCTAGTGAGGACTGCCCCTCCTGCCCCCAACCTCTCCAAAGACTGGTGTGCTATATTTTCCTACACTTAAAACCAAAGAAAGGATGGCAGGAAACTTTAAACATAGTGAGAATTGCTACTTTGGGAGCTTTTGCAAAGTGACAGTTTTGCAAAATCTAGCCAGGTTTTCAGAAGAATACACAAGGTGTATGATGCACTTTTGTGCTTTCCACATACCTTTTATTTTTACTTTAACAAATAAGTATACAGTAACTATCCACTGTCTTGAAGAGAACTGACTGTTTCTTCTTCATTGACTCAATGGAAGATGTAAAAAAATTAAACTCTCTTAGTCCAAGGAATTAATTTTCCTCCAGTATAGCTGTCTAGACTAATCATGCTCATTATGACTGTAGTGTAGTGTATAAATCCTATTAGGGACTCTAAAAAGAACATTATTAATTTTTAGCATTGCCTTAAAATCTGTACTCAATGTAATTACTAAATTCTCAAAACTAGTAGATATTATTTATTTATTTATAGGTATTTCAATTGGCTCAAATTGTAGTTTTTGGGTGTCCAATCACGTTGTGTTTATTTGTGCAGAAATTATACACTCACTTGCCAATATAGTAAAAGGGTGGAATGCATCACAATGATCCTAGCAATAACTCCGAAAAAGGACCACTTCAATGCAAATCCACTCAAGAAAAGCTTCTACACACAAAGTAAAATGAACCAGTTACTGCATTGTTTATTAAGTTTCACTTGATTTCTTCTGACAACCATTTAAACAATGAATGTTGGGAAATGTCTCTCAAAGAATCAACAACAATGGCTGGGATCAGAGCTTTTATATTTAGCTAATACTGTTTTTAGAAAGAAGAAAATATTTCTTCCTGAAGGGATTATAGGAAGTCTTATAAAAGACACCTGCAAACAAAACAAGTGACAAAAGATCTCTATCATAATTGATAAGTTATCCTTCGTAAAAATCTGTGCTTCTTCAGAAATAAAATCATCTCTTTGCTATTGAATTTCAAAAGGCATCCACTAACCAACAAGCCTGCCGATCAAGAATAGTAAGTTTTAAAAAACCTGCCAAGAAGGAAGTGCTTTTGTCTTATGGATAGCAGCGCATTAATAAACAACAGTAAGTTCCTAAATTTTCTTTCCTGATGCCAAATAGAACAGGCAAGCTTTCAAACATAGTATCATTTTAATAGTGTACTGGACATGTAACATCTACTTTATTTTTTTGAAAAGGACAACTTTTCACTTAAAATACAAACTTCAGAATTTGACAAATTACTCAATAGCCAATTTAAAAGAAATGCACAAAGTAATCAACATGAGGGGAAATGTTTACAAAATGCTGTTTACAGTAGGAGTTTGAAAGAAGAAAACAATCACATCTAGAGCAACAGCTTTCATTCTCTCACCCTAGACCAGTTAAGTTTTGGTAAGCGTATACTGCCTAACTGGTCAAATAGCTAGGTTTTCCAATTCACTAGTAGATGATTCGGTCCTCTGTGTGTGCTGCGCATACAAGTTACCTCTTTTCTTAGCTTCCTCTTGGAGCAAACCAGTTGGTTCCCTCAGAAAAAAAAAGAGTATAATTCTCAAGACAGTTTGCTTCAGGGTCCGCTCCCAAAAGGAAGCATGGACAAGACCACACCAATTTTGGCTCCCTCTCCTTACGCAGATTTCTCTTAACATTTTCCCACCAAATTTTGTGTCCTCAGACAACCCCACATGCCTTTAAACCACATGCCGGGGCATGCAAAACACCCACTCAGTTTCTTGTTATAAAAACACCATGCAAGTGGGCTGCAACACAGCTCTCTCATTATTGTAAATGCACGGAACTAAGGAAAAGGGTTAATCATTTTATCTCAAGACCACAGGACCCAGAGGGTGCTCTGGCCATGAGTAACATGTAGTATGAACACACACAGTGCAGTCTGCTATAAAGGGGACAAACCTATGCAAATACAAACCCCTCTGCATTGCTTGGTCTAACGGCCAAGGAGCGCTATGCAGAAGAGATGGTTTTGATTTTGTGGATGTAAATCCTATGCTAAGAGAAGAGGATAAAGATTGCAGGACAGCCTGAGCTTCCAGCCGAAAAGACAGGCATTATATATTTATTGTCCCAAGAGAGCTGAAATAAAGTAAGAGATTCTGTCTAATAAGACAGTTAATGAGACTGAAGAAAATGTGGAATCTGTATAAACAGTAGAAAATGAGTAGTATATCATAGAAAGATGTTTATACTGCACTTTCAGGAAAAAATTTGTCAGGGTCTTAAAAGCCCATGAATTCAAAATCTTAATATTCACTATAAGCAACTCCCTAACTCACAAAAAATCCCAATTGTTTTAATTGATAAGTAAAATACATCACTTTCCTTTCTTCCCCAAAATGACATGTGGCACTGTAATGCTTTGAAAATCAAACACACGCCTCATCTTTAACAACTTCACTAAACTAAGAAAAAGACTTTATCTTAAGAGGTGTTTTTACTAACTCATTGAAATATTTTTTTTTTCTATTTTCAAGAGTTCAGCATTAACAATATGATTCAACAGCTCAACCCGAAATACCTTTGCTTTATTTTAAAAGAAGTCAAAACAAGTTTTAGATCCTGAAAAAGCTATCTCTAGAAGATAAAGCAAAGTTAGCAATAGCACCTTAAGAAACATTTCTGACTTGAGCATGACAGGTCTGATCCATTAAGTGGATCCAAATGATCCACTAAGTAATTTCTTTCTCTAGCCTTCATGATTCTTTGTGTTCTGTGATTCATGTTATTTTGATACAGTACAATCCATTTTTTTGCAGCTTTATCCTTCTGCAATTTTTTACAAGGAGGATTAATAGCAACTGCAACAGAAAAATTACCTTGATGTCATATATAATCCTTTACCCTTTCATCATCATCAAAATCTCAGTGCTTTGTCCATCTTTCTTGTCTGCAGCAACTTATTTCACTTGTTCCTATTAAGGCTATTATATTCACCCTATTACTACTAATCTTTTCTTTGTAAATAGCCACACCTATTTTAATCCAAAATGGTGTGGTAAGCATTTGATTCTTTGTGGAAGTAGACACGTAATTAGGTTAATCTGTGCTATCTTTTCATGCGAGTTGATTGTTTCTTTACTATGGACATATTTCTTATAACAACAATAAGCTTGCCAGATTGCTTGGAGGCAAATCAGGAGCAATTTACCAAGCATGTAGCTACTATGAACTGAAATCTTGACATAATAGCAAGCTGTGTATAGCCACTCCTACCTGCCAGTTATTACTCATGTTAGCTTTTTACTGACACATTAAATTTCAACCGCACCTTTCTTTCACAAACAAGCACTTTCATTCAACTCAGCTACATCTGTGACAAATAGCTGATCTTCACCAAAGCATACAGGAACCTAAATTCAGAATGCAGTGCAGAAGTCTTTGACAGAAGAAACTGAATTACCTGCACGAAGTCCAAAAATGTCAATGGAAGCAAGTCATCCAGGTGGCCAATATCTTTGGAGAAACGATTTAAGATTCTTCCTATAGAAAGGGGGATGGAGAAGAAAAATAAAAAGAAAGTAAATATAATACCTTAAAAGATCAAAATATCTGAAACATACCATATTTTACCATTTTAGTAACAGTAAAAAGGAAACAGCTGGAATCTAAAGATAAAAAGATACTTTTTGAAATCACCATGTGAAGGGAATCTTTTACAACCACTGCAATATATTTTGAAGAAGAATACTTTTCTACAAATGCCTTTCACCTAAATATAAAACCTTTACTTAAACTGCTAGGAAAAGATTAAAATGGGCTTTGAAGATAATAGTTCAATACAATTTAACAGGTGAAACACACATGCTTTGTATGCTCAATGTGTGCAGGTAAAGGTTTACAGTTCAGACAACTTAATGCAAGTTTCATCAAGTAACATCAGCCTGAATCTGCTCCCATCCTTGACCGAAACTCACTAGTGCATGCATGTCCCAGATAGATCAGTTAGATCTACTATGACCTTTTTCAGTATTTCTGTTCCCACCCCTCCACCATTATACGTGGATTCAAATTGCAGGCATTTCTGAAATAAAATTTGAGGCAGATTTGTGTTCCTGCAGCGTTACATTTATACTTATTCGATATCTTGACAATACTGATCTTTATTAAAGGTAATAAAACAATTTTTAATTTGCTGTCAGTGAAGCATTTACACTTCTCTATTTTCCCAAGTTCTACTTGAGTGAAGAAATCAGTTATAGCAAGAGTTCTTTAATTATTAAAGTCACAACGCTGCCACCCGTAAGTGGATTGGTATCTTTCTCTATTAATCGATATCTCTACTCACCAGGAAAGAAACTAAGCTAAGGATGGGAATCTGGCCTTTTCTAAGGTGTGTAATGCCTGTACATGCATTCACATTGCTTTTTTATCTACATATATCTGGATTCAATTATTACTTCTAACCGGTACAAACACATTCACTGCACTGGCAACAAAAGACTTTTTTTTTTTCTTTTCAAAGGAGCTCATTAAACTGAAAGTAGTTAAGTTTAAAGTTTCCATGGAGTGCGTTGGAGATGTAATTCAGAGATAAGAGATACTGAAGTAACTTCTGTAGCAACCACCATTCTAGTTTTCTGTTCATGGCTGTCTCAGAATTACGAATTTTGTTGCATAACATTAGATTTCTTTTTTTAAGGGAGTTTCTGTTTCACACCAAGCAATATGCAAAACATCCTCTCCTCAGGCCTGGGACATGACTCCAAAGAGAGATGCTGGTGGCAAACAGCTTGTTCTGCAGTACTTTACTACCAAAGGCCGTTACTTAAGGCAGACAACAGTAGAATTCATCCGATTTTTAGGCCTTGCACACAGAGAGGAAGGGTATATAGCAGCACAAGACTCAGCAAAATCTCTTTCATCTGTTTCTACTCAGAATGGCAGCTGGGGATGCTCCCTTTCACTTATTTCATGTTGGGGTACATACATCAGAAGGAACTCCAAGGCAATTTCTTTTAAAGTTTCCTTCTCCTGTGGTTTCCTTACACAGAGGCTGGCCGTGGAAGAGTGATTTAGCACACAGTGCATGCATGGTGTAGCTAAGACTTCTTAGTATCCCTAAATGTCACATTACAGGTTATTTTCAAATGAACCAAGACTTCACTGGCAAAAAGAAAATAATTCAAAGAGGGTAAATGCTGCCTTCTGACAGGGCTTTCCTTAGCGGCCTGTCCAGGAGGGGGAGATGAGGGAAAGAAGGTGGCATAATGGATTGGGCTCAGGGTATTAGCAATCTGCTCCCAGCTTTGTCACTTGCCTCCTGAGTGACTTTATTTTACAGAGTGAAGAGCAGACCAAGGAGAGGTGACAGTGCCAAGTGCCTCCATGAAACGCTGTGAGACCCACCGATGACAAGCTTTACGCAATGGCAAAGGATTATTCCCATAGCAAGCAAACCCCACCTTAGTTCAGCCTTAGAATCCCCCTTTACCTCCTAACCCCAAATAAGTTTTATTTGTAGTGATTTCAGACTGATAGAAGAAGCTATTGCGCAAAGGCCACCCCATGCGACACTGCCAGGAAGCAGCAAGGTCGCTCAGGATCGCTACTTTCCATGGCCATAGCGCAGGTCACGTCAATGCCGGCACCTCCAGGAATCAAGTGATGCCTTCATGATCTCCCTCATCCTACAAGTGGAAAAGCACATCCAAACTTGTTCCTGGAGAGTCACTGTGCTTACTCTCATTTTGTACGGTAAGGACAAAGCCTTAAGGGCTAGAGGAGAGAAGCCATTACAAAATGCTCGCTGTTGAAAGAGATTTTAGTTTCTGTTCCAACAGCATCTCGGAGTTCAGTTCTCATTTCTATTGAACAATGACCCATTAAAGTTGCTCAAGGAGAAATTTTGCAGATTTTGAGTCTGGGTTTTGGTTTTTTTCGGCAATTGTTTGGAGGCTGTGACAATCTCCAGCCATTTTCTGAGAAAGTTTCAGTGTTGTGACAAAGACAGCTTTAGGCTGGAAGCACGATACAGATCTGTTCCGGCACTTTTGGGGGTAATAAGTCAGCACAGATATAAATGAGAGGTGCAGAATACTTGCCTTCATCTTGCACATCAAGAGTGGCTATGGCAATGTTCTCCTCCACAGTAACATCTCTTTCAGTGAGGTTCTTTGAGGGACTTGATCATGGAGGAAAACTTAGCTCACTTGAATCAGCCTCAGGTCCTCTGGTCTTATTGTCTCTTCCATATACCCACTAACCACCAACTATTCAAATTCCCATGGGTAATCAAGCTGTTAATTAATTGCCAAAACTGTATTTTTGGCAATTACCTTATGAAATTGTTAAGTATAATAGTGTTTCTACAGACTGTGTTTTGACAGAGCTGTGAGCTGCCACTAGGAAAGTGGAAATTAACCTGACGTTATCAATAAAACATGAAAACATCTTTTAATCTGCCTAATCCTCTATAAAATGTAAATACAGTAATTCTGTAAAATTACATGGACTAAAATACAAGTGAGCAAAAAAATGGTACATAAAAAAGACAAACCTTGAAAAATGGAACCTTTTACAGTCCACCTGATACAATCGAAGCAATTTAAACAGTGGGGACATGAATCAGCCACTTCCCAAATAAACATTCAGGTGAATCTCTGGTAGCAGAACTTCATTTTTTTGAATTTTCAAGTTATTGAAAAGAGTCATTTACAGTCTATTTAGTGTTTGCACATAGTAATTCTGGAAAACGATACCTGAAGTCAGTAAGTCTACGAAAATACCTCACTTCTTGCTAAGAGGTCCACATCTCCCTCTCGTAACATCGATCCAGTGACCATTAATGCTTTTCTGCTGCCAAAAGCAGTGACAAAGCCACAAGCCTTAGCCGTATTTTCGTTGTTGCTGGTTTTCAATGATATTACCCCAATGATGGTATACGAGAAAACACAGGCCTGGAGATGTATTTCAGATCCTGTTCATACAGATATAACTGAACTGGCATTTTATTCAGCACATCCAATGCAGAAACAAGCTACGGTAACCCACTAAAGCAAGCAAGTTCCCACCATATACCAGAGAGAGCAATGCACCTCCAAGCAGAAGTGCTATGCTTTGGAAATATCCACAAAATGCCCCATAGCCATCACGACATTGCATCCAGAGTGATTGCTACATTTATCAGGACGTCTACAAGTAAATGAGGTCTATTTCGCAAGGTATGAAGAAACAACTGTTTCCACTTACTGGAAGCACAGTAAATCAGTGGCTTGCTTATGCATTATTAAGTATGCAAGAGAAAACATTCCAGATTTGAAAGTTAAAGTAGCCATTTTGAGTCAGGACTCAAAATGCTTACAGTTATGACTACAGTTTCTACAGGCACCTGCAAACATAACTTTTGGGGATGGTTCCTCAGATTAAAGAAACTGTAGCACCTGCTATTCAAGCAGGGCACGACCTGCACAACTCACATAAAAAAAGTCTTCTTCTTCTCTCCGAAACGTCTAATATCCTTCCCTCCCAAACTCACACGCTATCAACATCACCGTCACACAATACTTCATACTTCCAAAACCTCTGAATTCCTTAAGTGAACATTTCTGTGATACAGATACATGCCAAGAGACAATAATTCTTAGATCTAGTCCAGTACTTTCAATTTACAAAAATTTTGAAGCTTACTTCATACTTGCAGCCTTTACTTATCCCAGCAAGTTTCAGTCTGGGCTTCAAAAGAAAAAAGAAAATTCTACACCTAAAACTTGTAAGGCGAAGGCAATTTCATGAAAGCACTAACAAAAGAGTCTTTTAAGAAATCAAGAACTAAGTACGCCAATGTTACAACAAAATCCAAATTTGTGAATAGTATCTGCTGTTTTAAACATTCTCAGGCTTCCACGTGGTGCGCAGCATCAGTAGCAAGCTGCAAAAGGGAACGTGCTCTCTTCAACAGTCCAATGTTTGTTTTTACATCAAATAACTCAATCAGAACACACACTGTTGTTAGATTTCTTCTGAAGTAATTAAATAACTATTCAATGCCAATTAATCACAGTTAAACAAGGGTCTGTCACCGAAGTGCTATGTACACATTTCAAACTATTTAATGGTCAAATACTTGGCAGTATCAAAGTTAAACAATGATTCATTAAACCTCCTCCACTACACAATAGTTAGGCTAAACTTGAACTGAAAGAATCAAATCTCTTTTGTTCTCCATGAAAAAGACATCAAACCTCAGTATGTGATATTCTTTTCTCCTTCACTCTGTAAACTGCTTTAATTGCATGAATCAGAATGTGTTCAGGTGCTACATTCCCACTTTGCTTCTGCAGGTGCCTACTGATACTTTGGAATAGATGTTCAAACCTATCATCCAAATAACGAAAACACTTGACAGTGTGCCACACCTATTTAAAATGTTTATACATACTTCAGGATGAAAGAAATATAATCCAAACTGAATCAACACTTAGGATGTAAACACCAGAAAAGAGAAGGATTTTTTTTTTAAAAAAAACAAGAAACTAGGATCCTCCACTGGAACAGCCAAATGCCACCAACAGCATTCAATGTTGTGCAACCTAAATTCCAAATATCAAGGACCCTAAGAGCAGCAGTACATTATTTCTAAATGTATTTGGCGTTTCTGTATACTTTGTTGGCCAGTGTATTCACTGAAATACTCCTATGTAACAAAATAGAGCGGGCAGATGGATTTTATATACCTTGCAAAGAGTTTACAAAGCCTTTATACCCACTTGCTTCATTGCACATTGCAGAAATACTTTTTTGCTACTTCTCTAGTCCACTGATTCGCCTCTTTGGAAAAGAGCAAAGTTTTAAGAAAAGGACCTTCTAGGGATAGAAAGCTTTTGCCACTTGTGTGTGCATGTGTGTGCACGGGTGCACACTCTTGGATTTTTTTTCCCAGATCAAGCTAATCCTCAAACCAGGGAATTTTAATTGCATCACACTTTAGTTCAATACACAAATGTTATTAATAAATACAGCTTTGCATTGTAACCTAAACTCCTCCATGGCAATTGGCCTAGATATCAATTTTCACGTACACTGCATTTACCAGGTGAAAAAATAATTCAAAATCTCTTTATCTACTCCGCAACAGTGAAGCCAGGAACGCTGCCCCACTGCCCAGCCTCCATGAAGAAAAAGTAACAAATTAAACACTATTATCTCCCACTCCTTGCTGCAAATTCGCAGAAAACTGTCTGAAAACAACTTGTACCACTAGGAATGGATTCAAGAAGGTACTTAGTCATACATGTGTAACTAAGTGTAAGCAACCCCAACTGGGACAGCACACTTGCCTGAAGGCAGTCATGCCACAGAGATGCTCTTCTAGTCCAAGACAACTTTAATTTAGAGGGATGGATGTTAGACAGTGGAAGTGTGCACTTCACTGCCACCTCCTTCACTCAGCGAGGAGGAGAAGCCTCCTGTGCATCACGCTCCGCTGACGCCATGCCCCGGGGCACCACCGGCAGGAGGCAGGCAGAGCGTCGGCGCGAGGGTGGCCACCGCGGCAGGGTGTCATCACCGCGCTCGGTCTCACGGAGACGTGCTATGACATACCACGCCCCAGTTTGTGTGTATGTAGAGGTGTTTAACTTACCCTAAAGAGAGAAATCATGTACTTTAACAGTCCCAGTTACAGCTTATAAAACCAAAGTAATTTTAAACGTACGCATGGTAGTAAAATAATGCTCAGAAGTGTATACGTGGTAATAAAAGCACATTCAAAGGTAGGAATAAAAGAAATAGCTGCACAGAACTGGGTACGTTCAAATGCCCATCAATTTAACTACGTTGAACATGTTTCCCATTCTGCCAGTGGTAAAAATCAACAGCTCCCCACATATCTTGCTGTTAAGCTATGGCATTCAGTGACTGATAAGTCTTCACCCGTGCTCAGTTCACACACACAGACCGAAAAAAGAAAAAAAGAAGAAGGAAAAAAAAAAAAAGTACTGCAACTACAAGCAGCCTTCCATTTCATCAAAGCAGCGACAAAGTGGATTGTCCGTATCAAATGTTGGCAGGAAGCAGACATTACATCAACCTTGTAAAATACAACTATGAAATCAACAAAATAATTAAAGATGGATTACCGACTTTGAAAGGAATTGTAAGTTTGTGAAATATTTCTTCAGAAAGAAATCTGGAAATGCATCTCCTGCATAGCTGTCAATTACTGATCTACTTTGGCTTTTCTTCTGTATTTCTACAAAGAAACGTCAATAGGTCTGTTATCTTTTTTTAATGTATGTTTAGCACCACATGTCCACACAAACTGCCATATACAGCATTACTGTCTTCCCTACAGGCATCCTATAAATATAAATAAGAAATTCTACCCCATTTTTTTTCTTTAGCAGCCTGAAACTGACAGGAATATTATCACTTTCTTAGACATTTGCAAATAGGCACAGTGGTGGTGGGCCAAAATATGCTGAGATCATAATATCCATTTATCTAAACTGCCAGCATGTAATGAATTCAGGTGGGATGCCTTCTATCCAAATTAATTTACTACTTGAAAAAGACTTTCTACACGAATGCTGTCAAACAGGCAAACAGTTAGGAAATGAGAAGAAAACACGAACGCTGTGTTTGATCTTATTTTTTAAGTGTAGGATTTAAAGAAAGAAGGATAACTGACAAAGATAAGAATGGAAAACAGGCTTCTTTGGAAATGAATTTCTATTTTTACTGCTGATAGAGACTTCTACATTACCTAGTATGAATACATTGATCCTAACAGTACAGTTGTTTCTTGAGCTTTCCAGTCCGCTAGAAACACATAGTACTTTAATGACGTACTGATTAGAATTACCCTGCTTGTAGAAAATCAAAATTGGTAAATGCTCCATGCAAGTTGACTTATCCCTTTGCTAAATTATGTGATACAGTTGATTAATCTTTTTTCCTGGGTGTGCTCAGAAGAGCACGTGTATTAACATCAGTTATCACCAGCCGAAGTCTATCTCCTCACTTACGATACAATGGAGAAAGGATATATAAAGTCTTCACTAAAAAGAGAAGCACACAAAGAAAAATATCTTGATTGGGGGGAGAAAAAAAAAAGTAGTACAACTTCCCTTCTTTCTGAAATTGCTTTCATGAGAAAATCTCGAAATACCTTCTGCATTGTAACCACCTTTCACATTATACGTCATTACCAATTAACCAAGTTGGCTACCATTTCAGCTGTAACAGAATTTGCAAAACAGAATTTAACTTTGGTGCTGTATTATACTGTGCTATACTTATTATACACATAATACTGTGCTGTATTATACTTGCAAACGAAATGATCTCTTTTACAAAAGAACGATAGATCTGGGGTAATATATTCATCAGCAATTTTCAAATTATTGATTGCTGCAATGATACCCCCTACTCCAGTAATTAACATCCACAGATTTTTTCTTCTGTAATTTATTGTGATAGAAAGCATCAGAATAATGCCAAAGAACAAACTTCTGGCTATATAACAAAGTTTTATCCCACAACCTGAGTACAAATCTGTATCTCTGCTTCATAATTAGAAAGACAATGAAAGCAAATACCTGCCCGCCCACTCTCCCCTTCCCCCCCCGCCCCCAATCCCTGGAGTAATATTAAACCTTTCATATATAATTCTGTGATGAAGATTGCCAGAACAATGTTCTAACAATTCCAGAAGTTAAGCTCTGGATATCCTTTCTGCTTCTTTTTAAACTAATTTGTATTCACTAGAGCTATTTTAAGTTATCCCGAGTTTAATGAATAAAAACTACACTTAAACTTACTGAAACACGTAAACTAAAACCAAGCCACCAACTCTAATGTACTGCCAAAATACAGCACAACTTAATTTCTGCTGTATAGTACCACATAAGCAACAAGATATTTTTAAGGCATAAAGTCCAAGTGAGCCAAAGAAAAGAAAAAAAAAAAAAATAAAAAATGTATTTATACAGAGGAGGGGGTACAAGAAGAGTTGACGCTGGCCTCCTTCCCCCTCCTGAAGGGAAAAAAATATAAATTAAAAAATGGTAACCACTTGCAACTTCTTATCAACTAGCCTTTAAAAAGATGTCAAGTTGTACACTGTACAGAATTTTCTGTTGATTCACACCACCTTCTTTTTCTATTCCAGATGTAAAGTTACCTACTTCAACTTCTCACCACAATACAAAGCATCACTATAATAGAAACCTGGAATAGTATATATGAAATATAGTCCTATACTGGCTTTTTACTAGCAAGATTATGAGTTTAATTCTTTGCTAAACTATTTAACCACAAACACACCCACTTCTGAAAGAGCATTTGTGTAGTCCCGTTCTCCTTTCTGCTATAAATCCAATTTGGATTGGAAATATGTCCCAAGTGTTGTTTTGCTGGAGGGGGGGGCTTACAATGAATTAAACTGAAGACTACAAATCAGGATGGACTGAAATATCTGAAAAGTATTCTGTTGCTGGAATTTTTACATCAGAGAAGAAAACCAGCTTTTAGAGCTACTTTCAGATTTGGGGGTTTTATATAAATATGCATCAATACAAGGATTAAAACAAAAATGGAAATATATGTCACCTTTCTGGTAAGGTTTTTCCAAGAAGAAAAAGGAGTTTTCCTGTGCTATTTATATTATCAAGACTAGATTCAGAATAGGCTTTAAATACTGTATTTCAGAAAATATCGGGGGGGGGGGGGGGGGGGGAATTTCATATAGCTCTTGCAAATCTGCTCGTATTTGTTGATTTTCTTACCATTCCATCTCCTAAAGATAATTCACTGAATAAGAATCTTAATTTGCTTCTTTTTAATGTTTTTCTTCCCCCCCTTTTTTTAGGCATTGAAATTAGAAGGGCTCAATCATTACTCCAGTCTAAGATGACAATAACCAAATAGGACATTACTGAATATAAAGCTTTTGCCTCCTGAAATCTTCAGCTGAAATTGCTATCTGGCTGACACAGTTACCATTCAGAAAACAAGTATTATCCTGTATTTTACCAATCATATATATTCAGATCCCCTCCCACACACGGAAGAGAATGATTCTGATGTAGTCCATCCATTTTCTTCCTTTTTTGAAATCATGGAAGGGAATTCTATATGGACACAGCAACAGACTGTTGCTGTGAAAGACAAGCCAAGACTTCTGGCCTCTACCTAGCCCATCCATTTTGAGGATAAAGCCTTTGGGCAGCTCCAACAGCAGAGGCATTTCATGTCTTCATCTGACTTTTTAAACCCTCGTCTTCTGCTTGGCATGTTCCTTTGGTTCGATCATTCATTTTTCTTTAGCTTCATTTT
This sequence comes from Gavia stellata, assembly GCF_030936135.1. Classification (NCBI taxonomy): domain Eukaryota; kingdom Metazoa; phylum Chordata; class Aves; order Gaviiformes; family Gaviidae; genus Gavia; species Gavia stellata. Next base: position 57,487,169 of record NC_082594.1, read on the forward strand.
CTTTTTCTTTCTCTCCTCTTCTGGAAAATGTGAATTGTTTGGCAAGGAGAGATTCTCGCTAAAATTCATTCATTATGTACCCATGTAATGATTCCTGAAAAACCTTTTCCTTTTTAACTACTCATACCATAAAAAAGCCACTGCAACAACATGGGTTTGGCTATCCAGAATTCACAATGGATAACACTTGATAATTTTCAGTGGGTTTTTTCCTGTCTCACATGAAATGTCTTTACTACTGAAATCAAGAGAAATTCTGAGAAATCAGAAAATTAGAACTGTGTCTCTTTTAGTTTGCTGTGCAAATAATCAAAGCATTTGCTTGGAAAATTTGTTGTGTGTTAAAAAAGTCACACCCCCCAAGAAATTAAAAATTTTGCTTCAATTTAGGACAGTTTAAACCACATGTTAGAGCAAAGCCACAGAAAATTTGGAAACGACTACATTCACAACTTTGGTACCATTCACAAACCCACAAAGGAAGAAGATACTGGGAAACCTGCTGTCCTCTTTATAAAGGTACAGCCAAGCCCAGGGGTCAGGACCCTTACATGAGAGGTGAAGGTTGAGCAGAGACACAAGGGAACGTGTTATTTTTACCAGTCACAGAGCATGCACTGAGTGTTGGATGCCCACCTCTCCAGCAAGTGTGTTAATTGCTCTACTAGAGGCAATTCTGCTCCTTCAGTCTCTCTCTGCTCTTAAAGCTGCTCTCCCTTTGGATGAATCAGTAAATAAGTATGGCACTGGAAGAAGGCAAGTGAGTGCGTGCCTGAAGGCTACAGCAATCAGCATGGTAAGGACTACAGCTGAATTCAAATACTTTTTTTTTTTGGCCTAATTTAAGGCACGGAACAGATCCTTTGCTGCAGAGCGGGCTGTAGGGTATAAGGAGGGATGACTTCACCTCCTCTTCGGTTTTCTGATTGGCACCAAATTCCACTTGCAAATCTTGCCTGAGAAACAGCCAAAAACCTTTTGTCTCAGAAAAGCTGAAGGCAACCACATCCCAGCGTTTTCTTCAAGCAAGGAGTGCTGTCCAAAGGAATCTAGATATAGTCTGACAATGCATTTCTTTGGGCCATCAGCTTCTGGGAAAAAAAATATCACTCTAATGTAAACTTCTTTACAGCCTAAACTATAATTAACAATACTGAAATGGAAACGTGGGGTATAATATACATTCAAATAACAAAAAACCAAAATATGACCTCTTCTCTACTGTATATTATATTCATTACATTAAAAGAAAGAAATTTTAATAATTAAATGCTAAGCATTGTGAAAAGTTATATTGCACTGCATATGACTTTACTGTACCCCCTCTACTGGGCAACTATTAGAAAGCTTCACCTCAAAAACAAAAAAGAAAAACATACTAGGAGTAAGTACCTGCAAATGAGGAGTAAGTAGCTGCTGTACCATACTAACACACTAGTAGCATATAAATCAAAACCAAAAGAACCTTTAATGTTCATGTAGAGTTATACCTTAAATTCATCCCCCTAGATTTTTTGCCAGCTGAATGCTAGACATTAAATTATTTTAAAAACATATACTTACATATACATTGCTTAAAATTAAAGAAAAATCTAGCATAGCCCTATAATTTTTTTTTCATGGCTTTTAAATAATAAGAAACTTAGAATGATAAACATAAATACGTTAACAGCAATGTTTCTTCACTTTTCTATAAACAGAGAAAAAAATTCACACACATCAAGGAGAAAAAAGAAATGCTTCACTGTATTCACTTTTGCTTGAATGACTGTTTAATTTACAATCTATTTTGTCTTTGTTCAATTCAAAGACAGACTTTACTGTGAAGCTCTGATTTACAGCTGTCCAGCAATATGAACTCCTAAATAAATAAATAGGCAAAACCAGATGAGTGCCGCCCGCAACAAGGGACTCCTGAGAATGCTGCCATTTGTTATTTGCATGACAGAAACACCCAAAAGAGGATTAATACATCCAAAGTGGGAGGCAGAACCTCACTAGGATGCACGCTGGACCATCACGTAGCCAGCAGCATGCCCTGCCCTGAAGAGTTTGTTGTGTCAGTTAAGAGAAACCAACACAATTGACTATGAAAGGAACAACGAGCAAAGGGAAGATGTAGCAGTAGGCTGGAACAGAAAGTTGCAGGACAAGATGTGTGCCGTTTTGCTTTTTTTTTTTTTTAAGTGCGGGAAAACAAAGGGGTCAGGGAATTAATGAGCTTCTCCACCCATATGTTTAACTACTGTCAGTGTATAGTTATACTGTGGTTGCAATGATACTGGTATATCTTGAGAGATGATTTTAAGATGAAGAAGAGCCAGCTTGTGAATGAACTTTACTGCACAGAGAACAGGAAGTTACAAAGATGTAAGCATGAAAGATAAGCAAGCAAAATGATGATGGAGGGAGGAAAAAACACAGGAACATGCCAGCAGCTCCAGTTACCGGGTGCAGAAATAGTAAAAGCTTTGCATGGGAAGAGGGCTAATGCTCAAATGAAGCCACACTCCTTTCTACACCTCCTGGTAGACTCCCTCAAAGTACACTGGGGCTGTAAGATGAAGAAAAAGCCTTCTCTCCATCTGGCCCTGAGAAGGAGCTGCAAGACATAACTATTGAAAAACTAGCTAGTAATAACAGTAACAGAAGTTGATGAACTTGGGATGTTTGGGTATCAAGAGAGCTTTGTACATATTGACTTGAATTTTTGCCCTATGCAGACAGGCTGCTTGCACGTGCCCTCTCCTTCACCCTCTGCATATCCGCTCTCCATTTCCTCTCCTCTCCTCCCTCTTCCTTCAACATTGCTTCTTCCATTTCCCTTGACCATGGAATGGCACAAGTTCAGGATACAAATAAGCACGCTTGAAAAAGAGGAGAGAATGTCATCCCATGCACAACCAAGGCATGAAGCCTGACATGGCGAGGTATAGGCTAGGAAGCGTGGAAGAGTTTGGGACAAAGCAACTCAGAACAGAAGGTGAACAGAAAGTGGCTGCAACACTTAAACTGGAAGAGTGCCTGAACTAATGTTTTGGAAATGCAGAGTGACAAAAAGAGCCAGACAGGGGAACTACAGTAACTACACATGAGCCATAAAGGCAACAGGAAGGGTGTTTTACACTGAAAAACTTGGGAAATCCTTACAGCAAGTAAGAGATCAGGTTGTAAAATAGTTCCCCAATTAAAGCAGTGGAAGCCAAAAGGCCACTGTCACCTGAAGGGAGATGGCAAAGAACATCCAGGACATACTGCATAACTATAAGCATGTAACACATACAGACTATTCACAAGGTTATACCTAGACAGATGAAGCAAGACTTGCTATCTATTGAGAGATGCCTTTAGAGAACAATTCAGAGGATGTTAGTTAGTTCTTGCTTTAAACTGCTCTTATACGACCATATTTCACTCTGCTAACTACAGAACTGCAGAGGCAACAGCTGGTTGTGTCTCAAGTTAATCTTTAGAGTATACTCTAACCAGTTTGCTTAATTTCATTCACACGGGGTCTTAAGATGTCACAAGACCAATTAAGATTTCAGGTAGAGGAATTCTCAGTAAAAGTTTTCTTTCTTCCTTCAAAATAAACATGTCTGTCTTTGGGTCTTAACAGTTCACTTATTTATGCGTTCATTTTGTTTGTCTGACACCATTTTCACCACAGTTGCTTTGGTTTTGTTTTTTGAAATCAGCAGCTTCTCTGCTGAAACTACATCAGACACATCAGGACAAAAGAAGTTCCAGGACTGCAAGGAACTGGACAACTACAGCAGCAATGAAAAGACTATGACAAAAATACCTATCTTTCAGGTATCCGTATCCAATATATGAAACACTATAAAATCGTCTCATGGACCTAAAGCACAAGTTGTATTTTGAAATAAACACTACAAATTTTTGCAAATAATCACTGATCATAATCCGATCCCAGATGTTTTGGGAAAGGCTATTTTAAAACAACTGCTTTGTCGTTATTCTCTGTTAAAAAAGGCATTAACCAACTCTGAAAAGGCAGGATTAAAATGGAAAAATACACATATAATCATGAAATTAAATTACAGAAAAATATCTTGTGTTTTTCCATCCCTCTTGACAAAACAGCATGAGCACACAACTTGATTCTGGATCAATTTGTGGATACTTCATTAAAACATATGAAACAAAAGTATAACTTCAAGCAAAAAAAACACAGAAGGCAAAATTGTGTCAATAACCCAACCACTATTAATATTACAGAGTATTAACTAGTAACAACTTAGCATTGTAGATACTTCATTATAATATTTAGAGAACAAACATTGGCTCTGATGGTTTTCAAAATGCAGCTTAACTTTAGAATGCATATGAAAAGCATCCAATAAACTTTTCATCACAGATGAATGGTATTTACAATGCCTCTTAACTTTCTGAATGCCTATTTTGTCCTTGACTGACTCTGGAGGGAAAGTCCTTAATAGCAATTCAAATTCCAAATATTAACATTCAATTCCTCAAGTTCTTAGTGGTCAACTATACAGTGGTCATGCTTTCAGGAAGAGGTCATGAACAAGTTTAAGTGTTTGGATCACTCTAAAACCTTCTAGGACCTTCTGAACAATTGGGGTTTTGTTTGTTTGTTTGTTTTCCCAAAGAAAGGAGACTGAAATGTCTCTTGACATCAAGGTTTTGTACCCTTCCAGAATCCAGTGTTTTTCTGGAAAACTGTCATATCACAGTTGGTATAGAAAATGCTGGTCCTATGAAACAAAAGTCTCTAGTACAGCACATGATCCATGTGGTGAGGTTTATTCCACCTTCCAGAAGGTTCCTTACTTCAGCAGAGTAGCACTCTCATACCCGCAGAAGTCTATCTACAGTGGACTATTTGGCACGATTAGGACCTAAATTCAGTCAAGACATCTCAAATTACCTGAACTAGAAACTCAAATAAATATTGAAAACAAAACCTGAGGTATGTTGTAAAACAGTGTCACTAAAGCATTAGCACTTGCATGGGTCACATTCTTTCCTCCTCAGTGCATTCAGACACCCAAAGGACCATTATGTTCAGAAAAGATCCTGGAAGAACTGAAAAGTTCTGACATCAGAGAATTTAAACTAGCTGTGAATCCCATTGAGGAGGTATGACTCATCTCTGAGGTTTAAATTAGATTATCAACCAAGTGAAGAAGCACAGTAAATCTACAATAAAAGATGAACGCCTACAGGAAAATAATTTTTGCCCCTAGTGGCAGATGCTTGAACTTTAAAGGATCTGAGACTAAGCTCTTTGTCTAAGCCTTCCTGACAGAAAACAATTGAAATAATTTCTTTAGTTGGTCCAACTTTGCTCCATATGCCACATGGAAACAATATCTAAACCCTGTAAAAGAAAGTACATTGTCACTTCTAAACCAATTGAGGATCAAACAATTTACAGAAACCAAGACTTATTTTGCTGACAATTAAGCTCTATCACCAAGACTTGAGATTCAATGAAATTTGACAATTGTGAAGAAAGAGGCTTTTGTCTGAGGAAGTCTGAAACATTTGGAAGAATCCACAGAAAAATCAGAAGACTGAATTAGATCGAAGTATCAGAGCCTTTGAGGATAGTCTACAATTCACTCATTAAAATAACTGCCTTCCTTGCTCTGTTTCCTCTCTAAATTGCTTTGGTATTACAGCAGAAAGGCATATAGCAAGAGGCAAATTTGGTCTAAGGAACAAGCGTTACGCCCATCACACTTCCTCTTACACCCACAGCATACTTTGCCTATCCTGCTGGTCAAGCTCCATTATGAAGACCCGCCATCCCTTTAAAGGCAGGATGAAAGACAAGCACGAATCACTGCTGTAAACCAAATCTAAGGGGTGTGAAGGGCCTTTTAAGACTTTTTCTTCCATGCTGAAAGCCATCACATTTACTTTGTAGTAATTCAGATACAACCCAAAGAAGTTTGCAAATTCTAGTCTATTCTATGCTAGTGTTGGAGGTCACTAGCTGGGATAATATTCTTGCATCTCCTTCTCAGAAAGTCAAAGAATGAATATAGTCCTCTGTTTTTCCAAGAAAAATAATACTAACTTGTTCTCCTTCTGCCCGTTTAATTGAAAAATACGTAAGATTTCTATTCAAAACACCTCCATGCCTACTTTAGAATTAATAAAAAGCAGTCAATAAGCATTTGAACGTCTTGCATCTCATGAGAAGTACAAACAATAGAAGCAGAGCGCAAAGGTATTAACAAATTAAGCAGTGTTCACAGCACTAAATTTTAAGCTGAGAACATCTCAGATCATTTCAGAAACTTGGGATTTTGCATTTCACAAAATGTTCATGTCTCTATTAAAAGAGCATAATAATATTCTTTATTGTGTGGCTAAGATGGGAAAACAATTAACAAAATCCTATTTTTCCACAGGAATGTTTCTATTTTTTAAGCAAACACTTCTGGGAAGTGTCAGATTGGACATTTCTACCCTCGAACACTCAGCAGGTGAACAAAATCATCTGTATAAGCCCTCACAATCTTTCAGAAACACTTATTTCTGAACAATCACGTCTAAACAGTGTTTCTTAAGCCTTCAGTAGCAGCTGAACAACACTGGTTATTAAATTGAGGTGCAGCAGCAGAGTTTATTTTTTCTTATCTCAATTTAAAAAAAATAGATGTTGGGGTTGTTTTTTCCATTTTTTCTGTTAGGGATTTTTGGGGGTTTAAATATAAGCAGCATTTAGTGAATGGCTTTGAATTCAATATTAAACCATACTTGTAGCTTAATTATGAAAAAAGATCATTGTCACTACATATTTGGAATATTAAAACTTGTCAGCTTTACAAAAACCTCAAGGCACTTTTTTCTCTCAAATTTGGTTTTATTTTGAAAGCGCTCCTTAGATAAGATTTCTTAGTATTAGAACAAATCTAATATAACTAGTTTTCTGTTGAAAATATTGGGGAAAAAAAATGTTCCCTCTATATTGTTAGTTCAATAGAAAAAAAGATGATACTTCTAAAGCTAAAACCATCTGTATTTCACAATTCTGGCGCTTTCAATCTGCAGAGGTTTCTGCAGATATCTTTTGTCCTAAATGAGCATCAAATTTTTTTTCCTTCAATGGTAAGGGAACATTAGCTGACTCAAGGTAACTACTACCAACTCTTCCTTAAACCATTTTACCATTTTTTAGTCAGGAAATACCAGAAATATTCTGGAAGGCTAATAGTAATTGTTTACTTTTGGCTGGTTCTTGAGACTGGGGGGAGGGAGAATTGTTCTTCTAAGAGGAGACTGGGTAATGAAGGGAGGGAGAAAGGAAAGAAGCATTATATTAACATCAGGCAAGCATACGTGGTTTTTTTATATACATGTATATATACATGTATTTTTAATATATATTTTTATATGTGTGTGTATATATAAAAATATTAAAATGATGGTTCATTAAATTCTCTATGGTAAATGAAATTCTCTTACATTTAGTGGTAAATTCAGAATACTGAAGATTTTAAGATACTCATCCTTAAGCACACAGACAGCTAGGTACCCTGAACCCCCACACTGTAGTAGGAAAGACAGGTCTTCTACAGCAAGATTTCGAGCAAAAGCCTAACATTGGTGCTCTCAATAACGCCCTGGAAGAGCCTGCCTCTCTATCACGTACCTGGTAAACCTAGGCTAATGTTAACTTTTGTGAATACCCTTCTTTGCCTGGTCATTCCTCGTTATACGTACTTTTCAAACTGGAATCCTAAATGGCTAGAAAACAGAAATAATAATGGATTTGAAGAAGTTCTATTATTTTATGCCAGAAAAATGTATATTTTACTCACTGAACCCTTAATTTCTATTACTGAAAGGATAATCTTACCGTAACAAAGATGCCGTATGTACTTTGTACTTAACAATAACCTAACAAAGTAAGCGCCATACAGCAAATCTGGTCTAAACAGGCATAGAAACTCCAGCATTTCAGTTTGCTTTTAGTTTCTCCTTCTGTAAACTGAAAGAAAGTTAGGCTCCTATCTCATTAGGCGATGCACAGATTTATTCATGTTCACAAGTCATAACAAAAATAGAAGGTTCTTCATTAAGTTGCCCAGCATTAAGGTTATATTCCCCTATTTCAGTGAGAGGGAAGAGAAAGCAAACACGAGTGACAGACAGCAACAGTACTTCTGAAACTGTTCATTCTCCCATGTAATAAGAAGATCGCTGCATACAAAACATTTAACATTCTAAACCTAGTCTCTCTAAGTGAAGACAGACAGTCACCACCTTCTCTCTAAAGACCAGCATGACAGATGATAAACATAAAATAAGTGCACTGGAAGATGAGATGAATGAGATAGTGTAAAGTTTATTTACAGCTTTAAATGTTCATATTAAAAAGGAGAAAAAAAACCCAACCCAATGCTGAGCAAATGCCCCCGGCATGTAATCATTTACTGTCCTCTGGGCATGTCCTAGAAAGGATAGGGTAGGAACAGTGTTCCTGTATGAGAAATTACTTATGACATCTTAAAAAAAGATGTAGGAACTTTGTCTGAAAATTTAGACCGAACTGTATCTATTTTGGGTTGTGAACATTCAAACTGATGAACCCAAAATTATGTTGAGAAATGAATACAAGCAGGGACAAAGAAACATGTATTCCCGACGAAGGGTAGCTTACCACAAGGCAGAGCGTTTTTTCTTGCCTATGCACGAATTAGCAATATTCTGCATTGTATCATTTGCATATCAAACAAACAATAACCTCATTAAGAAAAAACAGGTTTACCACACACACAGAGAAATCTCATCCTATCTGATAAAAAGAAAACTGAGGAAGGGAAGAGTGAGGCCATCTATCTTCCATCCATTATACCTTATAATTGCCAGCAATAATGTCCATGCTCCAAATCTTCAAATTCTTAGTTTTCCACGCACATTCAGATTATTCTGCATTCTGTGCCCCAACACTAACATAGGCTAGTGAAGATTTATGCTTGAAAGAGGGCAGGACATATGCAGAAGACAGTCTAAAGGGTTTGGGAGAGATGGAAGAGTAGCATTCCCAGACACAGAAAGCAGAGGCTAAATTCAAGTACACAGTGGGTGAAAACTGACAAGGACCATGCCGGTGGACAGAAAAAACATGAACTCATGAGGAGTTTAAACTTTGAGTTTATGAATGTCGTAAGTGTTGCACAAGTAGCACATGATGAAAGCTCAAGTTTGAGGAGTATTAGTGACCTCTATATTCTTTTTTTAACTGGTGAAGGATGAGGGGATGCTACAACTAGAAGACAAGCAGGTCAGTAGCCATTCCTGAGCATTCTATAGCAGTGAAAAGTCCAACACGAAAACAAAACTGCCTCCCTAGTATACAACGCACTTCTACTCTGAACCATACAGTTGAGAATTAAGACTTTGACACCTTTCTCCTGTATACCAGTCAGCTTGCTTTGCATGCTGGCTCTGTGAACACAATTTCCTACCCAGCATTAGGTGAGTAACAGCTCAATCAGCCTCAGCTTCTCCAGACATTTCAGAAATCTCCTCACTCCACAACCTCTTGTTAGGGACCACCACAACTAAATATTCTGCTCAAGCTGAAATCAAAAGCTATGGCAACAAAATATGCAAACGAGAATCACCTAGGAAAATTTTCAACAAGAACCCACATTTAAATGAACATTAAAACAAACCTCCATGAACCTGCAGTTTCCAGTTTCAAGCTACCTACCTCAAGGTTGGTATTGCCACAAGCAATAATTAACGTCCATTACATACTACCATTCTAATTACAGGACTATTGTCCAGTAACTAATAAAACAAACAAACAAAAGTGTTCTTCATATGCTTGATGCTATTTTAAAACACTTTGTAAAGCTCTCTTAAGACTGACAGCTGTCGACATATACAGCTTGTCATAAAGCTGCCTCCTCCAAATATAACATTATCTTGCATAAAAAGACATCAGAAAGCAAAACCCGAAGGAGATCCTGCATATGTATTCACCTGAATACATAACAAAAGGCCTCTGACAAAGTACCTACTGATTCTGATGGAAAAAAAGAACACCTGGGGAAGACCGGGTGGAAGCAAGCAAGTAATGTTGTCTTGTACTATTTGCAAATAGCCTAGTAATTAACTCTATCAAGTTTGTATTTTTTAAACAGAACAGCACATTAAAGCTGAGCTTGATTCAATACCTCCACTTCCCTAACTGTTGATTTCTATCTTTTAAGCTTTTCTTCTGGATTGCCAGAACAAGCAGATTCACATACAACATCCATTCTTTTCTACACTAAAATTCTAATTTTGGATTGAGAAGTGCCTTTGGTTTCCAAAGACTCTCCAAGATCACCACAGGCACAAACTAATCTTCACTTGTTGCATCATCTGCAAGATGCTGGCAATCTGAAAAAAAAAAAAAAAAGACTAATTAATTCACCCAGATGTTGCAGTGCAGATTACCTAGCATCATCTGGGAGAAAGACTTCTGTGCAGTATAAAGCAGAACAGTACTAACGAAATGAGTTTGCACTGTGATAGTCCTTGTTTTCTTTTAATTTACAGCCATTCAGATAAAAAAAAAAAAATCAAAATGGGCTGTTTTTTCTGCAAACACCACAGTGGTCTAACTGTATCTGTGCATCTGCAAGAGACAGCAATGAAAGGATATGGCACAGGAAAGAGCCCAGAAGAGCCAAGAGCCTGATGTGTAGGGCTTTCACCTGTGATGGGGAAGCCATGTGTTCAAGGCCCATATTAAATCAGAGAGGGAGGAGATCTGGGCTGCCTTCCCCACATTCCACATACATGCGCCCTCACCACCTGGCTATTTGTCATCCCTGCCCTCCTTTTCCCCAAAATGATTTTTACAGAAATTCTTCTGCCTTGTTCCAAGGTGGAATGAAAGTGGGGTTTTGGTAAGTTTTTCCTCATCTCTCAAAAATGTTCATTTCTCACCCAGAACGGGTGTCCATGAAGAGCAAGAGAGGAGGCCCTATCCATGTGGTGCCTCCAATCCCCACTATCCACAAGTCACAGCAGCATCCAACAATTTTTAGGCAGATTAAAAATAGCAAAAGGCGGCATATATTTAAACTAGTTATTATCAAAACCAAAACCCAAACCCCTCCATCCTTCAGATTATCTCCAAAAGCTTGCTGCCAGCCGCATCACCTCAACTAGGCCCTCTTTTCAAGCCCCTTGCAGTTTTTCCGTTGATATTATTGCAGTCTTTCCCTCTGTTTTCAAGTGTCTCCAACCAACATTTCCTTCCTCCTTGCCACAAATCTCATCAAATAGTCTGCCATCTATGCGAGACTAAAACTTAACTCCATTTTTACTTTTCTGCTACACTTGTGGGAAAGACACGTTTCTGAATGGCTTGTCTTCTGAAGTCAATACTTCTAATTACATTTCTCTGTCTTGGTTGACTCCTCCGTGCCTCCTTTTTGCTCAGCTGAGGTGGGGCGAGAGCAGCTCTCTCTGTGGCTGCTTTAGCAAATGAAAAAACTAGACTTTGCAGTATCTGGGCAGGTCAGCATATGGTCAGAAATGAGTTTCGCAGCAGGCCGTTTTCCCCACCAGGGGATCTTAATGTGCAGAAGATAGAAAATCCCTGTGAAGGGACGTGAAATCTTGTGCCAGGAAAGCAGGAGACTGCACTTGGAAGTGGTTGACAGTACAAGCTTCACGCTATTTCCCTATCAAATAATGTCCCGTTCCCTCCTACAAACAGCTTTTCCGTAACCTTTTAATTTTATCTCCTGTATTAAGCATAAATAGGGTGAGCACTGACTCGGTGAACTGAAAATGTAATGGGCTTGTCTCATCAGTTTACAGCCAAGTTTCATTCAATTATTATTGCAGAGAAAAATAGGAGAGAGTTGAATTGAGTTATGCTAATAGATAATAAACGTAAACATAACTCCAGAGTACTATTTACTAACTTTAAAGACTACTCCTGTAGCTATCAATTTTATAAGTTTCCTGACAGAATCATAATGGCTATAAAACACATGGAAGCATAAGACTATTTAAACTCTTAACAAAAGCCATGATAATACTAACAGTAAATGAGCAACTCCCACAAAAGATCATTTAATAATCACGCCCTGATAAGGTTTAAAGTACATTATCGCCATTGTTATATGAAAAAACATTAACTTTTTTTTTAAACGCATGTAGCAACCTAACAGGTTTTAATTACCACACCTACTTCAGTGACGAGCTGTTCCACTCAAACACCCAAACATAATATTTACAACGTTGTGCGGTTGTTAAGGATCTCGATGATTGATGGAATCTATTGTGTTGCCATCTTAATAACAACAAATGCAAGTGATTACCAACACGGAAGAGAGAATCTGTTTTTTTTATTTCACAACAAAAGGCTGTCCTATAGGGACTTCTTTTCAACATAAACTAACAAACCTGCGCACACGTGAACATGCTTTAGAGCTTGGCACAGAGAGTAAAAAACAAAGCCTCTGCTGCTTTAAGAACAATGTATTTTTTTGTATTAGCTTAAGAGAACATGAAAGCTGTCAAAAGAGCTGGTATAGTTTTTCACAATCCCACAGAATTCATCTTGACCACAAGGAAATATCTGAAAACTGCATCAGAAAGATAGCATAGATCTTGTTTCCAAAAAAAAGAAAGCAATTGAGTCATTGAGTCAAATAGGAATACAATACATTTTCTGGCATCGCTACTGAATATTTATATCAGTGATGAATGAGACTACAAATGAAATATTTTAACATGAAGCTCTGCCTTGTTAACTGCATGATATGCCAAAACACCACCTACTGTAAATCACAGGGTTTAAGACCAGTATTTCTTGTTTAAACATGCTACTTGTTCAGCAGAATCACTTGTGTGAACAAGCATACATTAATGTACACTAACTAGAGCAGTTTCACTATCCAACTGATAGAGTATAAATTAACAACCTCATTATCAGCATTGTAATTTTCAGGCTGCTGAAATATCATATTTGTTGCAAATATTACACGTTTTAAATACTTTAACAACATTGCCCATTTGATGCTTCTGACAGATAAAATGCAGATAGGCACTTGTGCATTGATGAACATGCTTTTAATCCTATAAATAAACTTTCTCTGTCAAATTATAGATGTTTCAACACTTGATTTATGAACACTGTAATTAAAATCCTTATGCCTTAAAGAAAAACAACTCTTCATTATAACAACAGCTTTCTTTCACATTTTTATCTTTAAATATTCGGAGTTTGCTTTTATATGCTGCTATTAGCTACCAGTTTGGCATGTCATTCCTGGCTGCCAAGACAGAAGAATATTCCTCTTTATAACCTGGTCAAACCTCAAAGTCTGGATAAGCACCCAAAGGGATCAATGTTTATTTACAGCTTCCACAAAGCATTTGTGGGGGAATCTTCTAATGCAATATGTAGAGGACAACCATCACACAATTTGGTGCTTTCTATTTCTAGGAAGGCCAGAAATGCTGTAATGTCTGCCAAAATATTTCTCCTCCTTCTATGAACTGTCAGAACCAAGAGTTTGGAGAGATACAATTTAAAAAAAGAAAAAAAAAAATGACAAAAAAAGAGCTAGATTTTCATATGCATTTCTGTAGTGGTTCTGGTTCAGTCGGAATTTTAGACAGATCTCTGGAGGGGGAAGAGATTCCTATTTTAGCTGAACAAATTCATGCATAGCATTTATTCATTCTTACAGCACCCATCAGCACAGCAGCAGCAGGTTTCAGTTTCCTAAACTTAATGCAATTCAAAATTACACACAATCTCCACTAAAACGACCATTACTGAAAGTGATGCAGTTACACATTAGCATCGCTTCTCTAAAGAAATCTCTGTTCCCAAATCCCAGAAAAGAACAACTCATTTACAAGCTAAGCAAGTAATCTTGAATCAAATCCTGAAGCTTGTCAAAACTAGGATCTCCTAAACTATCAATAAGAAACTAATTTCAAAAGAGGGAACTCCCAATTCAAGTCATTGCTGCTGAATTTCTGGTCCCTAGCTTTCTATCAAGTTAGTTTTGAAATGTTACTAACCTCTTGAAAAAGAAATTAAAAGGAATAATGGCTGAAGGTCTCCTTGACTGGACCAAAGCATCAGACTCTATAGGGTTATCTGACTTTTGGCCACTAATTACAAAGCCAACAAAGTTCCTGAACTCAGCATTAAATGAAGCTGAAAAGCTGACTGTGTAAAAGATTAAGAGCAAATACTACACTTGCAGATAATGAGGACAACTGAACTGAACCACATTACTATTGCTCAGTAGAGAGGTTGCAAATTCACTCCTCAAATACCATCTCCAAAAACATAACAGACAAATTTTGTTATCCTTCTAACAAGCTGTTGTAATGCTAGACTGGGATAAAACAGATCATGCTGCCCTCTTGTGCTAGATGTGCACAGAAATCAAGCCCTTTATTCCTGCAAGTGGCACATGAAGAGGAATATATAAAGCATTCACTATGAAGTAGAAAACGTCCACATTTACCTCCTTACAGATAGCTTGACATGCATGCAATTCCCTTACTGGGATATGGATAGAAGAGCAAAGGAAGTTTCAAAAGAGTCAAATTCTAAGTGCTAAAAAATATACAAGTTCTGTCAACAAACGCAGACAAGTCAGATGTGATAAAGCCCAAAATACAACCACTTAATCTCTAACTTCCCATCAAGCTTTCACTATAGCTGTTTAAGTGATGCTGCAAAGATATCTGCTGATAAATTTGAATTTCAGTCATAAATATTTGATCATTCTTTCTGAATGCTGAATAACACAGTAAGTTTTAGTCACTTAGGATTGTCAGCTCAGTAGGGTTAGGTTAAGTGCTTAAGAAAGAAAGAGACAGTTATTTATTAGTAAGGTTCTTCCAATGCAAAACATACGTAAAGCAGTAACATCTATTTTTAGATCTATGCCAAATTACAGAAAGGTGAAATCTGTGTACATACAAATATTTTTGGGTGGGAAGAGACAAAGGAGAGGGGTCCTCAAATTCCTCTTCTGTCTCTGCTATGTAATCCAGGTTCCAAAAATACTTTCAAATTCTTATATCATCTGGGTAAGATGCTCATTATTATTCCCTTTACAACTTTCCCCTCCCTATATACTACTAATGCAATCTGTAAAGAGAGATCCTGGGCTCATGCCTAAACTGATTCACAAAGCATAATTTTTTTAGAAATAAGTAATTTCATTTATTCACCACGACTGATTGGACCTACACTGTTGGGAGCTGACAGACATGTCATGATTCATCACCTATTTCCATTTCCTAATGTCGACTCCCTGATGCTGCTCATTAGTCTGTTTCCCCAGTAAGAACTATCAAGAGCTTGGGATGTCTATTTATTTAAGTTTCCTTCCTTGACTTTGGAACATGGATCACCATGTGTTCAAAATACTGACCGTGGCATTTTTTAATTGCTGATTATTTTTGGATAAATAAAACAGCAAAACTCAGTTCAGCAATTGCTCCTGCTAAGGTCTTAGACACCTCACACAAACACCAACAACACACTGGATGCTTAAGTGACAGATCTGTCACTACAATATCAGCTTTGCTAATAAGGGATATGATAACAAATAGCTTGGCTTGGCTATTACAATCACAACCCTAGAAAAAGGAGCCTTTAACAATTTTGATTTCTTTTAGTATGTCTTTCATAGTAAGGCATCTTAAAAAAAACAAAAAAGAAAAAAAAAAAAAAAGACTTCTACTTAAACAAACCTCACCCCAACGGAAAAACACAGCATCTGAAGTTCTAGAAGAAAAATACATACACAGTAAAAAAACCACCTAAATCAGTCGATGAAACATAGATGTTAAAAACAGAATTTCAGAACTGCTACATGCTGCAATTATGAACAAGAACATCGTCTCACATGTCATCTTTTTTCCTTTTCTTTTTTCCTTTTTCAAAAAATATATACATCAGAACAGCAGCATCTTTGCATGCTACCATGACCAAAAGAAAGATGAAGGGAAAGAAATATATGCACACTGTAGTTAATCTTCTATTATAATATAACTGCTCATAAATAGAAACACACATCTGTAAATCATGACAGTGTGTGAATACCAGCGATAGGCAGGTTTTATGAATATCACTCTTTACAAAGCATTGCTAATTTGAGCTTCACAGTATGTTACAAAGCAAACTGTTATTTATTACTCTATATTGTCCCTCATGTTCACTCTATAGTTCTTAGTTTGTTATGATAAGCCATGTTAATAGGCATTCTTACAAGATGATTATGTATTCCCTCAAAAATACAGTTACTGTGTATGCCATGCACAAAAAAAAGGAAAAAAGAGAGGAAAGAGGGAAATCCCTGCCTGACAACAAACGCCATCAGTACTACAATTTCTTGTGATGTATGTGCTCTCACTAGCTCTCCACTAACCTGCCTCCTGAGCATATGGCTTCACTTCTAATCCTTTGCAATGGCCTTGAATTTACACTACTACAGACTCACAGTACAAGCAGAACAGCCTTAAACTTGTGCAGTTGTAGATTATTTTTTGTAAATGGGAAATTGTACATGTTTCATTCATCATATTATGGACACGAATCTTTCCTCCCCATGAATATTTTTTCCAGAAAATATTACTAATTTATCTGAAACAATAAAGCCACCCCTATATACCCTTACAATTATTTAACAGCTTCTGGAACGATGAAAACAAGCCTATATTCCTTTTCTTCATGGGAGCGAAGGCCATCAAATTTCTGGCTACTAAATCAGTACCACCCCACTTCCCCACTCTCTTCACTGTGCTCCAGCTTCTCTCTTGTTTCTGTTGAGGAACATAAGGATCTGGATCACAGTTTTAAATTGCATGCTTTACGCTTTTGTGCATTCTGGAAGGATAGCAAGCTACACAGTTTCTCAAAACTGTGAATTACCACACATATTTAAGATTATTTTTAAAAAGAGCAAATAATTGTTGGGGTCACTCTTTCAAAGAAAAGAACAAGAAAGGCATCGCCACAAAATGCAGGCATATACATTCAGCATATGGAAGACACCCCTGTGTAACTGAATTAGAACAGCAATGCAACTAGCAGGTCAATGTACAAAACCAAAGCCACAGGTAATTAATTTTTCTGTAGACTGCATTTGAAGCGAGTAAGATCAACCATCAATAGGCAGTCAACATTCTGACTTTTGAAGTTCAAAGGATCACACTGTTAAATTTAAAAGATTTTAAGTAAAAGAAGCAAAAAACCCCCAAAAATTTGCAAAAATACTATAAAATCATAATTGTCCAGAAATAGCATTGTTAATGATGTATATGTTAAGGGGTTTTTTTATACTATTACACTTACCTATAGGATTTCTGTCAAAAAACAAGACAGGAGCTTTCAAAATGGATTGAAACATTTTGTTGTGCAAAGTCTGACCAGAATTAACAAGAACTTGAAACACCAGAAGACTTCTTATTATGCCAAACAGTATTGTAGCCACCGTTAAACCTGAAATTAAAAAAACATGGACAGAGCATGCATACAGATATGGATCTTTCACAAGGAAAAGAATTTAAAAATAAAACTGAACTAAAACCAAATTTTATTGACTTCTGTATACAGCAAGAACCCAAACTTAAGTCTAGGGACTCAGACTGAGCACAGAACACAGATACCTTATATTTGTCACTACCTTCAGTTACTATCATATCATCAATTTAAACAATTTCTCTTTTTCAGTTTGAAAGAATTGGTACTTTATAGAAATGCAGGAAATGTCTGTTAACCCATAAAATAAATCTGTATTAAAACCTTCTGCATAACAGCTCTGCTAAGAAATTCATTTCACAGTGCTGTGTATAATTGTGGCTTGCAGAGGTCACTGTGAAAATCCAACATTTCCTAGCAGGTATTAACCAAGTAATATATAAATGGCTATTTAGAGACACCCTTGAGTTACTCTCAATCAGCCCAAACCACTCATGCCATTCTTCCCCTTGTAAACCACATTAAATCGTTTAAATTGTGTGTATTTCTTTAACACAGTGTAAGATGCATCCCTTATGCCATGTGAAACAGAGCCCTTGCAGGGAATCAGTCTGTAGGCTGTTTGTCTTTCTTCTGGGCACATCTCCACTTAGAAGACAGGGGTGCTACAGGGCAAAAGATGGAAACAAAGAATGATGAGATTGCTGCTGCTCTGTTTGCTGTGTGTAACCTCCAACGTGCCTGCCCAAATTCCCGGTTGATGAAGGTGAACAGCGAAGGTGTTAACCTGACATTTGGCAATGCTTCCAGGCTCCAGGTGATCCGCTCCAGAAACTAAGCATAGCTACCACAAGCCCAGATGCTCAGGCCCTGAGGACACCCTTAAGTTCGACCCTAACAACCAACATAAAACATTGCCTATTCTAAGGACAGGTTAAAATTCAGGTATAGCTATAGCAACAGTGGGAAAGAGTGAGGTTTTAAACTATATGATGTGGTTAAGTCAATCAGTCACTCCATCCTGCTTAGTGCTGTATCCTCCCAGGATGCAAGAAAAGGTATCACTATTCCATTTGTCTGCTCGCAGTTTATTGCCCATGTTCTGCCCGGTGCTGTTTTTAAGAAAAAAGCACGTGGCTGGGATGAGAGCTTGTGTGCCTTGTCCTGACTGCTGTATTCCAGGCCAGGTAAAAGAAAACAACTTTTCCAAGAGTAACTGCATGTACCCAAACAGGAAAGCTGGGTCATGCAAAAAGGGAGCAGAAGAGGTACTAAGCAGGAGGCTGTGGCAGAGCCCATGCCTAACAGTAGACTGTGGGAGCGATGGGAGGAAAGGGAGCACGTCCTGGGAATCCCACATTTCTGTACAACTTCACTCAGGCTTGGAAGCCACTGGAAGCTGCTGGCATGACCCTCACCACACGAATCACCTGAAAAAAACTAGTGGCTGGGGAGTAGGGGGAGGAACGAGACTTACTTTCAAGTCCTCCATCTGGTCTGTCTCACACCAAAGGTTTTTGCTTTCCCCGTTTACAAGCTTACCACCTCAGTATGAGAGAGACAAGGACTCTTTGCATGCTCACTTTATGGAAAAGGTGTGGAATTGGTACCTCAGTTCTGGCCAACGGGGTTTCCCATTAACAGAAATTTTACTCTTCTAAACCTTTGTCTGATAGAAACAACAAGGACTAGGAAGGAACTCCCATGGTGGTTTTTATTCTTTTTCCAAACATTGAGAATCAGAAATAAAACTGTTAAATTATTTTATACAGTTTCAGAGGCTATAGAAAAAGGTAAGTTAGATTACTATGTACTTCACAGGAAATGTACTATCTTTTTATAACTTTTTCAACTTTACTTATAATTTTGTATAGGTAACTCAATGCTGTCTGTTCAGCTATTGCAAATATCTCACTAAGCCATCTGAACATTTCAATATAAAGGTAAATTACGCTGTTCTGCTATCTAGAACAAAATTTGCCTTAAAGGATAAAATTTTCCATAACGTGGTTTAGGTTATATGGTCAGAGAAAGCCAAGTTTGCCACACTTAATCATACTGTGCAGTCCACTGGAACAGCTCATGAAATAAGACATTACACCGAGAAAATAAGTGCCAAGTTTATCTGGCTCCTAAATTGTTGCTTCCCAGGCCAAGCACAATGTTTTCTGTCAAGCACTTAGATCACGCGGATTCCCGAAAAAAACCCAAACAAAAAATCCTCCACCTATTCTCTCACCCATCAGAGATGTTTCTGAATATATTCAATGCACATTCTTTTGGTATTCCACCTCTTTTCTCAGACCTATCATTTACATCTCCGTCAAGAAATTACCATGCGATACAAAACTGTACATCAATAGAAGTGCTAAATAGCAGTCTGAGAGCATATTTCTACACGTGATTTTTCTGTCAATTTTTACTACGTTTCAGAGCAGTATTTCAAGATGTTCAGATGCCTGAACACAAAGATCAATGCCCTTTTCTAGATATTCAGAAGTATATGGCTACCTATTGAAATATATTGAAATGTTTTTTAACATCCTGCTTTGCATACCCATCTAGGATGCTTCTGAAAAACTGGTTCTTTTGCTATGGCACCTCAGAAGGAATGTAGCCATGCCAAGTTTTAGAACAGCGCAGAATGAAGATCCATTTCTAATCCCTCTTGCCCATCCATATAATGACTGAAGATTTAGCTCAATGACCTATTAGTATAGACAATAACCACAACCTTATGGTGACTGACTTTTTGACTACTCAATTCCTAGTTTACTTTCCAAAATCCAGGCAAAGCAAATTAAGAGTCTGCATTCAACCTATTTCTTCCGTTAGATTTTATTTTATTTATTCCAATTAATTAGCCAGGAAGCAAGACTCAGACTCCTAATCTATTAAGGCATTACTCAGTTACTGCTAGACATCACATTTCTCCACATTACCGTTGCTTCGCACCTCTCAAAACTGTTTATTATGATAGATCAGATAATAAATAGTTCTTTAGACACACACACGTGCATGTGTAATTACCTGCGTAAATTCCCAAATAAAAGTTAAGGTCTAGATGTTCAGTCTCATTTGCTCCATTATTTCCATTTGTTGTGACATTCAACTTTTCTTGATGATTTGCCCTGTGGAAATGCACACAGAAGATAACAATCATCAAATCACATTCTGCAAATATTCATGAGTACATTTAACTGTTTCTAGATTCAACTCTGTTGAAAACTTTAGTTCAAAAGATCCCATGTACTGATGTTATCATGCATCACACTGCAAGTAGAAGCAGTCACAGGCTGCACTTTAGCTTAAAGGTTTTTTTTTTTCTCCACACAAAATGAGTGGAGATCACAAAAAGATCAAGCATATTCTGAAGTTTCCTAGAACAGGCTTCCCCCACCTCCACCACCACCTATACAACACTAATTTCTATTAGACAAACAGCACTTGACTGAAAAGGCAGACCAGAAATGACTGACCAGTTATTATCATCCACTTACCAGTAAGAAAGCCACCAGTCCTGGAGCACATATGCCACCTTGAGTAAAAGAGGCAAATACAAGAATCATCTTACAAAATTAAAAAAACATTAGAAAATTAAATTTCCTTGCTATCCTTTAATGTTCCCTGGGAAAACATCACATATTCAGGAAAGTATGCCATCCAGTCTTTCAAGACCAGCAGCAATTTGCAAAGCACATTAGAAGGTGCATTAGAACGCTCTACAAAGAAAGAAGTTACCTTAAATTACCTTACATGATAGCAAACTAAAGGAAAGCAATACACTTAAGCAAACAAAACATAGTAGCTCTTCCTAATGTATGTTAATTGCACATTAAAGAACTCTTTTTTTCAGTTTCTAAATTTGCTGTAAGAGATATTCCAAAATGCTTTTTGATTAACAAACTTTCTGATGTTACCAGTCCAGAAATTTGTGTTTACAGGAGATAATTACCAGAAACAGGATTGAAGGAGGATGAGAGAAGAGAGGGAGGGAAAAATTCCTACTGCCACCTTCCTTCTGTACCAAGAGGTGACGACAAACTTGTGACAGGGTTACTTATCTCAAAATACACCTCTGTTCACGAGAATTTAAAGTTCTGGGCAGTCTACTGCAGAGATTTGATCTTTCTCAGCTATCTTTCCAACAGACTCAATTCAAGGACAAGCAAAAAGGAAGTAACATGTCTAAATATATAGACTATTTTTTACAGCCAAGACCAATAATTTCCATGAAATTAATTTAAGCTTTCTCAGCAAGAAACAGAGAAAAAGGCAGTAAGCTATCTTCACGCAGCTTCCTCAGCTCACCATTTCTTTCAGCAAGTTTCAAAATAATCTTCCTTGTTTAAAAATTCTTTTACATACCTGCTACAGTCTGCATTACACACAATATTTGCCTATCGTCTTCCTCATTTTCTTCTTCTGCTAAACAGTGACCTTCCTTCTAGCCTTTCTCATAACCTCCACTTATCAGCAGTCAAGCTTGTCATTTAACACTGTCCTCCCATACCCAGTCAATCTCTTCACCCTCCTTCAAATGGAAACATACTGATTGTTCAGATTTGTTAAACACTACGTTATACACCTTATGATTTTGTTTTCTATCTCCAAAAATTAGACTGGCTTGTAATTTCTGTGCCATGCTGCCAGTAAAATAATTATTTTACTGAAGTGTTAAAATGGTTGAAATAAGGATCAGTGCAAGCCCTCTCAATGCTGTACCAAAACTCCATGCTGTACATAAAATTTGATGAGTATACTGCAAAATTATTAAAAGAACACCATGTGCCCAAACATTTTAGCTGAAACATCGCAGTAACAAGCACACACTACGTTTAAAAGAAAAAACAAAACAAAACAAAACAAAAAAACCAAAAAAGGCAAACCCAAAATACACTCAATATAACTTCTGGCTCCAGACAAATTACCTGTGCCAAAATATTGAATACTAAAAGTATAAAAATCACAAAGTAGTTTGCTCCTGCAGTGAAATATTTTCTGTAAACCTTGAAGTTTATTTTTCCCTCAGAGCGACTCTCCTCTGGCACTGCAGCCAGTGCGTTTTCAGCCTGAAAAAAAACCAAAAATAAAAACCATCAACAACATACATTCAGACTAAGCCACTTGAAAGTCATGGTTCAGAATTAGCAAACAATTAAATAAGGAGATAAAGTGATTATGCATATAAAAACTTTAAATATCAGAATTATAGCTTTGATTAAAAAAAAATAGTCTCAGTGCAGTAATACCAAAAAAATCTACTCTGCAAAATGACACTGTGAGGATTTTATTTTGCATTGCATCACAGCATGTAACATGACTTCATTTACAGCCAGAAATATTTACTCTGACCACTAAACCAGGTTTTTCTTTCTTATACACTACCTTCAGTCATAACAGCTCTGGAAACTAAGGCCTTGACTTGGGAAAGATTCTGTTTTCAGAATGCAAGTGTGTGTAACCTTTCCTTTTCAGAAAAGTATTTAAAGTACATACACTTCTGCAAGTACGCACCAAAATCAATCAACGTACGGCCAGAGTAACAAATTACCCATAAAGTTCTAATCACCTCCTTGTAAGTACCAACAAAGCATCTGTTAATAGGGAAAACAAGGAAAACAGCAAATGAGAAATCATATTAAGGAAACAATGGATGGGGGACATTGAAAGACAGAAAAAGAAAACTGAGGCAGGCATAAAGAAGGCAAAAGAACTATTCAAATGGAACAAAATTATGATTTTTTTTTTTTTTTTTTTTTTTTTTACAGTATATGTGATAGAAAAACTAGTGCCAGTTCAGTGGACACATAGCACTTGATTTTGTTGTCAGTAGACATGGCTGTACAAGAGCAGTGGAATCAACAGACCTGACTCAGATGTGAAAGGAGAAATCCCACCTAGTCACCTATAAAAGAAGCCTATCTTGGTTTTTTGTTTCTCCAGTCCCTCCCCGCCACCCTCATCCAACAGCTCTAACGCTGCTAAAAAGTTTGGCACACCTTTGTGGATTTAATAGTGGAGTCACCACTGGGACATTAATAATATCAGATAAGTTTACTGGTTTGCTGCTTTTGGCTGTAAAACCATTCCTCCAAAAACGTATGAAAAACAAAAGTCTGTAGTATTCTTCCTTTTTTTTTTTTTTTTTTTTAAATCTCACTGGTTTTTATTATAGAAAAGAAAAAGAAATAATATATATCCACAGAATAAAGGTGACAATCAGCAGGGACACACAGGGATTACTTGTTCCATGTGTTCCATGGATGTAGCGCTAGCACAAGTCTAGGGTTATAGGGCTCCTGCCCTGTTTTGTGTGAATGCAAGCACACCAACAGAAGGCCACCTCTGGTACAGAAACCTTATGGCTGCTTTTGCACTCTGCAGACCAAGAGGTAACAAGGCACCTGGAAGTCAAGCTGGCACCATACAAAGCGTTCTATTTTCACCAACAGAAGGGCTGGGGAGACCAACGCAGTGGTGTCCCAAGGCTACCCCCTCAGGGCCAGCTCAAGATCATGTGGGTACGTCAATGCCAGCCGTGCAAACGCAGACTTTTTATAAAGCCTTCTGCATGCACTTCCCCGAGCTCAGGACTTCAGGGAAAGTATTCATTTGAGCTCAGCACTGCACGAGCAGACAGAACCCACCCAATACAGTGGTACTGGCCCTTTAAAGCACCATTGTCAGAGGACAGGATGAAGAAAACACAGTGCGGTGTCTTTGGACACC
Organism: Gavia stellata; assembly: GCF_030936135.1. Taxonomy (NCBI): domain Eukaryota; kingdom Metazoa; phylum Chordata; class Aves; order Gaviiformes; family Gaviidae; genus Gavia; species Gavia stellata. The sequence continues at coordinate 57,511,380 of NC_082594.1, forward strand.
TGTAGGAATGCTTCCTGCACCCAGCAGCGCTGATGCTGAACCTCAACAAACTCTGCTGGGTTTGAACAGACCGGCACAGAGCTGTGGGATGCCTACCCTCTGCAGCCCCGGTGGCAGGACTGCCAGCCAAGCACAGTGCTAGCCAGACCCACCTTGGGCGACCTGCTAATGCAATCCAACAATCCCAATTCCAATGCAGCAGGGAAAGCCCTTATCGCAGTTTAAGTTAAAAACCAGCCAGATGAGAATTGAGACACGTCTATCCTTTGAGCACTCACAGGTGGTTGTTCCACTGCTCCATCTTTCTGTGAGTGGACAGAAGAATCCTGGGACCAGACAGAAGACTCCGAGAAGGTTCGGCTCCGGGCAGACTTCAGGTTGGGGGTTCCTGGAACCGATGGCTGTTCTACCTCCTCATCTTTTTTCAAAAGGGAAGCAAAGTCGATGCCAGATCTCAGGAACTCTGAATAGGTACCTTTCCCCACCATTTTACCCTACAATTAATATAAGCTTTCATTATCTTCATTATACACTTTCTGTAAAGGACAATTTTTCCTCTCTACCCCTGCTGCCTCCGGGGTTCTGCAGTTGCTGAGCACACATCCCACTGCAGTAACTGAGCTGAAGCCTCTAACTATCGGTTACTCATTTAGAAGAGCAGAAACAAGCTCTTCACCTTCTCACCAGTTCCTTCCCAGCAGCTAACCAGGCCAAAGAGCATACAAACGGGATGACGAAAGTCCCAGTTACAGCCAGGCGAGAACTACCTCCTTGGAGAAGCTGTGGGAGACAGCCATGCAGCTTTAGGACAAGCTGTTGAACTACATACATAACCATTAGTCTTTTTATTTTACTCCGGGCTAGGGGTAAACAGCAGCTTAATTTCCTGGTCCTCACAGAGCTCTACAAGGAGTAACACAGACCATTTCCACATTTCTTACAGCTCTGTCACAAACTCATTTCCAGAAAACTACTGTAACTTTAAAAGAGATCTGAATGGGAGGAAGAAGATGGCTAGTGTCCTTTTTTGTAACTTTGTGAGGCATCAAAAGTAATTTGAAGTACTTCACTACCCAACCTTGGGAAAAAAAAAAAAAAACAAAAAACCAACTGAAGTTCTTGCTTTTCCCCTCTAACCGTGAATATCTGGTACAATGAATTTTGGAAGGAACCAGTTTCACTGAAGACCTGCTCATTCTCAAAAGGTATCTGTGACCATTTCTCAGCCCTAATTTAAAAAAGGGACTCATTGCAAAATCAACATAGTTCTTAATTCACACAAAAGTGTAAGAAACAAGAATAAAAGCAAAGCGTTAACATAGTCTCAAAATGAGTAATTCTCTCACAGTATATTATACATATGTAAGATAAAAATCACTATGTAAGATTAGGTATATGCATGATAAAATTCAGAAACAGATTTTTCAGGGAAGGTATTCTTAAAAAAATCAACTTATTTCATCAATAATTATAAATCTTTAAAAACCTATGTGGTCATTAGTAGACAGAAAATATATTTACAAACCAAAAATAAAAAAAATGGGGTTTTTTTCATTCTTAGATTAAAAAGGATAATTAGAAAGTACATGAGATATAAAAGTATAGACACTGAAATCACTTACATCTTTTAAAATTAGAATCTGATTTGCAGCACGGAGATATTGCAACTGGTGAGTGACCAAAACAGAGATCTTCTGATGTAAGGCCTGACAAATACATCTGCAAAGAGATGGAAAAATTAATTAAAAAATGAAGTGTCCTAAAACATTTTGACTATTTCTGGAAAATGTCTTCTATTGAATTATACAGTGTTTAAAATAAGAAAAAAAGATGCTCATTCTTATTAGATTTATAAAAATTACACTTAACAAACATGTTCCTTATTTAACTTTGTAAGTTTTCAAGGCAGGGAAAAGAAATTTCATATTTCTGGTCTCAGGTGAAAGAGGAGGAAATATCTTAAGGACATTTTATTAAAATTGTTTTAAACATTCTCCTAACAAAGGTAGATGTCATAAGCTGAATTGCAAAGAGCATATTTAACAAAAATTAAACTAACAGAAGGAGAAAGCAGGGCAACATACTGTGGACAATTATGGAAAAATACAATCAATAAAAGTAGCTTCTTTGAGACGAGCTTTCAGACCAGCAGTAACAGTGAGCTACTGAGAGTTTTGGAGAAGTAAACAGTACTACTGATCTGAGCTGCATCCAGGTATGCACTGAGGTAGAGGAGCGAGATCTTCAACCATCTCTGACCTTTTCCCATGGAATCAGGGCTTACCTTCCTCTCCAGTACCTTACCTGCTTACCCTAGAGGCTTCCCCAGAAGTTTGGGATTTGGAGAGAGAAGTGAAGAGGTGACTGGGCACAGCAGAATCAGCTGGCAAGTGTAGTTCAATCCCATACAGTTTTAGCAGAAAAGATATCTGGTATCTTTTCAGCAGAGCCTTGAAAGGCCACCAGAGCCAAAAAAAACCCCAAAAACATAGCAGTGGAGCAATGGTTTACAAGTGCAGAGGTTTGCAAGCACGCTCTTCTTGTGCAACAGGGTCAGCACAGACACAACTGAGTATCCAACACTACCAACACTCTCACTGCCTTCATCCCCACAGTAACACAAGCAGGGAGACAAACCCTTCGAAAGGATGCCACTTTCTCGACTGCTCACTATCTTAAGAAAACAAGGAAAACTGATACTGTCTAGAACTGAAGTGTCCAGTGAAGGTGTATACATTAGCATTTTCCATTTGGATCAGGAGTGCCTTTTTGAAGATCATCTCCCAATCCCAGCTGTCTCAACTCAATCTGCTGTTGCTCATACTGTTGAGTGGTACTGGGGCCCATGAACTGGACTTCTAGACAAAACCAGGAACACACACTTCAGTAGCGTCCCTCATCAGTATTCAGCTGACAAGGAATGAAGCCCGCAGGGCCAGGCTGCAGTCTGCTCAAAGCAGAACCTTCTGAACTGCTCGGGGACGTTGGCACTGTGCATTTTTCTCCACAGATCCGCTCCTGTTGGGCTCATTTTCGCTAATGTGTTAACTCCCACTTGCTAACATGACACAGGAAGGTGGCACTCACCACGAAACAAACACCATCCTCCCCCCGCCCCCCCCAATTCTCTCTCCCCATTCTCCAAAAACACAGAAGCAAAACCACAGCAATTCAATAGTACAAACTCAATGCAGAAATGCAAATAAGCAAGAAAGGGAGTAAGGCAGAAAAAGAACATGAGCTTAACAGCAATGATATCATATTGCTTACTGTGCTTCATACATTCATGTTGTGTATCCAATTAACTCCTTACACAGCTTTTAACATCTATTTTATCACTCCTGCAAAGACTGTAGGAAGTAGAGTACTATAAAATGGTTAATACTAGTACTAGTCCGCATAACTACATGCGGGAAGTATATTATAGTGGTCCAAATGAACTGTGCAGTAAAATTAAAAGTGACAGTCTTGCTGAGAAAGTTATATGCTTGCTATGCAGCATTCAAGAAGCCAATTATAAACCCATGATGTCATTCTCAGGTGGCCAAGATAACAATTAATCAAGGTACTTGCAGCAGCATAACCATTTGAGCAGTTGCAACTATTTATACACCAAGTTCTTTGTGGGAGTGTCCACCTTCCGAGTAGTCACTGAAACAAGCCACACAGCAACTAGAGCACCAGCTGAAGACATGCAACAAAACATAATTTTCAACAAAACCTATCCAGAGAACTGAACAAAGATCAGAGAGGCTACAAGATATTTACTTGCCTAGCAGAAAAGCTGCCAAAAGAGAATTTATCAGGTATTCAACGTGAAGAGATCTAGCTTTCCCTTACATAGTCCCACAGCCTATATACCACTTTGATCACTGAATTTTCTGTGTGCCAGATGTGTGTCTAACAGCTTACTGGGACAAACTAGCCACTAGAAAATCCGATGGCTGAAAACCTTTAAACCTTGATCGTGAGTCATGGTGAGCCCACTGTACTTTAAGTTTGCATTTGGAGGGGAAAAAAAAAGAAAAAAAAAAAAAGAGTGGGTTATCGCAGCATCAGAGCAAACCAATTAGAACTGTCAGAGCTGTCAGCACAGCATACTGTGTGATCTTGATCTCAGGAGAGAAGGCAAAAAGAGACCTCTGTGGAAATTCATATTTCCACTGATATATCAGTTCACTCAATTGAGAATTTTTAAAAAAACAACAGCTCTTGGTTTGATGTCTATCTGGCTAGAAAGAAGCTAGCTGAATAGTCTGTTGACAACAGGCGAGTAGAAAAATTGTTGTCACAATTAACTAGCATGAGCACAGTGAGGAAAAATTGCAACAAAGAGTGTAAACTTAGATCTATTACCAAGTTTGAGCTGCTCAGACAGCTCACTAGAAAATTTTGCCATTTAAAATACTGTATCATCATGAAGCACAGAAGTTGCAAAACAAGTAAAATACTAAGTATATACTTAACATCTGTTTCAAAACTTCAAACTACTTAAGTTTTATGTTCGAAATTTGTTTTTAATTTTTTTTTCCTTAATATTCTCTCTCCCATTTGACAACATCCATTCTGCAGTTTACAACGAGCATTAAGTTTGTATGGTGCCTTGGCTACCACAGAAGACTGAAGCCAGAGTTCAAAGACAGGCTCAGCAAAATCGAACGCGGTAAAAGGGCTGGCACAAAACTCAGAGAGCTCACTGAATTCTTATTAGTGAAAACTTGGTATTGTCTTAGAATTGAAAAAGAAAAAAAACCCAAAATAGTCCATAAGTGTTTACATTTTTAACTGGTTCATTAAGGCTTAGTTTCATCATGCATCTACTTTTAGAAATCCTGCTCTGTGTAGCTGAAGAAAAGTAACCATCAATTCCAGGTGCAACACCCAATTCTAGGTGAACCGCGATCTGACAGTGTCTCCCCTTCTCACTGACGATGCAGAGAATCCAGGGAAAGTCTGCCTTAGCAGGGGACATAACTGGTCCAAGGGTTCAGACATCTGCTGGAGCACACCCAAAACTGTCACCACCTTTTTTACATACTGTTTAAAACCCCACAAAGTTCACCTTCCTTGTGCTTCTCTGTTACTCTTGAGGGACATACTCTGTTAGTTAGACTGTGAGCATGTTTAATGTATGACAATGGGGCAAATTACTGCACAAATTGCAGTCACCATTGCCACACTTATTAAATACACAAGTGCACACAGACACACACGTGCTCACACAGCCAAACAAGATCCGGACAGAGAAGACCCAAAGGTTCTTCAGCCTCTTCAGTATAAGGAAAAGGGTGATGAAGGAACTATGACAGTTGCATCCTCTTCCCCAAGTAAGAAACAATTTAAACTTAAAAGTGTTCCTGGCAGATGTTGGATGGGTTGTTCTGCATGTTTATTTCTTTTAAACTCAACAACAGAAACTTCAACATCCTTAAAAAAAGTATTCGGGGCAAGCTACCTTCACCATTACAAAATTTTACTCTGAAGTCCAAATTTACGTCTTTTCGTGCAATTTAAATCCACTACTTCACAAAGGTCAGTAGACCAGTTTACTCCTGTGTACACAGTCCCTTCCTACATGAAGTCTTCCTCTTCCAGACCAGGGGAAAAAAAAAAGCTCCCCCAAAACCACTACTTTGTTTTTTTCTCTTTCAAGTGACAAATAGTTTTCTTTTCTTTCCCTGCCCCGCCACCCCCGCCTTGACACCTGAATCTTCTTGATGGGCTACACTGGAGTCTGAAGCTGGTCCACATTTTTTGGAAGTGCACAAAACTGAAACATTAGTCCAGTTGAGACCTTAAGGTACAAAATGTAATAGGAGGATCACTTTACCTGTACTGCCAGATACAGTACTGGTTGTAAATCCCAGGGCAGTTTCCTTAACAAGAGCGTGACATTGCTGACTCATACCGGATTTGTGATCTACCGCCATCTGCACCTCCTTTTCCATAAACTGCCACACTACCGATCCCTGCTCATTGTGTGTTCATGGACTTTGCATTTATCTCTGTTGCGTGCGTCTATTAATTCACATCCTGTAACCAAGACTTTCCAAATCCCTGTTTGTCTCCAGAACTGCCTGAAGCATTGCCCAGTTTTCTATCACCTGAAAATATAGCATCAAGGACCTTCACTCATCATCAGGAATACAAGACTCAGGATAGATCTCTCCAGAAATTACACTCTTCCAATTCAACAAAAAGAAAACAAAGAAACAAACAGTATTTTAAATTAACAAACCTAAGTAACAGTATACCATCACCCATTTTAAAAAACCATTGCACTTTGACAGCAAACATCTATAAAATTAAAAAATAAATGAGCTTGAGCCTTGGTACTGCACAGCATGCAGCAGAAGACAGTTCCTCAGAAGGGGACCTACAGCAGCACAGTGCTCCTTTATGCAAAGGCAGTGTCTTGTACTTTCGTGCATACGAATTTTTATTTGTTCCTACTTCCCTGTCAGGTTTTCTTCTCTTTGAGCCAAATTGTTCTTTAATCTTTTTTAAGTTTTTATCTCCAAGAACCAGCTTTCTTTCACCTCTGCAAAGTGTCTCTTCTTTAATGATTCCACTTTCTTCCTTACCATTCTTTTTGCCTCTCCTTTTTTGGAAGTTCAGATGCAAGTTTAACTTTAGTTAATACTTGTATTTGTTTCAATTGAAATAACCACTGAAATGAAATTACAGCACATGCAGAAGTGCTCACAGGCAAAAAGCCTTTGTTACATTTGCTTTCCTCTCCTTTCGCTTTAAATTTAAGTGGTTTAGGAAAAACAATCCCCCAGTTGTTTTTGTACATTTCAGAACAAAAAAAGAAAAAAAAAGAAGGGGTGCAAAATGTTTGTCAACCATTTATCTCCATCTCATGACAGGTCCCAGCCTTCACTGGACTAATGTGCAAGGACAACTGTTATAGCACAAAATAAAGGTCCACAAAATCCACTGCCCTGTCCCAGGCACCAGCCAGCAGTGGTTGGCTGGAGAAAGCATATAAGCAAACATACAGTGATGCTTCCTTTGGTACACATATATTAGAGACTTCTTGAGCCAGAGAGCTTAGTGTTTAAGTAGCTCTTCGTCAACATTTCTGGTTTAGTATTCGTAATACTGTTTTGCAACTGTACCCACAGACCACTAAAGCACATAATTTCACTGGGGTTCTGCAAGTGGGTTTTTTGGTTTTATATCACGTGATTTAAAAAAAAAACAACAAAACCACACACATTTCTGTGAGATAAGAACAGTAAAATTTTACAGTTTTTTGAAAACACACAATGTACAGTGATCACACTTATTCTTTTCACTTTCTGGAAAAACAAAATGACAAAAAAACCCCAAACCCCAAGAAACATTACTACAACATATTCATACGTTTTAAACATATTCCCTACAATAAACACAATGAAGCTCAAGGAATTTCAATTGTATCATCTAAATGAATAAATATAACTAATATGTTTTTAAGAGCAACAGCTGTAATACAAAAGAGGTACACAGCATTCAAGTTTGCCCAGTACTTCTCATTAGGGCTGTAACAACTGCAGTGGTATCAGAGGCATAATGAGCATGGACCAGGTGTGAAACACAAAGTGGCAAGCCTTAGAGATATCCTTCATTTAGAGAGATCCTACCTGAAAGGGAGCAGAGCAAAATCCTTAAATTTACACACCAACTCCCCTGTACACCTGTCATCAGTGGACAAAGTAAGTAATACGTATATGCCTTTAAACACAGCACTGACAAGTACGTGCCAGGGTTATCTTTGTTTGGTTCCTCTGACACAGTGTCTGTAATGCTTCTACAGAAATGAGACCTTCTAGCTTTTATCTGCTATTTTTACAGGACTGATGAGCTCCACTTGCTTTTAATTACCTACACCACCATAATAGCACTTCTTCCTCAAAAGTTCCAACGTTACAGGAGATCTACAAGCATACCCCACTTTGAGACATATGAGACTGGAAGCATTCATGGACTCCTAAGGGTTCTAAAAATCAAATTACTTTAAACAGACACGGTAAATATTCAGATCTGTGTATCTAATTAAATAAAAAAATAAAAAATCCTTTTACTCATTTTCCCTACTTCATTTTGCTCCTCCCCTCAAGTACTTCTGGGGCTTAGGTAAGAACAAACTGAGAAATTCAGGATGTCTTAATCCATGCACTTTGCACACTCTCTTTTGCCATCAGTTCAATTCTTCCTCACCTTTTTCTGCAACTATGAAGGACACCTTTGCTACAAAACCATGCCTGCTCCCTTCCCTCTCTTGCAGAGGAACGCTCAGTTACCTCAGATGGCAATGGAGAGACTTTATCTTTCAGGACACCTGGTCAACTTGCCAGGTGACTCTCTGGTCAGCCTCAACATATTGTTATCCCATGACCCATTGCCCAGTTACATGTCCCTTGAGTTCTTACGGGAGGCCATCGCCTAGTACCAAGGTGCTGCATCTGAACAGATGCTAAAGTTCATTACTGTGCTGTGATAAATGCAGTGATTTCTTCTGCAGTTTTTATCTAGTTCCAGAGGCAAAATTGAGAGAGAAAAGACAAATGACCACACATTCAAAACAGCTTCCTGCTAAAAAAAAAAAAAAGATTTGCAGAATTCTGTTAGATAGTAGAAATTATACACCTGTGCATACCACTCCCAAGTATCACCATAACTTTAGGTCTGATTTTAAGATTCCCAAACTGTCCTGCAACTCTGTCTACTCTCACAAGCACAGAGGAGGAACAGAAAGAAATCAGGCTGATCATCAGTTGAGACGGACGCACAGCTCCTGTCACTGGACAAGATACCAGGGAAGAACAATACCTAGAAAAAGGCATCTGTCTCAATAGACTGATGGAATATAAATCTCACTCTTAAAAAGTATCACTGGATGGGACACAATTTAATTTCTATCCAAAGGTGATCTGAAACCACATAATCTGTAGAAATATGTTTACAAAGATGCAGAGGGAGAGCAGGAAATTTCTTGGGATCCAAGCATGACTGAATCATTTTCTTAGAACTCCACAGGCTATTCCAAACTTTGTCATACAAGGTAACATGCTACTGTATCTGTATGGCTGTCCCTCATTTCAAAACCAGAGGTCTCAAAATACCACATTCCTTAAAAGTTAATGAAAAGCTATTTTTATTTTTTTATATATATAAATATTTGCATATTTTCATATACACACACAAATATATACCAAAACATAGAACTATACTGGTGCCCCCCATTGGGAAAAGGCTGAAGCATGCCTACTGTTAACTATCACGAGAACTGACAGGAAAAGAGGTTACAAATAACACAAAAATAGGGAATCTCCAGTTTATACCTTACTAGGCCCCAAGGAATCTGACCAGGAGAGTGGAATTCATTGGAAAACTGGCTCTATCTGCTCCATCGTTTATGGAACAACTTGTCTGTATTATGGAGAAATTCTTAAGAGTCACAATGCCTTATTAATAATATCATGTACTGTTTTCCCACTGGAGTTGTGCTACTCGCATTCTTTCTCATTTGAAAAGTATTTATATATTTTAAACTGTTTACCGCAGTAGCTGAACAGAATGGGAAAAAGCAGCAAATGTAATGAACCAGCCATCCACAGACTGTAGCTTCAGGGAATTACTAGGAACATACCTATCTTTGATGCAAACACATAGGCTAGACACTTCCAAAAAAATTAAAACATTAATATAAATTTACAATAAAAAAAATAGCGAGTGAACTGAACAATATCCACTTCAGATTCTCATTAAATAATCCTGTTTCTTCCATCTCGCCCATTGTTTTATGCCTCGCGGTTTGGACTCCTGGGGACAGCTTCTATGAAGTGGTGTCTCGGACATTCCCCAGCACCATGTTCTAAGAAATCATTCTTGGCCAAGTGCTTTCTCTCTTCTCCACATTTCTAGCACTATTCAGGAAGCATTAAAGAACACGCCCTGCCTTGTTTTTCAAAGCGAGCTACTGAACATAACACTCTCACCACTACCCCCAGCACCTTTTATAGCTGCCACGAAGGGCTTAGGGGACAACTTCTGTTTGTAAAAAAGCCCTCCCTTAAGATCTTGAACAGGGAGGCATCGCTCAGTTTTCCTTGCCACTACTACTCCACCCAGTCCATTTTCTCCAAAAAATGCTTTCATTCTACTTTTATCTGTTTCGCTCAAACTGATGTAGAGTTGGGGAAGAAGAACAAACAAAAGTAAAAGGAAGAACCCCAGCTAGATTTCTGAGTTTCAAACTCTGAGATAATCTCCTTATTCCTCCCCATCTCCACACATTTATCAGCAAAACATACGCTGTGCTCACAGAGCAATGGTTTCTAGCTCCTTTATTGTTTCGGATGTACAAAAATCCAGACTTCCAGTTTCGCAGTAGGATGTAGATGCTCCCAGTATTGCAGCTCACAAAACGCAGAATAAACTGATGAGGCAACCCGACCTCCTTTGCAAGGCACTATCGTACTTCCCCGTTTTCCTCTTTGTGAAAAGACCTTAAGACTTAAGGGAGAGACAGGTTAACAGCTCAGGTGGGTGTGCTTTCAGAACTCAGGCACTGATACAGTCAGATGCTGGAGTTGTAGAGTGATCTTGTGCAGAAACAGAAAAGCGGCAGCTAAAGCCTAGATAGCTTCAACAGGCATTACAGGAATTTGATAGAGTATGTGAACTACAGAAGTAATGAACTCCATCTATCAGTCGTGGCAGGTGAAAATGATCCTGCACAGAATAATGAACATAAAACTCTTATTCCATACTGGCTGATGGAAACAAACAGTAGCTATTTGAAGAAATCAATAGAATAAACTAAAATGTTGATGGGATTTCAGAGGGATCTCCAGATTGGAAAACTGCAAACATCAATAGGATGTACAATTTTCAAATTTAGATAATAAAAGCTTCCCCGCATGGGGAAAAAGTACACGCGTGCAATGCTAGTCAATGCAAATTCTACAACCATTTCTGCAAGACAAGTTTTTATGATTGTCTAGGGGTGAAGAGGAAGGAACAACAGTAAAACCAAATTAATTCATGTATTTGGAGTGTGGAATTCAAAGGATGTAAGGATGCTCAAGAAAACACTCTCATTTAAGGCTTCAACCAAAGCCCACTGAATTCAGTCAAGGGAATTTTTTCTTTCTACTTCTAATAAATTCTAGATTACACCTTTTGATACCGAGAGGCACAGGCTATGAAGAAGCAAGGATGAAACACTGGCTGGGATTAACTGGGTTATTCTCATACTCACTATGTGCTGTAGATTAAGCAGTTTGAAAGAAGAGAGAGACGGAGAAGAGGAAATTTACTGAAATGGGAACCTGACTTTTAATGAACACTCTCCTATTTCTTCAGGAATAGGGGAAGGTCCAATATCTCTCTCTTTCATGGCAAGCTTATACATTCTCTTTTCCTCTATTTCTGCTCTCCACAGTCTACTCTACAGGCCACGGTTTGCCGTTTCACCCACCTGAGAGAAATTTCAACCATTCAAGAAAGAAAATGAAAAATCACTCAAGAATTTAAGAGAGTTCTGTCCTTTTCTTTAGCCACTTGAATTACATGCTTATTACTATGCAAATAAAGCTGCAGCGAACTAAGAAGTGATTTAAAATCCCACCCCATATTATTCTTCACTCAGTACTAATATTCATAAACCCCAATATTCATAAACCCCAATACTCATGTATGAAATCTGACATTTTCCTCCAGAAAATAGCATATATTTCCTTAAGAATAATTCTAATTATAGATGTCCAAACCAGACTTTTACAGGGCTTTTAAAAATAAAGAATGAAATGAAAGACACACACAGGAAAAAAACTGTACGTCTCTAAATACATAAAATAGAGGAAAAATAAATGCAGAAAGTGAATGCATTAAGTTTTGCAAAGAGACCCATCTTCCCAAAAATCCTTTCTCAAGTTCTTCTGTAAGGAATTAGAAGATAACAATTGTATTTTAAATTAAAATAAAGCAGTAACATACTTTTCAAACAAATGTCTTCCAACTTCAGCATCTACCGCACTCAGAGGATCATCCAAAAGATAGATGTCTGCATCTTGATACACAGCTCTAAAAAGTTTAAAGAAAAGTCAGTATCACAAAGTTTTACATTTGTTTACTTTAGTCACTAAAGCCTGACAATTTGTAAATTCTAGAAACAGCAAAAAATACTAGCCTGGCCAGATTTACACGGGCCTTCTGTCCCCCGCTCAGCGTAGCTCCACGATCTCCTATTACTGTTAGGTCACCATTTGCTAATAATTCCAAGTCCTGTGAACATGAAAGAACAGATAGCAAGAATTTTGTATTTTTTAAAAATAATTTTAACTTCAAAAGACTGACAAAGCTGCTTCAACATAACATTTTCTTATTTTAAAAGTATTCATTTATCATCTCACATTAAAATACAAGGATTCATACCAAATGAAATATCCACAGTTACTTTATGACTTTGTACCTTCAGCAAAAGATAATTAAGAAAGCAGGAAAAATAGGCGAGATCTTAAAGTTCACCTTTTTCTACAGCATTGCCAGAGGGAAGTGCACTACTATTCTCAGTGTTACAAGGAATATTTGCTGGCGATTCAGAAAATCAAAATAAAATTACGAAGCATAACAGTAAATTAATTATTTTTTACTAGAACAAAATAAGCTGTCACATTAAATAAAACTTAACTATTGTCAGTAAATTATCTTCCATTTGCCAATGTCCCTAAGAACTGCATTACTTTTATTCTTACTGCAATGTATCCAAGAGAAATAACCACAACATTCATCACACAAATTTGGTTAATTTACAGGGCTTGGGACTACAAGTAAGAGAACAAAATTTACAGTGTTCCATGTCATATTATTGTATTTCTATTCAGGAAATACAGAAGTTTTATATTAAGCTATAAAACATATTCCGAAAGTTTATTCATAGATTTTATAAGATACGTAAATTTGAAAGAAAACTATGAAAGCAAATCTACCATCAAATATGAAGCAGGATTTTTTTTTAAATGCAGTTTGCTTCTTTTAAAGTCACTAAAACCTCAAGTTTAGACAACAGCATATGACTGAGTATCAGCAGGAGATACTAAAACTCTATCTACCATGTGTAAAAACCTTGCAAACAAATTTTCATCACAGTAACCATCTGCTTTTCACCTGTGTTGCGGCTGACAGGAATATCGTAACATGCTGCATAAAACCTTTTTCGCTGCCAAGCAAAATGTCTGTTTCTTGACAAATCTGGCTTAATCCTCTTCTATATCTCATGTCACAAACTCCTCTGCGCACAGACCTTTCAAAAATATTTTTCATAAAACTACTTGGGCTCAGCAAGTTCTCCAATATCTAGCACTAAGGTTCTTTTGGTAGCCATTAGCAATGCATAATACATGATATACGTGACATTTATTTTAAAAAAGCATAAAGGATATTTACAAAATGGAAGTCATAAATAGTGCTAGCTTGATCATTTGTTTTCCACCTTTTATTGCATTTACACACACACCTACCACAATACCACTAAAAAAGGCTAAACGTGATTATGAAATTAAATAATTGGGAATAGCTTTTTCCAAATTTGCCTGTGCTTCACATAAGCTACACCTCCCTCTAGTGAAAGTTTTAGGAATTAAAAGAATGTGCTTACACACATGTCAAAAATAATTACACATATTTCGGTTAAGCGATAGGATTTATTTCACATGCTACTAATAATAATCAATTCTATATATTGTACATTGCAGCATGTACCATAAGTCTGAAAGAACACTAAGATAAAAATAAAGATTGTGAAAATAAAACACACAAAGAGAAAACCATACCTTTTTAAGAGCACAGACTTTTAAAACTTTTTCGTATTTTTCTTTCTCATATTCCTTGTCAAAGAGTATATTACTCCTTACTGTACCAGAAAACACCCAAGGCTGCTGAGAAACATAGGCAATTCTTCCAGTAATGTTTATCAAACCTTTGTCTTTAGGCAGCTCACCAAGCACAGCACTTAAGAGTGAAGACTGGAAAAGATTAAAAAAATAAAACAAAAATTGAAAAGTTTGATTGCATTAAAGATATCACAGAGATTGAGCAGCGATTACTGGCACGATGGCCTGTTTCACCCTGTCATTCAAACTACTGCTAGGAGTAGAAGAGCACTTAGTATCCTTTACATGCAGTCTAGAAGCAACATACAAAGTACTGTTCAACTCCGAACCATCTCCTCCCCACTCCCAGAAGGACATCTGCCTTCCTCGAATGCCAGTATCTAGATGTGAAGTGTGTTATTACATGCGGAAAGGAAGTGTACATTTTCAAGTTTCTAGTCACATTTAACAGACTCATAAAAACCCCACAGAATGGAGTAACCATTAAGACTTACTTTTCCAGCTCCTACAGGACCAATCACAGCCAATAATTCCCCTCGTCTGACAGTAAATGAAAGTTGCTGAAGTGCTGGGCTTTCTAAACTCTATGGATTTGAGAAAAAGTTAGGATTCCTCAGTAATGAAATACGCACCATTAAAACAACTCATAAATCACTATAAATTAGCAACCCATATGCCCACCATATTTTCAGGCATACCGTATGCCTCTTCAGTAATTCATGAACACTTTTGAAAGACCCTGATCCTTCACCACAAACAAGCAACACAGAGAAAACAGTGTTCAGGGAATAAGGAACTCAAAGGCAGCAGAAGCAGTGCCTCCTCAAAGCCCATGCATCCTCGCTGCAGCTCAGCATAAGGCTGGGGCAGCAGCCTCGGAAACAGGAGCTCTCTCCTGGCCACTGCACCGGCATTCACGGTCCCAGCACGGCACGCATGGAGATCCCAAGTAGCCGGACAAATGCTTGGAAAAGGGAGTGTTGAAGCTCTCTCGGAGCCCCAGGAAAGCCAGGTCTGTGTTTGCTCTAGTCAAGGCTCCATCCATAGTAAAAACAGAAAAATGCCCTTTGATTGTACACAACTTCATCTTGTATATCGTGGATTCTCAGAGACTTTTCACGGACATAGTGGGCTATTTGTGTGAAAATACACTACCCTAGGATTGTTTGTTTAATAATCCTTTTTAGTATGCCTACCCTTCATGTTACACTACTGACAAGAGCTTATTTCCCAACATATTTTGCACCTCTCCTATCAAGGTTGTAAAAATGCCTATTTCTTGTGAAAAGAAAGGATGCTCATGCCTTTAATAGGTATGCTAAACTGCAATTCCTAAGGGCCTGGTGCAGCTCCCTCTCATTAAAGCAAAACACCCTTGTAACAGGATCTGCCTTTACATGCATCTTAGACCGCACTAAGCATGACTGACACTAAAATGCAAACAGAAAAATATATGCATTTAAAAAAAAAAAAGTATTTCTATTAAAGGACCAAACAAAAATCCAGCCTTAAGCTTCAAGAAAGAAGAGCAAGGTGAAGAATATCTAGTGTACGTCTTAACAGCCTGCAGACTGCTTAAAATCTCCAGCTACCCTTTGAAGCTCAGGAGGCTGAAAAGGCCACCACCTAACCCCGCACAAAAGATGTTGCATGACCAAGTTCTGGGACTGTAAAAAGGGGAAGCTTGCAATTCGTTTCAAATTATTTGGGAAAGACACAGGTACAGGATCCATCCACACCTGTGACGGCTGGGAGAGCTGGGCTAGCACACACGTGTCCACTCATGCCAGGAGAAATACGTGGTTAGGCAGCACTGTACACAGAGCTCAAAGCTGCACGTCCCCCATCACAGCTCCCACCTCGCAGAAGCACCGCAGGGTTCACATGAGGTCAGAGTCACACTGTGAGAACCTCAACTTGTGCGCGTTGTGCAACTCTGCAAAACTACTTTTGTTGCTATTATTAATTTCCACAAGGTGGCATCAACAGGGCTTTCTCCCTTTTCTCCACACCGCCCCCCCCCCATCAGCATTTTACCATGCATTTGATTTCTCAGTCCAGAGTACACAGTTCAGGTGCTCAGCCAGTGCTAAGGTCAGGGTAATGCTACCAACTTATGGCAGCCAAGCATTTGGGTTTCTTTTAATGCAAAGCTTGTAGGAAGAGAAAATATCTCTTATTAAATCAATTAGTCTATATGGAAAAAGTAAATAGGCTTTCAGACACACAGGCCCTTCTTCAGACCTCTTGAGGTTGTGCTTCCGTATTCACAAAAGTGCAAAGATATTTCCTCCCACCCTCAGGTTTTTTAAAAAATTACCATAATAGCCTAAAAACAGTACAGAAAATTTCAAAAAAGTTTTAAATCTATTACCCAAATATTACACATTAAAGCAGTATTGTTAGATATCACAGACCCTATATAAAAGTAGTAATGCAAGCAAACAGTGTGGCCACAAACACCTAAGGGGCATGGTATTTTTACAAAATAGCATTCCTGTTAAAGACAATTTGTCCTGAATTCATCACACCTATTTTTAGGCACTAAACTGAAGCACTTAAATTAGAGCACAGACTAATATTACAGCTAAGTTCATCTGACAGCTCATTACCACAAATGTCCCAGCTCCCCTGTGCCCTGTCAACTATCTGCGTCTTTCGCTTCCCTCCTTCTGCCACTTGTTCTTGCCTAACCTTGCAGACGGGTTGCTGTTCATGGGGCTCGGCTATCAGAAAACAAATCATATTAAAAGTGATTCATTTTCTATTGCTTTATCCCTCTGAACTGGTTCACCACGGGGTCATACATACAAGCATTGACACCAGCACAAGGGATGGAACAGAGAAACAGAGTGCGAGGACAGAAGGACACAAGAATGATCCCTTCAGGGGCTGCAACTCCTTAGGTGAGCCTGGGCAGACCTTACATGTCCTACAGTCAAGAGAAAGAAACAATTCATCCCATCTAAGGGATACAGAGATCATATATTGCACAGAAGTACTACAGAAGCACTATACTACTTAGGCTCCTCATTTAAGTGACTAAAATTACAAGGGATAAATTTGGCCTCTGTTCAAATGCTTGAATTTTAAATCTAAAGTTGCTCAGTTGAGCAGACAGACTGTTCTGTAAACACAAGGCACATCAGTAAAAACCCATACTGAAGAATCCCTAGTTCCGTGCTGGTATCAGACTAGCCTGTGGGACTCAAGATAATATTTGCCTTAGTAAAACAAGAGTGTGACCATGAATTAATTGGGTTTGTTTATCATTTGATAAATTGTAATACACCATGTTACGTTGTTTTCCTAAAAGTCTAGCTAATAATCCCTTTTTTACTTCCAGTGATTTTGGAGTTGTGGGTTGTTGGAGCTTTTTTAGCATCTCTTTTGGCTCACAATCTTTAAAAATAAAAACATTATCACCCAGCTGTACAGTGTCTGTACAGAGATCCAAAGAGTCTTGAGAAACCTAGTCAGGGTAGCTAGCTAAGTCGGTTACTTGACAACGGATAGCATCTTTTTATTACTCCTTTTGTAACTCCTCTCACTCAGAATTCATCATCTTTTCAGTGAGAGACTCTATAAGATTATTTTTCATCATTGTCAGAGTATATAAGAGAAACTTTCTGAGCAGCTCTTCACAGTTCTGGGAGAACTCTTCTTCTCCCATGCACACTGCAATTAAATATCAAAATGAAAATTACATTAACAGTTTTGTGGTTGGTTTGTTTGTTGTTTTTTTTTTTAAATCAAACGGAAACCAGTAATTCCAGTCATGCTGCCCTGCTTTATGCAATATAAACAACTAATGAAAAGAAAAGATGGTGTTTTATGGGCAAATTGTGCAACCATTTCCTATAAATTGTTAACAGTGATACCAGTGTCGGTTTGGGAAGAAAACAAAAACTAAGAAATACATTCATTTTTGCATTAGAATGTATTCACCATTAAGTTTTTCATATAAATTATTTTTTAAAAATTTGTTCAATGTCTCAGCATGATTTATGTCACAGAAACAACTATGAGAAAGTAAAGCACAATAATATAGCAATTTTCTTTTTTAGCTGAGTAGTAGTAGTAGGTAGATCCTCACATGTTTTCACACTTTATCTTCCTTGGGACACAGCACATGTAGGGGAAGACGGTATATAAAGGGAAACACGTGACATGTCTTATTTGCATTACATTTATATGCAAAATTCATTTTTAGAGCTTCCAACATTTCTTATGGAGACTGAAGCTCCCCTTGTGCAAGGATACCGGCAGCTCGTAATAGCTCCAACAATTCATCACAAATTGCTGCTTGCCATAGCAATTGCAGTTTTAAAACAGAAACAACGGTCAATCTTCGTCTTTCTTACAGAAAAGGATACATAACAGATTTATCACCTGTGTATTGTCCCTTTTTCTAGTAATTGTCACGGTTTTGGTGCATTTTAAGCAGAAAACAATTTGTAGCTGAACAGTCTCAATTAAAATACACAGAGTAACAAACATGCAGACTAGTCTCTAAACCTTTCAAATCTGTTACGAGAAGTATAATATTGTACCGGTTCTAGACTAATGGACTACCAGCATTCAGTTCACAGAAAAAAACCCACACACTAAGGCCCACCTTACTGTGCTGTCTGTCCTTAATTCCCATTTAAGCATCTCAGCTACAATACAGTGCTGCTTAATAACAAGAGATATTTTCACATAGAAACGCACAGATTTTCATTTAGTATAATATTCAGAAATAGCTGCTTTTAAAGATGCACTTGATAGTCTTTTCAGTACTATTCTACAGACTTAGCTTAACATATTAAAAGGATTCTCATACACAAAAGATGGAATACAAAACATCAGCACACTATTCATAGACATACTGCTTTTTAGACTTAAAATGCCTGCAGCACCAATATACTGTACATTTA
Organism: Gavia stellata; assembly: GCF_030936135.1. Lineage (NCBI taxonomy): Eukaryota > Metazoa > Chordata > Aves > Gaviiformes > Gaviidae > Gavia > Gavia stellata. The sequence continues at coordinate 57,530,185 of NC_082594.1, forward strand.
GTAGAAGTAAATTTACCTTATCCCAATAGCAAGTCAAATCCTGAACATGAAGAATGGCATTCTCATTATTACTACGCAGTTGTGGCTGGAAGTGTGAGACCTCATCAAGTATTAGAAAGTTCTGCAACAAAAGAAAAGCACAGGATATTGCCTAATGTGAGACTGAGAATGGGAAAGGATACCAAGCATATGTTTTTAGAACCAGCATACAGAACATTAATTATGGGCCAGGGGGGAAAAACAACCACAAACTGCTCAAGGAATTACATTTCCAAAGCAATGCTCATCTCCTACAACAGTGTACCTCTAACTAGCTACCTGTGTCCCCTGCCCCCCTCCCCCCCCCAAAAAAAACCAACAACCAAACACAAAAGTGCAGATTTAATAGCATAAAAGTACTACAGGACTCTAACCACCACCTGCTCAATAAAACAGAATTTCTGAAGCAAATGGACCTTAAGAACCTACCCAGTCTTTTCCTTGAAACACTGACAAATCTTAGATTTGTTTGACTCCCTCTTCCCATGCAGAAGAGGTGAAACCCTCACTGCAACACCTTATCATTCCACTGCTTTGATGGTAAAGGCTTATGTTGTTTCGCTCGGAGGAACAATGAGGACACAGTAAGAAGCTGTCCACTGTCCCTATTAACCATTCAAGTGACAAAACGGCTGCAGAACACTATCTGAACCTCTCCTCCTTTTGAAGTCCAGGGCATTAACAAAAAAAAGTTGCTTACACCTGTGTAACTGGTTTATTGCACTTTCACTACTGTACTTCTACATTATATGCCAGTCAGAGAACCTTTCCTTCAAGTTGCATAAACGTGCACTTTTGTACCACAGCCACACTTCTAGCACAGCTTGCCTGATGCTAGATTATAAATAGCTCAAACGCATTTAGAAAGGAAAGGGGCAAATTCTAAAGCAAACTTTCAAGGATAACAGTTACCACAATTTTAAGACAAAACCAGACAAATCCTATTATGCTTTGAATCACAGAGCATAAAGACCTTAAATAGGCTCTAACAGACAATATTTTGAGAAAAGAAGGAAGGTCTTGATCTTAGAAGCCAAGACTGAGCTAACAGTTTGCAGATGTGAGATAGCTGCTGAAGACTTACAGAAGTTAGTAACTAAAAGGAAGCAGGAGGAGGATGCCAGGAGCCATGGGAGGGCAGGAAGAGTACTGCTGGGTGTTAAGAGGCACAGAGGTACTGCTCAAACTCCAGCTGGCAGGTATTGCTTTAGAGAGCGGTGAGAAGTCAAACGTTTTAATGCAGCAGCCTACAAACTCAATGCACACATACATATATCTCCACCAAAAGGCCAAAGTGCAAAGCCACACATGCCTGAGCTCTCTGGCCAGGTGAGTATTGCTAAGCACTGTTTTGGATAGGCAGGCCCAAACGGGTAAGTGTGTAAGAGAAAACTAGGGATAAGAGAGCGGTAGGCAGGGAAAGAAATTCCAGACACAGCCTAAATCAGTACTACGGTGTGTGGCTTGAGAAAAGACCCCAAAAGTGTGATTTGGATTTAGATGATGGCTGAAATACCACAGCAATTATAAGCAAGGAATCAATCTCTCATTGTTTCTGCATTTACCAGGAATTTCTATTCTAGCAGTAGCATTCATCCCAGGCATAAATCCTAGCTAGACATTTAACTCAAAAGTGTTACAGTATCACATATGGAAGACTTCAAATAAAACTAGTACAAATGAAGAAAAAAGTTATATGGTTAATACCATGAATTTTAAACAGTGGGGGAAAAAAAATCAACACTAGAAATAAAACTTTCAAATGCAATAAATAACTTAAGGCTTAGAGACTCTGAGTTATCTTAAAACATTCTTCCATTCTTTTTGTACTTAATAATCTTCCATGCAGAGAAAAATAAAGTTGCTACCATCCACAGGTTGCTGAGAAGCAAACATTAGGTTGAGATATGACTGTGTCCTTGAAAGAGAAACCACCATCTTTTGTACCCAGCTGAAACTTACACTCTTTTCTGTTTGCCAAAATAACCCTCTGAAAAACAACCACTCTCGCTTTGTTTCACAAGGGATCCTTGAGCGTATTGCTCTATCACAAAAGCGTGAATGAGCTTCAAGAAGAGATGCAGACCACCTCTCAGATGTGTAGCTAGGGTGAGGGGAAAAGAGAGCTTAGGTGAAAAACACAATAAGGAGACCACTATTCTTTCTGCCACACAGTTCTTACATACGTATATATTAATATGGAGGAAAGGCTACTACTTCCCATCTGACTATCGTTCTTTATTGTCACATGAAGCATAGCATTATCTCCTGCTTCCTTCTCTCTCTCTGAGTGTACTTTGAGACCAGTGCAGAAACATTACTTGTTCTACAAAACCTAAAAGAAAGAACCTCCTAAAAAAAAAAAATTAAAATACATTTCCAGTGTTGCCCAAATATACCTAGCCATCGTCTTAATCATTTTTTCTGTATTTCCTACTCTCATCTCCTAATTCCTTTCCACTTATTTACATTTCGGTAACACATCTTTGGTCAGGCAGCATCTCGTCATTCAGTAGCAAAACGTCCTGAAACAGTTTGGGAAATGGAAGCTAAGAAGTTGGTGACGGCATCAAGGACGCTACAGATTCATTATGACAATTCTTTGCCCAATGAACCTCGATTCTGGAGCTGGTTTCCACAAGCCACCCTTAAGGAATCATAAGTGCAAGGGAGTTGGAGCCAGCTGTCAGAAGCAAAATAATGTGACCACTAGGATATGCTGGAAACAGAGACGAGAAAAAAACAAAAGGAACAAATCGTCACTGCCTCTGCCCAAGTGCCATTCTCATGTTCCTAACACACCTTTTTCAGCCACCCATGTCTCTCAACCTGCACAGCTTGAAAGATCCCTTGAAAGAGCACTGCCCTGCAGCTGAACACAGGGTATTTGAGAGTACAGAAAAGACAGTGTGCAACATCCAGGATCCCAAGCACTTATTTCCCCTCCCACAGTGTAGTTTAAGCAGTAATAATAAATGTTAATGCCTACAATATTGCTGTGGTCATGATTTTCACACATTAACCTTTTCTATCTCCATTTGCATCAACTTTTACAAAATGCTTCTCTGAAGTGCAAAGATTACCTGTTTAATACATAGGTTTTTGTGCAGGCTTAGTACAGATAGAAAATCTATCAACAAAAAAACTGATTTATTATATGCACATGGAGAAGAAAATAAAATAGGAGATTTTCAGCTACTGTCATCAACAAATGGCATAGTGACACTATGCAAAGCCATACGATTACATCTAAAGTGTTTGTTTTCCCTATTCTAGACTAGATTAACCTGGGTTTTTTGCAAAATTGAGTTCTAAAATCGCTGGCATGCTTTAATTCTGTATTTCAATAACCTGACAATTTGGGATTTTTGACGTTTTAAATTCAAAATGCATTTTGCATTTAAGTAATTCGCTCTTGCAGTTTATGCTAAAGTACTGGTGCATATAGCAAACATGACTATTTTATTCACAACACACACTAAACACAGCAAACCAAACAAAATAAAGTCTATCTGCCAAAACCAGCAGCATTGCTGATGTTCATCCTTACTGAATTTGAGTCTTCACTCCAGTATTGAAAGCAGCCACAAGACACCAGCTAGGGCTCACACCTGTCCTCCACAGCTGACAGGGTAGTGCAGTGCACATGGAATATGAATACGAATCCTACAGCTCCCATCTGCCTGCTTTGTCCTCCAACTCCCAATCCCAACGTATCTGCATATCTGTGCATGTGTTCCTCTCACTTCAAAAATGCCTACAACACCTCTTTGCACATACACTTTTCTCCTGCATTTCAGCGGGCCCTACAGTGCATGTCATGTTTTTGCACATGCATACACAGCAACACATTCAGTCTTCAAAATAAGTTATTTCATTAAAAATCCCAAACTACAAAACTAAAATAAGGCTGCTTTTTTCGGTGACATTAAAACAATGTTAGAATAAGAGAAGAAATCCACATACCATTCAAATTAATAACCATACCTTGATTCGCCGTATGCTAACCACTGCCTCGGACACTCTCTCAACAGCCGCAGGGAAGAACAGAGTTACTGTCAGTCTTACTGCACCATACAGGGACACTGCAACAAACACCCGACTTGCAGAGATAACATTGCCAAGTAGTACATATGCCATGAAAGTCATGAACACTGTTATTTTGCTTGCCACAAAGAAAGAAGCTAAGTTCAGTCCTCGAAGGTAGGAGCTTTTCATAACCATGGCAATCTCCTTCCTAAAAATGCAAAATATAAACAATCACATCAATCTCTCTCATTACAGTTGCCCTCAACAATAGGATGAGGGAAACCCACTCTCAGGATTTTACTTTTATAACCTTTCTCCTCCCTTCACACCACCCCAACTCATATGTAAAGAACTGTAAAGACCATATGTTATACGGTAAATAACAAAACAGAATTTAAAGGGCTCAGAAGCTGAGTGGGGAAAATTATTACATTTAGTATCTTAGTAGCTATAGAAAATAATTATTTTTCAGAGATAGAAAACCAAAATACTCTTTTATTTTGCTTTGACAGACTAGTACTTTAATTCAGATTCTAATCTGCTTTGAATCTTTGTGGGTTGCGTACAAGAGCAAAGAGGAAAAAACCTCTGTATAAAGGTCGAGCACCCACAAACTCCTTATCCTTCCAATATCAAAATCCAGTAGAGTTCAGTCACACTCCTGATAAGATCAACACATACTCTGCAGTTGAAAAAACAGGGCAACTTGCAAAAGATCAAGAGTTCACCCATGGCCCAAGTATCTACCATTATTAAGCTGCTGCTCCTCAAGCTGGACCACAGGATTTGCAGTAGTTCCTTTGATCTCAGTCTAAATCCTTCCTGATTTGGACCCTGCTCCTGGCTTCTTTTGCTCTAGGAATTCTGGTTCATAATTCAGAAAATACTGATCTGTGAGGCCAATTGTTCTGCCAGCCATTAAATAGTGATTGAAGTACTGCACAGACACTTAAGTCTCCCTCCAGTAACCAAAAAGCTGCTGAAGAATATGTTCTCCATTTCCACTTCAGTTAAATTTCAGTTTCCACTTCTAAATGACTCATCAAGTCCAATCCTCAAAGTGTTACTGCATTATCTACAACGTGGATGCCATGAGGCTTAACTTATTAAAAAAATAGTTTTTCTTTATGAAGAAAACCATAACAACTTACTCCTTCCCCATATATTCTAATCTTATCTGCTTGAAATAATATAGAATATAAAATCCTGAAACAATTCCTAATGTCTCTTCCCAAATATTCTGGCAATTCTCAGGGAAAATCTTCATCATTTTGATTACCTTCCGCTTGGAACTAAATACTAAGATTAGAAACTCAAGTTATGATTATACAATTTTAAGTAAATTTAGTCCTCACTTGATAGAAGGATGTAGGATGTGCTACTGGAAAACTAGTTAAGCAACTTTCCCACTATACTTGCCAAATTGGCTGAATTGACAGACTTTCAAAGAGTTTCAAAGACTTACTTTTCAGCTTAAGGGCTCACAGTCTCTGATCTCCTCCAGAGTACAGTGAAAGAACATTTGTATGTAAACTATTTGAATTGGGTCTAATTCAATTACTTCTACAATCCTGGATGAAACTCTTTTCCCACCCTCTAATAATCCTTAATAATCCTCTCACTATCTGTGGATAATCAGCCAGTTCTTTGTGCTACTCTCCATAAATATCAGATAAATTACAGCCTACCCGCAGGCTGTATATAATATACTACACTGTCTTAAGGCATGGAGTTATATAAAAGGAAACTAATACGGACAGCCACAGGAAAAAAAAGAGCAACAGAGGAGTTCAAATGTCATCTTAGCAACTGTCAAGGGCCACTGTGGAAATACTGGGCAATAAATCACCTGGCTGAATTTAAGACTTCTAACTACAGTTTTCCACAGCTCAGTTAAAGAAAAGAAAGAGGGCTCAAGATGGGTTTTGGAAGAGCTTATTTCTCTCCATCATTAAAAAGGAAGCCTCTAATCCTAATAAGGTGTTGAACTTGGAAATCTAAAGTTTAGTGATGTGAATATGCCCATTGAGGAAGCTGTCAATAAAGAAATATCCTCTCTGGCTCCACACAGGAGAGAAAAGCTTTCAATCAAGAACATTCAATCAGCACAGGATCCTATAATCTGAAGGACGAAAGGATTATGTGCGCGGGAAGAAATGTCTCAGGGAACATTAGCAAGTTTGCAAGCCTGCAAATGGATGTAAAGAAAATTAAAAAAATCCTTTAAAAAAAGGAATTCCAAATTAAAAAATTCTAAAAAATAAAAAAAAAATAAAAAAAAAAAAAATCAGAGAATCTACAGCCGGATAACAACCTTCTACTTATGTGCTGCTGAGGGACATAACATGAAAATTAAATTACGAGAAATATGCACCTGAACTCCTACAGTTATCCTTTAGCACTGAATGTTCTTATACTGTCAAGTAAAAGTCCAAATATTGATTGAAAATAGAATTTATGAATAAATTTTAATCAGATGCTGACAGACTTCTGAAATGAAATGTCTTAGGATACCAAACTCAGCTGACCTTGCCATTTGATCAACTACAGAATTTCTAAGCTGCTGTCTTTCTCCCCTCCACCCTTCCCAGATGGCTTGAGCAATACTTCAAAACGCAGAAAGGGAAGCAGAGTACTACCTGAGGTTGCTATCATTTAGGACAGAAAGTCAGATTACATATATTTCTCAGAAGGGAAATGTCTGCTTATTGGTTCCTTGCTATTAGTTGACAGAACTGTGAGGATGAAATTGTTCAATTACAACTACTACATTTTATTAGTTGCTGTTTTTAAATACAACTGTAAAACGAAGCATAAAACCCCCAGAATTTATAAATATCGAAGGGTTTTTTTCTTTTTCTGTCCCCTTCAGATATATTTAATTCCTTCACTCTTGCTATAGAAAGTTTAAATAAAAGCCAAAGAAATTCAAGTAAACTGCACTTTAAAGCACAAAATAATGCACTTATTGACATGTAAAAAACTGGAAACAGTTATAGATCATACACCAAGCTCTATCTTTCCAGGATTACCTTCTTAAACCATTCACAAGTTCCGCAAATGATTTTTCCCAAGCGTACATCTTTATTATCTTCATACCACTTATGACTTCATTCATGGTCCTAATCCTGACGTCTGTTAAGGCAGCTGTCTTGCTTCTGTAAATAGCATAAAGTAAAAATTCTCAGATTCTCAAAAGAAGAGAGACTATTTACAATCGCGTAACATATTAATGAAGTTTTTGCTTTTACTTGTAAAGAGGATTCGTATAATTGTAATTGCATTAAAGGGTCTTCCTAAAACAGAATCTTAAAGCTGACACAGAGCAGACAGACTTGGTATGTCTGTATTCCTGGTATTGCCTATTTTCAGGGAACTGTGAGTTGATTCAATGTTCAGAATTATATGTCAGCTTGCACAAACACATGGTATTCCTTAAACAACATATTTGTGTACAAAAAACCCCCTCAATTAAAAAATTAGAAATATTAAATTTAGAACTAAACAAAATTCAGAAAATTACTTTTAAAAATGGGTTTGAAATGCCAAAATAACAATCCTTCTCATAAGGCTCTTTTGATTTTGTTAAAGAAACTGGCCTCCATTTTTGTCTTTGTGAGATTAACTCTAGTTGAAGCAAAGATTACTTAGTAACAGTACATAAGCTGTAACTTAGGACAGCTAATCTAGATATTTGTTTAATAAATAAATATTATTTAAGCATTAATTGTAATTAACACTAAAGTAAATATATTTATTTTAGTCCCACATTATGTTTGCACTGATGAACAAACTGGAAATATATATATAAAATTAAATAATAAAGTCACAGTTTTAATTAGGGAAAAAAGCATTGAAAATTAGAAGCCATGTAATGAATGCATAAACCATGCTAATAAAGCCTATTACAATTCTGAATTCATTCATGTAGACAAACCTACTTCGCACATAGTGAGCTACGGTAGGCCTTATTTTGATAAAAAATACCTTTTTTATTTTTGTATATACCAATGAAAGTTAAGATTCAGAGATCATATTTAAAAAACAAAACAAACAAACAAAAAAACCCCAACCCCAAGCTCCTTAGAAGGGGTGGTTGGGTTTTGTCAGCTTAACCTGCCCCCTGTAACATTTCTCTGATGCTCTGGAAGAAATAGCCATGTTTAAAGCACTTAAGTAGAAAGAATTTCAGGCACCTGCTTGTCATTTAAAAAAAAAAAAACTTCTCAGCACCAGTGTTCCATCAATGGCTCAAGCAGGGTATTAAGAAATATTTATACAAGAAAACTGACCAAAAAAATCTAGGAACTTCTCCCTAATACAATCAAGGCTTCTTATTAAGACTGAGGAAGATAGCTTAGCCTAAACCAACTGTACTGACATAGAACGAGTTTATCTTTGCTAAGTCCTCTCCTCCTTTTTCAGAAAAACATTAAAGACAAACAGTTCCTCAAAGAATGTGAGAGCTCATCCTTTCTTCCCATATACACACCACCACTGCAAAAGGCAAAATTTAGAATGTGGTGTTCATGTCTCTGCAGCAGCAAACAAGAATTCTCACCTGCAATCTTTTGAAACAGTCACCAACCTAACTTCCAGGCTTGGTCTCCAGATAACAGAAGGTTGAAGATGTTTCAAAATAATAAAGTTAATGGAGGTTTCTTTTTTAAATGGTGTGAATCAAAAAGGCTCTAGTTCTCATAAACCAATTTTTCAGTTTCCCCACTGAAATGTTATCATAGTAACCATCCTCTTTCAAATTGCTTTAAAATGTTCTAGAGTTTGCGGGGGAGGGGTATTTTTCTTTGTTTTAAGTTACACTCCTTTACATTGAAAAAAGCATATTTTGTACATACATACATACCAGAAGCTACAGTCTCAGAGATATTATATAATGGTTTAAAGCACACAGACTTCCAGTGCACTGATGGCAATTTACAGCAGAGGAAGACATGTCCCCAGTTTTAAAAATATTAAGTTCAGAGTACATGCAGATCAGGACAACTGGGAAACCCATGCTCACACAGCATGCTTAAGAGCACAATAGGAAAGGACCTGATAATTCTTCAAGTGTCTGAGAAGTCCCCTCTATGATACTAATAACCATTCTAAGTTAAGCAAGCTGCAGGATTCCTTTTTGCTTTCATGAGGCGTATTTGGTGGGTTTTAATCATATCTGACACAACAGTTCCACATAGTTTTTCTCTTAAAAAAAATTAAAAAGGCTTTAAATGAGAATATTACAGTTGCATGGCTAAGCAGGGAAAGGGTTGAGCTCTTGTGAATAAATATATATAAAATGGTCTTCAGTCCAATAATCGAACTATTTCTCAAATAATATATTAGGTCATGTGTATTTTGTAAAACTTGTAGTACTTGTGCAGGTAAAAGCAATACTGCATAATACAGTGTATACCATTCTACACGATATTGAGTCCATTTCTGCAAACTCCTACAGCATGGAAGCCAATGCCTGCATCATAAACTGGTGCGCGTATCTATGTTTACAAGACTGGGTCACAAGTATAATGCTGAATAATAGCACAAATTAGCTGCCACACTGAGCGTGCCTTGATTTTAGCAAAAGCTTTAATCCTTAAATTACTTCCTCATAGGCCGACTTCCTTAAATCTATGCAGATTCCCAGCAATTGCCATGTGAACACACTCATCATTACAGAGCTGCAATCCATTTCAGTTTTTCCTTTAACTCCTTCTGTTCACTGCACATTTCTATGCACAAATACAAAGATCTGTGCACACGTAGACAAGCAAAAGTTTTTCTGGTTAAGAAATGCTTTCCCTTGCACTGCATCCAAATAAGTGGCTGTTAATGAATGGGGGAAAAACCCAAACAACGTTACGTTGCCACTGATTAACTTTTAAAATACATACCTTCAAGACGACATTTTTGTCACCCTGTTGTCTGACCCTGGACAAGTCCCTTAATCTCTTTGTGCCTCAGCTTCCCATCTGTAAAATGGGAAATTTGCTTGCCACAATGGATAAGGCACTAGTTAAGTGCTAAGTTTTTTAACTATTGACTCAGAGCTCAAAACCCCAAAAACTTAAAACTCAAAAAACACAACAGTGAAGTAGCTTGATACTTACGCATGTATATTACACATGCATTGAAAACTCACATGTAAGAATATATTGGAAGTGTTCTACAAACAGGTTTTATCATAAAAAACCCCTAAGATTTTGACAGAGAACACTGAATGGCTCATTACTTGCGAAATAGCATGTGAGCATAATAACTGAAGACTATCACAGTGGTTACAAATAGAAGGAAGTCTATGAGTTGGTCTCATTTTGTAATTCTTAGCTCTCTCTTCATACCTAGCCATGCAACGGCAATGCCAGTCTCAAGACCTCTGGAAAACTTGTCTTAAAATACAACTTGAAAGCAACAGTAACTCACTAAAAAAAAGTTTTACTTATCCAAAGAGCTAGAAGGAACCCCTTCACCCTGAATAAAAATGCAACAAAAGTGCATAACGCTAATAAGCATATGCGTACACAGTAAAGGAACACAAAAATATTCCCATTTAGATGCAAAAGCCATTTATAAACTCATGATGCAAGTTGAGCATGATTAATGACACAAGAAAAAGAAAGTTAGGAAGCAAGAACATTGAAGATAATTCAATATTCCCACCTGAGGCAAGTCTATTTTTTTAGGAGGAAGTCACAGAAAACCAAATTAAATTTGTCTGATAATGGAAAATTACCGCAAACTCATTTTATATTTCTGCAGCTTAGAACCTTACAGTTAGAAACCTCATAGCTGGCATAAAACCCACCATCATAATTTTCTTCTTCCTTTCTGTCTCAGTTCCTTCCCCTTTTCCCTCTCTGCATCTTTGTCTTGGAGGAGAGAGAGCAACATCTTTGAAAACAAAACCTTCAGAGCTTTCTGCTCAACTCCTGTATCACCCCAGTATGTCAAACTTATGGCAGCACTGACAGTATTGCCTTTGTAGTAACCACTCCCTAAGCATCAATACACGAAGGCAAAGCTCAAGGAGTTACAACAATTCTACGCCAAGATCTACAGTAAGGTCACTACAGAAGCAGCCCAACTCTTTTAATATACTGGACAGCTAATGAGTAGCAGATATTTTTAGCATGTCTGGAAGACAGACCACTTCAAGTCCCTAAACAGGAATTCAGAAATCTCACATTAGTGACTATGAAAAACATTGGCAAAGATAAAAGACCACGCAAAAAACCTCACCAGACAGAAGCTGATCTCAGAGCAGCACTCCACTTCCATCCAGTATGCTCATTTTAAAACCCAGGACAGAAAATACCTATAACCCAACATGTGCAACCTTACCTTAGGGAAGAAAAAAGCCTCCCGATACAGGTCTGGACAGGAAGAAGAATAATCAGAACTGCCATTCCTGCAAGACACGATGGGCCTATCTCCATCCAGAGAAGTACTGTTACTGCTACAGCTTGAATTGGTCCAGCCCACAAGAAGTGCAAGAAAATCGTTACCTAGGCAAACAGTTAAGAAACAAAAATTAGCTTTTGGTCTTAGCTAAAAAATTAAACTGTAATAACACAAAGTTGAGAAAGCACCTGTGCCTGCAGCAGGTACTGTGGCATCCAGTGAGAATTCTGCACCAGATTCAGAGACCTAAATGTACACAGAGGTGCCTAACCTCCAGAAAGTAAGCAAATTACCACACTGATTTTGTTTTCTCTTCATGCACCAACATTTCTCTGAGCTTAGGAAAACAGCAGGAAAACATTTGGGGGGGGGAGGGAAAGTACGTTTTCCTCCCATATTTTAAAAGAATATTTCTCTTCCAATGATGTTTGAGAAACAACTAGAAGAAGTCTTCATAAGAAGCACTTAACCACCAGTTGTAAACGAAAACTTCGTAACTCAAACCCCACAATTTCTTCAGCCCCTTGGAAAGATCTGTAATACTTCTTACCTGATCAAATTTGTTCACATCATTTGACAGAAGATTTACTATTTGACCAGTGGTAGTTTTTGCCATAGCTATGTTACTGAGACGAAGTGCCTAAAAAAGTCAGAACAGTCTCAAATTGTCACAGCTTACAGAGCACAGTACACCTACACACAGAAGACTCAATACACAAATACAACACCGGGGCAAAAGCTGAGGGCACATCTCAGCTTTTGCCTTAGAGTATCTGGGCACAGTTCAAGAACCTTAGATAGTATGTGGGTTAGGTTAAATATTCTGAAGAAAGTCCTAAAGAAGAGAGTATAAAGTCTAGGGAAGGACTGAGAGAACAAAAGTGCCATAACTATCTTCATGTCTGAAGTGATTAAAAATGGGAAAATACCAACACAGCAAGTTATTAAAACTAAACAAAAGAGCCTGTAACTTTTCATTTACATTGCTCTTCCCCACATTATGAGCATCTGTTCAAAACAGCAGCAACAAACTCTACCTGAAGACCAAACTAAAAACAAGATGTTTGGCCAATTGAAAGAATTCTGTTTTGAATGAGGTTCCTGACAGAAGACAAAAAACCCAAGTTATTAATTTTACATTATCAGTTCTTGCTAACACTGCAAACTGTGCTTTCTGTCTTTGCAAATCAGAGTTAATATCCCTTTACAAATTAATAAATATTTCCCTTCTTAATAACTTTTGTAAAATCATAAGATTTCCGAATTACATAAAATCATAAGATTTCCGAATTACATTAAATGAAGTTTAGCACATGCTATGAAAAGCAACAAGAGTAAATATCAAGTATTTTTACAGGTTGATAAATAAGTTAATCAGTAGAAAATCGTATGTGATTATAAAATACCCCCCAAAAAATCACATCTGGAAATATGCAGTCTGAACATTACTGCAAAGATCCAAACTGAACTAGCTCAAAGATGCAGATAATAGACCCTGCTTCCTTCTACACCTGCTAGAAAGAAAACACAGTTTTGCAGCACAAGTAAAAAAATATACAAAACATGTTACACGTTTTCCTGGAACAGGAATAGTTCACTCCTCAGAAACACTTCGCACTTTTAGGTGGTGCACATCTACTTCTCCCCCTCCAAACAGTTATTATTAGTATTCCTTTTCGATCAATAACCTAACCTGAAAAGCACTGTTTCCAAAATATTGTTCCAGTATTTTAAATCAGGTGCAAGAACATCAAAGTACTATTCAAAGCATCATTCCAAACAAAGTGCCTTACGTTTCTTGGACCTCACTGTTGGGTTACAAAGGTATTAATCACAGAGAGAATCCCAACCCTAACTTCACTGAAACCAGCAGGCAGAAACATTTAAAACTCCACAACGAAATTCCTCTGATATTCCAATAATAAATCTAGAATACTGGGTATATGAGAGACGAGATTTAGTTATTTGAGAAAATCATTACTTCATTCCCTGTCTTAAGCCGTTTACCTCCTATACATCTGAAATCCCTCGCAAAGCTGCCTGCAGGTAATGAAGCCACAGCACATCCACGTTTCTATGATGTTTACTCCACACCACAGATCAAGGTTGATAAGCTCCTAGAAAAGCTGTTAGATATCTATAGACCATAATAATAGGAGTTCAAGTGATGCGTGTTTGAAGAAGTTGCCCACCAGGGTGTGTTTAGAGCACCTACTGCTACTTACTCCTTTACAACATAGACATCTCAGCTATTTGAGGTCCACCTGAGCCACCCAGAAGAACATGGCACTGGTGTCTTGCTAGTGGCCCGTGCCCTGGGTCTGTCTCGGACCTGCCATCTGAATCACCTTTCCAACCTCTTCCTAGCTATTTCAGACACAGGCAGCAAAAACAGTTTCAAGATGTGCTAGCCCAGTTCATTTTGACCAAGACAGTCTCAGGAGGAACCACGCAAGCATCTGAGCCAAAAGGAGGGCGCTCGTCTATGACTGATTTGTCTTCTCAGGGAAGAGACAGCCGCTCCCATCGTCAGTGCCAATGCGATTTCAGTCTTTTCTTCCCTTCCTGCTTCAAAACTACATCTGAAGTAGCACTGTTTTTTGATTTTTTTAATTTTTTTTTTTTTTTTAAGTGAAGTAAGCCTTACATTTTCCTGGCTGAATGGACCTGTCTAGACTGCAAAGTATACAGAAGGAAATGGAAAAATTGGGCACAAAGCAGCAGTTTTACTTATATAGCCAATTTCTACCAAAAAGTCCTATTTTGGTGCTTTCCCTTTCTACTAAATCCGAAACACAGCACCATACGAGCCGCTACAGAGAAAATTAACTCTATCCCAGCCAAAGTCAGTACACTGTGCCTTTAAATACTGCTTTGACCATAACATTTATAAATTCACTCCAAAGGTAAGAAATACTACTGAAGATTATCTAGAGCCACACACCTTTCTAAAAAACAACTATAGTTTGAATTTACATTTTATTTTACATTTGCCAATTATCATTTTCTGTCCATAAATTTTCCGTACAGTTGTATTTCCCAGCAAGCACTCTTTCTCAAGGAAAATAGGTTTTAATTATATGAACTAATGAGAGCAGCTTGTATGCTTGATGTCTTAGGTTAAACTTTTTTTCTTCCCCCAGCTGTAAATGGACAGGCCCAATTTCAACTCTTTAACCACAAATTGCCTTCTGTACTCCCATCTTAGTGTTTTAATCTCTTCCTGCCCCAAATAGTTAATTCAAAAGCATATTAAAAAGGGAGAACTGAGAATAGAAAGGAATAATATAATTGTTCAGTCAAATAACTCCTGGCACCTTTTTGGCAGCTTTCTGTCTCAACTCCACAGCTTAAACTGCTTTAGTTTATTCTGAACCTCAAAGAACTTCTAAAAGTTAAGTCTTCAAGGGAAAAAAAAAAAAAAAAAAACCACCAGCCTCCCATAAGTAGCCTTTGGTTTTAAAACATGAGATTGTGAGTCATGAGACAGATTCCGTTTTCATTTTTGTTACAAGCTTCCTGCGTGCATCACTAATACTTCTTACTGATCACAAAACATCCTGGAGTTTGAATACAGGCTTTTTGTAAATGAGATTTTAACTTTCCAGGAAATAAAAAAGGGTCTGAAACTTGAGAATTATGAGCATTTGAAGTTCTCTATTAAGGATGCTTTCTCATCCAACCCACTCATCCTTGCAAATCCAAGTTTTTATTTACTACAGGAATTAACGAACACTGCAAAAGTGCTGGTAAATTAGCATCCAGATTCTTTCAAAAGCATATATGAGGATAAAGAGAAAGTATGACCTATCTATAAGCCTCAGATAATGAAGACAAATGATTAGAAAGGTTTATCAATGTTCTGCTGTGACCTCAGCCTTCACCCTCAGGAGTAAACATTTATGAGATGAGGGGAGATTAATTTTCCATTTAATCACATCTCTAGAAATAAGGGTGCACATTATGAACATTTCTCTTCCAAGCTTCTAAGCTAATATCAACACAGCAACAAACAACATCACTATATACATATTTCATGAATTTCAAACTGTGTTATGATAATCAGTTTAGTAAATTAATACCTTAGAGAGATGTTTATGTACAAGAAAGCAGTGTGCCATGTTAGAGCCAAGTTCCCAGAGGATAATTTCCAAGGTATCAGAAGAGGGAGGAGAATAAATATGTGCATGAAAAGCAATCAACACTTACAATGGGGCCATTTTTACTCTCCTCACTTTATTGCTTCGCCCAAAACCTTTGCATGAGCTATACCAGTAGTACAAGCATTTGCCTTAAGTGGATGGTACCTATGTTTAATCATTAAAATAACATGGATTTCTTTACATTCTGAAGAAACTCTATAGTCCTGATCCTTCAATTAAACTTCTTTGTTGAGGTAAGAACTGGCAGGTCACTATTTAGCAGCACTAAAGGTAGAAAGATAGGGCATTTTCCTTTCCAGCATCCCCAGCAGGGACTTCCTGCTTGGAAGCGGAGACGGACTCAATGGTTTGGGTATTGCCAACAGCTTCAGAAGAGGGAAGCAGACATTTACAATTGGGTTGCTTGCTCCCCAGAGCACACCAAGGCCAGCATTTCATCCTGGATGTCCCTCAAGTCCTTCCTGCAGGTAACAGCCACAGCTTCTCTTGTTCCACTTTCCATCTGACAGTGGCCTCGGTTCTGTCTGCAGTCAAGGACAGCTATTTCTTGATCAGGGGACACAGACAGCAAAGAAACTACAGCTTACTTCTCACGCTTCATTGGCTGTAGCGAAGGTCTCCAGTGCTCCCACAGTAAAGCCAGTAATTGATATACTAAAAACCGGCTCCATCCTGCCTTTAGGATTCAGCTTGACTCCTCTGCCCACTCCTCTCTCTCTTCCCCGCCAAGCAGGAGGGATGCTGAAGGGACCGGCCTGTGCAGACGCCGAGCACCCCCGCCAGCCTGGAGGGGGCAGCAGCAGCGTCGCAGTACTGCTGCCTCTCCCTGAACCAAGCTGAGGGATGCCCCGGGAGAGGGGGGCAGCCCCCCTGACCCCCAGGGGAGGCAGCTCACTAGCTCTACAGCACTGCCGCAAGAAAACATAAATAAATCCCACCATTAACCACAACAGGGCCGGGGGGTGGGAACTGGACAGTGAAGCAATTCCCAGGCAATGGGGAGGGCTGAAGCAGGTGGTGACAGCCAAGCATAACGTCCTCCCCGGGGACCAAACTGCAGGGCTGGGTAACTGCCAGCATCCCCGGGGAGCTCTGCCCCTCTCCTGCTGTATGCTGACGGCCTCTTACCGCTCCAGCACACAGCCCTTGCACCAGCAATGGGGGGGCATGAGCGACGGCACGAGCAGGTGGAAATCAGCAGCTCCTCCAGGGCTTTAGGGCTATTTAATTCACCACCTTCACTAGGAGGACTGAAGCTGTCGCTCAGACTCCGTATTACCAAAGAGAGAGCAAAAGCACATATATGCGTTTAAGGTCTCATACATATTAGTTTGCATTACATTTCTACAAATGAGTAACTTCAATGGAATTGCAAGCATGAACATAACAAATAACTGTATTTTTAAACCCCTCTAATGAAATAGCTGTCAAATGCCAAAAATACCTGTAAACAGGTTTGCTTACCTTCCGATAAATCATATGGCACATAGCTACCCTCAGCTTCATGCCAGCCCGCTGTACATGATAGAAGTATAAGTGGTGCATTATAGCTAGAATAAGCGTGCACACAGACAGAGCAGCTGCGTAGCAATATGCAAAATTCAAAGCTACCTCATCTGAGGAATCATAGTTTTCAAAATAATTAATAATTTTTCCCAAAAATATTGGTTGAATTATTTTGAGGGTTTCCTGAAAAAAAAAAGAAGGGAAAAAAGTATGAACAATTTCATACCATACCATGCTACCCAAGTTCATAACCGGGCAAACAAGAGCCAAGTACTGCCACAAGTCACGTTCCCTATTATTTTGTCTTTATTGTGCTCTAAAATGTCAAGTCAATTTTTATGAACACATAATCCAAAAGAAACATGCTCCACATTAAAATTTAGCTGAATCTTTAAAAAGAACTCTCTCAATTACCAATTAAAACTTTGATGTTATAAAAATTGCATGAATATGTATTACACTTCCATTTTTAAAGATGACAGTGTCTCCTTTAAAGGCATTTACATATAGCAAAAAAACCTTTTTCTATGGGGCACCCCACTCAGACACATAAAATACTCCTAAGCCTTACAAAGCAAGTCAACAGCTTCTAATGTCTCATAAACATTGCACTGAAATCAGCTCTCTGTTCCACATACATAATCCCGCAGTTACAACTCAATTTTTCAGTCTCTACAGGGCTGTGGCTCTGTTTTACTTTTTTGAGAGAGTACATGAACATTACGGATTCTCTGAACAGCCCAGCATGAAGTCACAAGTATGCACTGTGCAATTTAAGAGGCCAAGTTTCACACTGCTATTAGCTAAGAAGTGTGTTGTATGACATTTCACACCACTTACCTCAATCATTGTGTAAATTCCAAAAACTAAATAGGATTTCCAGTAACAAAGAACAATGGCTTTTGTTAAATGTGGCATTTTTCCTCTCTTTTTTGCTTTTTGCACCTCTTTATCCCAGTACCTGACAAAAAACCCACAAACATGCTGGAGGACATAAGTAAAACCATAAGGCAATTACCTGGAATAAAATACTTTCAGACTTACAGCCAGATTGCCATGATCACTTTTACACAATTAAAAAAAATATAAAAGAAGTTAACACATAGTCATGTTTTCTCATTCACATAACCACGTTGTACTTAGTATTATAGCCCTATTTGCTCTTTCATAATCACAAACAATTCACCACTGTTGACTACTATCGCTTTTGACATATTTGCAGATGAGGAACCCTTTCTTCCTTTCTTTCTTCTCCTCTCAGTTTAGACAGCCACTCACCTTGGTTAAGAGCCTATTATCATATGATCTCCTGACTATGGACTAAACTGAGACAGCATGGAGTGTCTTTATCTTCTTACAAGCCCTGCACTTCCCCAGAAAGGTTGTGATGCACAACTCTTTCTCATGTCTGGCCCTTTCTTCTTTCCACCACGTGCTTTGATGCAAACGAGCAGATATGGCACAAAAGCACAGGGAACTGTCTGCAGAAGTTTTGTCACTTAACACTCCCCACGTCTCTCTGAAGGCAAAGATTACAGCAGCAGAGTGGCAAAGACCTTTGCATTACTGCGTGCCTGCCCACAAGTAGGATACAATCTGTTCACATCAAAATCAAAGAAAGTAATAACAAGCATGATTTTAACAAGAAAGTTAACAGAACTTAAGCAGAGTTCTTAAAGCACGCTGTTGTCAGGCAGGATACTCTCCTTGCTTCTAGAGGCTAAATATTTTCTGCCAGGCCCTCTGACTTTGCTAGTCTGAGAGCTGAAATGAGTCTAAGGCATGAAAGCCAAATTATTTTGCAACAAGGCACACAAGTTTGAAGCATACAGTATGGATAGCAAAACAAAACTTTTTCATTTTTATCCTCTTTTTTGCTACAAGGATTACAGAGTTATTGTCTAAATGCTTCAGAAGCAGAATTGCAACTGTGTAGATTCTGTGGGGTTTGTTGGCCCAAGAGAAAAGGCTACTTCCTTAGATGGCTATTTATGAATTATATTCTCCGCTTCTTGGCCAAGTACACAAAAAAATTAAAAGCCACTCTTTTTTTGCATGCTGTATTTTCTACCATTTCCTGACTCATGGAAAGTGTGTGCTTTTACTGTAAGAATCACTGGAAAGAGTCCATCTTCCTCCACAGCAAACTCCCTGAACCGCTTCAAGATACATCCGCGGAATTTGGCAAAGCTCTCCAGCTAGCAAGATGTTAAAAGCTGCACTCCTATGAGCTTATCGCTGTCCCTCTTTCTTTAGTGAACTCAGCCAGAGCAGGATGAGGTAGGATCTGGTCATAACCTTTTGTTTTGGCATTCTTTTTTACTTCTTGAGGAATCTCTCATCCCAACCAAACTATTAGGAAAGTTCATTTGCTCTACCTTCAGCGTAAAGGCAAGAAATAGCAAGGCCACACTTTCTTAATACAGGGGCCATCTTTCATTAAGGGACACCTCTTCCTCTAATAATATTTAAGAAAAAGTATTTGAAACAAAAATCTTCTCTATTGCAAGGTTCAAGACAATTTACTTTAACTGTTATTCTTGGGAGGTATTTCACTATTAAAAGAAAAAGAGATAGATCCCCCTGGGTTCATGATGACACATATTGGTACACAGTCCAGTTATTAGTATAACGAAATAAAAACACCTCCTAGACGCAAGCTTTTATATGTCTAAGGCATTTTATCCACTTTGCCAAAGAGTGGCGTATTTTCAACATACATATATTTATATACACACATATATAAAGGGTACACAGCTATCACTTAATTCAGTTTGTGCTCAAAAACAACAAAGAAAAAAACCTGAAACTTCTTCCCTACTTTTGTTAAAAGTTTCCATGGCTATTCTACCACAGACCAGAAGACTCACATTAATTTATTGAGGATTACTGCAGTAACAGTTGACGAAAAGTCTTCTTTTCCAAGCATTCTGCAAAGTGTCATATTAATTATAAATGACATAACGGAAATACTCTAATACATTTTCATTATGTGTAACTCGAAAAAATTAAAATGCTTCCATGGTAAACAAGTTCTAAATATTACTCTTAGCCTTTCAGCATTTTTAACAGTAGACCTTGTTAAACTTTAAAACAACCTCTTTTCATTTTAGAATAGGAATAAAACTCTCACCTTCACCAACAGAAATACAATGAAAGAGAACAATGACTTTTCTCCTTACCACTGCAATTCCTCTCCAAGCTTCTCTGAGGAATCTTCTGGCAGCACTTTATACATATCATCTTCTTCAAGCTTCCGTTTATGGCCAATAATAAATAAGGGATTCAACCACCTATTTAAATAGAAGTTATTAATAAACTGATCAGCAGACCAAAAGAGTAATTTCTTTACATAAATTTAATTCTTTTACCCCTTTCTTCCCTTCTCTTCTCCTGCATCACTCAACATCCACACATTTTACTGCACTTTTCTCTTACCTAATAATTAAGTTATCCCCATTTTACAAATGGGAAAGCATTTCCTAGAGCTGTTTATGTCCCATAGCACCTTACTCTCAGACATCCAGACAGTCAGCACAACTCTTCTTGGCCTTAAGGCAACTATTTTATTACATTTCCTTATATTTATTACTGTTTCCTTACATTTAAGGAAAATCAGCATTTGTTTAAATATTTAGGAAAAAACAGAACTTTATCCAACTATTAAAATATTGACAGAGTTGTAAATAAAATTGTAATACATATTAAAAGACTTTTTTTTTAACTAGCGTGGCTATTCATTTACATGAGGGAAAAAAATAACTGCTGTTCAACTGCCATCTTGACAAATATTAAAAGGTCAGCAATTTAAAGACAACCACTCAAATGTAAAAATAGGTAAATAATGGATTATTACTAGAACTGATCTTAGCCATTTTTGGAAATACAAACAAAAAGCACACTGTCACAGTGTATAGGTTCAAAAAAGGAAAACATTGTCTAACAGCTCAGTTTCCTTAGCAGACAGATTTTTAAAAGCTCACTATTTTATGAGAGTGCTTTCAAAACAAATTCTAATAGCACTACTGTAAGTTTGTTGGCAAAGACAATATTTTCTTAGACCAAATAATACTGTCAGGGAACAGCAAGACTAGCTTTTATGCACCTAGATCCTTCTTCAAGCCTGAAACATCAAGGAGGTCCAAACAGTTTCAGATGTGCTCCACAGAGCAGATGTATGGCAGAAGGCACAGAAGTGATTAAGTTGTTCATGAGATGGAGCAAAAGACAACACCTCTGAAACAGGCATGGCTTAGCAGGAACAGGGCGAGTAGGGCAACTGCAGTTTGCCACTTAGTTTGTCTCTACTGAATCCAAGACACTTAGTTTCCAGGAGAAGTGTGGATTTTGGCTCTCAGGCTTGTTTCCTACAAGTACTTTCTCAGTTGGCCAACATGACCAGAACCAAGAGGTCAGGGATGGACCTGTTTTGGAAAAAATACTCACACTCATGGCAAGATGTTTTTCTGATATCGATTGCCTGTGAAAATTCATAACAGCTGCTTAGCTTCTGATGCTTAATTATTCCCTGACTTCACCAACACAGTTTTTAAAAGAGCACCTGGTACACTAGGTGAAGTGTATTATTTTCTGGAAGGCCAACATGTGAGAATTCTAACTGGGATGGTTTACAATGAGGGCATTTATTTATTCACAACCACAACCGTGGTTATGAATACTCATCAACTAGGTTTGCATTTTTTGCTTGGGCATGTTCTAATTTAATTTTGCATACACTGGCTTATGAGAAGTTTGTTGATTAGAGAGGGTGGAGGGGCAGGCTGAACACCAGAAGAGGGGGCTCAGAGAGTTTCTTCAAAGACAGAATTGTTGCAAAAACCTTTTTCACAGGCTCCATGGCACAACTGCATGTAACAGATGGGATTAGTAGTGTTTTTCCTTCATTACTTAGCGTGTTAGCACAGTGTTTGTGTGACTCATTCAAAGATTAAGTCTCTATCCTTAGAGTAGCATCTTTGATGCCTAACAGCCCTTTTTAAACTCTTGGAGCGAGTACTGACGATATGTATGATACGTGAACTGTTAAGTCCTCTATGTATGTTAAAGGTACAATTAGAAACAGAAAGTACTTGTCAAACAAGTCTGTTCCTTGGACTGTATGGCCAAAGAGCATCAGGGCCCCAATCACTGCCACAACTTCCCTAGAGCTCCTGACCAAATGTCTCACAGATCAGTTGCTCCCACCAGCAGAAAAGCTTCTGCCTGGTTTGACACAATGAACCTGCTCCATTGAAACATTTCTTCTTCAGCCTCACTTCTTGCTGCCGACCACAGGTAAAAAGCAGACGTGAGGCAAATACCCTCATGGCCATTCAAACAATTCCTGCCTGCCGGACGAGAGAGGCTTTATGTGCCCCAGGACAGACAGTTATAGGAAAGATCTGCAGACGTCAGTTGACTCGTAGCCGATACCAAGTGTTCCTCGTCTTGCAACACCAGTATTAGCCTACAGTGTACTCCATAAACAAGTCACAGGTCTCCTTTCTGACAGAGAAGCATAGAGAACAAGTTCTCTTCCCCAACTCCTTTATCACAAGAATTAGGATGAGGCAGCCCTTTCAGGAAAATGCAGAAATAAATCCTTCTCCTATCTATGGAAATGGTTAAGAGATTCCACTAGCTACTGCTGCCAAGGTGGTGAAAACAAAAATCTTTCCGACATTTAACAGGGAGCATAAATAGGATATTTATTCCAGAATCACAGAATGGCTGAGGTCGGAAGGGATCTGTGGAGGTCAGCTGGTCCAATCTCCCTGCTGCTCAAGCAGTGCCACCTAGAGCCAGCTGCCCAGGACCATGTCCAGACAGCTTTTAGTATCTCCAAGGATGGAGACTCCGCTGCTTCCCCATGCAACCTGTGCCAGTGCTTGGTCACCCTCACAGTGAAAAAGTGTTTCCTGATGTTCAGAGGGAACCTCCTGTGTTTCAGTTTGTGCCCATTGCCTCTGGTCCTGTCACTGGGCACCACTGAGCAGAGCCTGGCTGTGTCCTCTTTGTACCCTCTCTTCAGGTATTTACAAACATTGATGAGATCCCCCTGGACCTTCTCTCCTCCAGGCTGAGCAGTCCCAGCTCTCTCAGCCTTTCCTCACAGGAAAGATGCTCCAGGCCCTTCATCATCTTTGTGGCCCTTTGCTGGACACTCTCCAGTATGTCCATGTCTCTCATACTGGGGAGCCCAGAACTGGACCCAGTATTCCAGATGTGGCCTCACCAGTGCTGAATAGTGCTGTCTGTTACTGGCATGTAGCAGAATGCACAGAGGAAAATAAGACACTTTAAAAATACACTTAAATATACACTTCTAAAAAACAAAACAATGGTCTTAATGTTACTCTGTACAACACCATTCCTTTACTTATACTTTTCAAAACATGGTGAAAAACCACAACCAGGCCACAGGAAGAACAGTACTTCTGTTGAGGGCGACTGCTCTATCCTGATGTCAGTTTGATTCAGCACTAGAGCCAACAGCAGCAGAAAGTGTTGACTGCAGCTGTCACATAGCCCACTTGCAAAGTAACCAGATGAAAAATAATGGTCTCAAGTCTACAGGATTGCTAGTGATCCTTTGGCCTTAAAGTCTCCAAAAAACTTACTGATGATGCACCCACCTCCACTGAGTTCTTACGGTTTGTAGCAAATCCCTTCTGTTCCCCCATCTACACACCAATCAAGTATTGTACACACTACGAGACTGAATTTCCAAATTAAGTAGCAGATGGAGATCATAGTGCAGGATAAAAACTGCCAAAAATCTCTAGGTTTTCAGACTATTAGATCCAGTGAGACCTAGCGCAAATTCAGGGCTTCTCACATTTTTCCGTTAGTTAAAACCATAATTTTGAGAACAGTAATATACTGCACTACAACCTCTATTTTAACATTAAAGAAGGCAAGGAAAACCAATCCAGAGTATGCAGAAAACTGTGGTAAATTCATTCTGTGACTCATTATTATTATAATGGACAACATGGCGAAGACTCAGCACAAGTCCACATGCTTCTGTACAGTTAGGAAAAAAAATACATAAAAATAAAGAAAAATTAAAAAAAAAAATCAACCATTGTTGAGCTTTCTGACTACTCTCACCAAAAATACTGATCTTCAAGAGCTACTGCTATGGAGGTCTTAAGAGTACAAAAGCTTTTAACAGTATGTTGTGTCACTGTAGACTATACTTGAAGATCTTTAGAAGAAGGTTAAAAATTTTTCTTTTCAAACTACGCTCAGTCCTTGAAGAGCTTTTGACCCGAGAATCAGGTCTTCTATTTGTCCACTGCAAATTCTCAGTATGGCAAGAATGGTTCAAGTTTCACCGTCTCACTGATGTGTCCTGAACTTCACACTGGAAGGTCTGCTTTCAGACAGAAGACTTAGCAGATGTTCATATTCCGTCGTTAAAGTAAAAATTTTCAACAGGACGCCACATGCAGATTACGCCCTATGGAATTCTCTGCACTTAGAGCAGAACTGAGACCAACCTATTTCACACAGCCTGCTGTACTCGAGTCACACACTCATAACAAGCAAAAGAACCAGGCCCTTCTCTTGCCTGAAGACTCAATTAAATTAAAAAGTGCTGTAAGAGGACTGTTAAAGGAAGCTGGCAAATAAGGCAATGGCCTACATAAAGAACATCCCTGAAACCTCAACTTAGCCATAAAGGAAGACTGCTTGTTAGAGTGGTATGTCTTTTGTTCAGAGATCAGCTAACACTGATCTCTTCAAGGGGGGATTAAAAAAAAAGCCCACAGAAAATTAGAATTTTTTATGAACACAGAAACTGTGCAAGCTGTATTATTCTTTAATAAAAAGCTAAAATAATAAACAAAAATTAAGATGACCTAGAGAAACTGAGGGAATATATAGACAGTGATGCAAACTACTACTCTTATTCCAAGGCCATAAAATGGACTCACTACCAATCTATTGCCTGAAGAAAGAGAGAAGCAACATGGCAGGGAGGAAAGACTTGCACCTCAGTCCCATACTTCT
This sequence comes from Gavia stellata, assembly GCF_030936135.1. Lineage (NCBI taxonomy): Eukaryota > Metazoa > Chordata > Aves > Gaviiformes > Gaviidae > Gavia > Gavia stellata. The sequence goes on from NC_082594.1 coordinate 57,555,342, forward strand.
ATATTTCCTTCTGAAGAAGCTGTTCAACTTAAATAAAAATAGGACCTCTTAGTCATCATCTTCTCTTTCCCCAGGTACCTTCCTGTTTGCTAAGAATTTTGAATAATTATTTGGTTCTTACACATCACCTCATTTTAGTCACTCTTTCAAAACACAAGGTTCACATGATGCCTTCCAAAAGAGCTTAGCCCAAATTTTTGCAAGCATGAACTGCATGTAAAAATGTGAATATCTGTAAGAATCCTGAGTACCTTCTGTTCTGCTGGGAATGCCTCTGTTCTATCAAGGCGATTAGCTGATCAAAGACATCAGTCTGGAAAGAAGCCCAGAGTTAGACTCTGTTACTGGCAGAATACTGGTATCACTAGGAATAAAGATTAAAATAAATAAATAATAAATAATTAAAAAAAAAAAAATCACTCTGTAACCTGGTGCAAACCCAAGAAATAGCCAACTGCAAAACAGTAAATCACTGCTCTGACCCCAAAAAGCTTTGCACCTCTACAGCAGTACCTTGGGCACTGATAAAAAAAGAAAGTGATTCATTTCTTAACCAGCAGATACACAAAGAACATAACATAAACATTCACTTCCTGCATTTCCCTGCTCCTGGGCCCTGACATTACACACCCTGTAACATTACAACACAGTCAACCAGCCATAATTTACTTGGTTGTTCAGGAAAGTACAATTTTTACCAGCTATAATTAGAGCAAGTTCACCACGATTCTGGAAAGTCTCTAAGGTCTGCAGAAAAAGCTAAGAAACACAGTGTTTTCTTACCCTCATACGAGAAGTGAGACCTCAAGGGGAGGTCTCAAGCCATCCCTTTCTTCATGGAGATGGCATGTAAGAGTATCAGGCCCTGCTATCCCAAAGGCAGGGTCATTATGCAATCAGAATACTCATGCTACTCTATTTCATACATGAAATATAATTTCCTAAATGAGAAACCTTTTAAATTAGGTTTGCTAGCATCCCAAAAGAATTTCCTCTCAGCCAAGTAAGAAATACATTATAGATAGGTAGATTAAACTACCAGCATTGTCCAGCTCAACTGGTCCATTAACCTAGAGATGGGACCTGCTGTACCTCTGGATTTGTATCATGTCCTGCTTGCAAACGCTCAAAAAAGTACCATTCTCACACTGCAGCGCAGGCTTGCAGAGCTTTCCAGAAACCCATGCATATATTGCAAGTTCTTCATGAACTGAGAAAGTTTGTCACAAAACATCAGCCAAGAGGCATTTGCAATTACACCTCAAAGCTGACACAAATAAAAAATGTCCCAAGACCAGAGGATGTGTCTGTCGGGGCCCTGGGCGCACTCACAGGCTTCAATTCCCCTGACCAGCCCCCCAACAGTTACACCAGAATCGGTCACTAACGTCTTAGGGTACCTCTGCACAAGTGCAAAAATTTGCTCTCACCAATTTCACAAAAGTCCTCACTTTATCACTGGCCAAGTCAGAAAAATCAGGCTACATAAACTACTTTTCTAGTTAGAAAAACCTTTTCTTTTTGTCCTTCTTCATTTGTAATTACAGGCAGAAGTTTAACTTCTGGGTGATTTTACAGCATCCAGTCAAAGCCACATCCTGTATACTCTCATCAACTAATTCCTTAAGGACGTGGTTTACAAACTGCATTTTCCCCATTCCTCTTAAGCCTATTTGTGCATTACATTACAAGCATCATCTGTTTACACTCAACATCCAGTTGTACAGGAGAGTCTTTGTTTATTCAAATTCTTCCATAGCACTAGGATTTCATCTCCTTGAGCAGCTTGGAAGCACTACTTCAACTACTAAGCTGCAAAACAACATGTATTTCTTCCTCTTTAATCACCTGCTTTGGAGCTGGGTTTTTTGTAAAATACACGGGGTTTCCTCACGGGACCTTTTGATTATAAATCCACATTGCTTATCCTCTGTGGCTTACCTCACATGTCTACCTGCTTTGTTGTACTGTTCATTACCCACCTTCATGACTTGAAGTTCTATACCAGCAGTGCAAATCCAACACTGCTCTCAGTCCAGAGGAGCACTGTTGGGATGGGATGTACAGACAGAAGGACACACACAGACAGTCTCCATGGTTATTTTGCAAGAATTCAGAAATATCACCATGACATTTTGTAGTCATCATGTGATTTTTATTTTTTTTTAACCTATCTCTGTTTCACATGCTCACCCAGTCTCTTCAGTAAGCTGCCTTTTCCCGCTTCCCCTTACCAAGGCAGTCATCTACAATTAATAAAGTAAACAGAGTAAGTTCTGGTATTTCTTCAGATGCTTTTCAACTGGTGTTTTGGTTGCAACTTCCCCCCCCCCAGCTTACTGCAACTTAAACAGTAGATTTTCCCATTGCTTACAGTAGGAAAAAACAGGAATACAATGAAATTACTTCAAAGCCATATTTGCTCAAAAACACCCTTCAGGCTTCCAGTTCCAATGTCAGGCTGTATTAACCTCTGATAGACAGCTTCATCTCATCTTCCATGCTGTTGCTTTTTCACAGCACAGCGTAAGCAGCTAAGTTGCTGAACATCCACTTTCTGATGCTAACGGTAACCCAATTGGTATTTGATTGCACTTACTGCAGGCTATTTTCATGCTGTTCATCTACACTGGTATGAAACATCTGATTATTCTACCATAATTCCTGATATTCCAGATGGCAAGAAGAAGTACAAACATGGCGAAGGGGACGGGGTGGGGGGAAAGCATACCGTGGCTAACATTTTCTGCAGGGCCTGGAAGCAGGGAACGGGGGAGCATCATCACCTGTACCTGTGGCATTCCAAAGACCGTTATTAAAATATTGATTCCAAACCCAGCATCCACATGCCAAGCAGAATATCCAAAATACCAAAGATTTGATGCAAAGGTCTGAAGAGTATGCCTTATAACAATAAATTTTAGTACAAGCTATTTATTGAAGTAGGGCCTAAGTAGTTACATAGAGCAAAAGGAAGAGAGTTCTTCAATTTTGCAGAAAACAATTGGTCATCCAAACAAGTTTCTAATCTCAGGTTAGATAACTACTGAAACAACTTAGTTGGAGCAGACAGTTTCTTCACCACTTGAAAAATGCATCTAAAAACTGTGTTATAGCTCACATACATGTTTAACAGAAAAAAGCAACCGACAACAAAAAAAAAGCCTGAAACCAACGTTACTCAGAAAGTCTAGTTGACCATAATGGTCTCCAACTTCAGTTTCCAAAAGAAAATGCTAATGCTGAAACCTAATGGTAGCAATTTCTGTATTAACATCCTTTCTGGCAAGCAATGAAAACAGGAAGAATTAAAATCACCTGTGAGTTTACACTGCTATTACAAGTGGTTGGGTGCCAGGGATACAAAAATAGAGGATTGGTCTTTTTAACCTTCCACTCCCCAAATCTAATTGTGTTATCTCCCTCCTCCACTCTACTTAAGGCCTTGAAGAATTTTCTAGAAGCGGGGGGAAAAAACTGATTTTTGGAAAAAAAGGAAAAACCAACAGCACAACATACTCCTAATTTTGAAGTTTTGCCGCAATTGTAAGAGGGACATTTTCTCTCATAAATGATACACCATGCTTTACGTAGGGCATTCCAAAGGCAAATAGCCTCACTGTTTTGTTATACTCAAACAGTTCATCTAATTGCATATCTAAGCAGGTATGTACTGTAGATAGCAAATGCTAACATTCTGATAGTTTATACACACTTGCCCTAGTCAATATAATCTATTTAACACTCTTTACCCACATATTTTAACTTTAGTAGCTCATAAACAATGATTTTCAAACAATAGTTTCTTCTGCATAATACAGCTATCTTGCAATGAAACAAGCAAAACTTACACATAAATGCAGTAGTTCAAGAGACTGAATGATTCAAATTTGACTACAGGATATTAAATACCTGATAAATGAACAAACAAGGCATTATCTTTAAAAGAAGTTATATGTGTGATCCTCAGTCTTCTTTCAATCAGGAGAAAAAAAAAGAAACAAGTGTGATTTGATTCTTTGGCTATTGAAAATGTGTTTTCTGTTTATCTATACTGAAGATGCTTACATATTTCTTTGGAGTTTCTTAGAGTACCACAATCATCCTGCACCAATAAGTCAATAAATGAACTAAAAATTAGCCACCTCAGAGATCTTTATAAAATGTCATCTGTTAGGAGTCATCACCAATTTCAGGCATTGCCAGTAGGAATTCGCTAGGTATCAGGCAAGATCCCAGGCAAATCGCAAAGCCTGATGCTGCTTGGTATTTTCATTTGTTACCTGAAGTAAACGTAAAATCCTCACAGGCAATTTCTATTCGCTGACACAGTAAGGAACATGGATCAGTTGTAATGGTGGCATTGCTGGACTCCGGCTGGAACTTCCAAGAAAGGCAATGAATTCTTTGCCTAACTTCTTTCAATACAAGGCAAGATATGCTTTTGAAGAGAGCCAAGTCACAGGACTAAAATGCAGGTGAGACTTAGGCCTACTCAGAAGTCCAACTAAATCAGTCAGTGGCCCTTCCGATTCTAAGCCATGGGGTGAGAGAGGAGGAAGAAGTTAAGGAAAGCATGTAGTTATTCACACTGCTACAAGGCAGGTGCATGACATCACTCTCTTTGGTTAGACAAACGGCTACATACTGTGCAGTCATCACTGAAAATCTTGGGACTTACATATCTGTGCTTACCCCATTCTGTTCACGCTTAAATCCACAGGTAAAGATTTTTTTTTTACTCTTCTCCCACTACATTCCAAGTCAGAGCAGTGAAGAAGACTTAGTGGTTTTGTCATGTTCCCTAAAGCACATGTTTAGTATGCCAAGAACAATGCTGTCAGACACCAACAGGTAATGATAAACCAATCGTTTATTCCTTGGAATCATAACTGTGCAGATGCCTTGGAGCAAGTTTTCAGTTCACGTTTTAATGCTGTTATTGTAATGGCAATTGCCACATGCCAAGTGATGATGTAAAAAGGCATCCAGCCTTAGGATGCTGACAGTGTCCAGTGCTCCAAAGGAGCTGAGAACTTGCCATAAGCACGGCGAGTCTGTGACAGGTAAGTAATTACTATTATTATTAAAAATAAATTATAAATATATGAAATACAGCAGGACTTAAATTTCTTTTACTTCTTTGCACAAAAACACCGGATACCCTTTCCAGGGTGTTCCAGCTTGCCCTCCTTCTCATGTTATTAACGGGCCAAAAGTTATCCAGCCTTTTAAAAATTTAATCATAGCACATGTTTTGTAACTTTACACTGAAGTGGATTTGATGCCTGAACAACAGAGTGCATAAAAATTCAACTGTTGTATAGATAGAACATCTTTGATAAATCAACAGAGCAAATGCTATAAGCAAATAAAAATACACCTGCTACTTAATGAACCTGCAAGCTCAAAGATGGGTTAATAGTTAGAAAAAAGAAATACTCTTACAGTTATTAATTTAATAATCCACACTCCCCCCTGCAGAAAAAATTATGTGAAAAGTGCTCTTCTCAACTGCATAAAGTATGGAGTGTAAGGCTTTTTAAACTCAAAACACTTTCTACAACAGAACAGCTGTTTAAACATGAAAAACCCTGGCCTGAATTATCTTTCTTGGCCAGACCTAAAAAAGAAAGCAAATCCTCCTACCCATCCTTCAAAGCCCTCATTCTCACCAACAAGCTGAGGCAGCAATAAAAAAAGAAAACAACCAACAACAAAACATAGATGAAGTAAATCAGAAATAAACCCAAGCACTGCTAACTCTGGAACTGAACTACCAGCCAGAGCTTAAAGTTTGGTGAGCATGGGAACTTGCGACTCTGAAGGTCAGTAGTTACAGCAGTATCTGGAACATCCAGAACAACATTTGGGCTTTGATAATCCTATGTTAATATTGATAATTCAGTGAGACATATGGAAAACAAGAGTATTTTGCAACTGCCCTGATCTTCATACTTCTGTCATAAATATTTTTTTTACTGTTTTAACATCCAGACTAACATTACACAAGGGATGCATTATAAAAATAACAAGTCACACACAATCCAGATGCTCCTCTTTCCCATGAATGTACTACTAGAGTGTTTAATGTTCATCAAGCTCATACTTGTCAAAGTCACAATCCAAAAGCAAGAAGACAAGCTTTGAACAATGGGAGAAGAATGCATCTTCAGCCTACACACTTATTACCTTAGTTTTATAATTCAATGAAAACATGATTTCTTTTCTCCTGTGAGTTTGATCCTGTTTCTGCCAGGCAATAATTTTAGCTTTTCTTCTGCACCGCTGGCAAGAAGTGAGAGAGTGCTTCCTTACAATGATGAAATTGCACTTTTGAAGAAAAATATAAGTAAAATAAAAGTAAGAAGGACCCTTGCCCAGCTACCTGCAATGCCCTACTTTCTACCCTCCTTGACAACAAGCAGCCAATGCCTGGGATTAGGAGAGCAGAGCAGGCACACTCGAGCAACCTCATGGTGGTGGTTGCCACTACTCCCGGGACGGCCCTCTTCAAGCACTGTTTTTCCAGTTCTCCAGCTGAAAACATCTCAGAACATCCTGTGTGAGACGGCAGTGAAAATGAAGCAGTACCGAATCAGTACTCACACAGCTGCCTGTCAGATGCTAGACGCTTTGTAGAAAGGAAGAACAATTCTTAAAACTACCCTTGAAGTTAGCTTTATAGCTAATGAAGGGTGTTTTAATACTTCCTTGATTTTGTGTAGAACAGTATGAACTTGCAGAAAAGTGACAGCCTCTGCTTACTCAATTTAAACCACTACAGACATCATTCCAGCTGAAATTTTCACTAAGAAAATACTAATGCTTTCTGACTACCAGTATATCCTTGTTATTTACTATTTTTCATGATCACATGCAGCATAGTTAAGAGAAGAGATTTTAAAAGGGTATTTCCACTGCTGTGAATTATACTGCTATGAAAGCTTGAAAAACAAGCAAGGGAAGGACAACTTCTAAAACTTTTCTTTTTGTGAGGCTTTAGCGTCGCTAAACCCTTTTTCAAAGCACAAGCCCTACAGATGTACCCTACCATCTGACTGCAAAGCATGAAGTCGCAATCCATCAACTTTCAGGAGGCCTGTCACTCCACAAGCACAGGCTTCCACCTACTCTTCCCTTTGCACAATGAGAACATACAAACGTGTCTGGGGTAAAAGGAACCTTTCAGGTGCTTGCCTAAAACTTGGGAAATTTAAGGTACTTCGTTGTTGCTGTTGAACACTTCACCACTATACATGGAGATCGACACAAAAGGCCTACAAAAAGGGCAATAGCAGCAGTCAGAAACCTAGCTACGAGCACTGCACACTTCCTTTTTCACATCTAGCTGGGTTGTTTTTGGCAGAACTGCCAGTAACACCACAAGATCCCGGCAAGGGAAAGGGAACAGACCAGAAGCAGCCCTGGAATGCTACGTGGCCAACCGAGGTTCATCCCATTCTGTCCGGATTTCCTAGCAAAGCTGTTCCAACATGGGCACCCCTGGTGTCAAAGAAATTACAAGTCAAAATGCTGAAGGCAGGGAGTTCTGCACAAGCATATAACCTCCTTTTTTTTTTTTCCTTTCTTTCTTCTGTTTTGCACAGAATACCTCTGAGGGCATATCCTTGACTGAAAATTTATTTAGCTAAAATTTGTCAGGGCTTTTAAAATCCCCCTACCTTCCAAAAGGGATTCCTGCACCTGCTCACAGTTGCTTATAGGATCAGAGAGTTTTTCACTTGTGTTTCAGAGGCTTCCAAAAAAAGAGCCTCATGAGCCATGCCCTCTCTTCCTTCCCCCTGCTCCACCACGTAACACAGCACGTGCTCAGGCTACAGTCGGTGAAGCAGAATAAGCGGTATCCCTCTAACTGCTCTCTTCCAAAGGGGATCTGCTAAGACAAACAAACTTGATGCTCTCCCATTTCACTTTGCAGGTCTGATCCTATTGTATTTCAAAGCAACTAAACTGTTGAGCTGTAATTCTTCAATGCTTTAGGTAATTATATATACCCACGCCAAGGTCCCCACTGACGAGAAAACAAGCACGAACTTCGCACTAGTAGTCATCTGGTCCCATAGAAGTTTGTGGCGACACAGCAACACCCCCTGTCTTGGCTCTGTGACACCCTAAGACCCCCCCAGAGTCAGTGCAGCCGACCGCAGCTGAAGCGTGGATGCGAGCAGCCAGGCTGCCGCCCGCCATCCCTTACACCGGGGAACTCCCCCGCAGCTACGCAGCTCAGAAACCACCTCATTCACGGAGGGGGAAAGCCCCGCGCCGCAAGCGAGATTAGCAAGCCTTGCCGAGATGAGCAATACCTGGCCGCGATCCGTTATGCAAGCGGGGAAGCAGAACAATGCCAGGGAGCAGCCCTGCACCCCGTCCCCGGCTGGGGGACGCTCCGGCCCTTCCCGCAGCTGCCGAGGGACTCGAACGTGTGCTCGAAGGAGGCGACGGGGCCGTGCTCGGCGCCGCCCGCCCGGCTGAGGGCAGCCCGGCCCGAGGCGGGCAGGCCCCTGCTGGGCTGTCCCCAGGCCGCGGGTTACCGCGTTCACCTCAGGAGACCTCGCCCCGCCTCGCCTCGCCGCGCTCCCCGCAGCCACCTGCGTGCGAGGGGCTGCCCCGGCCGGCAGGGCTGACACGCCGGGCCCGCGGCGGCGCGCGGCAGGTCGGGGCCGAGCCGCGGCTGCGGAGTCACCGCCGGCAGCCGACGGAGGAGCGCGGGCAGCGCCGGCCGCCGCCTCCCATCCCCCCCCCGCCCCCGCCGGGGCGCCCGGACCCTCCCGGGAGCCGCGCTGAAGGGGGAGCTAAGCGGCCCTTAGCCGGGGCTCAGCATCCCCGCCGCCGCCGGCCGGGCCCCCGCAGCCGAGCGGCCAGGCGAGGCGAGCGGCGCTAAGCACCGGCGCGGCGCCTTCCCCGCCGGCGCGCGCCCCGGAGCCGCACCTCGCGGCGCCGCTGCCCTCCCCCCTGCCCTGGCGCTCACCAGAAGAAGAGCCGGGAGCAGAGGTTGGCATCCCGCAGCGGGTTGGGCTTCTCCTCGCGGGGCACCGCTTCCATGCCGCCCGCCGCGCCAGCCCGCCCGCCCGGCGGCGGCGAGGGCGCAGGACCAGAGGCGACTTCCCACCGCGGCAGCCGCCGCCGCTTTGCTGCCAGCCGGCGCTGTTTCCGGGAGAGCCGGCACCCCCCGCCTCGTCCCTCCCTCCCGCCGCAGGACGCCTCCTGCCGGCCCGGCTCCCCCGCGGCGCCCGTCCCAGCGCGGAGGCTGAGGCCGAGGCGCCGGGCAGCCCCGGAGGCCGCGCGGGGGCGGGAGCCGTCCCTCAGCTGCCCCGCGGCACTGCGGCGCCTCCCCCCGGGAGGGCCGAGGGCCGCCCCGCGGCGCTGCCAACTTCCCCGCGCGAGGGAGGTGGGGCCGCCCCGCTCCGAGGGGGCGCAGGCGCCCGCCGGCCCTTGGTCACCTCAGCGCGGCCCGAGCCTCCGGCCGGGGGCAGGCGGCCGCCGGGGCCGAGGGGGCTCCGCTCTTCCCCCCCCCCGCCCCGGTTTCTCGCCTGCGTGTGCCCCTTGCCGATGAAAAGCATCTCCTCGGTGCGCGCAGCACCAAGTCAGAGGCGAGTCCGGCTTCGTGGGACCAAACCCCGCCAGAAACGCTTACTTTACCTCTGCTTTCTAGACGTTGCAGATACTTCCATTAAAAAAAAAGGCTCCTCGTCATCTTTCCAGCTTGGGCATGGGACCTGAAATAAGGGTCTGCGTTCAGGATGGCAGTTGCTGCAGCACGCAGGGAGCTGGAGATGAGCCAGAGACGGGTCTGAGTCCACAGACCCTCAGTGCTGTCTGTAGCTCAGGATAACCATGTTTAGGAGACTTTGGTGGTACAAAGTAAAGTAGTAATTTAATTCCAGGAGACGGTGAATCACAGAAATCCTAGAAGCAGTTCTCAAAAGTTCAGCAGGTGATCACCATACTCCTCTCCAATACTGTCACTGTGGCCTGCCACAGGGAGTATGACCAAAAGGAGTAGAGGAACTGCAAGAGACCTATGAAAACAGGAATGCGGGACATGTATCTGAAGTAACCGAAGAACAATTCATCTCCATGAAAAAATAATTGGCAGAATGGGTCCCTGCCATGCTGTCATTTCTCTGCCATGCTGTCATTTCTCTGCAGTCTCAGAATCACAGAATGGCTGAGGTCGGAAGGGATCTCTGGAGGTCAGCTGGTCCAACCTCCCTGCTCAAGCAGGACAACCTAGAGACAGTTGCCAGGACCATGTCCAGACAGCTTTTGAAGATTTCAGAGGTCTCCACGACCTCTCTGGGCAACCTGTGCCAGTGCTCGGTCACCCTCACAGTGAAAAAGTGTTTCCTGATGTTCAGAGGGAACCTCCTGTGTTTCAGTTTGTGCCCATTGCCTCTGGTCCTGTCACTGGGCACCACTGAGAAGAATCTGGCTCCATCTTCTTTGCACCCTCTCTTCAGATATTTACGAACATTGATGAGATCCCCCTGAACCTTCTCTCCTCCAGGCTCTCTCAGCCTTTCCTCACAGGAAAGATGCTCCAGGCCCTTCATCATCTTTATGGACCTTCGCTGCAGTGTCTCCAGTATGTCTCTCTTGTACTGGGGAGCCCAGAACTGGACCAAGTACTCCAGGTGTGGCCTCACCAGTGCTGAGCAGAGGGGAAGGATCACGTCCCTCGACCTGCTGGCAACAATCCTCCTAACGCAGCCCAAGATACCATTAGCCTTCTTTGCCGCAAGGGCACATTGCTAGCTCACACTCAACTTGGTGTCTACCACAACCCCTGTGTCTTTCTCTGCCAAGCTTCTTTCCAGCCGATTGACTTCCAGCATGCACTGGTGCCTGGGGTTGTTCCTCCCCAGGTGCAGGGCTTTGAACTTCTCCTTGTTGAACATGAGGTTCCTGCCAGCCCATTTCTCCAGCCCGTCGAGGTCCTTCTGAATGGCAGCATGACCCTCTGGTGTAACAGCCTCTCCTCCCAGTTCTGTATCATCAACAAATTTGCTGAGGGTGCACTCTGCCCATCATCCAGATCATGGACAGTTTTGCAGCCAGTGTAGGCCTCTGGTGAACACCACTAGTTACTGGCCTCTAGTTACTTCATGCGACTAATCACACCTCTAATCTCCTAGACTGCTTCCCCCTCCAGCTGAGTGAGCTGCAAGACAAGCACCATTCTTATGTTCTGTTTATTCATCTCATGCCCCCAGTAGCGACCAGCCCTATCTCTTCCCACTAAAATGCATTGCCAGTGAAACAATTAACAGGACTGGCATCTGACTTTCACTATAGGCATAGGAGTTGACACGTTGTTGAGATAAAAAGAGGGGTAGTGTCTGGGCTACACTGTGTTGTTGAAGAAACAGCATCAGTTCATGCTTGCAAGAATGTCATAATAACCATAAGTCAGACAAATCAAGCTTAAGCTTGCTGTCAGTGAACGCTGACAGGGCTGGCAACTGCATACACTGCTGGAGCGTAGATGATGTGCCACAGAATTTTGCAAGCAGTAAGTAGCACACTTGTCAACAACTGTCTATAGATCCTTCCAAATTAAAACAAGGAAATACAGATACGGAAATGGTGCAGTGGTTTGAAAGGACAGGCTTTAACAAAATAGTGCTTATGTATTCCAGAACCGGAATAATTAATTTAAATCATCTCCCAAAATGTATGAAGAAAAGCTCTGCCCATCAGCAAAATCTGGCAGGTTTAGATTTCTGTGAAGCAAATTTGTCTAGCTAGATACTCCTAAGAGAATTAAAAGGTATGACAGCCCAATGCAAGTCCCAAAACATCAATAAATTTTTCCTTTGCCAGCATTGTCAGTGACAAACATTGACACTACTTAATTTTAAAATAAATACTAGTGTTTACTTCTAAGTCCAAAACAAAACACTGTATGAAGTTTTGGAGAAGGGAAAACTGAAGAAGGGGGAAATAAAATTCAACCAAAAAAACAGTATCCTGAAAGCCAGATTAATCCATAACTCTGTGAAGTGTGCAAGTAACCATTAGAAACTGATGCAGTAATGAAGTGTGAAGCAATTAGCAACAGAGATGCTCAGGAAAATCTAAGGCTGCACATGGAAAGGAAGGGGAAGGGAAAATAGCACAGTAATGAAATTAATAATCTTTCTATTTTGGGAGGGAAAAGCAAAGCAACTGCCAATTTATCCATTAAATATTTTGCTATGGCAACAGTATATTCACAACATGGAAAGAGCAAGATATATAACAAACTAATCAAAGTGCAACTTAGTAAATCTGTAATATGGATAGCAGTCTAGCAAAGCCAACTACTCAAATAGGGTAATGGCCAAATTAAGCCAATGGAATCTGAATTAAACCCATTATGCATATACATTGTGCTAGGGAAATCAATTAGATGATCACAGAGGATGTCACAAACATGCAAACACACAAGATTCCCTATTTACTCAGTCCACGAGAAAGACAATGGTCACGAAATAAGCATCTGTATGATGTGTGGCCTTAAGCCCTCTTTGCTCTACTCTCTTCTCATTCTGAACACAGTCAGACTGACAAGTTTCTTCATGTGCATTTTCTATGGCACTTATCACTAGGGTACAAGGAGTTCACAAACATCTGCTTTTCTCAAAACACTTAGAAGATAATTGGGCAGTTCCACCTAATTTCCAGATGGTGAATAAAAGCGTGTGGATCTTAAGGTGAAGTATAGCCACTGATCCCGATTGTGCAACAGGAACCTAAAGCTTAGTCTTTCAGAGGATGTAGCACTATAACCTTTCCCTTTCAGGCAAGTGACCGTTGATTTCAGGCCTGAACAGTTTCTCCATATCACAGCCCAGGGCCTCGAGACAGGTACCTAGAAAACCAAGGAGACATGTGCGTGAGTGTGTCTGAAAAGTCTGGATAAAAGATTTGCTGAGCACTACGTGGTATCTCTGAGGCACTACTAGAGACAGAATCAGATTCAAAGCTGTTTAAAAGACATCAGAGGGAGTAGTTTCCCAAAGACAAGCTGTGACAGCAGCGTGTGAAGGCTTTACAACAGTACATTGTTTGAGTTCAATGTTTTTGATTGAAGCCAGGCAGAAAGGCCTGCCTGACAAACCAAACAGGCAGCCTTGTTTCCCGCCGTGCCACAGGCAAGAAAGCAGGCTGTCCCGCTGGCTGTGAGCCCAGCTTGACACTATCCGGTGGCCTGACTCATCATCTTGCTGACGTATCCACTGGAGAGTAGTTTCTCATCCTTCTGCAATACAGACATATCAGCCTGTTCTTGTTCAGCTGCAGAACAGAGATGTCAATGCTGCAGAACCAAGCTGTAAGTAATTTTGCTCTTTTGATTTGGTCATTAGTGTATAATACCAACAGTCTTCCTTGGATGCACTTCCTATTTCTTCCTGTTACCCCACTAGCCATCTCTATTTTTCCCATATCTTTAACTACCTGTATCCATTTTCTACATGCCATAGTTTATAATTTATTGACTTATTCTCCTCAAGTTACAGTGCAATTCAGATGGCTAAGCATAGGTGCCTTCTTCCATTTTAGACATGGTAGGGTATTCCGCTTGGCCACAAGTTGCCACTCCAGAAAGTTTCAGGTCTTCCATTAATTGTGTCATATCTGCCTGTCCCATGCTGGTGTATCTGATGCCTTATAAATGACAGTAGGCACCTACGTTTAGGCAACTGAATCTCACCCTTACCATCTTCACTACTGAATCAGTCTGGGTTTTAAAGCTGGAGTCCTCTCTGTCTTTGACTGTCACATTAAGGTTATTTTGGCCCATATGATTCTCCCTAAAGAGCTTTTAATTTCCATTCACATTTTTCTATCCAAATGTCACACACACACATACATGCACACACAATATTTCTGTTAACTTTCATAGTTAATTTCTTTCGATGTTTGGATGTTTAATTATTTGCTTTACACAAAACTATGTTACAATCATTTATCCATAGCAAATAGTTTCTATTGACTATCTGCTAAGATAAGAATCAAACCAGTTAGTTTCTTAAATTAAATATTTGTTGCAATGGAAAAGTATCAGAAAAAGTTGTACTAAACGTTAAAATTGGCACACCTACCACCTGTTCAGTTCCTCCTAACAATTTCATCTCTGTGCTTCATGCACAGATACTTAGAGACTGATACTTCTGTAGGATGATTTGATGAGTTTACAGCAGGCCTTCAGCAGAAGCTCCCTGTGCTATTAGTGAAAACATTGATTCATGTGTATTTACAATATTGCTGTCCTGAGCTACATAGCCCTCTCTTATCCATTCCTAAGCAGCTAAGAGCTTATTTCACTGTTCCAGTCTAACCAGGTAATAGACATTAAACTTTCTGCTTTTATTCATTACAGTTTCAAGTCTTCTGTTTTTTAACCCACATTTCTAATATTGATAATGCAGCTTCTGAAGAACAAAGTCTTTCTTTATATTTTCTGTCAACTGATACATTGCGGAAAATCTTGCACTTTATTTGCCTTCTTCTTATCCTGACCTCTTGCTTTTCTAGCTTCATACTAGCCAGCACAGCCCAGGATAATCTCCAAGCAACGTCAAATTATAGTAACAGAAAAATTAAATTGAAGTAATTTCAGGGTAAGAGTGAGTCAGCAAATAGAAAACAGACTTCTGTGAGTATTGTGCAGACTGTGACTGATGGTCTAGGGAAATAAAGACTTCCCATTCCTAACATCTGAAAAACAGATTAGATTAATCTCTGTCGTGATACTTGATCAGCATAGGCAACCTAGTCCAAGGGTAGGAAGTGGATTAGCTGACCTCCTGACATCTGTGTTTTCTATGAATGCCGGTGTCCATGGACTCATTTGACTAGGCAAGATTCCCAGGGTGTTGCCATGACTTCCACACAACAAAGGGGAAAGTTATTTTTTAAAATTTCTTCTCAGAGCCTGGAGGTGAATGGTAGATCTCCACTTCAGTTCATCTAACTCTGGTTTCAGTGATACTGTGCTCTTGCTGTATGGATGAGGATCTTAGGCACAAGAGTTTTGTCTGGATTTTTTAAAGCAACATTTAGGACATACAACACTGAGAAAAGCAAAATTCAAGTGGCTTCAGGAAGAAAGCTCTGTTTCTAAAAGTGACTAAGACGACTAAGGCCCCAGGGTGTCGATATGTCAGGGGATGAGAAGGGAGCCAATTAGTTGCCTGTAAAAACATAAGCCATGTTCAAAATACATCATATCTGACCTGGATATGAGGCACTTACCATCAAGTACAGACAGTCAAATCAGAACACAAACAATGTTACATGACTGCAAACATAGTTACTCTCAGCCTTGGCCAACGCAGTCTGCCAACACCGTTACCACCTGGCCTTCCTTAGCTCTCAGCTGCTTCACCAGGATCTAGCACATGCAGGTCCATGGACTGGATTTTTGGCTGGGTTACACAGAATTTCCACCTTTTCTGGAGCACCCAGAGTTTGAGAAGAAGCAGAAGGTTCTCTGACACTTCTGGGCACAGCTCTCAGCAGACCACCAGTTACCTGCCAATGCAGAGCTCCCAAAAGGCAATTTTTTTTTTCCACATATCCTTGGCCCACATATCCTCCTCATCTAACCACACACCACAGGGCAAGGCTCTTCTTCCTTAATTCTTTCTTGGCAGACTGATGCTGATCTTGGGTGTTGCAAGCAAGGATGGACTAGATACTAAGAATACAGGAAGCTTTTTCTGAATTGCATGCATTTTGTGAGTCAGAATTTACATTATAAGATTTGTAATGTAATTATTGTACTATATTTGTGCTAAATTCTTTATTTATTTGGTTTACTTCAAAACTATAAATTTAAGCCCAAGTACTACAAAGTGTGTGTGTGAAAAGTCTACACATATTGACTCACAGTCACCAAGGATATTTACCCAATATTTTTCTGTGTGTAGATTCTTACAACATCTTAATCACTGTTGCATCTGGGTATCTTCTAGCAACACGTTAAGTACCATGACTACCACATGTCAAGCATTGTTTATTCTTGTTCTCAATCTGTTTTGATTTAGTGCAGCTTCAGGCTAACATGCCCACAGCTGTGTTTAGGTTAGAGAAAAAAAGATTGAAGCAATACATATTGCTGTTAAAGCAAAAGGCAGTGAGGTCTTCCTTAGTGCTCCCCTGCCATGACTGTTTGTTTCTCAGCCTCAGACAAACCAAGGTGGAAAATTTTGTCTCCTACACAGGGAGGCTTGCTCTTACAGAGGACACCCTCTGTGGTGGGAAGATGTTTACCTTGGTTGTTTAGGCATTTATTTAGATCTCTGGGAATAAGCAATGGTGCACTTGGAGCACAAGAACTGAGATCTTGCATTTAACCATAGTCTATGCAAGGCAAAGCAGACAACAGACCACAGATATGTGTTTACAGTACTCTGTGTTACCTTGGGGATGTGCACCTTGTATTCTGCACTTCAGGGTATTTCCTGTGGGCTGAGGGCTTCACATCCAAGTGCTTGGAGTGGGTGTAGTCCAGAGGGAACAGGCAGGTGGGTAAATGTAAAAGAGAGAGAAGAATGCCATGGCTTCAGATGCGTCACACCAAAGTAAGTCACAGTCTCCTATGGGAGATAAGAGAAAGAGGTACTCATGTTTGCTAATATGCAAAAGGTTAGCGTTGGTGAGACATGTGGGAGCACTCCCATGCCATGACTTGAACTGGCCAGATGTAAATTCATGCATATGCACCTTTTGCTCTTCCTCTTAAGCTGCAGAGCATTCCTGGGAATCCTGTGGCCATGTTTGCATTCATTACATTTTAATTTTTTTCTTTGTTAGTGCCCTCATCCTTGTCAAACAATTCTTATTTCTCTGATCAAATCCTCTGCCTGCATATTCATTCTGATGGCCTTTCAACCCTTACACCCTGGGCCAGAAAGATATAAAAAGTCTGTGGATGTTTTCAGAAGAGTGGTAGTTCCAGGCACAGCACAAGAAGAAGTAGCCATGAAGTTAGAAATGTCAGCATAACAGCAGCTGTGGCGGTAAGGACTGCTAGATGAACCATAGAGAATAAGAACAGAAGAAGGCCTGGGGGCAGGTATTCTCCAAGGCTTGGGGAGGATGTGGGTCCAAACTGGTGCCAGAGAGAGAAGCAAGGAAAATTAATTAGAAGGACAGAAGACCGAGCATGATAAAAATAAGAGAGAGTTGAGGTTAACCATGAAAGGAGGACAGGAAATGAGGATGGTTGTGTCAAGTGCTAAGATAACCAGCAGATGGTGAAGTGTGGAATAGCTGCCTTGTCCAACAAGCCAAGGATATGCATCAGGTCCCAACAACAACTGAAATACAAGGTCAAACTGACGGAGAGGAAACTCTTCTACAAATCCCCTCAGTTGTGACCAGGGGCAGGCAGGAACAGGTGGGATAAATTTGTGTGTATATTTATAGGCTCATATTGCTGTGCATGGGATAGCTTTAGGCTATATCAGTAGTCATAGCTGTAGTTCTGTTTCTGTAACTAAATGCATTTCATACCCTTCAAAACAAACTCCACAGCAGCAAACTGTTATACCATCATCCCTCTTGACACAGAAAGTTGGTGCCTTTGTGTGTTCCTTTCTTCCCCAGACCATCTTCAAAGGAGATGACCAGCCATCAGAGGGTTGCACAAAAGTACCAACCCTCTCTCTGGAAGAAACTAAAAGGAAACACAAAAGCTTCCCACCTCCTACATGCAGGCAGCACCATGATTATCCTTTCCCAAGAGGAGGCTCTAACTGAATTAGTTTTCCACAAACCTGCCATGCTGCTAACAATGTAGATGGGATCTTTTTGAATCCCGCCTCTAACATGGCACCTGTGTTGATGGCTCTTCCTTCCTGTTCTTCTCAAGAACAGAGGAAAATGAAGTGCAAAAAACCTCAGTGAACTCTAACAGTCATTTTCCTAGCAGGTCACCTTTATAATGCAGAGTTTTCAAGAGGACTGGACAAATCACTGTCTTCATACTTTGATGCTGAGCTCCTTGGGGATTGACTGTTCTTTTCATTCTTTAATTGCCCAGTACTGCCATAGTGCTTCTACTTCGGGAGCAGGATTCCCAGGAGCTACATTATCACAGAAAAAGAATACGAATAATCTTGCCAGCTTTTGTTCTACACATTATATAATGACCCTTTGAATGAGTCATTTAACCTGCCAAATTTTTAAAGATATTTTCCTTTAGTAATTTTGTAAGAATGGTATTTCCTTATAGGAAGGTCATTCTTTGAAGGAAAAAGGCCCACCCAGAATAAGACAACTATGGCATTAGTAATTTCTGCATTGGAACATTGGTGAGTAGGTGAACTGAGTAAGTGCTCTCCACTTCCTCCTGCAGAGTTTCTATTCAGCAGGAGTGACTCAGTACACCCAGCTGTTTTGTTGGACATACCTGCACATAAATTAGAGTGAGACCACCCAAATAGGTAAATAGGAGTAAATAGGACTTTTTAAAATGAAAACAAAACTAGCATCCTACTGAGCTCCCGGTAGGCTCCAAAGCCTGTTCCCATTCTTTGTACAAACCCTCAGGTGAGTCCAAATACAAAATACATCACTAAGCATCCCTGTAGCTCTTACTTATTCAGAAAGATTTAAGCTGCTGGGAGTCCAGATCAGACAGGAAGTGCCACATGTGGTCACTTCTATGTGAACTAGGTGACCTTTCAGACAACTTACTTTTCTCTAAAGGTATGGCAACATTACAAAAGAAACACAGAAATACAGTTCTTACTGTCTTTGCCTTAAGTAAAATAAAATCACACATCAACGCAATGGTAATATAATATGACCTAATTCCATAAATGCCTAACTGATGTAAGCCTGCATTTCAGTTTCTGCTAATGCTGCCTTACAGTAGCCAGTAAACAAGTTTAGAGTTTTACTTCAAGCTGAGAACTTTTACAGGTCATAAAACAAAATGCTTAGGCTAAGCACATCCTTGTCTCCCTCATGGGACATGATGCTAAAAGCATCATTTGCAAAGCATGTTTAGGGTGGGCATAATTTGTGTGAATGACAACAAGGGACCAATACAGAGGGCAGAAAAGTACACGTTGTTTAGCAGATTGCAACTTAAAAAGCCTCACACCTAAATTTGGTCGCAGCTGAACAAGTAGAGAAGAAAGCAGAGGGACACCTACCCTACATTCCTACGGCCAAAGAAGAAATCTGTAGTAACAGCAGCTCCCAAGTTTGTGGCTTGACGAGTGAACTATCACAGCTCCCAACACTCGTATAGGGAAATTTTAGCTGCCATGGCAACCATTTTTTTCTGGTTGACTGCACTGTGATAAATATTCGATTAAACCCTTTTTATTTATGTCTCTAATCTGAAAGGTTTCTTTAGTGAAACAGTCAATTTAAAGTTTTTGCTACCTAATCATGCAGCAACTAGCACAGTTCAGCCCTGGCTTGGATGAATGGCAGCACAATTAAATAATAATAAATGACAGAAGACAGAGAGTCAAAGCAGTAAGGGAAGTGGAAAAAGGATGCTCTTTTGGTGGTTAGATGGATGGATGAGCCTATGTGAATGATACTTTTATTATTTGATGGTAATTTCACAGAAAAGGTTAATTTCAGGTTGAAGAAAGCTTTTTATTCAGCCTGTGAATTTGAGTACTTTACATTTTTAATCTTAAAAGAAAATCCAGACTGAACAAGTAATTTTGAATAGAAGAATCAAAACATTTTATTTAACATAAAAACATTTGTCTTTTCTTTTGCTGTTATTCTCAGTTTGGATTTTTATTGACACATTCAGTGAATCCAGAACAAATTGTCTTGCCAGAATTACTTTTTTTCCCCCATGAAAGACTACTGAACATTTTGCAATGCATTTCAAGAAATCTATGATCTGAGGAACCTTCAGAAAATTATTTTTAAATTTTTTTTATTTTTCTATTTGGCGTATCTTAATCCCTGCATATCCCCTTCCCTGTCTTTCTTTTCATGCTGACTCAGCATGATAGTGCTCCTCTACCTGTCCCCACTAAAAAATTAAGTTTAGAATTTGTTAGACCTGAAACTTTTAATTTAGATTTTATTAGGTCTGAGGCAATCTCTCACTGCATTTCATTTCTCTGGGCCCACATTTAAATTTATCACTAGCTGTCTTTTTATCAACATCCCCTTTCCATAACTAGCAGGCATCATTTCTCGGCTCCTCTAGGGCTACATGTTCATGTGTTCTTTTAAAACTGACTCCAAACCATCATTTCTAAAACTTGTGGTACATGGGGCACATGGTTTTTTCTGAATTAAAATTGGATGGCGAATGGCATGCTGGGTCTATAACGCAGCAGCCCTGCCCCTCAGCTCCCAAGGGCCACCAGCTCTTGCCAGGCTCACGCCTCTTCTTGCACGAAACCTTCTGTGAATTGCTGCCCTAAGTAGGACCACAAGCAAAACAGATAGACTCTGAGCAACCATGGAGAAAACAGAAGGTAAAGTGTCGAACAGGATGATGGCTTTTTCAAACCAAAAATGTTATATTTATTACTGGATTTAGGCAGTATCTGTTTTAAAGGCTTCTACTCTTCTGATCCTATAAAACAGTGTTTTTATCTTCTAGAATCAGTGCATTTTATTGACGGAGGATGCAAGTAGCTGAAGACTTAACTGAAGCAATATATAATGTAATTCAACCCCCCTGATTTCATTTGTTTCTTATTTGTTGCTGGGATATAAAACTTGGATATTTCACAAAGGGTACTCAGAATTTTTCTAATGAATGTGGTAGTGACAAGGTTTTTTCATAGTTTTTAATACTTGCTTTTTTACTCTGCACTCTCAAACTTTCTGTTTTTCTTTCCCTTAAGGGTTTCTCTTTTTAAAATTTGGCACAGTTTTTCCTTTTTTTTCTTTCTTTGAAAGTCAGAGGTCTGCTTTGTTCATGTTCACTATCAGTAACATCTGCACAGGCACTGGAATTATTAACCTTTTCGGTTTTATTATAAGCAGATTTTTATGATTACATAGATGCATCTCTATATTAGTCAGAGGATGCAATCAAGATTGAAAGCATGTACTGCACATATTCTTTAGACATAGATACAGCCACTTCCCTAAACAGCTACCCACAACTGTCTCGACGCACTTGGTCTCCTCCCCTGGCCAGAAACAGACCTGACATGCAAAAGATCACAGCAGACAAAAAAAAAAAAAAACAAACCACAAACAAAAAAAAAAATCGCAAATATTTAAACGTGAATGCATTTTTTTGAAAATTACAAAGAAATAAGAAGCCACTTATCCCTGCTATGCCTTCATGTAGAACTTTATTACCAACTGCCTGATTTTAATGGTGCCACAACATCCATGGGGACCCGCTTTAAAAGAAACAGTCTGCCCCCAACTGTGCCATCTTGAATGTTAAGTGCACACTTCATGGACAAGTGCTTTAACCATGGTATGAAAGATGAGCAACACCAATAAGATCTTCTCTAACAACCATTTTAAAAAAGGAAGCCCTGCTCAATTAGGCAGTTTTAACCAGGAGAGCACTGTGTATGCTGCAGACCTGTCACAGTGATGGGGCCCAAAGGTGGAGCATCATACCTGTACCACGCTCCCCATCTCTCCTGTGCGGTACCTGTGCCACACACTCCCCATGTGTTCCATATGCACCCACTGACCATGTCACACAGCTGCCTCGTGCCTTTATTCATCAGGGTCTAATAGCAAAAAGGGAGGTAAAAATCAAGAACCAGCCCTCCAGGCTAACAGCTTTCCACATTGTCTCCCAAGGGTTTTCCCGGGGTATACCTGGCAGCCCTGCTGAGGTCACTGACCTGAACCCATTCCTGCAGGCCCAGCCTGCCCAAATGCTGGTGTGGGGCAGGACCTTTCTGCAACCCCACCCTATCCCACAGTGAGCCATGTGCTTCCCTCCATCCCTGGCTTTTAGCAGGACACCTGGATGCCCCCCTCTTTTTGGGTTCTCCAGATTCAGAAGAGCTCAGATTACAGGAGGGCAGAGGGTGTATCATTTCGGGGGACACAGGCAAAGCCAGGAGAAGGGAGGACTTTGGGCAATAAGGCCCATTTGCAACAAGACATGTTTGCAACCCAACAAAAGCCAGTTACCATTGCTGATACGCAGGATAGATAATTTTCATTTTGCTTACAAGGGCTGTGGGCAAATGTAGATTCTTACAACTGGTACCTAAAGAACGGCAATCCCATGGGCCTGCCAAGGCAGTTCAATATCGGGACTGTCACTCTCAGACCACTGTAGAAAACTCAGAAATTTGGCATCAGATAGCTGGGCCTTCACTCAGAATCATCAGATAAAACCCTCCTGGCTATACCTTTCATAGAAGACTTCTGAATTAAATGTGCTTTTTGCTATTGCTTTTAGCCCCAGCCAGGTCAGCCCAGGCAACTCAGCCAGCTAGTGTGGTTAGAACACCACACAACTATCTAATGAGAAAGCCCCAAGGATAAAACAAGATATCTAAGCTCCCTGCAGCACCCTGAGGCCCGTTCCTGTTTTTCACCCTCGTTGCAGAAGGAGCTCACAGTCTGCTCACAGGCCCCTGCCAAAACCAGGCTTTGGTATTCTTCCAGGACAAACCCATGAACATTTTTTTGCTCAGACATGGGAGAGCAAAGTTTGTTTTCCATCAGAGATGGTTCCTTTCCACATCTCCAGCTCTGGCAGGCTGCGTGCATTTCTAAAAGTCCTGGAAAGTGTTTTTCCCTCCCCCAGAGCAAGCAGGCTAGTCTGCGGGGGTGGCTGCACCTCTGCAGAAGAGTGGCAGGACGTCCAGCCAACACGGAAAGCCTTGTTAGCTAATGCCATTCTGCTGGGAATGCCTTTGACAGAGGAATACCACTGCTGTGCTAGTAAACTAAGCGGTGCCCAGGACACAATTTTAGGCTATCTAGGTGACACAGAGTACATTGAATGGTGTTTCCTCCTTGTGTGTCCAGTCTAGCCAGAAACTAGGCAGGAATAAGACAGCTAGTGAGTGGGTCATCTTGTGCCATCTTGTCTCTCTGAAGTGTCATACTGCCGCAGTTTTTGGAGAAGATGAGGGCAGAGCCAAGCTTTGAGGCTTCTGAGACACAGGCTGGTTAAAGTTGGATGGGAAGAGACAACAAAGACCATGAGGTATGGGGAATGTTTGACTTTTCTCTCCCATGTGTTTCTGCTTTGGACACTTCTGGTGACTACTGTGGTGTCTATGCTGAGCCACGTGCTACTGACTGAAGAAATAAGGGAAGGGGGACCATGTCCAGGCAAACACAAGACCTGAGAATGTGATGTAGTTGTTGCATTAAAAGTGACATTAGTCTAACAAATGTCAGCAGCTAGCACACACCAACTAGCTGGTGGGCAGCATGAGGTCATCAGTCAGCTCTGCTTTATGAACTGGATAATCTGTTTTTCTGTTTTACCTGCTATTGCCTGTGACACCAATATGTTCATAATAAGCTTAACTCTTCCTGTTGCATTTGGTTGTACTGGACCCTGGCCTTGAAGGTGTTCCCAGGAGCGCTGTAATAGAACAGTGGCTGCTGGATTTTGGACTGGCAGGAGCATGTAGGTGCCTGGGTCCTACATTAATTTAGGTAATGTGATGTAAGTATCTGCATGACTAAGTCTGTGGGCTCTGCAAACATGAGCAATGATGATCAATGATACTTGCACATTAAGGCAATCCACTTGATTTCCCTGCAAAGTAATTGCAAAAAAAAAAAAAAAGAAATCCATTTGCTCTTGGCAGGATTAGGATCTTAGTACATATCCTTCCGAGTGACTACGGGATGCTTTTTGAGATGCAATAAACTACTTAACTACTATTACGTTATCCTCCACAGGCCCAACCTGTGGCACATTTGTAGCATGCCTGAATTGAGTCCATTAGAGATTTTTTCAACAAAATCAGGATAACAGTTTTAAAGAACAAATGGGCTTTTTAAAGGCATTGTTTTGTTTGCATTTGAAATAGAGAGTAGTACTACTGCCTGTCAATTTAAAGCACTCCATCCATTTGAAACTGCATGGAAAGCATGAGATAGGGACTTTAAAGTGGACACTGTCTACATGAAACCCAAGCCTGAGTTTCCAAATACAGGTCAGGTCAAACATCTTAGCAAATGTGTTGGTTTTCTCCATCTGAACCCTGAGGTAATCAAAAGATTTAAGACCGTCTCCTGAGGAAGGTAAAAGCTCTGCTCCTATTCAAACTATTCAAGAAACAGGGGAACTGGTAGACCTGCTGTTCCTTTTTTTGCTGCAAAGAATGGGACTTCTGTTACTCTGAAAGATTTGGAAATTAGATTAAAAGATTTTGCAGACGATCCAGTCATTAGAGATGCAGGAATTTTTAATTTGTAAAACTGGCCTAGTGACAATGGCTCCCTCAAGACCTTGGTAGAAAGAAGCAGTTCCAACAGCATAGTCACACTGCAGGCACCTTTTGGAAGCTGAAGGATACAGAGGCACTGAAGCATTGCCACAGGAGAAAGAGCCCAAATCTGCATCCAGAAAGTGAACCCTGCACAGATTGCTTCTGCACTGTATGGCAGGAGGTATTGATTTCCTCACTCATGTGGAAATTATAAAGATGTTGTGTCATTTTTGCTTTAATATCGCCCCGAAGAATCTCAAAAAGTTTTGCACACTGCAGAAGGAGTTTGTGTCCCCTTAAGTGCTGCTATCAATTATGAGGGGAGAACAAACCAGATGGAAGCTTTTCTGCTTTACTGATTTGGAGGGATAACATAACACAAGTCTAGATTCTCTACATCAGTCTGTGTTTAGATGGTTCCTCACCCCCAAATTATTTCAGCTTTTTATCCTGTTACACGGGATAACATAAAATACACAAGAAATGAAAGAAAAGATGATGTTAGGTGTCTCGCTATCCAGCTACGTCCCTTACTTGCTAGGCCCCTGGGTCAGGTCTGATGTCTTTTCTGAAATCATGAATCTTGTGTTGGTGGCTGTGTGGCTGCCTAGGGCAGTGGCTGAAGCGTGTCTCTATCCCACTTGCCTCGTAATCCACTGGTCATGTAGTCTGCAGGATTCACCTAGAATCTGGGGGTTCAGATTTACACAAGTCAAGGAATGGGACTTCCACTTCTTTGCTGACTGCTTTAATTAATACATTATTCTTCAGAACTGATTGTTGCCTTTCTCCATTTATTGCTCTTCTCCATCTTTGCTGAGGAAGCCATGAGCCAGTCTTCTGCATCCCAATGTATAATGTATGTACTAAGCACAGAACTGATCCAGGCCTCACTGGGGCACTTCCTGTATCCCTTAATAGGATGCTTAAATCCAGCAGACAGACAGCATTTTAGACCACCCTTTGGTACTGTTTATTAAGTCTTGCATATGCCTTAACCCTACAGCCTTCCGGTGCTACAAATCCCATTCATAGTGCTTATCTCTCCTCAGTCAATGCGTAACAAACTTGGGCACCTGCATGGGCGCTCCTGACTGGGTGCTGACTATAGCACAACCCATGTCCCTTATTGGATTCAACCCTTCATTTTGGGTTCATACCAGCATAGCATGAATATTTACCTCCTTCTTTCCATACAGCTGATTCACATTTTCTTTCTTTGTTCTCACTTACTTTGTACATATCAAGACCTTTTGTCGTTTACTTTGAAGTTCTCCGTAAGCGTTGAGTCAGTTTGGTTTTTGGCATTCCTAATGTTATCCCATTGAATTGTGAACTACAGATAAGTAGTTTAGCAGGCTAAAATGCTCTCTGTCACTCACTTTTCCCTATTCAACGAGTAGGTTTGAAGCTGTTTTTTCCCTTTTGTATAGCTGCAAGTTACAGACTTCATTCAAGTCCCTAAACTTAATGCAGCTGATTTTACAGGTAAGTCCTATGAATTCATCACCACTTCTGCTCTCAAAATCAGGGAGCTTAGTTGCAAAACTACCTTAATTTCTCCCTCTAGCTAAAATTGAATCATCTTGTGACCGCTTAATTTGAAGTTTTACCCCAGAATCTTCCATAAAGCACATATTTCAAAAACAAGTTTAAACTTACGTCAGTTCCTGATGTTTAAATTTCTATTTGGAGAAGAACCTGTCATCTCTCACAGTCAGAAATAATATGCTCTACTGCTACTAAGGAAATAGGAAATGCACATTTTCAATATATATCCAGAAAGTTTGTGAGCACAAGGAGGAGTAAAGCAGCGCACTTTGAGATGACATCTGTCTGTGTCTGCCAAGGTTTTACATTATGGAATGGACATGTAGGAAAGGACTGGTCAAGAAATAGGGAGAGCTGGCACAAGAGGATCAACAAAGAACAGAGACAGGGAGCAAAAGAGGCTAATCAAGAACAGACAGAAACCACAAAGAAATTTGTTGCCAAAGCATCATGTCCTTTTTGGATTCCAAAAAGTTACATTCCACCACAGTAGTTCCAAATTATCAGAGCTATTTACCTTTTAGATAAAATTACCAAGGTTTGTGTTCCTCTGCAAAATCGAGTTAGGTGGTCTTTACCAGCATTACCCAAGCAGGTCATCTTTTAAGGGACTTTGACCTAGATGGTTTCTTGTCTAGCCACATTTTCCTTCCTTATTTTTTGCAATGTTGTCACTTTAGTGATATGCATATCATATTAGTGATATGGACTGCCTTCATATTTTCTTTTTCTAGAGCAATATCTATCCCTTCAAATGATTATTTCACTCTTAATTTCTCTTTCATTGTATGTGTAGTCACATCCTTATCTTAGTTTTATCAGAGGGAAGTACTCAATGGTAAAGATGCAAATTCCATGCTTTCATTTAAAGAAGACAGAAGATATATTTTGTAAGCACAACTTTCAAAACATTATGTGTCTACCTGTGTTGAAGAAGCAATGTTAGTATTCAACCACCTGAAGTGGGTAGAAAATATGAAAGGAAAATAAAACAGGTGAGTACATCAGCTTTGTGGAAGGTGTTAACTCCAAGGGCAGTTGGTGGAGCTATGGCCAAATGAGGAGCTGGCTCTTGGAGATGGACTTTGGTTGGGGATCTGTGAAGTATGCCTGTAATGCAGCTGACCATGGTGGGTAGGCACAGAATTCTATGTTTTAAAATGTGTTTTGTCTCTCTTCTCTGAATGAGATTTTGTAAGTTTCCAGAGCTGAGGAGGTGACAATTCAGTAGTTATTCTTCTCTCATGATTGCCCTTCTCAGTAAACATACAACTCTTGCTTCCATCAAATCCAAAATAGACCAGTGATTTAAGAAGATTATAAATCATCAACCAGGAATCAGACAATGGGTATATACCTGTCAAGAAATGCATTTTCTTATAATAATTAGCATGATGAATTGCATTGGAACAATAATGAATACCAGGAGAGAATGGTAAATAAAACAGTATTTTTTTTGCAAAGAGCAGTTTTTCACCACTGCTGAACTGTACATGCTATTGATAGGAAACAAGAGATTGTATTGACATCTGATTACAGTTGTCTAAACCAAAGTCCTTTGCTTTCTGAGCCCACTGCAAATCTGTTGAAAGGCACAGGGAGAAACACTGGAACATTTGGAATGCATATGTAACATGATAGAGGCTTTGGCATGGCATCACTCAGAGAGCTGTAGAATACCTGCTGCAGAAGGTGTTTCCACTTAGTCCCTTCCAAATCTCTGAGAACCATTTTGTTTTTTGGAATTTGGCCAATTCCAAAAAGCAAATGATAGCTAACAAGTTTGGCAGTGCCAAGGAGACACAGAACTTTCAGAAAGATTTTAGTTGCCAGCCCAAATGCAAGAGTATTTTTTGTTCTATGCTCACTAAAGTCGTGTTAACAGTCTTATTTTGCCTTACATCTGTACATAGTCTCTTTTAGAGACTCTTTTATAGTCCTTCCTCAAAAATGAAAAAGCTTCCAGATTGAATTATCTCTTGGCTTTGAGTAAAGAACTTAAAGAAAGACAAAAAGACAATTTATGCATACAAGATGAAAGATTATTGAGACAAGGAGGTGATATTGACTCAGACAATATGAATATTTTCAAAGCTTTTCCCTGTCATGCTACTCCATCAGACTGAAAACTGTACCACTGGTCAGCTTAGTCACCCAGGGTGAGGATCAAGGTTTGGTTCAAGATGTCCAGGAACAATAAATGCAGGGAATAGGCTTTTGGAACATAACAGAGAAGCTGTTATTCCCACTGTGTGTTAAGCATGGGCTTCAGCCCTAGATATTGTCCCACTGAGCATACCAATGCACATCCATATTCAGGAGTGGATTAACACTAGCTAGTGAATGTGACTGATTGCAGAGTCCTCCCATCCCTTGCCCTATCCTCCCCTCCTTTTCTCTTCCCCCTCCTCTCCTCTTGCTCTGTTTCTGGCCCTGACATCATCTTGTCTTTCAGGAGGGAGGAGGTGGGGAGAGGGAGAGGAAAAGGAGAAGTCCCTCAGCCCAGCGCCAAGGACCAGATGGGAGAAGGCACAGCTCTTCTCACTTCCATTCTGCTCCTGGACCTGTGAGAAGCCAGCTCCATGTAGGAGTACGAAGTGCTCATTCCTGCCAATGCTCAGCCTCTGAACAACGTAATTATCAGTTCTCAACTATTTCAGCAAGAACTTCCCAGTGATATCATTCCTACACCTATCCTTCCCTTCCCAAGCCAAATGAAATAATAACAATGAACTACAAACATTAGCACAATGTATAATCACATATAAATACTGTCATCGTGCTAATGAAATTAATTTAGTCTCTGAGCCTGCAGACCCCACACTGTTATAAGAAATGGCAAAGGTTTTCCTCAGACATCACCACTTCTGTCATGAAATTGAAGGATTAACTGCGTTAATTCTTGTCCTGAAGTATCCTGGAGTTTGTCTGAGAAGTTCTCAGACAGACTGAAAAGCCAAATAAGCAAACATTGCTGGGACATGATCAGTACAGGTACAGAGAAGTAAAAAGCACTGTTTACAAGAAAGCACTTATTTTTCTCTTGTTGCCAAAGTAGATAGCACCACAGAAGTGAAGTAGGTCAGTCATGTATTTCCCATCATAAATTGTAAGACCATGGCAATGGTTTGCTTTCCAAGCACCATGCAACACATTTGGCTACTTGTGTGGAATTAAGCAGAACACAGAATGGGAAAGGTTGGTCAGTAAATTTAAAAAGGTACTTCTGGCATACTTATAGGGTTTAAAATTTTTAGGAGGCATATGTTTTAGTGTTGAAAGGTCATTGAATTACTTGTTTTCCAGCTGGATCGGCTTTACTCTGCCACAGCAACTGTTCATGTGCAAGAGCTATTTGTCAAGATGGCCTTGTTTCTTAATTTCCAAGGACTTACTTTTACCAAGACTTTTTTTGTATTTTTAAGGATTTTATTATTATCTTTCATTTAGGACAGTAAGTGAGCAAGCCTTTCTTTGGCATAGGTGGCATCAAATATTACTTTCTTTTAACAGAGTAATTTGTAAAATAGCACATGGAGATTACACAATTTCAGTTCTGGAAAATAATGCTTTTAGAAAGTGCTCAAGAGTCATAACTGAATATGAGTTTCCAATGCAGTACTGTGGAAAATAATCAGATTATTCCAGATAAAATAGAGTTGGCACTGGAACAGGCAATACCAGAATATAACTTTCCATTTTGGTGCCCATAATTTGACAAGAATATTGAAAAAATGGAAAAGATGCAGAAAAAAGCCCCAGAAAGTACCTGGAAGTTCTAGAAAATACTTGATGCAAGAGACTGGAAGAGCTTAATGTGTTTAGTTTATGAAAACCATAATTGAGGGTCAATTATACACTGACTCCAGTACAAAATTATTTCATAAAACACCCCAGGTTGGAAGAAACCTCAAAAGATCATCTGGTCCAACCTGGTCTATTTCCAGAGTAGCCAATACTAAAAGGCTGTTTAATAAAGCAAAAGAAGAGACACTGAACGAAGAAGACACATTTAAGATATTGACCAAACTGACCTTGGAGCAAACTGCTCAGTAACACATTCCTGTCTACATCTTCATCCATTAAATCGGAAGCGAATGCCTTCTCCAAAGACAGACTTTAGTCAAACTAGCCTCAGTGAAAAGGGGAAATTGTTGAAAACTAATCCACGTTGTGACATACAGAAAGATGAAAAGATTTTAAGGGTTCCTTCTTACCTTAAGGTGCTGCAATATCAAGAGCCAGTAATCCATACGAGAGGCAGCCAGTGAGTGATGGGCAGGATGCAGCATTGCAATTCCCCTTCTACTCAGTGCTTGCCCTGCTATGAACAGAGAGCTGAGTAGGGCCCAGATCCCACTGAACAGCTTCCTGGCTGCTCTCAGTACTGCGTTCATCTGCTGTTTTTTACAACACAGGTGAAGCTAGGCTCAGCCCATGGAAGGCTGTGATCATGCTTTACCAGCTTCTGACAATTTTGGAAGACATTAAAGTGGTTAGCAGTTCTCAGTCAGGTGTGTGAGTTGTGGGTGATGGACTGCCTGGGTATGCTTTTAATTAGGAACAAGGCTGAATTTAAGAAAAGGGCTGTAGCTGCTGAGCCCAAGTCC
This sequence comes from Gavia stellata, assembly GCF_030936135.1. Taxonomy (NCBI): domain Eukaryota; kingdom Metazoa; phylum Chordata; class Aves; order Gaviiformes; family Gaviidae; genus Gavia; species Gavia stellata. Next base: position 57,585,901 of record NC_082594.1, read on the forward strand.
CACACCAGCAAACAGAGAGCTGTGCCACACCTCTAGCTCCTCACATATACTCTTGACCTGGTCCATTTGGAGGTGTGAGACAGATCTATGTAGTCGCCTCACTGCTCCTGGCAAGCTTGATGGCATTGGCTCAGTGGGCTGGACATTCAGAAAGGCTATCAGCACAATACTGGCTTTCTTCAGTTTTACAAACTTGGGCTCTGGGTAGTGTCAGCTGCCCTCAATCATGGCTTAGCCTAATACATTGCTGCCTGAAAACTGCAGAGGGGGAGGATTTCTTAAACATTGCAATAAGCTTCCCTTTGAAAGGAAGACTGGAGACTAGTCAGACCTGAAAGCTAATTCATATGTGTTGTATGAAACACTAGGTTTGGGTTTCCTGGCAGGGTAAGCAGTACTGCTAAGATTCAAGAAGGAAAAGTAGAATATATAACCCCAAGAGTCCTTTCCTGCTCTAGAGGAAAAGGTCTGAGGCAAACATGGCTGCAGCAAGAATGGAGAGCTTTGGGCTGCTCCCAGAAGCAATCCAAAGAATTTGCAAGAAGAACCTATGCAAATCCTGGTATTAGACCTTGGTTAAAGCAATGAAGGGGTGTGTCTGGCACGTCATGGATTTGGGATGTCAGTGATGACAAGCTAATATGTTAATGGCCCTACTGAAGATGATGTCTCAGTGACATGAAAGTGCTAAAGTCTACAAAATTCTGCTTTCAGGATCATATGAGCAGATCACAGGAATTGATGCCTGGATGTGTAGGCATAGTTCTGTGTTTTGTGCATCAGCTTTAGGAGAAATCACCTAGTCTTTGTCAGTAGACAAGCTAGTACTAAAGGGCTCATGTGAGCAGGAGAGTTTGGCATTGCTCAAAGGAACTTGCATATCATGTTCAGTATCTCAGTTATTTAACACAAAAGGAGTACATATGTGTGCTTATAAGCAGAGACATTTCTACTGCCTTTGGGGAAAGAGTGATCAGCAGCATAGCAAAAGTCATTAGAGCTGCACCCTGGCAGATGCCCAACAAATGTAGTAACTCAGAGGAGGGGTTGCTTCCCCACCACACCAGAACGGGAAGTGGGCTGGGTGGAGGCATCCTCTTGAAGGAGGTTGGGGGGGTGAATCGGTGCAGGAAGGCAACAACACTTTTTTCCTTCTTGCCTAAATCCCGTGTGAAGTGATAGCATCCCGGAGGACTGGTACCACAGCAGACTGGTAGAGGCGAAGAGATGTGTTTGCCACACTCCTTATGAGATAGGCTAAGGAGATGTGGAGAGAGTTTTGCAATCTGATTATGTGTTGTCATTTTAAAGAGCTGTATTATCAGGTGGAAAATTGTGAAGGCACCAAAACTCTTTCTGATCTGCAAAACATAGTATTAGGAAAGTCATTCAGTAGCTCATTTTTATTATTAATTTTCATAATACAGTTACTTTATGTCAAAATATTTTATGCAATTTTGATGAATTCGGCACAGTTGGACCTTATCGTCAAAATTTACAGTATTATTTCAGGTATATTCTTCATGTTAAGTTTTTTTTCTCTCTGTGTCTGTGCTCAATAACATGGTGCAGTACTCAGGAAGGGTTATTTGCATGTACTTTTAGATATACTCATTCAAAACTACTAACACAATCAAATGACATGACCTATGCACAGACAAGATTTCTGATTCCTCAGTTCTACCATAGTTTCCGCTGGTAATGCCCAGACATTTGGATAATGGTTTCCCAGGGCATGGCTCCCCGGGGGGTGTCGGTGAAGGACCCAGCAGCCAGGCCCCATCCCACCCCCCAGCCAGGAGCAGGGCAGCTGGGGGGCACTGGGACAGCCCCAGCCCCAGGCATCGGGCACCTCCCTGGGGATGGAGACAGGCTGAAGCAGGGCTCGGAGGTTAGCCCATGGCGGGGGGTCTGGGTCAGGATCAGCCGGGCCCACGGCCAGGCGCAGGCTGGGCTGCACCGCAGCGGGGTCCGTGGCTCTGCTGGGGATCCAGCACCAAAGTCTCAGCTTCAGAGCAGCTCCCATCAGGCCCTGGCCATGGCTCCCCATCAACAAGGGTGTCCTCACACCTTGCACAGCCCTGGGGCCCGAGGTGCTGGGCGTGAGGCGCCCTGGGCGTGGCGGGGTTGCCCATTGCTGGGTCCCGGGCCAGGTCTGGAGTCCCCATGGGGCTACCTCCAGGGCCTGCAACTGCTCCCTGTCTCACAGGGGTGGTGGATCTGTCCCCAGTAGCCGGAGGGCTGGGGCTGATATTGCCTGGGAGTCGTTATAGGATCCAGGACAGGCAGGGGGGTGAGGGGGTCAGGCCATCCCTGAAGAGCCCTGGGGACTTGAGGGTAGTTGGGGTTGCCACCAAGGGGCATCAGGGCTGTGCGGAGCGGTTCAGGTGCCACCAAGGAGGTCAGGACCCAGGGCCAAACCAGGGATCGCAGAGGGCTTGGGGCTGTGTTGAGACTGGGAGCTGTGGGAACCTTGGGGCAGGCCTGTGGCTCTCAGCCTGGGAGGACTGGCAGGGGCCGGGCCCCATGGCACTCAGCACAGGGCTCAGGGTGGCCCAAGTTGGCTGTGGGGCAGCGGGGGCTCCCCACAGGGGCGGCAGGGCACGGCCTCGCCAGCCAGGGCCTGTCCCACCGCCCCAGCCAGGGAGCAGGGCAGCCTGGGGAGCAGCAGTCCATGGTGACAGTGACCAGCATCAGACACAGCCCAGTGATTGCCAGGCAGGTCCATGGCGATGAAATAAGTCCAAGGTCAAGCTGGGAAGTCAAGTCAGCAGGTCAGGGACAGGGTCCAGCTCCAGACCAGCAGCCCATGACCTGGCACAGGCTGGGCTGCCAGGCAGCGGCAGTAGTTCCGGCAAGGGCAAAGCTCTGGAACCTCAGCTTAAAAGCAGATCCCATGGGGTAGGGAGGGACGCTGGCTGTGGCTTTCCGGCAGCATCATGCTCGCTGGGAGCCTATCCCCACACTTCCAGTGGGAAGGGGGCCGCCCTCAGCTGCACTGTTTGTAAGCTGGCCCCGAGCCCCTGCAGCCAAACCTCCAGGAGAAGCGGAGGCACTCAGGGCCCTTACGTGGGTTTTCTCAAGGTTGAGTTCACTTGAATGGCAGACTAATGCTTTTTTTCAGCATCGTGATGTTTTTCTTCAGTGTTTATGTTTATCTGTAGCATTTGCATCACAATATTTCTGTTACTACCCTCTTTCCCTGTTTCCCAGCTTCCTTCCTTCTTCATCTGTGTTGCAATCATTTCACTTTGTATCTGCCATCTTTCAAAGCATTGAACTCTTCTGTCCACGGCACCGTGGTGCTTGTTCATGTCTAATACTACTGCTTACAGTAATGCTATCAGTATACTATAAAACAGGATAATTCTAATAGTGGCTGGGTTTGATGTCTTCATTGAGCCCATCACTTCATCAATGTCTGTTCAGAAGTTCTCAGCAAAGCACAATGACCTTGAATTTCATCCTGGCTTTCAGCACTGGTCAAACATATGACTTGTCATACCATTTCAACTTCACTGCATATTAGTTGTTTGCATTTTGTAGTTTTACGTAAATGGAACCATTTTGGCTTTCTGCCACTTACTGCAAGTCTAGGCAAAGTGTGCCAACAATAACACTACGCTTAATGATAGCAAATGTCTTTAATCCAAATACTTTCGCTAGTGTCCAGTATCAACAGCATAAACTAAGAAGCCTCATGCTAGATCATCCAAAAGAAACATTTTCAAACCATCTCTTACCCTTAATGTCCAGATAAGGAACATGATGAAAAAAACAAGGTTAATCCTGTGTATTTTCATTCTCCCACCAAACATTGATTTGAACCAGTTGTTCAAAATCCCACCCATTCTTAGGCAAATATTCAAAAAGTGCTCATGTAAATAATGTACACGAGTAAGTAGTTTGACCATTAAAAAACTAACATAAAATGCTTAAAAATGTAATAAAGCATAGCTTGTATCTATATAGATATTAAATACATACATATATTCTTAAACACACACATACCTAGCTCATGTGAAGTTAGTGTAAATCCTGAACTGGGTTACCCGCTGTATCCATATATTCTCAAAGCAGTTCTAGTGATAAGTTTATGAATTTTCTCTTTCTGTTCTACAGCTATATAACAACTGTACTATGAATAATAGGATTATACTATAGTACGTAACACTAATATTATAATCATATTATCATATTGTGACTGCAGTGCTCAATAAAAAGCAACAAATTTGGAATGAGCATGACTCTGAGATTACCTTCTCCAACTGTGTATGTCACCCAGCACTTTGTGAATAACAAGGTGAGCAGCAAACATCTCAAACCACAACTGCATCATACCACTATAACCTGATGTTGTCCTTTTGCTGTAGCAAACTGTGAAATTGTCTATTCCCTCGACTTTCCCATTTCCAGTGATGTCATTGCTCCTTGAAATTCCTTGCTAGGTGGTGCCTCTTCAACCTTTGCCTGTTACCCTGTTTACTCAGAATTTCTAGGGTGCATGCATCTGGAAGAGATGGCAGGATTTGGCACTCAACTGGAATGCACGCTTCCTACTTTCAACACCATCTCATACTTCACTGCCAGTTCTCAGGAACACAGTTTGTGTTTGTGTTATTGGTCCAGCCGCAATGCCATACAGCTTAGCCCTTGCCTGCATTGAGTAGTGATGTCTCCAGGCTTTATGATTTCTTTGCCACTTTAAACAATTATTTTACTTCTTCAACTTCTCCAGAAATCTTGAGTCACTTATTCAGTCTCCGTAACTTCTAGTTTTACTGCTCGTCCAACTTCTCTATGGTTGTTTAGGCCTCTCATAACTTCCTCCACAGTGCTCAGGATCAATTTGCATTGTCCACCCATTCTGCAGAGGGATATCTTTGGCATTACGAGATACTTACCTGGCACATTGTCTCCAAGTTACCTTAGCTACCTCCTTTGCAGACCTCTCTTTTTGCTTACCCAGATAACATCTGGATTGATTTACACTTAGTTCTTTTTTTAATTTTATCATAGCTTTCCCCACAACTCATGCAGTTTAGCTACATGTGTATGTCTTCATGAGGGAAATACACACAGTCAGCAGTCAGATCTGCATCAGCCAACATACCAGCCTTGGGAACTCCTCCAGCCAGTAGGTTACAACAATTAACATAGGCTGAAGTAGAAATTGCAAACCGGAGGCTACAGCTTCCCTGCATAAACATTCTTGCCCTGCTGCAAAGGTGTCAGCTGTGTTTAAAAACAAGCATTGGACTGATTTAAAAAGAGAGTATCAGTAGTAATAGATACATTACATGTTACTGACACAGTGGTCAATTGAACAGAGCCAGCGATACGTCACATGATCAGCTAGTATATTTGTGGAGTTTTGGGAAAATGGTTCAAGAAGGCCTGTAGCAATGTTTTCCAACTTTGTATTTAAACACTCCTTAAGCTCCCAGATTTTTTCCAACTTTTGTCTGTTCAGTAACAGAGAAAAGAAGTTTTGATATAATGGAAAACACAATTAACAGGTTAACTTTCAACTTTGCCTTGAACTTCTTAAATGACTGATTAACTTACTTCCTGACAGTTTATAGAAGAAATGAGGGTTGTAAACAGGACTGCTTACTTCTTTCTTATCACTTAAGTATCTGTTTAATTTATTCATCACTCACACACTTAACTGCCTAGAAACAACGCAGGGTGAAGTGCTTGTAACCATGAATTCCGCAAAGTCATGCACTAGACGAGAATCAGGATAAAGGCCAAGAAACCATTAAGTCCTCCTTAAGCCCTAAAAGTGCAGTCTACAGTTCAAGTGGTGCCTATAGGCACTTTCCACTAAAGTAAGCAGCTTTCAGTGTCCCATGAGCATGACAGTCATGAGTGAAGGTATACTGGATGGGACCTTTGTATACGATCATCTAAGACTGAGAAGGGAAAATGACTTAGGAGTTTATATTGCAGTTTCTTTTCCTAGCATGATACCAGTTTAAAAGAATGAGGTCTTACTGAGGAGGCACCACTGCCTTTGGCCCATGTCACTAAGAAGCGATCAGCCAGCCCTGTCCTGCTGAGCTTGGGTAGCTCTTCACAGGCCATGTTAAGGCACACTGCTATGCATAGCAAAAGGCAGAGCAGGGAGGGATGGGAGAGTGTTTGCATCCAGTCACCTTTGCTTTTCCAGCCCAAACGAGCTTCTCAGTTTTGTTCTGGATCAGTGAGGAGAAGACTCAGGAGAACTGCAGAACAAGGCCTGAATTTAGCATCAGATGTAAAACATGTCTTTGCGCTTCTCTGAGCACTCAGCCAACATCACTGTCACTGGGTTGGTTTAAAAAACCAGAAGGTACCTAATGACATCTCTTCTTAGTCTACTCTGTGAACTAACAGAGCCTTTGACAAACAAACAAACAAAAAACCCCAACAAAAACAAACAACACCATCCCCTCCCAAAACAAAAACAAAATGAAAAAACCCACATTTTATATGGTAAAGGTTGAACAAAAAAATAGTATTCACTCTCAGGAATCTGCTTCAGAGAGGGACCCATTTCTGTATACTGCTCTATACCATTTCAAATTTAGTGAAAAGATATATGAAGAATTACATGAAGGTTGACCCTTGCCATAAGAAAACCATGTTACTGCATTATTTCATAGCAAGGAAAAATTGCTTCCTGTCTGTGTAATATTGTCCTCATCATTAAAACAACGTGCTATATTATAGTATTGCTCTGTAGCAAAACCACTTTCCATGTCTCTGAATCTGGCTGAGTTAATAAAAACCTTTCTATTTGCCCTTGATGTGCGGGATGTGAGCCTACTAATTACTCTAAAAAGAAATTCCTTCTTGTAATATAATTCTCTGGCCTATGTAATCATATTTTGGGGTCCTACTTCTCATCACTGAGGTTAAAGTGGAAGTATCAGGTGATTGTTCAACAGGACAGTTTCAGTAAAACTCCTCTTGGTCTTTACAGGGGATATCAACGATGTTTTAGCATCTTTGATTACCTCTCCTTGAGCTTCGAGAAGCCTACAGAAAAACTCAGATGCCAAAGTTCAGTGTGGTGTTTACCACAGCTGTAACAGAGAGAAGCAACACTAGAAGCATCCAAAGGGAAAAAAAATAGACTACTCTCATTGCCAAAAGGGATCTCCAGGGTGATCTCGTCACCAAATGGCATACAGTAACACCAAAGAGAGGAGGCACGTGCTCATTCTTCAGAGGGGTGGCCAAAAGGACTGGAGCATGAGGATAGGCATGAATAAAGCTAGAAGTTGGCATATTGAAAGACTGGAGGCCACATATGTTTGCAAAATAGTGTGTAGGTCCCACACTTGATTTGAGAATTTGCTGAGGAACCAGAGGTAGAATAGCTGTTCCAGTGCAGTGCTGCACCCAAGCTTATTAGCTCTGCTGTCAGTGCCTTCTACTTGCAAGGATTGCATTTTATTAAATCAGTGATATTCTTTGAGCATTTTTCATGGCATGAGGTGGCAGGAGCTCATTCAGTGGTGGGACAGATGTTTCTGTGCTATGTCCATTGTGCAGAGCAGACATACCATAAGACGCGGTAAATTTTCTGTGCTGACCGAAGAAGAAGTCTCGATGGGGGCTACATAATGTTCATTCTGCTGACTGCTGCAGCTGCATCACTGCTCAGGGACCACTTACTGTTTCTGTAGTTGTTCTAGGTTTGGTATTCTACAAATACATCCACAGACACTGCCTGCAAGGTGCTACTGGTTTAGAGCTGCTTGTATGGTGTCTAGTTATGGCTGAATTAATTTCACAGCCTTTTAAAAATTTATTTTTCAAGTGTTGTGTGATCCTTCTAAAATGTTATGGTAATCTGTTAAATAGCGCTGTACAGTTTGGACTCTGAACTTATTTTGCTAGATGCAATGGTTGTAAGTTTCCAATTAACTAAAAATTAAGCATTAACTGGAATACCTTAATTGAAAAAAATATGAAAACATTTTAATTAATTTTTGCCATTAGAAATTAGTAAGAAAGTACTAGTAATTAGCTCCCCTAAAGTTGTACGTTGCCTTTCTTTCTAACATTTGTAATGCCTAGGGCCTTCTTAAATCACTCAAGCATGACAATTTCTTTCAGCCCCATTAACTTTCTGTAGCAAGTGTTGCTGAACTTGTTCAAGTATAATTTGCTTATGTTATGCCTTTTTGCTTACTCACATGACTAAAGTACTTTTCTTTCCACGCAGTGGCATTACTAAGTCCCTAGGTTACAGAGAAACATGCTAGGAATACAGATTATAGCGTTCATATTTTGTTTCTGTGGGCTGGGAGCTGCTATTGCTGCTACTGCATCGAACGAGTGGAAAGTCACTAGTCGAGCGTCATCTGTTATCACTGCAACCTGGGTTTTCCAGGGACTTTGGATGAACTGTGCTGGCAATGCATTGGGTGCTTTTCACTGCAGACCTCACCTTACTATCTTCAAAGTAGAAGGTAAGTAAGTGTAACGTAACTGGAACATATGGAGAGCTATGTGTATTCCAAGGTGTGAGCCTGAGGAGAAAAAAGATTATTTTGGCTTGTGCAAGAGATTATGATTAAAGCATTGTGATGAATGTAAGTAAAGGATATTGTAGGCAGAATATCAGAAACAACTTTGTAGGAATTATATGTATTCCAAGAAAATAAGCTCTGCTCCATGGTTGCTAATAGGTGGTAAGTATACTCGACAAAGTTCGAGTAAATACGCTACCAGGAGCAAACGATTGTTAGCAGAGATGGACTAAACTGTCTTCCAGTTCTAATTTCTGTGCAAAAATAAGCACCCTGCTTGCTGGATGGGGAGAGAAGGAAGATAGCAAGGTCTGGGACAGCTATCGGTACTCGTTTTAGTATCTAAGGAAATTAGATAGCAAAGAACCGCGTCCACGAATACTATGCAAATATTCACATGCTGGAAATAAGGTGCACGTGTATATACTTGCTGTATCACAGGCTAATATTTTAACTTTAAAGATCAAAGGTGTGCTGTTTCAGAATGTCCATTTTAATGGAAAGCGTCGGATTTGGAAGCCATCTATCGGAGCGTAAAAACAAACAAGGTCTTCTTGCCTTGTATCAGGAACAGGAACAGGTTTTCTCAGAGACAGGGACTAACTAAAAGTTTACTATGCAATGTGTTTTCTGTTTTGCTCTGTGCATAAAGCAGTAAAATGAACAGGTTTGTTTTCTATTTGTTGTTAAGCCTTGAGACAGTAGGCAAGATGTTGTTTTCAGTGAAATTGCGTTTAAGTACTCACGAGGGCAAGGGCAGAGGGACTTCTCTCTCCTGGATGTAAGCAGCACACGAGCAAGATGGAGTCAGGCTGGACTAGGAAAAAATTGATTAAGACATTGGTATTTTAGGGAACCAGAAAAGAAAACCAGGCTAGACAGAACCAGTCTTCCAAAGCTTTTGTGAGACCAGAAAAAAGTACAATTATAAGGTACTAACAGCAAGTGGCTGAACGAGACATAAAATGTACTGTTGAACGGTTGCTACCATATTACATAAACAGCGTCATACATACACACCTTGCACACACGTGGAAACATGGAAATGTGAGGATGTTACAGATCCACACCTTTTCTTGCCTCTCATGCCCCTGCCACATCAGACTGCATTCTGAGACATACAGATCAACTCTTATATGTACAGAGGATTTTGAGATAAAACTCAGCATCATTTTTGTACACATTTTATCATGCCTTTCTCCAAACGATCACAAATAACACGTGAGGGATGTGAATGGATAAGAATAGTTTTACTTCTTTTAAAGAGTGCTGTTCACCAAAAATTACTTAAAAAGCATACAAACTCACACATATGCTTTAAAAGTGAATATTATATCTTTGCAAATCACCATTTATGCATTATTTCTGCCAAGATTTAAAGAAAAAAAGCCAACTCTTCTTCCCAGGCACAAATGATCAAATCTGTTTAAAGCCATGTAAAGTACTTCAGTACCTAGAAACTACCATTATTGCTATTATTAGTAGTACAAAAGCTGCTTTCAGAATAATCAGCTGTAATCCATTTGCCACTTTCTATTGTTACTATTATTTTGATCACTGGCAGATTGAAACTTGAGTAAACAAAATACGCATCATTATGTGTGCATCCTTTAAATATATACTTAAGCATCTGAGTAAGATTTTGCTTATTTGCTGTTTAGAGTAACATAGACAAGAAATTCCCAACAAATTAAAGTAGCACACTCTTGTTAAAGTAAGCAAGTAGCAAGCTGCTGTACTGACATTTAGGAAGTCTAATTTTAACCTGCCAGTGCACGCACCAGCAAAGGGTAATGTTACATGTAGCATAAACACTACTGGGAAAGAGTGAGGTATTTTGTTTGGAAAACCTGCTAAACATAAACTCCTGGTAATCCAAGGAAAACAAGAGTTCAACAGAGAAAGAGCTTTGCACTCTCGCTCTGTCCTACATTGTAAAACAATAAAACGCTCAGATTCAAAAAGCAATGAACTCCCATCTCTGTCCTCAGAGCTTCAATACATCATCATTATCAGCATACTGACATCAGAGTGGGCTGGCAATATACCTTTTTCTTCTGCACGTTTATGATTTTATGGCATCTGTTTGCAAATTGTCCTACAGCCAAAGAGAACTCTGTTACATAAGCTCCTCACTCCATTCCTACCTATCCATCTTCAGGTTACCCCACAGAAAGTATTAGCAGTAAATAACACAAGCCACTTCTACTCCAAAGCAGATGCATTTGATCATTAAATTTTGATTGCATTTTTGGAGGGATTCTGCAGGAGAGGCTTCTACATAAGCTCCATGAAGTCTTAAGATTTTTTTTTTTCCTATTTAAAACACAGTAAACAAAAAACAGACCTCAGAGGTCTTTCTTTTAGCAGGATTACCCTGCGGTCATTGGCAGTATGTGAATACATACCTCAACTGACTTTCAGCTAAAGGACTAGTTGTGCTGATAGGAGCATAGCCAAGGTAATAAGAGCTCAGCTTCTGCAACCCAGCCCACCTACAGATCTTGAGGGGTTCATGGTTCTGGAAGTCTGGGTTAGCAGGGCACACTAACGGTATCCAAGCTAGCTGGGCTGTTGCCAAACGTACATGTACATTCACACGTACAGCCACAGTGTACTCCGCTGCAGTGACTGAAACATTCGGATGAAAGATCCTGGAGGGGTATGACATATTTACTGTAGCACAAATAGTAACAGTATTCTAGCTACAGTCATTTAAGGTGATGTTTGTGGGAAGAAACAATATCTTTTAGTAAATCAACTGCTTTGGGAGAAGTATGCAACAAAGTCATTCATCAGATCTGACACAAATACAGCCAGCTTCAAGCTGAATAGTATCTGGGGACATTGTCTCTTCAGTTAACTTGGTTATGATTATCAGTGCACCAGATATACTCATGGAAATTATATGATCAAAACCGAGGGACCATTACACACAGGCATAAACTCACACAGTCAATAAATGCGAGCAATTAAAACTAACAGAGAGACAATATTGTTTAACAAAACCACTAACCTCTGTTTAACCTCTCAGTCTTTATCAATAAGAAAGACCCACAAAGTACCTTCAAAGGGTGAGCCTGGGAACTAAAGCTCCTAACTCCATTAGAGTCAGAGCTGGTCTGGACTTCAGAAAGATACTGGCTTTTTATAGCAGAGTTTCTACCCGCCCCATCTCCTGCTAACTCCTTAGTGCTCCACAGGCAGTAGTTACCTCTCTTCTCATTCCTCTCATGTTTATCGCCCTGAATTCTTCAGAATTCTTCAGAATTCACCAGATTTGACAAGAACTAGCTTTTAGTTGTCTATGCTAGCACTGCTTAAATACTTTAAGTATTTTGCTTTTGGTGATGCTAGAGAGAGCTGTTCTGTTCACATAAAAAAACTTGAGTGTAACTAGAAAACTGAGTTGTGCCCACATTCCTTTCCTATGACACCTCCCTAGTCTGTCAGGGCTTCTTCAAATAATTGGTTCAGCATTCGGCATGCCTAGCCTACGGCGCTGTTTCATGACTCCTCTGTACTCTCTGGTTTTCCATACCATGCATTCAGGGAGGCGTACCAGAAAGCAGAAGAATTGTGCTTCCTTCAACCTTTGCTTGTTTGAGCCTCAGATCTTCTGCTGGCATCCCTTAGCCTTGCCAGTGCCTGTTTTGATGGAGCCAGGTGGGGCAAGCAGTGCTATCCTGATGGTAGCCACTATGGAAAGGGCAATGCCCAAGCATTCTGGGTCACATCAGCAGACAGATTTAGAGCTGCCATTTCATGACGCTGCCACTGTAACACAGCTAATGGGTGGAAGGAAGCTGAAACAAGGCAACTAGTACTGCAGCACCTGCACCCAGAGCAGCCTTGCTTAGTCGAACAGCATTTGAGTTCATTGGGGTGTGGAGAGCAATGCCAGCCATGCTTTGGGGTGACACTAGCAACCTTCCCAGAGGGCTCAGCCTAGAGCAGGAAAGGGCTGACATGAGAGTTTCCCTCACTAGACAGAAACTTACTGCCAGGGAAAACACACTAGCCATTTGATTACTGCCAGTCAACAGCGAGCCAGCCAGATATCTGCGCGGCAGCCAAGGCCGGGCTTCTCCTGAGCCTACGAAGAGGGAATTTAGTGAAATCCCCCAGCGGCCAACGCCACTGCTCTGTACTCATCACGAGTGGGGCTACACCCGGGGGCAAGCTGAGGGAGGGCTGGGGCCACGGACTGCGCTCCTGCTCCCCGCTGCCTACCGGCTCCCCGCTGCCTGCCAGATCCCCACGCCCTGCCCGCACCCTGCCCGCTGCCCGTCCACTGCCTGCTCCCTGCCCGCTCCCCTCCCTCTCGCTGCCCGCTCCCTGCCCGCTGCCCGTCCACTGCCTGCTCCCTGCCCGCTCCCCTCCCGCTCGCTGCCCGCGCCCTGCCCGCTGCCCGTCCACTGCCTGCTCCCTGCCCGCTCCCCTCCCACTCGCTGCCCGCTCCCTGCCCGCTGCCCGTCCACTGCCTGCTCCCTGCCCGCTCCCCTCCCACTCGCTGCCCGCTCCCTGCCCGCTGCCCGCTCGCTGCGCGCTCCCGCCCGCCGGAGGCGAGCGCGCTCCTCTCTCCATGGTGCTGCAGGCGCGGCCCCGGGGAAGCGCCGGCCGTGCCCGGGGGCAGCTGTCGCGCCGCTCGGGTGGGGGCAAGAAGCTCTCGGTCGTCCTGGAAAGGCAGCGTACGTCGTCCCCGGCTTCCCCTGGGTGAGCGGCCACAGGGGAGGAGCGGTTTAACCGCACCCAGAGCCATGGCAAAGCAGCAGCAGAGTGTGCTTCTGGGAGGTGAAAAGGGGAGAGGGCCGGGCCGTCAGCCAGGGGTGAATGGCCGCAGCCGTCAGCAGGAAGGGAGAAATCCATCGGGGAGGTTTTCTTCAGACTGATGGCCAGCCGCAAAGGAGTCTGCTGAGGGATACTCCAGGTAGTCAAAGGGACAGAGTCACGGGGGTCTGATGTTTAGGTTAGACGGTAACGGTGTCTAAGAACTTCTCTGCAGCAAGAAAATCCTTCTAGGAAAAATGCTACCTGAAGGGAGGTGGGGTTGATTTGTGTTTGATAGATCGAGCAACACCTCTGTTAATTTTTTCTGCCCAGTGAGTACAATATCCGTTGCTGATTTAGAAAAACAAAGTCAAAACAGCATTAGCAAATTTGCATCAATATAAAAAGAAATATACACTCTATGTATACTACACACTATATACTATCAGTAGCGCAAATGTGAAAATGGTGACCATGAGACATGTCCAGAATTTCTCTCAGAGTTTTATGGCTTAATCTCAAAGTACTCTCCATTTTTCAGTAGGCAGAAGGGTCACTGTGCTGGTTTTGGCTGGGGTAGAGTTAATTTTCTTCATAGTAGTTAGCATGGGGCTATGTTTTGGATTTGTGCTGAAAACAGTGTTGATAATACAGGGATGTTTTCATTATTGCTGAGCAGTGCTTACACAGAGTCAAGGCCTTTTCTGCTCCTCACCCCACCCCACCAGTGAGTAGACTGGGGGTGCACAGGAAGTTGGGAGGGGACACAGGCGGGACAGCTGACCCCAACTGACAAAAGTGATATCCCATACCATATGATGTCATGTTCAGCATATAAACCTGGGGGTAGAAGAAGGAAAGGGGAAACATTCGGAGTGATGGAGTTTGTCTTCCCAAGTAACCATTACACACGATGGAGCCCTGCTTTCCTGGAGATGGGTGAACACCTGCCTGCCGATGGGAAGTAGTAAATGAATTCCTTGTTTTGCTTTGCTTGTGTGCACAGCTTTTGCTTTACCTATTAAACTGTCTTTATCTCAATGCACGAGTTATCTCACTTTTACCCTTCCGATTCTCTCCCCCATCGCACCTGGGGGGAGTGACTGAGCTGCTGTGTGGTGCTTAGTTGCCGGCTGGAGTTAAACCATGACAGTCACTGTTTGGACTGATTGAAATGCTGATTCCAGCATGGGGACTTTTGTGAATGCAGATAAGTAGGGTGTTAAATCTTGGCAACAAAAGGTTCTCCGCTCTCACAGTTTGCCTCTACATCGTAGCAAGCCTCTTTCCAAGCTCATGTCCTCCATTCTGACATGAGATGACTAGGTCTGCTCTCTGCTCAAACAAGATGATAACCTAAAACGTATGTCTGGTCCCTAGAGGAAGCTGGTAATGCACCAGAGGTCATGAGATGTCATGACAATATACAGTAAATGTTTTTGGAATCTGTTATATATTGTTTATTATTGCCCACCCTCTCCCCTTCTCCCACATGCAGAAGTGAAAGAATAAAGTAAATTAAACGGCTCAGCCTAGGCAGGAGTTAGTCTGAGGAATAACGAGTCTTATTAGGCTAGTTTCCAGTAACGGAAGGAATTTAATCATATGCAGCAGAGCCATTCACAAAGCAGAGAGCCATGTTTGACCTAGCAGCCCCTGGCAGAACAGATATGAACTGAAGGAGGGGGCTAACTCCCTAGTATCCAAGATATTTGCCCCCAGGGAGCTCCAGAAGGAGCTTTGCAGTAGATCCAGAGCAAAACCCAGGGCTTCCGTGGAGGTAGTAACTTCCAGAGGAAGCATCCAGAGCCCAGGAGTCCCCCAAGAGACAGGATAACTCTGTAAAACCTGGAGTTTTCGATCTCAGAGCTGAAACATAGGTTAGAGATTTTGAAGTGGTTGACAAGGAATCCTGCTGCCAAATTTTGGTTTTCTCTTCAAGCTCTTTGTTTCCAAGATTTTAATCTATAAGCTTTGAAAATTCATGAATCTAAACCACAATTAATCACTATTTACTGCTATTTACTTGAAGACTGTCTGGCTCTGGACAATTACTTGAACCAGAATAGTCCAGAGCTACGGGGCAGACTGGAAAGACATGTGCCTACTGGGGGTTCTGCAGCCAGAAAGGTACACAGAGGGAATCCAAGAACTGCAGGACTAGACTTCACAGGGCCGGCTGGAAAACACTGAGGGTGGAGCCTTTCACAGCCAGCTGCCAGTTCTGGAGGAGAAGCTGATGGCAGGTTACAAAGGACAGACTCTGATGCTGCTTTAAAATCTGCAGGATTCCAGGAAAACATAAGGCATTGCAGACCAGCCCTCCTTTTTAGCTCTTGTTTACACCTGGCATTTTGACAGCATCCTCGCAATCCTCTTTTTGTGCCATAAGCCTTCTGTCTTCCCACCTCTGTACAAGGGCAGAGGTTACAGTATTGAGATCTTTTTCACTTTTGTCAAGACCCAGACAAGAGTAACGCTGCTTGTGCTTCTCTTCAGTCATCCTTACAGACTTTTGCCTAGCGGACAGTCCCTCAGAGGTGGTCTTAATTTGCAGAAAATTAGTGAGGAAATGTGGAAGGTGCAAAGTGCTGCTATCTGCTAGCGTGGTTCCCATGCAGCTGGTGCAAGGATGGGAATGCAAAGCTTGTTATTGGGGCATTAATAACAAAGCTCTTTCATCTTCTAATACTCACACCAGGATAGATTGTTATCTCTGCTTTGCTTTTAGCTTTCTTTGATTACTCCTACATAGCAGCAGAGAGTGTACTGCAATATGAATAGGACTCAGCAGTAATTGGTATTCAGCCAATGTCTTAAAATACCTCTGTTCAAACAGGTTTTGTACCCTGGTCTGCCTTGCAAGCACTGAGGTGGGTGAGGAGAGCTTCCCTGTAGTGTGCACTGAGAAGCCTAGGGCCAATGTACCTCTTCTAATTTTTTTAGCAGTCATGCTACAACCAGAGATTCATTCAAAGTTACAGAGATAGAATCCATTTCATTTTTGAAAGTCCGTGCAGCAGGAGGGGAGAGGACACCTGGCAAAAAAAGCTGTGGTAGGGGAGACTGAAGTAGAAATCATTAAAGTTGATGATTTTGGGATTCACAGTGCTGAGATTTAAGATTTTAAATCTTTAGCCTTCTAGCACATATGACATTTCTAGGGAGCGGTGCAAGGGAGAGGAGAGAGGCTGAGCAGCAAACAACTTGGGAATGGGTATGGGGGAATAAGTGTAGCCAAAGGGCATGAGATGAGAAATTGTAGAGAAAAAAATCTATGTACATAAAAATCTCTGCTGTGGCTACCACGTGGAGTTGGCTGGGCAGGTGTGAGTTAAGTGCCAATTTGGTAGAGAAAACAAATCACTACACAGACAATAGGGGTATTAAATCCCTGAATGCAGGTGTTATTCTATGTCTCATGGTACTTACACATAGTTTTGCAATGTCAAGCAAGATGCCAGATGAGTGAAGCCATTTTAGTGGAGCTTGCACATAGGATTCCTCTCCATATCCCACATACATCAAGTCCTACAATGTCCAATTATCCTTACAAGCCTTCCCTGGAGTGGGTGCCATGGGGGTCTCCAGTGGTTTAGAGGTTCTTGGGGTCCACTGATTCAAATGAGATCAAATGCTTGGAGCAGAGGTGTTGCCAGGGGTGTTACTGAGGGCTTCAGATTCCCACTTTTTCAGGGCACTTATTCCTTGACTCAGTCCTGGTGCCAGAACTGTGACGGACCTCTGGCTGTGCCCACCAGATGCCTGCAATCCACTCAATCTTCTCTCTACAGACTAGACATTGAAGCCTAGGGCTCCTGCATGACTTTCGTCTCCAGGGATGCATTTCCTAACACAGGAGAGATCACATCAGCTCAGATAGCTGTGCCTTAAAGCAGGGCTTTGTTATGTGCAAGGGCACTTTCTTTTCCCACTCCACGCCCCTCAGTCCATGGCGTCGCTTGCCCAGCCCAGCCATGCAGCAGCTCATGGACCTGCTGACCAAATGATCTCTTAGCATGGGGGCAAGCAGCCAGGGATGCAGAAGGTGAAGCAGAGTCCTGGAAGTTGGGCACCTGAGAAGGGTCCCAAGCTGAACGTATGAGATGGACAGGCCTGGCAGCAGGATACCTGGCAAGGAGAGGGGCACTTCTGATGACATTTCACTATTGAAGTGAAGAAGCAGCACCTCCCTTTTAGAATCGTAGAATCATAGCATTGTTTAGGTTGGAAAAGACCTTTAAGATCATCAAGTCCAACTGTAAACATAACACAGCTAAGTCCACCACTAAACCATGTCCCTAAGCGCCTCATCCACACGTCTTTTAAATACCTCCAGGGATGGTGACTCTACCACATCCCTGGGCAGCCTGTTCCAATGCTTCACCACTCTCTCAGTAAAGAAATTTTTCCTAATATCCAGCCTAAAGCTCCCCTGGTGAAACTTGAGGCCATTTCCTCTGGTCCTATCACTCGTCACTTGGGAGAAGAGACTAACACCCACCTCTCTGCAACCTCCTTTGAGGTAGTTGTAGAGAGCAACAAGGTCTCCCCTCAGCCTCCTCTTCTCCAGACTGAACAACCCCAGTTCCCTCAGACGGTCCTCATAAGACTTGTGCTCCAGACCCCTCACCAGCTTCGTCGCCCTTCTCTGGACACACTCCAGCACCTCAATGTCCTTCTTGTAGTGAGGGGCTCAAAACTGAACACAGGATTTGAGGTGCGGCCTCACCAGCGCCGAGTACAGGGGCACGATCACCTCCCTGCTCCTGCTGGCCACACTATTTCTGATACAGGCCAGGATGCCATTGGCCTTCTTGGCCACCTGGGCACACTGCTGGCTCATGTTCAGCAGCTGCCGACCAACACCCTCAGGTCCTTTTCCGCCAGGCAGCTTTCCAGCCACTCGTCCCCAAGCCTGTAGCGTTGCCTGGGGTTGTTGTGACCCAAGTGCAGGACCCGGCACTTGGCCTTGTTGAACCTCATACAATTGGCCTCGGCCCATCGATCCAGCCTGTCCAGATCCCTCTGCAGAGCCTTCCGACCCTCAAGCAGATCAACACTCCCACCCAACTTGGTGTCTTCTGCAAACTTGCTGAGGGTGCACTCAATCCCCTCATCCAGATAATCGATAAATAAATTAAACAAGACCGGTCCCAAAACTGAGCCCTGGGGGACACCACTTGTGACCGGCCGCCAGCTGGATTTCACCCCATTCACCACAACTCTCTGGGCTCGGCCATCCAGCCAGTTTTTTACCCAGCAAGGAATGCGCCTGTCCGAGCCATGAGCTGCCTGTTTCTCCAGGAGAATGCTCTGGGAAATGGTGTCAAAGGCTTTACTAAAGTCTAGGTAGACTCTATCCACAGCCTTTCTCTCATCCACTAAGCTGGTCACTTTGTCATAGAAGGAGATCAGGTTGATCAAGCAGGACCTGCCTTTCATACACCCATGCTGACTGGGCCTGATGGCCTGGTTGTCCTGTACATGCTGCATGATGGCACTCAAGATGATCTGCTCCATAATCTTCCCCAGCACCGAGGTCAGGCTGACAGGCCTGTAGTTCCCTGGATCCTCCTTCCGGCCCTTCTTGTAGATGGGCGTCACATTTGCTAACCTTCAGTCCACCGGGGTCTCCCCGCTTAGCCAGGACTGCTGGAAGATGACGGAAAGTGGCTTGGTGAGCACTTCCACCAGCTCCCTCAGTACTCTTGGGTGGATCCCATCCAGTCCCATAGATTTGTGGGTGTCTAAGGGGTGGAGCAGGTCGCTAACCATTTCCCTTTGGATTGTGGGGGCTTCATTCTGCTCCCCATCTCTATCGTCCAGCTCAGGGGGCTGGGTACCTGGAGAACAACTGGTCTTACTCTTAAAGACTGAGGCAAAGAAGGCCTTAAGTACCATTTTGACGGTATTCAGGATTTAATAATGGTTTTGTGTCATTAAAATCTTCCTGGATTTTATTACTTTTCTGTTTCTAAAACACACATATATTCAAAACAGAAGTCAAGTCACAAAGCCAAGCAATCAAACCTTCATTAGTTTCACTGTTAATAATAAGCCAGCAAAGTCTTTCTGTTCCAGGGGATGCTTTCTGTCAGAGAGAAATGAACCAAAAGGCATGAAACCAGGATCAAAGGAAACAGAACAAGAGATGTCAAAAAGAGTCACTTGATGACGTGGCACAGATAACCAACAACACCTACCAGACACCTACCAGAATCTGTTAGTGTAGACCCTACAAACTGGCATGTAGCTAGCTGAGGTCACTCAAGAACAAGGATGGTGGCTAAATAGATTGGACCCATAGAACAATATGGTCATATATTTTCTTCATGCCGGGGACAGGACTGACAGGGGATGAGTGAATGTGCTGGCCTGGAGAGAAAGCTGGAAAGCCAGATTCTTTTTCTGCCCCTATAGTGACCTTTTATGGGATGCTGGAAGACACTGTTGCCTGTCCAAATATTAAAAAATCTAGAACCTGAACATTTATGGTCTTAATTGGCAAAGCACATACTGAAATTCAGGCATATGCAAAGTCTTCTGAGAATATTTCATTCATCTCTCACCTTAAATACCTTGTACTGGTCACCCAGACATTTGCCCTTTAAATTTCTAAAAAAGGATCTGAAACAGTTAAAAAAGCAGAGGCATTGAAGATGTCTAAAGACAATGCTCAACAGTCTACAGATGTGATCATTTTATAGTTCTGTTTCTTTTTCCCTGTGTTAACTTTTCTAAAGAAAACATATGTTAGCCTGGAGGTACTTAAGCAAGCTCCAGTAAAACACATCCTCAGGATTAACCTGCTTAAAGATAGAATTTTTAAATTCCACATCCTGAGCTGAGATTTATGTTGTACTGTTGAACAGTTTTCCATAAATCAAGACTTCTGTGTGCTAGATTTTAATACTGTACATCATCAACTGGATATGTCATTGATCTTATTTTAAGTTAGGCTCCAAAATTTCCCTTCTAGCCTCCCATTTTTCCAAAAGTTAATTACACAGATTCTGCTCGTATTTGAAAGAATACAATTACATAACCTGACAGTCAAAATGAGAAGCAAATCTGAATACTTGAAGATTTTCATGAATTTGCTTTCATAATAATATATACTGGTTTTCTACTAGGTCCACTCTACCAATTTTTATACTTGCTATTATTTTTGTATCCGGCTAAGATGTGAGGCTACTCTTGTGCAGATGCCAGTCAGACACAAAGATGTGCCTCAGGCTCATATTTAAGGCAACGCACACTGATTCGTATTTCCAAAGGAAATGAGAGCTCAGAAGTTCTAAATTTCTGCTGCAGATGGAAATCCGCCAAAACCTTCTGTTATTTGGAGACTGCCTTTTCCTTCTTCACAAATGAATTTTTAAACAATAACACAGAATGTCACATAAAAGCCTTTCTATTGATATTTCATCCTGTAAGCAGCAAAAGCAGAAACCAAACCCCAGCCACTAAGAAACAGTGAAAGTGACTCACTAACTGTGTCTCAGTACAGTGTTTAATTGGGTGACCAGGAGGACAGGAGTCTCTGGAGGTACAAAGAGCTTCTCCACTGCAAACCCACCATGAGCCCAAGCTGCTGCCCCAGGCTGGCATCCCATCCCAAGCAAGCATCACACCATGTACTGGGCCCTGAGTCAGCCACCTTTTGTTAATTACAGAAGTAGTTATCTCACAAAGTGCGGAAAAGAGGTAATGTAATTAACTAAAGAATCATTAATGGCATCTGGCTTTTCCATAGCATATTTTAAATGGAAACATTCCACCTTACAAAACAGATGATACCATTATATTCCAGCAAAACCAATGCAATAGACAATTTTACTTTAATTTACACCACCTTTCAACACTTCATGCCACAAGTAGTTTTGCTTTACTCAGTGGCTATTACAAAACCTCCAAGATCGTGTTTACTTAATATTTTCCCTATAAACTCCATTCTTCACAGAAATTCAGCATTTTCAAGTGCCAGTGACTCTTGTGCCTCTGTGTGCAGCAAGGCTCAGGTCCCCTTTGAGCAGACCTATTCACCTGGCTTGGTGCAGGGCTGGCACCCAACAGGGTTTTTGACCCGCATGAGTGCATCCCCATTCAGATCGAAGCTTGCTGCAAAGATGACCTTTCAGTGCAAAAGCCAAAGCTTCTTCAGTTTACCTGATGAACTGGGTCTCATCTTGCTAGGTTACAAAATCTCCACATTGAGTGTACCCAGAGGTGGAATTTGTTGAAATGGTGATGTCACCTGACCAAAAAGCCCCACCAGCTGAGAAGTCACCAAGTGTCCTAGTCAGAGCCCTGGACCTCAACTTTTAAAACAAGGGCACCCACCGCAGCTAGGGACAGGATGTGAGTGGAAGGCCGAAAATTTGTTTTCCTCGCTGCCGGGGATTTGGGTCAATTCCTGCTGAGTCAGAAAGGCTTGCTGCCATCCCAGCCAGCTGACAGCAGCCAGGGCTTCTCGCCCCACGGTCCCAGAGGCTGAGCAAGCACCACAGCTGGCACTGCTCACCGAGCTTTGCTAGGGAAGTCACTGCCTGTGGCACTGTGAACACGGCATGGCCATCCTGCACATCCCCTGCCAACCCCATGGCCTTCATCTTCTTTGCTTTTCCCCCTCAGCCCTGTTCTTCCAAGGGCATCTCCAGCTGAGACCAACACAGGGCTCCTCCTGTGTTTCTAGCCGACACCGGAGTCCAACAGCACAGGCTGCAGAGGGAGCATCACATTACTGCTTTCTCTGTATAGGTGTTTGAGATGGGTACATCCTTCCAGGAGGCACAGGGAGCTCAGCTGAGGTAGAAGGTGGGATAGTTAAAGGCAAAGAAATAATCTAGAGCTGGAAATGTGTGTCCCTCAGGGAGCAGGAGGCCACATACAGTAGACCCACCTTCCCCTAAAGCAAATGAGATGCACCGTGGTTGGAGATGGTGAGTTTCAGTGCAGGGGTATAACAGGGAGCAAAGCGGTTGTGCTTCTCCAGTTCTGCATCTCGGCCTCTTTCCAGACTGTGGTACAGGGCTCATTCTCAGAGGGTCAATGGCCAGTTGGGTCTCTGTGGCTAGGACATCCTGCACTGCCATAGCCATACTTTGCTGTATGGCTCAGCCCACGCTCAACCCAGCTAACTTCCTTCCGAGCAGCGAAGCTTCCCTGCCCTGGCCGGTGGTGGTGGTCCCTTTCAAGGGGCTGTGCTGAGCACAGCTAGGGAGAGAGGCTAGGGAGAGAGGCAGAAGGAGAGATGGGCAGCTGAAGCCAGCATCCCTCCCTGCAGGCAGCGGTTACTGTCTGCGGGCAAACTCCTGCCCAGACATGCAGTGCAGGGGTGTGGTGGGCTGTGAAGGGGATGGCTGCACCGGGTGGCGAGCCCTTCCCCTCCCTCTCCTCGGCATGCACGGAGCAGAGCGCTGTGTGTGTTAACAGGAACAAGCATAAACATTTCCAGCCAAGGTACTTAACACAAGTCTGTTTGCCAAGTGGCTTCACTACCTTCTTTGGTTAAGGTTAAGAGAAATGTTGTTGCTCAAAGGAGAAAACAAGTGGAGGTGTTTTCCCCCCTCACCCTTCCTGTCTGCAAATCCAGGCATCTCTGGTCTGCAGTTCCTTATAAACAAAAGAAGGAGCTTTTGTGGAGCCTGTTGATAAGAGATACTCCACACCACCCCACATCCCACAGACTTTTATTATTATTTGCAATAATATGCAAATATTTGAGCACTTCCTAAGGTCACTCACTAGTTGTGCTGCAGTGTGGCAATTGCTCTGGTTACTGCAGAGGCCTAAGGGCAAGTGCAGGGCAGAGTAAGGCACGACTGGTTGTCTGGGCCAGCTGATAGGATTTGCACTCGATCAGCAAGATACAAGTGTGCAAGACTCAGACATGCCCCTGCGAAAGGAGTCAGGGGGATAGGAATGGCTTTCTTTTGCACTCCTCTTTCCTGGGAACAGTTTGCCAGGAGACAAAACACTTGCAGCCAAGGAAAGCGAGTCTGGTGTACGACAGCTCTGGCATGGGGCAGGGAGAGAGCTCTTCACAAAACACACAGGGCACAGCCACCCAAAAGACATCAGACAGCTTGACGGAAGCAGACCATTAGGAAAGCAGAAAGTGAGCTTGTGAGGTGCAAGGCTCTGCCTTGACCTGGTGGTGACAATTTGGCCACTGCTTTCATACAAGAGGGACTGGGCAAGTCCCTCTGCAATGTCAGCAAAGTCTAACCGCTCAACTGGGAGAAATTGATCATTTCCAAAAACTTCTAGTGTTTTAATCTAAAGAATGAGTGGGAGCTCTTATTTAAGGAGTGCTTTCAACCACCTGTTCTTTACAATTTTACCACCTTGGATCATTTCAAATAAAAATCTGTGTCCAGCAACAGAGCTCCCTGTTGTGCCCGCTTGCTCACACAGCCTTGTAGCAAGATAGTTATAGTTCATAATACTGAAGGGAAAGCATTGCTGAATAAGGGAGAGGAACGAGGAAGCAAAGTGTATTTTAGGTATGCAAGGCTCCTGAGTAGTTTTTTAAAAGAAGAAGGAATGACGAGGAAAAGTCTGTTTCCAAACAAGACTCATTTCTATTATGCATAAGTCGTACAAAGTGATTTTTAGAGCCAGAGATTTTTTCACTGGCATTGCTCACTTTTCTCAGTAAGCAAAAGAAATAACATTACTTCACGGTCTGAAGTTCACTGGGTTACATCTGCTTTCACTCAGTTCTACCGACAGCAATATTTTCTAAATGGATTTATTTCTTTTTTTTTTTCCTTTTCTCTCAACATCTTTGCAGCCTTACTGTCTCCTTCATGCCACTAGCAGAGACAGGATCATAAATTACTTCAGTGCTATGTCTGACCCACTACTGTTGCTCAAGTAATGTTAAGTTTTTATAATCTATCCCCTCCCTTGCCTCAAAACATCTATCTTCGCCTTTCTAAATAATTTACTGGAAACTCAACAGAAAAAAATTCCCGCAAGCTTCTAGTCAGCTATCAGGTCTGTGTAGATGGACCAGCAGGGATCAATCCCACATCCAGGATCCTCTCAGTTGGGATCAGGCAATGCATGGCATATAGATGGCACTGTGCTGCAAAAAAAAAGCAAGTCTTTATGAAAAATAGCTTGTCTGTAAGATGCGAGATGGCTTCTGCTTGGCCCAAGCAAAGCCTCTGCTGCAGTACTGTGTCCAGTTTGGGTACTACACTCGAGGCAAGATGCAGGGCACTTGGAAAGAGCACACAGATAACAGCAACTAGGATCCCTCAAGTTTACGAAACATGACCTATGAGGAAAGACTGGAAGAATTAAGACTGTTTAGTCTAAAGAAGAGTAGACTATCTGTAGGCATGAAAATAGCCTTCAAATAGTAAGAAGTGGCTGCAAACAGGAAGAGCATAATCAGTTCCCCATGTCCAGTGGGAATACCAGAGGAAATGGTGAGCCTGGATTACCACAAAGACTATCAGCAGTTTTAGCATTCTAATCTAAAAGCAACTGTCCTTTTTTTGTCTGTCTGTGGACAGCCTACGTCTAACCCTTAGCTTAATTTTGTTACTCTGTGGTTGTTTTACTCTGTGGTTACCTGAATCAGCTCAGCCTTATACCCCGTGGTCAGTTCTAGCCGCCAGAAGTGAAATGTGCCCCCTGAAGTCCTCACCTCTTCTCTCTTGGCCTCCCTCTTGCAGCCTGCTTAGGTGGAAAGCTGTAATTCAGAAAATATAATTTATAAAGTATCTAAGGTCCACTTGTTAGTAGCCAGTGGTCTATAAAGGTCTTTTAGTGGACTTTTGGTCTGCAAAGGTTGGTTGGTATTAAATCCTCTTGTGCTTTTTTATATCCTTTTTCTACTTTTCGTCTGAATTTGGAGTGGGCGTTTTGCTCTGTGCTTGCAGAGCACGTAGCTCTGTGTAACATGTTTGATGCCCGTGATTTCCCTAGATATTGCTGAAAGATCTACAGCCCTGAGCAAAGGCAGCACACTCACATTCATCCCATTTCATTTCTCTGTGCTATTTGCACTGCCAAACAATATTCTCCTAATATATTTGAAACAGCCCAAAGTGGAGGAGGCGGGGAGACAATATAGGCCAAAATGCTTGGAGTACTCAAACTGTACATTATCTTCCTTGTATCAAATATAAACAGCATTTAGACTGGCATCTGAACAAACCCCATTCAGTTAATGGCCAGCTCAGGGAAGAATCAAGCAAGGCTGGCAGGGAGAGGCAATGCTTTGAATAAGCTTCGTGTCCTCTGTAACAGCTGAGATTTGCCATGAGATTGTAATCTTGTGTACAGAACAGAGCCACACATTAGTAATCTTGAATGGTGTGGGTCCCATAGTTCTTCTTTCTTCCAACCTAAGAGATGTTGCCCTGCTTCATCAGGCACCTGAAGTTGGGTACAAATGAGGTGCTAAAATTGCTGCGCTGGATCTTAAGCATAGGTTTAGGATTTATCCCAGACCACGTTAGACATCTGTGGTGTAAAATGCTGTGTGGGAGCTAGTTACCCTGTGATCACCTTATAGTCAACAGGAACATGGGATCCTGTTCCCTTCTAGGACAGGGTCCCTCTTATCCCTGGGAGACACCTACACCAGGTCAGAGGAGCAGTCTAGACATGCCAATTGACAGTAAAGCAGATGGATGATTAGTGAAGGTATAGACATACCAGGCAGGATTCAACTGCCACCCTGACTCAGCAGATACCTGGAGGTGAATCCTACCCTACCTCAGATCACTTGAGTGTAATTTACACCCACAACTTTCAATCCCAACCAGAGTGCACATGAAGAGCAATTTCTTTCTTTCCTCCTGCAGCTGATTTTCCCATATTTCATATCTCTCCTCTCTCCCAATCTGTGCCCAAAGGGAGCAACACTTTCATGGAAAGCTGCTGCAGGGGTAAAGCACTGCAGCCGTTAAAATGTCACCTTGGATTGAGGAGCCCCTCTCCATCCCACATTATTCATTCTTCATTGAATAGATCTCTAGCTGACCAGGACTCAAACTGTCCTTGATGTGCAAAACCTTGTCACCCCCTCTTTCCACACAGCCTAGATGCCCCAATGAAATCCATGTTCTTCTTTAGCCATAGTGCAGTGATGGGCATGAGTACGGAAAACAAGTCTCTGATAGGCATTCGCTGACAGCCAGGATCTCACTCACGCAAGAGGTAACGCCAGCTATTTCAAAAACTAAGCCTGCCATTTACTCTTTTGATCGAGCTTTTACGTAAAACACGCTCCGTGTGCACACATGCGCACACAAAGTCAAGCTGTCCCTCATTTTCCTTGTGCAGAAATAATGCTATCGTTTTTGAAAGATATTTCACTAATACCAGACTGGTGGAGAAGTAGTTACAGCAGGCAAAAAGGCTAATCAAGAGGAAGGGCTGGTTAAGCTCAGTTGTTTAAGGCTATGTCGTTGCCAGGCAGCTTTTGGGAATCAATGGACATTTTCATAAAGTGTTTAATAGTTAGAATGCACTGAGACAATATAAACCCTTTCCAAAGGAGCCCTTTGTTGAAATTTTGGCAGTATATCTCTGGCTGGAGTCAAATAAATTAGTCATCAGATAAATCAGTCATGCCAGCTATGAGAGTGATACCAAAATAAACAGAATATTTTAGTCAAATCCATGAAACAAAAGGATCAGCAAATCTTATTTAAAATTCCCCCATGTAATTGATGCATAATTAAGCTTCTAAACATGAATGCAAGTGTGCTGTTCCAGAGTATGTGACGATGAAGATTGTATCTTTGAAAGCAAATGGGGATCTCCGGATGTGATTAAAAGTAATTTTTGTATTGCTGGTTCCAAGTTCCTACTGGCAAAATCCAAAAAATTAAAAGCCTGAGTCATTCCTAAATTACTGCAGTTTTGATGCCAGGGAAACTCCACAGATTTTGATGGAGTTACATCAGACTCAGACTGAATCAGGCCAACAGAACTTAGTCCTATTAAGAATGTATTGTCAAATATTTTTAAAAGAAAATGTCAGGATAAGTTTATAGAAACCACATTCTACAACAACAACAACAAAAATTTGGGGGGTACATAGCACATGGCAACATGAGTTGGGATAAGGCAACGTGACTGCCTTATCCCAAACACGTTGCCTTACGTAATCTACCTTACTAGGTCTAAAATACACACACAATCTGAACTCCTTTAGATTTGTCTTGTCCTAAAATACAGACAAAATAATAACAGTGATACTTTTATAATTCTTCCAGTTATCTTTATGTTTAGCTCATATATTAATCATTATTTTCATATAAAATACTTCTTAAAAGCTACTTCTTTTACCAGTGTCCTCACCCCACTGCTTGGGATGCCTGTCAGTCTGGCAAAGGACCCAAGTCCTCGAAGGGCATGAGAAAGAGACCATCAGTTGTAGCAGCGTGACCAGGCAGCAGCTTGTGGGACAGAAGAGGCACTGCTTTTACATGGGTTGAGGAAGTTAAAAATGTTGTGAGGAAGCTTTTCTTACCTAGTTAGTGTTTGTTTCCTAACAGCTGCTATCGCAGCCCAAAATATTACACTTTGGGTGCCTAATGTCAAAGAAGTAAGCAGATTAATTGGCCTTGTGCATAGAGGATGTCACTGACTTCGGTTGTCCGAGCCTCTGAAATCAAGTCTGGAAGGGTTCAGGGGCAGATTCTCCTTTACCCGGAGTGCATTTAGATACATTGAGTCTCGCAGCTTTGACGTGAGGCTCCCACTGTCCTCCCATCCCATGCTTCCCTGTGCCAGTGCCGGTGCTCCCCTCCCACACAGCCATGGCCACCTCTGTCCTGCTCCAGTCCTCCCTATGCCAAGTGCAGCTGATGATCGTGTCCTTCAGGCAAGGAGACCTGCAAGGGGGTGGCTTGAGTATGGATGACCCATACCCAAGTACTAAAGCAATTAATGCATTTCAGCTCAGGTTGATGATAGGATTCCTTACACAGGCAGTACAGAGAAGTCTCTCAGAGGTAGGATTTCCCTTCCTTCCTGTTACTGAGCACTTGTTTCCATAAGACACCTCTCCCAAAAACTAAAAATGCTTCTCACTTACCAAGTCCCTTAGTAGGACATATCGTAAAAGTAATAGCCTTTGTCATATTTATTTACTAATGTTGTATTCAACGTGTATACAAGAAATGACACGCCATCACCTCTGTGCACACTCACCAAATTCCACTGAAAAGAGACTAGGGAACAAGCTTCAGATGTATATTCTTTGGTGGAATATCCTCAAAGCAGAGAAATTTCACATTTCCTCATGGAAATGTTGGAGCCTTGTTGAGATTTGGCAATAGGGCCAATAGTAGCACTAAAGTTTGACTTACATTACTTTCCTTTAACAGTAGCTTGTATACTATTGAATTCCATATCTATGTTTTAATTCCAGCAATAATGTTGCATTCTTTCTCTTGAAGGATCAAACTGAAGTCAATACTGTATTTGCATCGGAAAGGCTGTGCCACTTTCATTATTACCATAAACCACACAGATTTTAGAACTGGCAAGGACTGGAAGGAAAACATTGCTCCGTAGGGTGCTTAGGCCAGTTGTGAATCTGATTCTGCTTCGTGAGACATTTTCACTGCTCTGCTGATGCTCAGCTATATTCACGTATTTTGGGGATTACATCTCTCTCATGCAGTGCTCCACAAAGGAACCAAACACAGGCATTGTGCTCTGTTTGCACTTATCAGGAACCACTGAAACCAGAACAAATGTTTATTATTTATTATTATTATTGGCTTCTAGGAGTACATCTTGTAATTGGCACTGTGCAAACACCGAACACAAAGGACAGCTCTGTCCCTAAGCATTTATAATCTAGGGAGCAAACTTCAAAAGAAGTGGGTAGGTTTATGTCATAAAGGAGGAGGAAGAAGGAGGTGGAAGAAGAAGATCGAGCTTGTTTGATCATGCTGCTTCACAAAAAGCGAGAGGAAAAAATCCTTTGGATTGGTGGGGTTTGTAGGCTCTTTGTCAGGCTGTTCCTCCAGGGCGCTGGGAGTTACTCCACCAGCCACTGCTGCGTTTCCCAGCTTGGAATCATTTCTGTCAAAAGCTAGAAGGTTCAGCACGCCAGCTCTCCTTTTGAAATGTTTTATAGTTTATACTTCTTTGGCGTCTTGAAGAAAAGGATCAAAACGTCCAGTCAGACCACACCCAGAAGTGAGACAGGAGCCAGAACGGTTCACTGCAGCGTGACCGCCAGATAGGAAACCGCTTCTCTGACGGCAGCAGCCGGGGGTTCGGCAGCCCACGCCTGCTCTGCAGCACCCACGGGACTGCGCAGGGCACCCTCCTCTGCTGGGCCGTGCAGGTGGCCAGCCCACTAACGGCAGAGTGTTGGAGAAGGGAAACTGGATCCAGTCCTCTCCAGCTCTTGAGTTTCACACAAAGCCTTAGTGCATCTTAGGGCAAAACATAGTCTGTTTGATGAGAGGGTGTTTTTGGGTGGTTGATCAACATTGGAGCTAGAGAACAAGCTTGTGAAAAAGGGACTAATTATGAAAGAGAAAAAACCTCAGCTCTGAAACCCCATGGCCGCTTTCTCAAATTTTTTAATGATTTCTGAGTTGGCGCTGGCACCAGAATCCTTTTCTGGTATCAGTACAAGAAAGATTCAAATGGTACCTCCCCTCACCACCTCAGACAAGTCACTTTTTAAATTGATTTATCTGTTTTCCAAGGAAGAAATGATTTAAACACATAAAGGGTTTGATTGTTTAGCTCCAGTCTATTTTACACAGATAATGCTTTTAAAGAGGGGGTTTGGATTAAAATAATTAGAGTTTCTTGAGGAGAGGACGTAAGACAACAGAGACTTCCTGGGAGAAAGTTGTCTCTAACTTTTACTCTACTCAAACAACAAATCTGAGGCTGAGAAGAATACATGTAGGGAACATTTATATAAATGGATAAAGACTGATGTCTTGATCATACAGATTATCAGTAACCACCATGGAGGCAAAAAGTCTCAGTGGTGGAGATTCCCCATGTTGTCCCTCCAAAATGATCAAGGAGGTGGTCTGTTTATACAACCCAGGAGGAGATAAAGATAGTAGTCCTCATCGATAATGTGCTCTTAATTGCATAATTTGAAACCTTTATCCCATAAAACAATTTGGATTTTCCCCTTCGGTACAGTTCATGTATCTCACACTGTGCTCTTCTTTTTTTACGTGTTGGGAGAAATTAATCTGCAAGCACGGGAAGTAGGTTTTCATGTAGACACCAGTCTGGTCCTAACCATCTGAGTAGGAATGAGTTGCCCACTTATCTGAGCTTCTGTGTTATATCTAAGAAGAAACAGATGATTTCTTTAAGTTTGTGTCTTGCTTTTGTGCTAATAATTCCGTTATCATTGTCCATTAACATGTATATGACAGAAGCTCTTATATAGCCACTTACAGCTGAAACTAGGGTCCAAGAAACAACCGTCACGGGAAGACCTTTATGAAAATGCATCAAGAGTTGGCTTGGTGGCAGGATTAAAAATTTTGATGTGATCCTCTGGGATAAACATGTCTAAATCACTGTGCACACAGAAAAACAAATCTTTCTCACCTACAGACAAAAAGGAGAGGACAGTGTCACATTACCCACACACAGGCGTTTCTTCTTTCTCCAGTTCCTCTCGCTCTTTATGCTGGCATATTCAACTGGACTTTACTTGGAAGGAGGACAGCTTTTACAGTGGATAATCCTTTTTGTTCTTGAAATGCCCGAGAATGTGAACCTTATTGTTTGTCTTTTTTTTCCTATTAATTTAACTCCTATTTCTAGAGCTTCAAAAATTCATTGGTAAAAACCTAAAAATCAGTCTGTTAGGATGTTCAGTCCAAATATGACTAAGACATGTAAGAGTATACAAACCCCATAAGGTTTCCACAGCATGTAAAACATCATCAAACATTGTTTACATGTTTCATTCGAAATTCTGTCTTGCACAACCCTTGGATGTTAACATATGTAATTAAAGTTTAAACTTACACCCAGCACTCGTTAATCTGCTTATAGCTTCCCTCAGCAGTATCAGTGAAAAGGTATACACCAAGACTGATGTAATTAACCTGGGTTTATGTAAGTCTGGGGCATGACATCTGATTTAAAAGGGGGCTAGCACCTCCTTTCGTAAGCCTGGGAACTCCAGAGAAACCTCAGCTGGGAGCACTGTGGTGTGTTGGCTAGGGCAGCGCCTCCATTCAGGGAGGGCAGGGGCTGCTGGGGAGCTAGGCGCAAGTCTAAAAATAATCTTGCAAATAATGTGACAAAATTGGGAATACTTTAATTTACATGCACGTAGTTTCAATAGTTTGCATTGTAGCTTGGCCAGAAATAACAGAGCTCTTATTTGCTAGCTAAGCTAACGACCAAAAAGTAGCAGGTTCAG
Source organism: Gavia stellata (assembly GCF_030936135.1). NCBI lineage: Eukaryota > Metazoa > Chordata > Aves > Gaviiformes > Gaviidae > Gavia > Gavia stellata. The sequence goes on from NC_082594.1 coordinate 57,617,614, forward strand.
CATGGATCCCTGCAGACCCCTTCTGAGGGCATTGTGGACAGAAAGCCACTGATGATTCAGCGGGTGTTTGGGGTCTCTGCTTTAGGGTGATTTCAGCAAACTTCATCTTGTTTTTATTGGGTGTTAAAAAAGTCAAGGTATGCAACATTTAAGTACAGCTTCCTACCTGGAAAGCCTTCTACGCCATCAGGAAAGAAGTTAGATGGATTTGACATGACTTGTCTGTACTGGTTGTTACGCATCTCTTGTCTTACAGGTACTTACAAATAGTTTATTTCACTACCTGTTCCCAAAAATTCCAACAATTGACGTTAAGTGTATGAATTTTTAATTCCTTGATGTTTCTGTTGCGGGTTTTTTTTCTGAAGTTTGGCCCTCTTTGTCCTTTTCCAGGCTTCTGCCATTTACAAATCCTCTATGAGCCTGTGAAGGCTCTGTCTATGGCATGAAATAAAACAGGCCAGACTGGTGTTCAGGATTGCTCAGGGCACACTCCAGAGCAGATATGTCCTGGGGAGAGCCAGTTGGTATGGCCTAAACCGAGCCATAAAGTTGTATAACTGGCAATCAGAAGTCCAGTGCCAGAGCTCATTGCTTGGACCTTCTTTCTCTAGAAGTATGCATGTACTGAAAATTGCGTGAACTTCTTTAAGACTGCTTCAAACTCATCTAATTCCAGGCTATATATAGGGCATCTGCCTTCTCCCCATAAAACAACAGCTCTGGTCTGCCAGAAGTGTGGCACACTGCCCTGGCTGAATGCCACTGGGGAATTCCTGCCCCATTGACGTGCCACCGAGACATAAAGAGGACATAGCAAGGGCAGAGAACTTTACCCATAGAGATTTTGCTGCCACTTCTGATCTTTGAAGACCTTTAAAGCAATCTTCTGTCTTTAAAACACTTTTTAGTGTAAAAGCAATGCTTCATACAGGTAGAATTATGTCACACATATCACAGCCCTTCAAATATGTAGGATTTAAAAATCACCCTTTAAGATTTTGGCTATAAGTCTGTATCTAGGTGTTTTTCAGACATTTTTGCCTGATCCCTCACAGGAGAGTGGATGGAAGTCAGGAAGCTTCAGGTCACAGATTTACTTCAAATCATGCCTTATTATGTTGGACAGGAAGGTACCTCTTTCCAGACTTGACGAGTACCACTCGCATAGTGCCCTGGATGCTCCTGTGGTTCTCTATCATCCCCAAATCCTATTCTCAAGGGAACTTTTGAAGGCTAAAGGAAGACTCCCCACATACCAAAGCAGCAAGGTCTCCTGACACTAGCAGATTAAGATAACTTCCTTTGCTCTGTGATAGCTTTCAGACTGGAATAATGTGAGGGGTGTTCAAATCTCACCCAGTACTACACAGGGACATAGAGAACAAGCCAAGTGTCTCATCTTCAGGGTTTTTTTACCAAGATCTGGCAGTGTGTTCTTGCAAAATGCTTGCCTCTTGGTCTCTCCGTGGATTCTTTGGATCTGCTTCCCTCTAAAGGCCATTCAGTGAATTATGGTATTGCCCTGAATGTCAATCAAGTCTTAACGCGAAATCAATTCTCAGATGTATTCCTTATCTGGAGAGGTGTTTGAGCTCTATGAAGGAGAGAAATACTTTAAGGGTTACTTCTTGTTGTAAGACAGCTTAAAAGAAATAATGTTTAAGTCAAGTCATAGATTTTATCAGTGAGCAGAGGTTTTCATGATAAAATTTATCTAAAACTGAGTCTCAAGCATACATGCTTTTGACGTAGTACCTTATTGCACAGAAAAGTGAACCACAAAAGTGAACTGGCTTGTCCCAGGCAGAAACCATGATCTGTCCATCCTTGCTGCTAGCCCTGTGCTTAGAGGAGTAAGTGATTCTCTCCAAACACACTGGGGCATTCGACCTCTCAGGCACAGCTGCAGTACTGCTGCAGTTTCCTGTGATCCCAGGTAAGGAACTTTGCGGTGTAGTAGAATTTGGGCAGACTGTGTCTTACCTTGAAAGGTGAACTGCTCCTTCAGCTGAGAGGCTCAGAAATGCTGTGCAATTGAGACCTTTAATTGAGGTGTTGGACTCCCACTGCACTCAGTGGATAAAGAGAAGCCCAAGCTGGAATGGCACACTGTTTGTCATTTTGTCTGCTTGGTTAGGAAAAAAAAAGGAGGCATTTAAAGTTTACCTGTTTGTTATTTGGTCAGGCTGTGAGAAATAGGATAATCTCTAAGCATACTTGTAATCTGAGTAATAAACATTGTCAACCAGCAGTTATGCTCAGCTTCAGCACTGTATAGACATCTCCGGAGGGGAGGGGGTCAAAGTTTAGGTAAATTGAGTACCTCTCTCGAGTCCTCTCTGCAGGGAGAGCACAGGGCAGTTAGTTACACTCCTGAATTAAATTGGATGAATGGGGGTCTGAGAGGAAGGCTCATCTATCTTAGAGAGAAGGAAACAACTGAGGTGTTTAAACACAGCCCATCTTAAAAGCCCTTAAAATATCTGAGACTTTCCCCAGGCCTGGCAAATATGATAGACGAGACCCACATCCCGCAGTCAGGAGACTGGAGGATACGTTAGGGCAATTAAAATGGCACTAGCCACATATGCTTATGTACCTGGGTTGCTCCTTCGTTGTTTTGTCTACTATAATTACCCTAACCAGAGAAGGAATTATCCTTTGGGATTGCCTCTTTCTCTCTCTGCAAACTATAAGAATTTGCATGACAAATTTGGGGTAAATCTTTTACCCAAAGCTGGCTGAGCTGCACCCTGCCCCAATATAAGGAAGCAGCAGTAGGGCTCCTTATTAGTGTTTTACCTGCTCCGGGTGCAAGGTAGTGACTCCAGGTGGCTCCCACCTGTTTGGGGTCCTGTTCTTAGAGACTGAAGTCTCCAGGTGCAGAGTTGCCCACACTGCCACTGGGTCTTCACCAAGCCCTTCATCATCGTCAACATCATTATCCACACTATATGTCATTTAATTCACTTCCAGATCTCTTTTGGAGATAACTAATTAATTTGACCAAAACATAAACTCGGATGTAATTCTGAGGACAGCAGGCTCCACAGATTGGCTTTACCAATAGGCAACACCTTCTCCCCCACACACTGCCATGCTATACTGGGATGTGAAAACCTTAAATTCAGTTTCATGACATAAAAACACCAAAAAAAACTACCTTAAAATTCATAATTATGTCTTAGAGCCATCACTTAGAATCTGGAAGAGATCCAAACCAAACGATATACAATGAGATCCTGGACAATTTGCTTTAGCGATAGCTAGCAGGTGGATCTAAGCCACCCTCCAAATTTGGCCTGAGAGCACCGTCTCATCCCCAGGAGTGCCTTTAGCTATGCAGAGGCAGCCCGTAATTCTTACGCCTTTAGGAAGGTATCAAAGCTGTGCATGAACGCAGTATTCACAGCACCCAGCCCAGCTGACTCAGCAGCTCACAACAATGCTGTCTCAGTTGATAGCAAAGCCATTGCTACTAGGGACCTGCCAAAGGTATTAGTCACAAGGGTATTGCAAGGGAAATCCTCTGCAGACCTTTACCCTCTTCAAAGCAGACAGAACAAATTCAAAATTAAGCCACCTTGGTGGTTTAGGTACTTTGAACTAGATCTGAATCCTGAGCTACCGTATTGTTTTATGAGGGTGCACTCCCTTTGTTCTTCAAGGTGATCCTGAATCCAGTTTCAGTGTTTCTTAAAACTCCTCATCTTTGCTTTATGCATCCATGCAGCCCGCCCTGCAATCATCTGTGCTTTACTCCTGCTGTTAACGAGAGTACTGCCACATGCCTCGCACTTTCCAAGGTCAGCCCAAAAATATAAAGCCCATGCAAGCAACAGAATATTCAAACTTAATAAATGAGAAATTGTTAAAATAGGTGAGAGAGCAGATATTGCCGAAGGTGTTTTGGAACGGCTACAAAACATTAGACATAACCAGTTTTGCAAGAACTGTGTCCAGAGTATCTGCGGAGTTCAAACCTCTGTGAGACACTTCTGTGAGAACAGAGAACAATATACAGTAAAACAAGATATCCTGAATACAGGTGAGTATTATTTACAGAAAACATTATGCTCTTTGGCAGGTGATGGGGGCACAAAGAGGTGTTAAAACAGGAAAGGATGTAAGATAAATCTTCTACCAAGAAGTTGTTTACAGAAAGAAGTTACATAAAACCAGTAAGATTTTATCACTTATAGACCCAGAGCTGCCTAGAACAGTAGCTCAGTATAGTGGAATAATGAGATAAACAGGTTAGTAATTAGGCTCATTAGAAAACACTGTTCAGAGTATGGCTGGCTTGGGGGAAAACTATTCTCAAAGATATATGACACATCTCAAGGTCAACGAAGATTAGCTGATCAGGGATTTCTTGTCCACTTAGATGTACAGAAAGTGCAAATAACTAATCCTATCTCTCCGCAGTCAGGTGGATCACTATCCTGCAAGCATAAAGAAAAAGATACCACCTTCTTTCAAATACTGTACAATTGGAGGTATGAGGTTGTCACAGCTGAAGATGGAAATCCTCTAATGTCCAAAAAATGGATGCAAAGAGGACAATAAGAATGAAATAACTAGTTTCCGCTCTCCCTACTGTCAAGAGGAAGAAAGAGGTAACTCACCCCACCTATCTCAGACAACTATTTTTGGACATGATGTCCCTCCCCCTCTGTTGTCTCTGTCTTGCCTGTAGAGAGAGCCTAAAGAATCGGCATAAACCACTCGCTGAGATTTTAGTCTGCTCGAGCTGGGCTAGATGAGACACATCGTAACAGTGCAAGTTTCTTCAGCAGCGCTTCATCCTGGAGCTAGGATGACCACCTCTTGAAAGGGAGGTTTAGTTACCTATCTATCTGTGACACTGGCAGATGGTCAGTGTGTGCTATTTGTAATGGCCATTTGGTACCTGTGCACCTTCCGTAGCAGCCTGTGCAGATAACTTTATCTCCATAATCTGAGAGCACTGGCTGCAGAGGCTGCATGTTATGTTCCCAGGCAGTCTGCATCTCAGGAGCGCGGAATACAAAGGAGTTGCAAAGCCTCATTTTGGTAAAGGTTTCCAGGGAGTAAATTGCCCTGTACTCAAGCCAAAAAAAGGTCTGGTAAATTTGAGAAGAAAGTTCATAGAGGCACAGTTTGGTTAGCTTAGGAGCAGTTGGTACTAGATCAGTTACCCAAAGTATCACAAGTGCCTCATTTGAGAACTGCTGAAGCACTACCAAGTCAGGGCCACCAGGACCCTTGCCTCGGCTAAGCCCTTTAGATAGCACAGGGCCACAAACATTACCCGACTAGTGGGGCTCCCCTCCATCACCTGGGGAAAAAGTTTGAGTTTACATAAAGGTTTAATTGTTCCTTACAGGAGTACCTCCATGAAGTGGTCGAGATTAGAGAAATTAATCTGTAATGCCGCTGCAGATTTGAACTCTGGGCATTTAACACATGCATTGCTCTGCAGCTTTGCCTTGTTCCCCTACAGAGACCACCCATTAGAAGGGCTGAGCAGAAGGCAGGAGTAGCTCCACGCACTAGTGCTGGGGTATTCAAACATGGGATTCTTGCAGATCTTCAAGTCCAGCCTGTTATGCATTTTCTGGTAGATGTCAAACCCTATATAAAGTCAGGGAAGGTTTTAGGAAGGGAAAATATAGTGTATTGGGGCAATTGAGAGAAAGATCTACTCATAAGAAAAAAAGATAAATACAGAAGCCATTGAGAAAATATATAGAATTGTGTTTCAAATACTGCAAGGCTCAGATATGACAAACAAAATGATATGGTGTGAGGAACACAAATGCTTTCATGTGTTCAAAAGGACTACCGACCAGGTCACTTACTATGATTTACTTTTAATTCTGCTGAAAGGCTGGAGTACCTGGAGAACTGATGCTTGGGTGGTCCAGCAGACTCACTCACCAATTCCAAATAATAAAAGTAGCATTTACAAAGTACCATCAAGAGGATCAGACAAATACATAGGGAAAAATGAGCAGGTGTAACAAATCAATGCCTCGTTGGCTCAGCTTTCTATAACGGCAGGGGAAAAGTGGCAGAACATCTCCGACATACACAGGTCTAACCCCCGCAAGAGCGAAGGCATGCCTCCTGCCCAGGGAGCAATGTGCTACTGACTATCGCTGCAAATGGAGCTTGCCTTAGAAAGTGAGGCAAGCTGGTGAGGGACAGCTTTATGGGACCTGGTGAGAGGGAGGCAGATGGCCATTTTATGCTGTTACCAGTAGAACATACCAGTACAGTATGTTCCTGTGTTCCTCTCTGTCATCAAAATGGGAATGAATCCCTGCGTCCAGAAAACTCTTGCAGTCATTTTACAATTACGGTGCAGCTAAGACAAATGAATCCTCAAGAGCAGAAAATAATGTTCCTTTAAATATAAGGTGCACTATCATAGGGGACATATAATTTGCCCTGTAACTTCCGAAACCCTTCAACACAACACAAAGACAGCTGAGGCATCTAAAAGAGAAAAAATAAAGAGTAACTACGTGGGGTAAAGTTGAACAAGTCGGTACAGAGGGAAAGAGTGATCCATATTCTTGGCTTAGGGCTGTGAAAGGGGAAAAAAAATATGCAAGAAAAACAGAAGTGATGACAGAAAAGTAAAAATGTAGCAAAGGACTTCAGGTAAAAAATGAAGCAGGTGAAAAGCTGTTTCCTCCCCCACAGAGATGCCATGAAGTGCAAACGAATACATGTAAAGCCCGTCAGGTAACTTAGCTGAAGAGCATCATGATGGTTCAACCAACAAGCACTCATTAAAAACCCAAGCTTACTCACACGGCACAGTTTGCAGCAGTAGACCTTACCCGGGAAAAGCGTTATTTTTAGGACAAAACCATTCACACTGGAGCTTCCCTACTACCCCACTGTATGCCAAAGAACAGAAAAATGCCAGACATTTCTATAGAGATCACTTTGCACAGAATACATTTGTCTCAAAATCCCCATTAACTCCACCCATTCCACACCAAAAAATGTAACAGTCTCTTAACAAGTGTCCAGAACAGGTCCAGAGCTACTCCCAGTGGGCACCTTAGAGGTAGATGTTAATCAGGTCCCAATTCTGCAAGCGCCGAGTGGTAAAGCCTTCCCTCGCCACCCTCCCTTGCCTCCCATGGAGCACCAGAAGGACCCGGTACCAGGGACCGGAGTGGCAGCAGCCTGCCATGTCTTCCTCCCAGAGGTAGTGAATGGCTCGATGAACAAGATCCACGTGAATAGATATCTGAAGAGATGGCCGTAATTCAACTGAGGGCAGTAAGAGGACATGCCAAGGCAAACGCATTCCAGATCACTTGCAACACAGTGTGAAATTTCACCCTATCATAAATAACTCAGTCAGACACATCCTTTTCCCTAAGGAGCAGACGTGCAGGAAACATAGCATCCTTGTTCCTTACTCCTGAAAGGCAGATTGGAGGGATTCCTGCTGCAAGGATGACCGTGTTGCCCACTAATCCCACCTTGTTGTCTGCCTGGGTAAAGAAAGATGCTTCAAAAGCTGCCTACTCTGGCAGCCAGGGCGCACACAGCCAGCAAATTACATAAATACCAGCAGCTCCTGGGAAGACAATGAACAAAGGTCTATTCCTTCCCTTTTCCTGATGTGACCTTTTTGCTGTGTTCAAGCCGTCCGCAGTACAATACCTTGATTCCACCGTAATTTGAGGCCATACCCTTCCACACACGTAAAAGCCAACCCACTCGTTCTGCTGAAAGCAGCTTTTTTGGTTGTGTCTATACCTTATTAGTCAACGGCCAGGCTCATCCAACCACAACTGGAGCAGGCATCATCTAAGAGGGGAGAAATCCTTCCCAAGTGTGACCACAGGGTCTGTCCAAAGACAGGAGCCAAACTGTGGGCAGTATGTGCAGTTTATCACCGGTCCAGAAAGTTCTCTTCCAGAAGCGCACAGACACAGTCACTCATTTCATCAGCACTACCTCTTGAGTTGAGCAGTGCTTAGGAGGTGGGACTCACCTCACTAATTTTAGCAGTCTAAAGGGGATGTCTAAGGTCATCATCTTAAACTCCTTCTTCAGTAAGTGAAAACAGACAGGCGTCCCCAGAGGGCAATGCATATGAGGTCAAGGGGCTAGATCACCCTCTGGAAGTGTCCATCCATGAGACACGGAAATTAGAGTCAGTGGCTTGGGCTAAGTCCTAAACTTTAGACAGCTAAGTAAAGAGAGACAAATCCCATCCAAAATGAGTAGGTGCTTCAGGCTTGTGGCTTATAGGTGAGACCCGTGGTTCGTGTATTACAGATTCCTCATGGACTCCTCCATATTCATAGCCCTGTTACGTGGAGAGTAAGTCTTTCCTACAAAACGACCATATATCTCATTTTGCTATGCCTTCCTACCTCTGTGCCAAAACACTCCCAAGTGCTGAGAGGTTCCTCCTCAGGGCTTGCTACTACTTTTCATGCCTGTGTTTTCCCTGCTCACAGGCAGCATATTCTGAAGTGCCACACATTTCCATGTCTCCTGGGTCCACAGGAGACAGGTTTCTTTCTTTCAGGTTTGTTTGAGACAGGTTTGTTTCTTTCTTCTGCTTTCTCACTTTTATTCACCTCCCACTCCTATTGCAGTCTCTGCATCCCCATTCTCCCATGTTGCTCTTACGGAGTATCGAAGTGTGAACAGACCTATTCCTCCGGCACAGTGTGGAGTTTGGGAATTCACAGGAAATTCAGTTCCCAAAGAACAGATTTTTCCCATCCTTGGAAAGCCTAGGTGCCCTGTCACTACAAGGTCCCGAGAGCCAAATGTGTTCAGGTCCAAGATCAGCTGGAGTGCAGGAAGCCGAACTGCCATTCAGGTCCACAGGAGGTGGGAGCCACCGCCAATTTGCACAAGCAAGGCTGGGACTGGGGAGCACGCAAGGCTTCGGGGGCGCAGAGCTTGGCCAGAGCTGCAAGGTCTCTACTTCAGGGGATCAGATGATGGTTCTGGGGATAGTGGGGGCCACTGGGGCTCTCTAACCCTGCATGACTCCACCCGCCACACAGGGAATGCTGGTGGATGCTGCAACGCCCGGTACTGAGCAGCAGCTGCACGGTAGGACCCCAGACCTTTACTGATGCAAAATACCAGCATTTCTGACAAGCCGTTTTTGTGCAGTTGTGGGTGAGAGCAGCTTCAGACCCAGCCTGCTCTTTGTGGAATGGCAAAAGGATTGGGCACAAAATTTTTGTACATACTCCAGAGTTAGTCCTTTCCCCCAGAGAGGTGGTGGGTCCACATCTTTGCATATGCATATGCTGCCCCACTGCTCCTTCCTTTGCAAGGACAGTTAGCAAAGCTAACATCTAACAGCTCAGCAAAGCAAAGTTAGCAGTCAGGCTGGTGTCTGACTTGATTCTGCCTCATCCAGACTGGAGAAGAGAACTGGCCTGAAGGACAGCTGATTTCACAAAATGGATCTCTTTTCTTCTCCCTGGCAAAGCATCTTTTCTTTCTGAAGCTCAAAATGACTGGAGGGAACTGATTATTCCAGTGATCCTTTTCAGACCGTTGGCTAAGACTCTGCCAAAGATGTTAAGACCAGGGTTAATACACATTATTGGTCTGTCAGCCGTACAAAGAGTAGTTTGTGATCGTTGCAATTTTAACACAGTAAATCCATCTGTTGATATAAGTCTTTATTTGCTATTCTCTTGCTGATACCTAGCCAGCATGCAGCAAGCTTCTGAGCGATCACACATCTCCAACACATGACTGCATTGTCTCAGCGGAAAGCAGATACCCTGCAAACACTTCTGCTGAGAGCATACAGACTGGGGACTCTGGTAACTGCCTGCACCATTTTAGTTTATCCTGCTTAAATGAGAAGTCTGGAAGAGGTGTCATTCAGCTGAATTGGACAAAACCACTCAGAGACAGGAATGTGCAGATCCCACCTGGAAAGTTGTCCATACTCTTCTCATGCCCCTCTTCATACATGTTTCAAGTTTCAGACAATGAACTTCCCACGTAACTGGGCGAACCGGTAGCTCTCTCTTTTTGGTAGCCAAAATTACCATTCTTCCAAGGTCAGACTCGCTAGGTCCCACCGTTTCTTTTGCTTGCATTATCCGCCTGCCACATTTCAGCTTGTTCAGGGAGATAAGCCATGTGATGTAGCCCTGAAAAGTGCCATTTCTTCTTACAAGTGAAATAATAATTGCTGTTTGCTTTCCTGTGACTGGATAGCATCTAACAAGTTGTTCATTGTGCCAAGTCTGGTCTAGAAAAAACGAAGAGAGGACTTCACTTTAGAGACATCTTTTTTATTTTTTTTTTTACATCAATGTGCCAAACATTTTTTCCAGAAGAGGGCGCAAAATGTATCTCCAGCAATACAAAAGAACTACGTTTCTGCCAGCCTTTATTTGTGCATGCCGAAACCTTTTCAGTCTGTTTCTATCTCCGTTTGTAAATATGAGGTTCGACATTAAACATAGTAAAAATCCCGTCCTGTGACATTTATAATGTAGATGACTACATATGAATCTGTCAGTGTTGGTTCCTTTTACAGTCAGTAAAACGAAACAAGCACTTAAAGCACACAGTTCATCCCATTTCACCCTATATTTGATCAGCTGGGTAGCTCTCCAGACTCCTTAGACTATATTGCCTGGAGGTCCAATGACCAATGTGGAGCCTGGACTATCTAATGTGTGGACACCTAAAACTAGATGCCTAAATCTAGGTGTCTACAATCTGGAACTGAATCCTACGTCTGGAGTAGGAGTCACCTGACCTATTTTAGATAGAGATAAGGGTGACTAGCCCAGATGTGGACATCTGGACTTTGGACATCTAAGTTAGAGAGAATCCCGCCTCTTGCATTTGCCAGGTAATGCTCTACAGTGACAGTCTGGGACAGGGCTACCCATACTGTGCTTATTGCCAAACACCAGTTGTCAAATTACATCGTATTAATTGTAAAATTAAGTGAACTTATGGAAAGTTCTGATTACTTTGTTTGTGGGGCTGTTATCAATGTTGCAATAGAGACCAGGATGAAGGGCCCCTTGCAGAGACGCTAAAGAAGTCGTGATGAAAATGGCTGGCAAGGGAAAGGACAGGAAGATGAGTGTCACTGTGGTTAGACCACACTGTTACTTACGACAGCTGTTGCACAGATCAATAGCTCTGTTTATTCACGTGTCATCAATCCCTGTTACCACTTCACATGGCCTTTGTCAGTGCTCTTTAAACTTCACAGACTGGCGGATCTTGAGGAGGGGTTGAAAGCTTGAAATGAGCCCTTCCTGCTAAGTCTTCCTCATAACTGTTCACATGAAAATGAACAAGCGTGGATCATTTATCAAAATAATGACTCATTTCAGAGATGTACATGCTATGTAGATTGTACCCCCTCCACTGGATATGATAGAATCTTCAAACACAGTCCTTCTGTGATTTATGTATTCACAAACAGTTGCTTTCAGCTCGAAGATGTAACCCTGCCCCTTAAGCATATATACAGCAGTCTTCACACAAAACCACTTCTGTTAAGGTGTCTCTGCATACTCAGGTGCAAAGCGAGCGTCACACTTCTAGCCGTGGTCCAAATGGGGAGGTTACACAGTGTGCCCTCCTGTTGTCTCAGCCTACAAAGGTGGGGAATATTTTGCATTTCTCTGGGGTTTGCCATCTGAAGATTGCTTCCCAGGCACAAACACATTTTAATCTCACCCCTGCTCCCAGCAAACACGGTTAACTAATAATTATGTAGTAGTATTGTGTTAGTTTAAGAAGCAGCAAAAGTCTAAATTCATGAGCATGCTAATACCTTAGGCAAGGTGAACCTCTACTGTCAGAATTTAGAGATCCTTCCTGATATGGGCATCAGAAAAGGGTTTGGGAGCTGGAGAAACAGCATTTACAGCTGTTTGATGCCTACATTAAAATACTCTGATATTAAAATAGTAACAAAGAAAATGCCTCACTGACTTGCCTCTTACGGTGTTGATCCTTCACTGCTTTGAAAATAATAAAAAAAACTCACCAGGATCAGGCTCATAATGAAGAAAGAACTGCTGGCAATCGGGTTTGTATGTGAACTATTTAGTGAGTTCGTCGTGAACAGAAATCAATCAAATAAGACCGTAAGTCAGTGGATGCACAGTGCAAAAATTATTGTGCAAACCACCAGTGAAGGAAGACACTAGGCAGAGTAGGACTACAGCAAATTTACATAAGCTGGCAACTTCATCCTTTTAATACAAAATCTGACAAGCTCTCCTGATGAGTACAAATTACTCCAAAATTACACACACGAGAGAGTGATTATACAGAGCCACCATCAAAGCTCTCGGTACTCCCAAGCTTGCAAATATATTGGGACAGGAGAGCTAAAGTGACTGAAGGTGATGGAACTCTAAAGTGAAAGATACTGCATTGCAACGGTACAGAGCATGCCCACAGAAATGCTGAACACTATCCTTATTGCCCATCTGATTATCAGGAAGGGCTTGAAATAGCTTATCTAGCCAGGCGTGACTGCTGCCATAAAAGTACAAAGTGAAATCTGCGTCAAATGCTGGAAACCAACCGGGAAAGAACCTCAGAAACACTTCTCCGTTCAAGGCTACTGGCAGCCCTATGGAAAACAAATGGAGACTACTCAAGTACCTTACTCCCCCATTACACATCCCTGCTGTTGCACAAACCAACCAAGCCAGAATGTCATACTTCATCATAACCAGCTGTTTGAGTGGAGCTGACGAAAGATAACGACCCGCGATCCACAACTGGCTCATTTGGGAAATCTCTAATGCATTAAACACACTAAAGCAAGTTCTAACTAGCAAGAACACAAATAGTGTAGAAGGAAAAAAAAAGGATGAAAAGCAAAATGCTAATGAAATTAATGTCCTGATGGGCATTTTTAGGCCAGGAGTTTTTAAGGAAAAACTACAAAGGAAGTACCTCTCTGTTTTGCAAGTAATGAATTGCTGTAATTATTACATGCCCATCCCACTTCTAGGAACGAAAAATCCTAGGGATATACAGGTGGTGGGCAGTAGTATGTAGGAATATCTAATGCAGAAGAAATTCTGTGAACAAAGAGAAGCCATGTGATCAGACACCATTTGTAGTCCCCAGTTGTAGATTTCTGTAAGGAGAGAGAAAAGAACATTTTTATCTGCTAAGGGGGGGTTGGGTTACTTTAGTCTCCTCTACTTATCCTAAACATCTCTTTCTCACTTGCTATTTTATGAATTGACTTCATCAGTTTGTAGTGGTAATGCATACTTACTGAGCTGTATATGTGTTTAATTTTGTTAAGAAAAGATGAAACTGTGGTTGGTGGGGTTGTTGGCTAATAATTTTGCTCCTCTATCAATGAAATAGCAGTTTTGGTAAGAGCCTGATCTCTCCTATTCTGAGACATAATATAAGGCAGGGATATAAAAATGTCTTTGTATCACATTCTTCAAGTATATACAAATACATGTATATATATATATATATGAGTGTGCTTGTTTGCTTTGTTCTAAGATGTGAGAGATTTTCTTTGTGAAAGATCAGTGATTGGTATTTCAGCCTGTTTGATGACCTGCAGAGCAAATGGTGTTCTCAGGAAGGTGCATCCTCGGTTTTATTTTATTTACTCATGTATATTAATATATTCAATGATGCATGTGCCACATAAAGGACATAGGATAATTTCTCGGCATGATGAGTATGTGGCATGAATCGTTCCCCTAAGCGCAGCTACAGGCTTTGATGTACTCAAGGGAGGGCTTCCTCCGCCGAGTTTAAAGTTCAGAAGTTCAAAGGCACTTCTCATTAGAAATTAACCATGACACTTCAAAAACGAGAAGGGAACAACCTATTCCATGCCTGAAGAACTTGGCAGAGGCCATTCTCACAAGCCAACAGACACTGGCGTGTCTCGCAGAAGAGGGGTAAGAGGGGTTGAGTTCAGGGGCAGCACGAACAGGAGCGTGACCTCTTACAGTCCTGCCTTGGAAAACACGGCCCCTTGGTTTCTCCAAGCCTTGCCTGGAGAGCAAGGTCTACCACGTGAGCTGTAACGGGCTTTATTTACAGCTGTCCATATTGCACTGACCACTTGGTAGATATCTAGCTGAATATCCAGATGGATGCTCACCCTTGGGGCATCATTCCAGCTCCGGAGAGTTCAGGCAAATCTTTAACTTTCCCTTCTTTCTGGTGTGGTGTAGAAACCTCTAAGCTGACAGACGGAGGTAGCAGGTTAATCACTCAAACGCAGCTGGGCAAAGAGCCTGTCAGCTGCTAGGCGTGCGTCCAAGGATGCCGCTGGTCCCTGCCAAAAGCCAAGAAACACACCGGTGCCCGTCAGGTTCACCGGGCAACCGGGCAGTTTCCGCTTGCACGAGACGGTTGCCTGTGGGAGCCACTGTTGGAGACGTGAGAGGGGCAGAGGGATGAGGGCTCAAAACTCAAGGATGCCCATTTGCTCAGCCACTCATGCTGTGACTTGTCGGGATGAGCACAGGCAGCCGATGTGTCTGCTTAGGTGGGAGGCCTGCAAGAGCCCAGGACAATATTGGGCTGGTGGAGTGGGTGAGAAGAAGCTGCTCGGTCAGCGCTCCAGGAGCGAGGCTTGCTAGAAAAATACGAGAAATAACTTTTGTTGAACACAGGGGAAGATTGCACTTTCCTTTTGTTTAACGGTGGCTTTTCTTTTCTACACTTTAAACTTAATCCTCAAAACGCATAATTTCTTTCATTTCTCTGGTCACCCTGTGTAGAGCTGGGGCATAACGCCTGCCTGAGGCTGGTGACCTTCGGCCAGCATCCCCCCAGAAACAGTGGCTTGAAACAGAGCGGCTATGGGGCTTTGCAGAGACAGCCCGCAGGCAGGCGAGAGGGATTTGCACCTTGGGTCACGCTTAAGCAAACCTCAGCCTGCGGAAGTGTCCGGCGCTGGGTCTTGTGCTGTCAGATCTGGAAAACAGTTGTGCCAGAGGTGGGTAAAACCTCCTGCAAAGTACAGGCAGCAAAAGGGCTTGGAGCAACCTCCAGTGCATCACACCGGCTTGACAAGGATTCCAGCTTGAGGTTAGCTCCTGTTTGGGATGGGAGGAAAAGTGAAACTGGTTCAGGCATGTGATCCCAAAATCAATATTTTCACAGCTCAGGGCATGTGACGTGTCACCGGAAAGTGCCCGGTGAGGACAATGGCTGGCACAGGACCGCAGCTCCGCAAGGCTCTAGCGTGCTCTGCCACTGACCAGCCTGCACACAGGCGCCTATAAGCTGATGCCTGCGCCTAAGGCAGTCGCTCTAGGTTTACTTTACAGGCAAGAAAATTCCTCTCATAAATCTGCACATCTTCCAGAGATGCCCTGTATTTAATGGGACTGGAAGGGGAAGGGTGGGATTTATGACTGGGAACTGAATTTCATGCATGATTATGTTTTGCATTTCATACTAAAGTACAGTATTTTGCATTAACAGTATATCCAGCAATAACACGAACACTTCCTCCCACTGAATTTTAACACTTGTGTCAGGTTCTTTAATGGATGCGGCAAACCTGTAGCTTTTGCATGCCAGGTTATGTCTTAACTCTCTTTTACCAAATCAGGTTTTTCCCGTATGTACATAGAAAAGTTAACACTTCCCAGAATACCACATGAAAAAAACGCTCTGGGCCATCTTTCCAAATAAGCCCTTAATCCTCAGACATCACCGAAAGTAATTTTTTATCAATAGTGCACCATCCCATAGAAAAACAAAGAGTAGTCACTACAATAAGCACTGGTGTCTCCAACCTCACTGTTTGGCACCCGCTGGCATTTTTATTTTGTTGGTATTTGTCAAGCAATTTAAGAATTTCTGCTTTTCTAAAAGCTGAAATGCATTTCTGACATGAAAAAAGACTTTACATTGTTTTAATGCTAAATTCTCAGAAGTGATTCTGCCCTTCTTCACCTGGCTTGCAGCTAAAATGCATTAAAAAGCTAGAAGGAACATCTAAATGAGCCACGGAAATATATAGTCAGCTGAGAAAAGACACGTGAACAAAGAGGAAGACAGAAAAACACAGTGTATACCTGAATCTCTATTATCACTGGAAAATGCTTCGTTTCTTTACAAGGGCAATGGCAAGGTAGAACTACTGCAATGTAATGAAAGAAAAATATTTTCAGTATGGGAACGTGAAAGCATTAACATAACAGGCAGAGCACATTGTGTCCTGCCCTTGGCGAATGTCTTGTTGGCTACTCTGGACTGTGACCCAGCAAAAATAAGCAGTCCAAATGAATTTGCTCCCAGGTAATATCCTGCTTCACCTACTACATGCAGCAGACGCTGGCAAACTGTTTTCTCGAGAGTCAGCATGGGGGCTCGACATTGCACTGAGGAATAGGAAGACCCCGTGCTGCACACAAATTGCACACAAAATGAGCCAAAGCACCGCTTGGTACACTAAAAAGCTTCTGAGTACATTTGATCCATTTGATTTTTGACAAGGCAGTGCTCTTGGAGGACGGGAAGACAGGGGGAACCTGACCATGTCCCCCAGCACCTGCACGCTCCCACTGACATCTATGTTTTTAAGGTGTTTTTTCTCCTCAGACCTCATTACTGTCAGTTTTATTTGTGGTTCCTTAAGCTCAGCCAGTTTAAATGTGATTTTAAATCTGTCCTCTTTATCCAAGTGCTGCTGCCTCTGCAGGCAGCCCCCCTTTTCACTGGAGGGTTTTACCCACTTCTGTCAAATCAGTCTGGCTATCAGGTCTATTTCAAATACACACACCGCATCAGAAACCAAATCAAACCAGTCAGATCAAAAGAAGCAGTATTGCTGATGGATAGACTGCATGTTAATTTCAGCCTCAGTTTATCATTGAATCTGTATTGATCAAAAAAAAGTCACATATTATTTCCTTATTCCCTTTGTTTCTGAGTTGCTTGAACATGTTGATTTAAGTCAGCTTTTAACTCCGCTTGGTCACCGTGACCTTTTTTGATCCCAGCCCGTTTGCTCTCAGATTAAGTCACGCTACAGAAGCTGCTTTGCTCCAGGTTGTGGTTTTCATGCTCTCTGTTAAATGACATCTTTCTACGCCACCAGCCAGGACAATTGGTGCCTGATAAACAGTGGGGCCGGAGATGGTAAACCACAACATTCTCTTCACAACACAACCCTTCTCTGAGTAAATATGGAGCTGCTGTGGGAATCGAGGAGAGGAATCAGCGAAGGGCACGGGGAAGAGCTTCCTTGCAGATAGAGGTACTGCTGGGAAGGTATAAAGCAGACCCTCACCTTCACCTGTCTCCCATTCCTCCCAACTGGAAACCGGGAGAAATTTGTGTTGAGGGCTGGGTGGTACCTGAGCAGGGCTAGGTAGAAAGAGCACGGTGTAAATTATCACCCCTCGCCCATGATCTGCCACAGCTTATTTCTGCCTCCTCCAGGGCCTTTGCCAAGCCCGCCAGTCACCCCACATCATGTCATCCCCTCCATCACTGCCTCCAGTTGCTACCACCCCCCTTTAGCTGAGCCACATGCTTGTCAGCTTTGCTCCTTACATCCACTCGGGAAATGAGTGGCAAGGTGTTCAAGGAGCATGTGGACGAGGTATTGTGGGAGATGGTTTAGTGGGCATGGTGGTGTTAGTCGATGGTTGGACTTGATGATCTTACAGGTCTTTTCCAACCTTAGTGATTCTGTGATTCTGTGAATGAGTCTCAAAATGAGTCAGAAGCTCCTCTCTTCTCCTCATCCCTGCTCTGCCATCTCGGTAAAGGTATTACACTGGCAGAGATAAAGGCCTCTGTACCATGCTCCCCACTTTGGGTTTTCTTTAGCATATCCGGAGGCATCCTTGAAAAAACAAAAAAGGATGGCCCTTGGAAAAATTTCCCTAAGTGTAAACAGCTGGAAAAGTAGTTAAATGTAATGTTGCTATGAACTGAAATTCGTGTATCTGTGAAAAGAAGATTTCAGCATGTGGGCTAAATAAGAGGGTAGCAGGGACCACATGCAATCATGAGCTGAGCATAACATATAATACGTAATCATTAATGCACCAGTGCACTGCTTAGAGCTATAATAAGCCAAATGCATCCCAGTGCTACTCTATTGGCTTCAGTGAGGCAACAAAATCTTAGGGTAATAGAGTAAGTCAGGTTAGAAGGGACCTCCAGACGTCATCTAGTCCAAAACACATCTAATCAGATTGGCTCGTTCAGGGCTGTGTCCAGTTAAATTCTGAACACCTCTAAGGAGGGAGATCCCGTAGCCTCTCTGGGCAGCCTGCTCCAGTGCTTGACCATCCTCATGGTAAACAATTTTTTCCTAATACCTAATGGGAATTTCCCATGTTCCAACTCAGGTCCTTTGCCCTGTTGCTGTGCTCGTCCCAGAGGTTCAGCTCCAGCTTCTCCGAGTCCTCCGACTGGGAGCTACCCTAGTGCTCATAGAAGACAACAGACCCCTCGTGCCCAGACTGACCAAGTGCTCAGGCAACAGCAGAGACCAGCTGTGGCACACAAGGGCAGAGCACACGCTTGCTGGCAAAGCGTTCCTGCTCCGGGAACACCAAGGTCTCAAGAACTCAATCTCTTTCATCTTTATGGCCCACTGCAAGGATCGCTTCTGAACACTGGCTGCTTTGGAAAGACATTTGCTTATCTGCCTCCCGTCTCGATTAAATCCTTTTAAATTCCATTAGATACAGTATTCTTTTATTTTGCAAACATTTTCTACATCGCATTACATAGGGCTGCATGTTCTAAAAATCAGTCCAAAAGTTTCCCTCCTTTCCACTGTGACCTACCCGGGTCTAGCAAAACTTAATTTGATGTGGAGGCAACTTCTGAACGCCAAGAGCTGCACCTGTGCTGCTGGCCAGGTGGAATGCACCTCCAGTAAAGTCGGAGATGCACTTCTTCACATTTCCTGCTCAGTTTGTTAAACAGGTTATATCTATTTTTAAAAGCATTGTATTACAAACTTTCAGGGAACAACACAGGCTTTTTTCAACAAAATTAAGCCGAGCCGAAAAAAAAAAAGAAATAATGCATTAATCTCGGTGTCAAGAAACAAAGTCTGTAATGTCCAAATGCGCTGCACAGAGTGGGAGAGGGGAAAGCTTACTGGCTCGTGGAATGCAATTTTTCACTCCTTTAAAATGCTCTGGGCTGTCACTTCCTATTAATTTTTTACTCTTTGTTATGTAATATATGAACCGCATAGCTTAAAATCATTCTTGTCCTGGCAGTTTACAAAAGACATGCAGTAATTTAATGTAATTCCATTTCTGATAGCTTAAGAAAAACAACGGTGGCGGCCCCAGCAAGGACTGGTGATTATTAACTGATGTTCCCACCCTGATGGATTTTTTTTTAGGCAACATAGCAACATGCCTTGTCTACTCTCCTTTGGAGAAGAGGATCTAGTTGCTCATTTTTTAGGTGGCACTTTTTGTTCTGCACAATGCAGAACACCGTGCAAGTCTCTTCATTTTACAGTTATGTTAATCTCCTCTAACGCATACGCCAACTCGAGGTGTATTCCCCAGATCTATCACTGACAGCAGACCTGACCTTGCCCGGGTGACGACGCTCTTACAAGCCTGTCTATATTCCCCGTATGTCTGCCTTACCTTTTCAATATTCTAATTCTCAGGAAAACCCTGGCAAACAAGGAAGTTGTCCTTCAGCCTTAGAATAATAAAGTTGGGGTTTTTTTCTTTTGCACAAGTGCTCTAGGAACCCTGGAAATAATAACACAGCAGAGGCAGGAAAGAGTCTCAAGTTGCCTAACATATGCATGGTAAAATTACAAGAAAAATTACTCCGGGACAAAGGCATGACGACCCTAGCCTGCTTATCCTGGCTGCAGAACAAATGCTGTTGTCATCCGGTGTTTAACTTATGAGGCAATAACGATTGCTTGTGATTTTGATCCTGCAAGAGGTAAAATAATATCCTGTATTTCAGACTTGAGAGCAAAACCGTTTCTGAAGGACTCTTCTGTTCATAGTTACACAATAAACTTTTGTAAATTATAAAAATCCAACTATTGAATAATATTCCATTCTGATTTGTAAAATATATATAGCTTAAAAATCTTGGGAGTCTGGGGAGGTCCCTGATGACTGGAAGCTAGCCAATGTTACTCTAATTCACCAGAAGGGCGTGAGGGAAGACCCAGGGAACTACAGACCTGTTAGTCTAACCTCAGTTCCTGGAAAAATTATGGAGAAGATTATACTGGGTACTATTGAAAGGCATTTAAAGAACAATGCAATCATCAGGCACAGTCAACATGGGTTCACAAAGGGAAAGTCCTGTTAACTAATTTGATATGCTTCTATGATAAGGTCACCTGCCTCATGGATGAAGGGAAGGCGGTGGATGTAGTTTTTCTGGATTTTAATAAGGCTTTTGATACTGCCCCTCACAGCATCCTTTGGGACAAGTTGCCCACTGTGGGATGAGCGGGTTCATGGTGCGCTGGGTGAAGAACTGGCTGAACGTCAGGGCTCAAAGGGTTGTAGTGAATGGGGCTACACCTGGCTGGCAACCGGTCACCAGCAGTGCTCCTCAGGGTTCAGTTCTAGGGCCAGTTCTGTTCAATATCTTTATCAATGATCTGGGTGCCGGAGTTGAATGCACCATTAGCAAGTTTGCTGATGATACCAAACTGGGAGGTGCTGTTGACTCCCTTGAGGGACAAGTTGCCTTGCAGAGGGATCTAGATAGGTTCGAGCATTGGGCTATGATTATGGGATGAAATTTAACAAGTCAAAATGCCGGATTCTGCACCTGGGACGGAGTAATGCTGGGCACAAGTATAAATTGGGAGAGGAGTGGCTGGAGAGCAGCCCTGCAGAAAGACATCTGGGGGTGCTGGTGGGCAGCAGGCTCAATATGAGCCAGCAGTGTGCCCTGGCAGCCAAGAGGGCAAACTGCATCCTGGGGTGCATCAAACACAGCATAACCAGCCAACCAAAAGAGGTGATTATCCTGCTGTACTCAGTGTTGGTGTGGCCTCACCTGGAGTACTGTGTGCAGTTCTGGGCCCCACAACTTAAGAAGGTTGTGAAGGCCCTTGAATGCATCTAGAGGAGGGCAACAAAACTATTGAAGGGGCTGGAAGGAATGTCCTATGAGGAGCAGCTAAGGACTTTGGGCTTGTCTAGTTTGGAGAAAAGGAGGCTGGGGGGCGACCTCATTGCTCTCTGCAGCTTCCTGAGGAGGGGAAGGGGAGAGGGAGGTGCTGAGCTCTTCTCCGTGGTATCCAGTGATAGGACATGTGGGAATGATTCAACGCTGTGCTAGGGGAGGTTAAGACTGGACATGAGGAAGCATTTCTTTACTGAGAGGGTGGTCAAACACTGGAAGAGCCTTCCTAGAGAGGTGGTTGATGCCCCAAGCCTGTCAGTGTTTAAGAGGCACTTGGACGATGCCCTTAACAGCATGCTTTAACTTTTGGTCAGCCCTGAAGCGGTCAGGCAGTTGGACTAGATGATCATTGTAGGTCCCTTCCAACTGAAACAGTCTACTCTAAACACTTATTAATACTTCCCCCCAAAATGTCATTTTTATGCCCAAGAGCCAATGAGACTTGCCACAAAAAATGAACCACAAGGGTTGGTTTTCTTACAAAAAGGTGTGAGCACCTTTCTTTCCCAGTCCAAGGGAATAAATCCACACTCATTCAAATGACCCAGCACAAAACTGTGTTAGTGCAATGATCTGATCAATTTATGTGCAGAAAAGAACAGGAATCAGTCCCACAGTGGTGTAAGGAACTTCAAAAAAATTCCCAAGTCATAGCTTGTCCCAAAACACAGGAACAAGAAACAAAGCAAAGGCCAAGTCTTTCACTCTACTACACAAGTTAAAAATAGCTAAGAAAGCCAAGTAAGCAAAGCCAGAGCCAGAGCTATGGTGGCAGCAAGACAGAGGTTGAAGGGAGTTATAGGCATGTCTTCGTATGGATATTAAGTTCCTACCACAGCAACGGGGAGAAAAGGGACCATTGTTTTCTGGAAAACTGGAAGCTGGAAGACGTGCAAGTTAAGCTCACGACAGAGGGACTTGCAGTTGCGCAAGAGAAAGAGGCTGAAAATGTAATAAGGGGAGAAACACATCCTCACAGATGAATGTTTTCCAACGTCTAATCCCTGCAGATCCCAGCCAACATAAAGAATATGCCACAGGGGAAGAGTAGCTTGCAACTTCCCTTACCCTTCAACCTGGGCTGAACACTCAGCTGTGCACGATGTCATTTTGGGTTTACACCACCACAGATGAGATCAGAAGCTCAACGTCTTGCTTTGATTTTAGATGAGAAAGACGGTAACAACTGTGCTAGTAACATAAACATCCTCAGAAGCAACAGTGTCAGGAGTAGAGAAGAGGAGCCTTTCTCTGAAGCTGAAGTGAGCTTGGTTCTCATGTATGCCGAGGCCACTTCACATCATTCTGGATAAAACAGGGTTTACAAAGGAATGAACGTATAAATTAGCCCTGCTTGAAGGGTCCTTGCTCACAGGCAGAGTGGGTTTGAGGTGGAATTAACTTCATCTGTCCTAAGCCACCTGCATGGGCTCCCTCTGAAATCCCTGGCAGTAGATAGGTGCCTGTCAGAGAGACATGGATCCACAGTGCACATCGCAGCCGAAGTCCAGCTGTCTTGAAAGCAGAGGGGTCTGGGACAGCAGAATTGGTTTTCGGAGATCGCAGCCAGAGCCCACAGCAGGTTCAGCAAGGTTATGCACCTTCAGCAGGGCTACCCACCCAGCCTGCCCCTTCCACAGCCCCTCTGGGAGAGGGTGCCTATGCTTGTAAGGAAGCTCTTCTTCCTCCTCCTCTTCTTCCTTGGGGCTCAGACTCAGACCTAGACGTCCCCTAGAAGTCCCCTTCAACACTCGCTCCAGCCCCCTGGTTATGGCTTGGCAGCACAGTTGAAACTTCTGATGGGCCCTGACTAAAATTTGCTCAGACACCAGTCCCTGCATTCAACAAGCTTTACACCAACCAAAGCCGCTTTACCAACAAAAGAATAGGTGAGCTCTCCACGTCAAGAAAACACGATGCCAAAGACTTGGACTCAAGTCTCCTACCTCAGACTGGATTAGATCCCAGCTGATAGCTGTTTGGATTCACCTAGCTTTCCACCACCAGAAGAAATCCAGTCTGCAAGACCGCAAAGTGCTATGATGGGGGAAAATACTAAAAAAACTTTTTTTTTTCCTTTCTGCTGCCCTGCCCTACATTAAATAGATGATAATGACATGTAGGTGAGACTTGGATCTATGGCCATGCTCCTATTCCTTGATTCAGAAGCACTTCTCTTATGTCCCAAAGTGAGCTCTGGCTACAGCCCAACACCACAGTAGGGTGTGGCTCACCCACATCCAGACCCCTTCTCTCTCTTTTCTCTCTCTTTTCCCACCCGAGGAGAGGAGAGGACATCTTGGCACAGAGGTTGAACGGGAGCTGTAGCATACTCCATGCCCAATGCTGCTGCGCAAACAAGCCTACTGCCTGCTTTCCCCCTCCCTCTTCCCTGCCAGTGCCTCTGTGTGTCACCTGCAAGTCAGAGGGTGCCGGGGAGGCAGGGAGCGGGCAGAGAGCCCCCACATCAGTAAACACAGCTGCAGACCCCATTTTATCCCGCTGGACCATTAACAGCTCAACAAACAGCCTGTTCCCATTGAGCTCTGACGGACATCCAAGGGTACACCTAAGTCTAGCTGGTTTTTTTTTTCTTTTTTTTTTTTAAATGTCTGTAAGGTGGTTACATCCGGGTTTGTGTCCACACGGCAAAACCAAAGAACATTCATCATAAGAATAATGATGTAAATGCGGCTTCTTATCCTCCAGTGATTGCCCATCTGGCAAAAAGGTACAGAAAACGTAACAATAGTTTTGAAATAAATAGGAGGAAAGTAAAGACCGGCAGTGTACTTTCCACATCAATGGCAAATACACTACTGATGTGGAAAGTAAACAGCTCCAAACAAGAGGAGAAGCCGCGGTGGATAACTTTACACCTGTGAGCCGCAGGCCCGACTGCCAGTGCATGCAGACTGGGATAGAAAACCCCAAGTTCATCACCTCACATTGCAAAACCAGCTATTAAAGGCCGTATCGCCTGTGGCCGGATAGTAACAGGAGGCCAGCTGAAATTCGGAGCATTAAACACCTTGCTACGTATTTCAAAAGCTTACCTCCTTGTATGACTACGGAGCGCTCGGTGGGGTCGGCACACCTGCGTTCTACAAGCCTTGCCCAAAGCTACCCCCCGGCAAGGCTATTTTGGGGGGCGTCTGCGTGCAGAAAGGGATGCAAACCCGAAACTACTGAGAAACCTGCCAAGGTGCTGCCACCCGCTCCCGTGCCCGGCAACGCTCACCTGCCGGGGCAGGAGAAACTAAAGCCTACTCGCAGGTCGCGCCGCTGCTCGCGTCTTTTCGGGTCTGTTCTTTATTGCCACCCCGGGCAGCGCCGCCGCCGCCGGGCCGCGGGGCTGGGGTGGGCCCGGGGGCCGCGCTCCCCTCCCGCCCTGCTGCCGCCGCCGCCCGGGCGCGGCCGGGGGCACCCCGGGGAGGCGCGGCGGGGCCGGGCGGGGCGGGGGCGGCCCCCGGGGCGCCGGGAGCTCCCTCTGCCGATTGGGCGGCGCGGCCCGGGGCGGCCGCCGCCGCCGCCCCGCTCCGCCCGCTGCCGCCGCCGGGACTCCGCCGCTCCCGGGCTGCCGCCGCCGCCGCGGCTCCGCGCCGCCTGCCCGCCCGCCCGCCTGCCCGCTGCCTGCCCGCCGCCCGCTGCCTGCCTGCTGCCTGCTGCCGGGCCCATGGCGAGCACGTCGGCGGAGATCATCGCCTTCCTGCTGACCATCTCGGGCTGGGTGCTGGTCTCCTCCACGCTGCCCACCGACTACTGGAAGGTGTCCACCATCGACGGCACGGTCATCACCACCGCCACCTTCTGGGCCAACCTCTGGAAGACCTGCGTGACCGACTCCACCGGCGTCTCCAACTGCAAGGACTTCCCATCCATGCTGGCGCTGGACGGTCAGGCTCCCGCCGACCCCCCCCCCCCAACCCCACCCCACCCCCGTGCCGGTCTGGGGCCCTCGGGGGCTCCGGGGCTCCTCCCGGGCCGGCCCCGGCCCCGGCCCCGTTCCCGGCCCCGGAGCCGGCGGGAGCGGGCGCTGCGCCGCGGCGGGGCTGGCGGGCAGCGGGGGGTAGGGGCGCGCCGAGCGGGGCCGGGGGGGCGGCGGGGACCGCGGCGGAGGCGGCTCCCACGCGGGGTCGTGGGGAGGTGCCCTCGTGTCCCCCGGCAGGTGGCAGCGCGCTGCTTCGTCTCGCCCGTGGAAGTGGGTTTCTTCCCCCGAAACCCGCCGGCTGAGATTGTATTCGGTGCCCGAGTGTCCGTGTTGGCCTCTCTCGCTGTCGCTACCCGCTTTTTTCCCCCCATCGGAAGACTTCGTGCGTGTGGATTTGACACAGGAAGAATGCAGGCGAATTTTTCTCGCCGATTTATTTTCCGACTGTCGTGACATTCCTCTTTTTTATGGTTTTGCCAGCCGTGCAACGGGCGGTGGAGGAGAACAAGCCTTTGCGTCATGTTGTTTTAATTAATGTTCCTTTGCTTTTTTTTGCTAAGCGCTTATTAACTGGGATGTAATTGCTTCATTGATAAATGACAGTGTAAAAGCTTGGGGCAGTAAGGGCTGCAAAGGTATGCAGAGTGATGCATAGCTCGGCTTGGTTTTTCGGGCAGTGTTGTTTTGGAGCAAAGCTGAGAGTTTTGCTATAGTGCCTGACAGCAAAAACTGAGTTGGTGCTGTGTTTCTTCCCTGGTTAGGAGGAAACATTTTTGCCCTTTAAGGAAGCCCTACTGGGAGACTGGGTCACTGCAGGAAATCTTTACGACTAAACTTTTGGTTGATAAATCCAAACTGATCACGGCTGGTAGAAACAGGGAAAGTGCGGATGGCGTGGGTTTATAGCCTCTGGAGTGACTGTAAAGAAAGGGAGGAAAGGTTTTGAAAATGATGGCACCTCTTCCGTGTTTTTATGGTCATAAACGAACAAATTAGACAGGGTCCCAGTGGCTTTGATACTCCCAAAAAGCCAGGTCTACTGTCCACAGTCTGTCCAGACACTGCCTTTGCACTGAAGTCTGGGAGTGGATTTTGGTGTGAAAGGTTTGTTTAAAAAGGAAAAGAAAGTCTGTTAATCAAATCACTAATAGAGATTAATATTGTCGTAACAGGGATTAATATTATCATGAAGCTAATTAATACCAATATCAGAAAACCTTTAACCTCTGTATGTACACAGGGCTAAAAGAGGTGAAGATACTAAAAAGAGGTAGCGCAGGCAACCCTTAAGCATCACTGTTGCAAGATGCTTCCCTCGGATGGAGAAGTACCGTCCCCTAGACCTTCTTTTGACCCAGCCCCATGGCGGCAGAGGAATTTGCCAGTTCCTCTGAAGGGGTGGGAGGGCTGGCTGGCCTCCGCGGGCGTCTGTCAGCCTATGGCCAAGTGTAGCAGCTGAGAACATGGTTTCCAGGCTTGGGCAAGGAGCTTTGGTCTGTGTGCAGGCGGGCACGGAGTGATCGCCAGTGCGTAACCTCTAGGATCCACCAAATCTATTGTTTAACTGTTCTTTTAGTTCTCGGTTAATCTGTTTTCAGAATAAGAAGAGCGTAGTTACAAACAAAGCACGCAGGATTGGGAACATTTAAAATTCCAAAAAGAAGATGAAACATGACAGCAAAGTCCATACCACACCTTCCTCCAAACTCGAGTCTGGCAAACCTCGTGCATTGGGTAACACATTCCACTCGCCCAAAGAGTGAGTTTCTGAGGCACCTGCTGCACAGTGAAACAGCCATCTGAGCACTAACTCATTTTGGACAGAAGTAAATCCGAAATGCTCATCTGGAAGGGCCTTGTCCCATCCTCCTGGCCAGACTGTTGATCAGTAGTGGAAGGTTCTTGGCTTCAGTGTCTCCCAATAACATCTCCAAATGCTGGGGGGCCAGATCCTGGTACCCAGGTACAATGCGAATGAAAGGCAGGCTGGAGAGAGAGTAATGTAACCCCCACAGAACAGGCCAGGCAGGCTGGGACAGGGCGGAGGGGCAGCCACCACGACCAGAGGTGCTTTTGGTAGCTAGCCTAGCCCAGACTGCCCTCCTTGCGGTTACGGGCTCTGCTGGGAACCCACTGCAGAACCCATTGCTGGGAACCCTAACAGTGGGTGGGTTGCAGTGCGTTGCGCATAGCTTAGAAGGATTTGTATGTCAGCATGAAGCTGAATCTGCCTCGGCCCTCGAGTCGCCTCTCCCTTCCTCTTTGCACAGACTCATGTGGTTAAGCCGGATCCTGTTCCCTGTGACCGGGAACATGGGAACTTTCTTGCTCCATCCTCAGGTGGGGGTCTTGGAAGACACAAAAAAGTTCAGATCTGGCTTCCCGTTTTCCCTCAAGTGTTTGTGAGCAGAAACAATAACCCTATCGAGATACATGGAGGGATAATGTGTTGCTCTCCTCGATATGGTAGGGCAGGACTGGGAAATTACTAGAACTCTTTTTGTTGTCCCAGGAAAAGGTGGCTCCACTCCACTCCTTCCTCACGTAACTGGAGAGGATTTGCCTCGCAGAGCAGTTCCTCTTCTACGGAAATAGTTTTTTGTCAAATTGGAAACCTCTGAGTGTTGCCGGACTTCTTGTCTGGAGAGACCGCTCAGGTCCACCAGAGGATCAGAGGAAAAACAAGGGGGTAAGAAATCGGGCTATCGCCATGCTGGTTGCTGGGGCAGTCCTGTGGGGTGCAGAAGTCGTTCCTTCTTCAGAAGCGATGTCGTAGTTTGGGTCAGGGGTGATCTGGAGACGGTTCCCCGTTACCCTTGTTTTGGTTTGCATCACGGAGTGGTCTTGGACTGTGCCCCCCGGATTGCCCGTGGGGTGGCACGGCGGCGGGGCTGCCCCGATGGCTTTCAGGCCGTCACTCCGCATGAGCAGCCACCAGAGAAAATTGCATGTGATGCCCTTCCACCTTTATGCATTCCTGTACAACAAATCAGTTTGGCCAGCCCTCATTAAGGGCTCAGTCCCACATTCTGTAGGCAAGCAAAACTATTCTTGCTGCCTGTAAGACTTAGAATCATTTGGGGTTTACTTTTGTGCACTACTGGTCATGGGTGGAAACTTGGAGATGAAACCACCTCCCCAAAAGAGGACGTATCAGTTATCATGTTTACAACGGTGGATGCAATGACCTTTTGCAAGAAGATAGCTGAACAAAAATTTGCTTATGAGCTAAAAGAGGGTATTAGAGCTTAGAAAAACATACAAAAGCAATGGGTGTGTACTTTTAGAAGGAATCTGTGCTCTATCTGTAAGGCAACCTCTTATACTTCATGAGATGCAGACTGCAGGATGCCACTGGCAGCATTTATTGTGAAAGTGACAGTTCCCAGAACTTTGCATATGGTTTTTTTCTGAGTGTCATATGATCTGAATATATGAATTCCTCCTAACCCTTTGTGAGCATGGGAGGCAAGTGTGAGAGCAGTGAGGCAAGAAAGATGAAGATCTAACAAGATTAATTTGAATGCAAGACAAAACACATTTGTTTTAAAAAAAAAAAAACACCTTGAAATAGGTTTCTCCTGGAATGCTGCTAAACATGACTTTATGAGTAATGCATGTTTGTCTGCTTGTCTGTTTAAAACATATGGCTTTTTGTTGCTTGGGACCTTCATTTGGGTTGTCAACGTGTACATGGCAAGCTTCCTACAAGAGCTGGTGCAAATACAGACAACAAATATTTGGAAAGGGGACAGTCTTTGGTCTTGAGTGGAGGAGTGTGAAGAATAGGCATCTCCCCCTTACCTTTCTCTGCATTATAAGCCTTGGTAAGCTTTCTAAGAAGCAAAGAAAAAGCTTAATTTCTCTTACAGCCAAATGCTATACGGAGTTTTAACGTAGGGTCCAAGCAATAGGAGGCTGGATTTGGTGAAAAGGTTGATTTCACCCTTTCATGCTTCCAAATGCTCTAATCAACCTAGTGGGACTAACAGAGTCGTCTGCTCTTCTACATTACTGGTACAGACTGTGAATTTTTTTCAAATATTTTGTTTTAAAAATGTGTGCCAGTTGGATGATTGCTGTGGTGAACTGAAACAAGTCCCACTGTGGCTGGCCTGCCCAATTCAGTGAAATATTTAGAGGACGGTTATTCATTCAGCAGAACTGAGCAGTCCTCCAGCTCATGCTGTTTATAATTGAAAATGATTCCTGGGTGAGAGAGTTAATTATTTCTTGCTGTCTCACTACCCTCTACCTATTCTAAAACTGTGTATTGACCTTCAGGAACAGCTGAATTTCAGCCATGTGGTTCCTAGCATATGCTGGTTATTTTGATTGGGGTGAATATTTACTGTTTCTCCTAGGAGGTTCAGACATAAATAAAAGTTTAGAGGACCTCTGGGTAAATATGTTCATGGTTCAGCACTTTAATGTGTCAATTAGCTACTAACAGTGTCAATAAATTGGACCTGTCAAAAATAATAGCTTCCTTGCCAGTCTTCATCTCCCGCTTTACCTGTGTGCTGCAAGAAATACACACCATCAAAAGTAGTAAAAGCCAACTTTTCCATGCCTGTAGCAAAAATTAACAAAGCAAGACTGCTTTCTTCAGATGTGGATTTTATAAACTAAGAACCACCTTTTGAAATCTTCATAAAGCCCTTTTCCTACGGACATCCCTTGGGTTTTGTCTGAGTGAAGAAAAACGAGTAAGAACCGGGGATTTGACTCAAAAGCAGAGGTGTACCTATCACCCGAGTTTGAACTGAACTATTTGGGAGTACGGTGTTACGTCACTGTTGAGGAAGTTTTACTCTGCCCAGTTGGATGAGAAAGGTGGTCATCTCGCCTGATTTTCGGTAACCGCAATCTGGCTGTTCACTGTGAGTCACCCTAGGCTCTCCACTTCATTTATCATGAATGGAGAAAAGGAGGTTTCTCCAGAGGGTGGCTCATCCTTCTACCATAGGAGTCCACCTTATAGTTCAGACTTAACATACCTAATTATAACGATAGACACTTCAACAGGCACAAGTGACTCTCTCTCTTATATTCCAACATGAGAGGCGTATGCCAGTTACAGTTATTTCATTCACTAATGTATTTCTTTAGCAGATGGGCTACAGAAACCTGGTGCAAATGAAAGTCTATACACATGCCAACAGATGTAGGTAAATGGCAGTAGGTTGTGTTCGCAGATGGGCAGCACAGCACCTAAATTTGGTAGGACCGATAAAACAGGGTGTTACGTGGTACAAATTGCTTCTTGTGTGCTGCTTCTTGCACAAAGCTGTGAATCAGTCGTCTTTTTTTTTTTTAAATATTGTTCAAGCACAGGGCGGTCATCCTGGAGCTGATATGCCTCCAGCAGCGGCCAAAGTGGGTGTCAGTAAGGAGAGCAGGAGGCAGCCAAGCACCAGTGATAGCCATCTGCAGCACAAGGACCTGCCCGCCAGACACAGATTTCTCTTTAATGAGTGTATCCAGTCTCTTCTTGAATCTCTGTAAACCTTTAGCATCCACCTACCCTGTGGAAAGGAGTTCCACAACTTCATTATATGAGCAAGCGCACTTCTTGTTTTCCATCTGCCGCCTTCTGTTTTCATTAGGTGTCCTGTAGTTCCTGTTTCATTATTTCAATTTCCTGTGTATTAAAGACTTTCATGCGGGTTGGGTTTTTTTTGTTTACTTGTTGTTACATAAAATTGGGTGTAACAGGCAGTGAAAACGTGGTTTAGCGCTCAACGTTTCCACCCACCAGAGATCAAAGCGAAAAGAATGAATACCCTAATAGTGGAAGCACATTTTCGTTTTAAACGAGATGTAACAACAGGTTATGAAGAAAAACACCTTGTGATGGTTATTCAGCTGTGTAAGATTGCAGCATTCCACCCTGTAAACAGTGATAGGAGGTTATCCCAGTCTTTCAATTACAAGACATTCTTGGAAGGGAGAAGAGGCCAAGCAACCCCTTGTCCTGCTGAAGGGCCCTGCCCCTGGGAGGTCCAGCTCCGAGCAGCCTCAGCCAGCGCAGCAAAATTGTGTGTGGCTGAAGCCAGCCACGTGTGCCCAGGCTTAAATATGGCAGTAGTTTCTTTTATCTCAAAGGGTTACTGCTGTCCATGAAGCTGAGCACAGCCTTGACTTCCTTGCAGAATGAGGGCCTTCTTGGATCCAAATCAAATCGGTGGCATGTCCAGGCAGCCCCAGGACCCCAGCCAGGGTCAGCGCTGCCAATCTGCTGCCAGTCGCATTGCATCTGCAACACATACGCACAAGACTGACAGGGAAGACTTGCTTTGTGTGCACAGAGTGGCTCTGCGACCCGTGGCCGCCGTTGCGCAGACCACGTGGAGTTGCTCTTCAAAACCTCATGGGAGCCACCTCTTGCAGATGCGGTACCCAATGCCACGGGATTAGTTTTGGCAGCCCTGAATACCATAGTATGTTTTGTACGAGCTGGGCTCAGGTGATGATGCCCTGGGAAGGGCACACGTCGCCTAGGAGAACACACTCAACGGTAAGGTGACGTTACTCC
Organism: Gavia stellata; assembly: GCF_030936135.1. Classification (NCBI taxonomy): domain Eukaryota; kingdom Metazoa; phylum Chordata; class Aves; order Gaviiformes; family Gaviidae; genus Gavia; species Gavia stellata. The sequence goes on from NC_082594.1 coordinate 57,649,245, forward strand.
AGCCAAGGTCTGATTCGGTTTGCAGTAGTGAATGCCTAACGCTGCGCAGAGGGAGAGGAGCTACGGCGAAACCCGTTGTGGTCCCAGTTCTCACGTTAGCCTTACTCTTTCTCACCACAGGTTACATCCAAGCCTGCAGAGGACTGATGATCTCCGCCGTCTGCCTGGGCTTCTTCGGTGCCATTTTTGGACTGGTTGGGATGAAGTGTACGAAAGTCGGAGGCTCCGATCAGACTAAAGCAAAAATAGCTTGCTTAGCTGGACTGATTTTCATACTCTCTGGTAAATACACCTTATTTCTCTAAGTTTGGGTATTTGAAGTCATACCAGAGCTGCTTCTTTTCCGCAGAAGTCCGTGCACAGTTCTCCATGACTTCATTGGCTTCAGGGTCAGGGCCAAAGCTCTTCTGCTGGCTCCACTGAATGGTTTGTCTTATGCTTTTCAGGGTTGTGCTCTATGACTAGTTGTTCCCTGTATGCAAACAGGATTACGTCTGAGTTCTTTGATCCTTCTTTTGTTGCACAAAAGTAAGTACTTTCCTATACCCATAAATCTTTCAAACAAGTAGACCTTAAGTTTCATACTGCGCACCAGTGCCCATTTAAACAGCGAGCAGGTGTGTCTCCTGTTGGGCAGAGAAGGAGAGTGGGCTGCAGTTCTATTTAATTGCATTTTCCAACTGTAGTAACCGTCTGCTGAAATTTGACGAACGAACACCTCCCCGTGCACTGATTGCTCTGTAATCTTTGTGCCCGGGCTTACCGTGGCTCAGCAGGGTTCTGCCCCCCTTGCCACAGAGCAAATGGGGTTAATCAGGAGCGAAGCTTGCGTTTATGTCAGAGATGCAGCAAAAGGATTTCACAGGACAGAGGCTCTCATTAGGCACATCATTCAATAGGAAAGGAAGAAAATTATTTCCTTAGGCTTTTAATAGAAGGTGGTTTCCATAAAGGTGTCGAGCACTGTGCAACCTTGCTTCCTCTTGAAGAGAGGTTCTGGCAGGCTCTGTGGACTTTTTGCTGACAGATTTTCAAATCCAGATGACTGAACTTTGGATCATAAACCTCATCGTAGCCCGCGATCATGTAAGCATTAACATAAATGCTTTGACTATACATGTAATTAAATTTAAGGGAGTGAGTTTTTATAGCATTGCAGGATCCATACCAGAAATAATGTGCATCCCTAAAGACTCGCTTTAAAGCCGTGCAAGTTCTCAGGACCTACAAAGGCAGCAATTCATGAACCAGTGCTTGGATTTTGGATTCACATCTTATCCACCAAGTCTGAAAACATTGGCTGTAAATTATACCATTATAGACTTTCTTGTTTTGGCTTCTTACGTAACGTGAAGTGATCTTTAAAGACAAGAATTTCAAAGTTTTCTTGGTGGTGATTCCAGAATATGTTAAGCATTGGGTATAAATTTCCCTGAGATCCAAGTACAAGCTCAGTAAGGAGCCCTGAGCCTTTCTGTTTCTTCTTGATAGAAGGAAAATAGTCTGAATGAATGTCATTAACTGGATCCACGTTTGCGGTAGGGCTGACAGCGCCTCTCCTGTCTTGAAAACAAGTTCATATTAGTTTCCTCCATAATTCTGCTATAGTTTCTGCTTGTTAGATACAGTGAGGACAGGATCTGAAGGCCTCCAAAAGAAATGAGGATGCGAGCAACTGTGAAGAAAATGGAGCCTGGCTATATAGCCAGAAGTTAATTATTCATCAGGCTTACTGTTCCTAGTGAAAAATACCGTGGTTGTTGCCAGAAGTCCCTTTCCTACACTGTATTTCCACACTGTTCTGCTGCAAAAGAGCAGGCAGACCTCACAGCGGAGATTTACTGTGAGCAAATGAGAAGTTCAGTTTAAATATTGAAATAAAGGTAGTAAAACATCCTCTGCAGAAATTACCTTTTTCCTGAACAACCAGCATAGCTCAGCTGCGTGCACACATAATCGTGACTACAAAGATAAAGGCAGAGAGGAGAGACAGAAGTAATTTGAGTCGTGCACAGTGTAGCTCATGCAATGACCTCGTGTCAGATTAAGCTCATGGTGGCATTCGAATCCTTTCTCTCTCAACCAGTGTAAAATATGGTGGAGTAATGTATTGCATTGCCTTCTCTGAACTCTTACTTTGATATGCATTGCAGAAGCATTTAACGTGCTTTGCTGGTATATTGTGGAAATTTGGCATTGCCTCTTCACTGAGAGAGGGCGCTGCTTTGGGTTTCAACCTTTCACCTTTTGCTACACATGACTCTCCTGAAGTTATTCTGGCGGTGTCAAAGACAGGCTGGAGATACCGTTAGCGGAAAGTGAATGACACGAGATGTTCAGCATCATCTCAGCCATCACAATTTCCCTCCAGCCTTCTGCATTTGAAAGAGGGACCCTGAATATGTATGGGTGCAGGAGGAATCAGAGACCTGCCTAAAGCTGTTGCTCAAGAGACTTCTGGTTTGAATTTATGCACCTAACTGAGGAATGGCAGGCACCACGGGGACACCCGGAAACCTGCCTTACTTAGAAAGAAATCTTAGGCTGGATGCCTGAGATGCAACAGTTTGCATTGCCAGTTTAAAACAGCTCCAAAGGAATTGTTTGACCCTACGTAATAACATGCGCAGAGTCTTTGGGACAGCATGGGACGCCTTGGTGCTTGCAGCTAAGATGGATTTCATTTTTCTTCAGACACCTCTAATAGGGGAAAACCTCTGCTTCTGCTTTGCTGTCTTGCTAATGTTGCTTCCACTGCTTCTTTTAGGAGACTCTTTTGTCACTGTACTACTTTTAATTAATAAAAACCCCTCTTTATAGTCTCTCCTTTTTGTCCCTTGCCACAGTTTGAACTCTGTAATCGTGATCATTCTTACTGACGAGTGGGGTTAGTTTATCCAGATTATCTGACTAACTTCCTGTTCTTTTTTGTAGAGAATTGTTTCCCTTCATCTTTCTTGTCTCTGAATGGATAATGCTCAGTTCACACAAGCCCTCTTTCCACTGTCCCGCTGTGGCATTTGAATCTATTTTTCATTTTCCGAGAATCGTAAGAATTAGACATTAAAAATATATATTTCCCTTGGGTAGTTGTGTAGATTCACTGAGTAGGTAGGTATGTCCTTTACGTATGCTGACATCCAGTTGGCTAATGAAGCTTCCACTTGCTTGGTTTGCTTGGGAGTTTGCTTCATGGTCCTAATGTGTGTAACAACTCGAATGTTTTTCTGCTGTACTGATATTACACTTTTTTCATTTCACTGAGTTCTGCCTCTCTGGATTACAGTAAAAAATCTGCTCTTAGCCTGCTTGGTCAGTGTAGTGGAAAGCGGCTTTCAGTTCAGTGCAGTTGAATTCTCTTAGTCTTCAGCGGTCACCACCTCTGGCCTCTTCATCAGTGTCCTGTTTCCCCCCCGCCCCAAGTTGCTGTCAATCTCTAAGTGATCCTTCAGCAGATTGATGTCACTGATTGGCGACAGTGGATATGCAGCCACAGACTTCGGAGAGGGTCTGCTTTGGTTCTTGCAACCAAGAATTGTAAGAACAGAAGAGTGTGTTTCCTGCAAAGACTTTAATGGTAAAGAGGGAAGGGAAAAACAGCAAGTGCAGAAATTTCTTCTAAAAAAGCCTTTCTCCTTTTTGTTTTCTTTTTTTCTGGAGGTGCCAATGTATGTAAGGGGTTTTTCATACGTAAGGTTTTTTTACATATGGGATTTTGATGGGAGGTAGGGTTGGCTTCTTAAGTGCTGAAAAGATGGATTGGATAAAAAACAGGGAGCCGTACACAGGTTGATATGCAATTGAAAATTTGAAGTTTTCCTCATAAACACCAGTGTAAATCAAAAAGTCTTTTCTCTGTTTAAGGATGTGGAGGAAAGACCAATTAGGCCAGCTCTGCAACTCATTAACCTAGCAGTGTGGCAGTCACTCAAGAAGGGTCCATATATGCAATCTGTTTATACATGTTATAGTAACACATGTTATTTAAAAAATACAACCAATCCCAAGAACAAAGGCCGGACCCCGTATCTTCTTTTCCAACTAGTAGGCAACAGCCAGCTAATCCTTTTCTACCCAATTAAACCCAGTGTAATCCTCATTTCTTTCCTGTACAACTGAAGAGCTTCAGGAGGGGACATGGCAATTGGTCTCCTTATCTCTCTCACATTAGCCTCTGGCCAACCATTCAGTTAGATGGAAATGTGGAAACGAACTTGTGTTTCCTGCTTTCTAGGCAAATGGTCTTGGCGAGTAAGTTGTTACAGCAACAGCCTTCCTGGGTCTTGGTCCAGCTGTGTTCTCCAGCACTGCGGTGGTCCACACTGACTTTTGTGGGGAGCCTCACCCTGATCCCTGTACTTTAGGTGTGCTCTGGCAGTACCTGCGGGGATGGAGGGATCCCCAGGGTGGGGCTTACCTCACGTCACTTCACATCAGAGTTAATCACTTTGATCTGCCTTTACAGCTCATTAAAGAGGCACCTTGAGGGTGTGATGCAGCATGCATATTTTAGAAGTGTACTTCATGTGCATTTCTTGCGTGTTGACTATAACGGGATCCTAGGTGATGAGCTCTGGTGTAGATATCTGCTTCTAATCAGAGAACCCCCAGTCTTTGAACAGACAGAAATCCACTCGAGTCTTGTGAACACTGTAGCGCATGGTTGGAAATGTGAGTTAGGATTAAAGCTTTACATGTTTGGCAGATTTTGAAGTCAAACAGGGCTGAGTGCAGAGTTTTCCAGGGTGAAAGGCAGCTGAGCTATGGTTTCCAGCAGTTTAATCTGGGGTTTGGGCACCTAAGTCCCACCCTGGGTATGGAGAATGTTTGGGGGAATCTGATCCTTTTCTAGCAAGGGATGGTAAGAAAGAACTCTGCTTAGGATGATGCGAATGGAAAATGAAAAAGAAGCCCAGAAGTTAGAGCACTAGCAGGGCCATGAAGAGTCAGGTGCAAGCCCTCACCAGGTGTCCTACCTCTGAGCTCTAATGGCTCCATCTCTTTTTGGCAGTAAGTCCCTGAGTCAGAAGTGACTTGAACCTGGGTGTCCGTAGCATCTAGCACTGATACCCTAAGTGTGGCTTTTTCTCCCTGTATGAATTTTATTTTAAAAAAAAGTCTGTGCTTTACCTCTGGGTGGAATCTCAAGAAAACACGGAAAAGCAATTTTTTGTTCTCCAGTCAGCATTTGTCCCCTTGTGACCTATTAAAGAAGTCGCTATATCATTTTCTGGGCGTCCAGGCTCACTGGCAATTTTTGAGTGTTTCCACAGTGGCATCTTTGTAAAGATGAGTTTTGTAGAACAGCTTACAGGTGTTTTCAGTTGTTATTTCAGCTAATGTAAAATTAGGATCTGTTCACATGGAATCAGCTGCACAGTCTTTCAGTTGTACAGCAGGCTGGCAAGCAGAGGTTTTCATTCGGCTGCCTCACCAGAGCTTACAATAAATAAACAAACTTACTAACGAAGGCCTGAAGAGCACAGCCACCTGACCGGTAACTGCAGCTGGATGGGGGACGGGGGCCTGTGTTTTCAACTCAGGATCCTAGCAGTCAGAAGGAGATAAAGGTTTCCTCAAGGAGGAACTGGAGCAGAGAAGAAGGAGCAGAAGACACTGTCCTAATAGTGAGGAATATGAGACTTTTGAGACTGTCGGGCCTGTGGTCTAATGCAAGTCATTCTGAAAGTGTTGTAAAGAGCGGCACCTCAGGCAAAGAGTTGGGGAGTGGAGCAGACAAGTGGCAGCCATGGCTTGCCGCTCGTCTCGAAGCTCCAGAGCTTTCAGGTTATGGGCGCGGAGCTCAGGCAGGGGGAGGAAAAGAATATCTTCCCCGTGCCCTTAGTTTCCTTCATTTACTCCTGTTGCTTCAGAAACTTGGACTTAGCCTTGTGCGATAATGGTCCTAACGCACCACCATCTCCTCTCAGAGTCAAACTGAGCAGTTTCTGGCTGCAGACAAATGGTGGCAGCCCCGGGTGGCAGAGGGGACCATTGCTGGTGACCTGGAGCGGTGCCCAAGGGCTCGGAGGGGAGCGCTCTCTTCCAGCCTGAATCCAGCCACAGGGACTAGAAAAGCAGAAAGGGGCTGGCACGTGCACGTGTGCATGTGTACACACATGTACATCTGCGTACGCATGCATGTATGTGCATATCTGTATACATCAGATACATTTGTGTATGTATATGCATATATTGCGTATGCGTGTGTATACATATTGTATATGCATATTACAGGTAAGTATAAAGACCTCATGTTTTAAGCAGGCTGGAGTGTGGATAGGGAGGGAGAGAGAGCCTGAGAGCCAGAGGCGAGAGTTAAGGAGGGTTGTAGGCAGCAGCTCTACTCACCGGCTCCGTGAAAGCCCCAGTCCAGTTTGGGAACCAGCAGGAGCAAACCCGAAATGGTCCAAGGGGACAAGAGCTGTGTGCTGTAAGCGGGTCAAAGAATCATGTAACCCCACAGCCAAGCAATTCGGGAGGAGATGTGGAAAAGCCAGGCACCTCGGCTGGCTGCGCAGGGAGATAAGCATTGCCTCGGTGTACCGCAGGGACAGAGTTTGCCTCCTGAGTAAGAGGGAAATAATGAAAAGAACACGGGTGAATGGCAGAACTGCTGATTTTGCAATGAATAACGTGTATGTCAATATAAAGTTATTCAGGAAAAAATAAAATTTAGTTCTTTTGTTCTGAAAAACTGTTAAATTCATGCTCTCTGTTGTTAAACCCATTTATTAACTTCCTGTAGGTATGAATTAGGAGCAGCTTTGTTCATTGGATGGGCTGGAGCTTCACTCTGCATAATTGGTGGCAGTATATTCTGCTTCTCAATAGCTGAAAACAGTAATTCTCCAAGGTAAAACACAAGTTGTACTTATTGAAGGAAATCAATACTAGCACATTTGTGCCTGCTGTATATGCATGCAGTTTGATTACTTTTCCGAAACACTTTGTAGTGAGTTTCAGAAAAGGATTGTGTGGATGAAAGAAAATAATGGGCTTTAAGGATAATGCGGTGTCCCATCGTTAATGTAATTAGGAAAAGCTATTGACTCAGAACAAATACTTGTGTTATATATACGTGATAAATTTACTACAGCTGGAAAAAAATGCATTCACTGATGTAGGAAAAGTGGTCAGGTCACCTTACAGATGTGAATAGACAAGTTTATTCACAAATCATCAGATTGAAAGTAAGAGAGGTAAAGGACAGCGGTGGTGGCAGTGGGACCTCCAGCAGCAAAAGAGGGGCGATAGTGAAGAGGCACAGCTGTTCACATAGGATCTGCCACGGCCTAAATATTTTATGATTGGGCCCTAATTTACACAGGGAAGGAAGGTGTCCCTCCTACCCCCTCCCCCGAAAATTATAGGTAAGTTCCTATACGTTTCTTCTAGTTTTATATTGCTATAATGCTTGGCTACAGAGATGTTACCTGTCTGTGGGATAAGATGTAAATGGTTGATTCTCTTTTCTTTTCAGGAGGGGGTATGCATATAATGGAGCCACATCTGTGATGTCTTCTCGTACAAAGGTTCACAACAGTGTCCCAGAAAAAACCCCACCAAAGCACTTTGACAAGAACGCTTATGTTTAATTGTACTATTGGAAGATTCAAGGTGGTTTAAAAATGAGTTTGTATGTTTCATTCAGAGTGATTTCCCCCCCAACCCCAATGTAATTACCACTAAGACAATGACTTTTTAAAACATTAACTTGCAGCTTTTAACCTATTGATGTAAATTTTATTATATAATATTTTAAGATTGATGTTGTTATTGTAAAGTTTATACCTGGAAATCATGAGCTAATGTTGCTTTCTTGAAAAAAATAAATGGGGTATTTACCAACTCAGTATGTCAGTTGCTTATGGGAATGGCATCACACGCATCATGCCGACTGCGGTGCATCATTGCAACCGTTTCTGAAGCAGGTTCAGTACTGGGGAAAACAGCCGTACTCTGTGCAGGTTACTATGTAAAATATCTCACCACTGATTAGCAGTGACGTCGGAATTGCAAAGCACATTGTTAACTGCGGGGCCAGACGATGACAGTGGGAATCGGCAGGCTCTTACCTCCTTATCACCTTGCTGGGGCGGATGAACGTGCAACTTGGGTCGATTCGGTGCCGTAGGAATAAGAAGAGGAAGAGCCTGGGTGACGTAAAAATAAGTATGGAATATGGGGAGGCAGGAGCAGGTGCTAGGAGTCAGGGCCAGTTGTTACGAAAACAGTCACCAGAGAGGGTCTTGCATCCTGAATTAGTTAACAACAGTTCAAAAATGCAGCTAGTACTTTTTTTTTTCACCTGTCCATAGAAATGTGATAGCTTTCGAGGGAATATTTGTACAATGAGTCAATAAATGAGATCAGAGATTATGAATAACCACAAAAAACTTTCTAGACTGAGACCCAAAAATTAGACACACACTTGGGTCTGTCTTGAGGTTTGAACTGATGGGCCCTTGGAGTTTCAATACATTGGTTATTTTGGGACAAAGATGTAAATATAAAAAATGAATAGTCCTATTTATTAATAGGCACAGTATGATAGAAAAGGTTTTGCACCTGATACCATCTAAAATACATCAGAACTACAAAGCCATTCAAGGTTCTCTTTATTTTACTTTATTTTTGTATTTCATTTAAGTCAAAACACCATTGGGTTTTTTTAAGAAGGCAGCCAATATGGACGGAACAGAAATATGAAAGTACTTGCGCAACGGCAGGTCAGTACTTCCCTCACCTTAGCTTAACGTTTTAATTTTTTTTCCAATTTTTATGCTTTTGTGTTAACTAAGAATTGACTCTAACAAAACAACAAACAAAAAAGAATAACTTCCCCAAATAGGAGGCATTTAATAATAATTAGTTTTATAGCTGAGGCTTTTTTTTCTTTTCGTTTGGTGTTTATTGTAAACCACGTTAGAAACTTAACATTTTAATACATGGAAATATTTTATTTAAAATTTCACAATTTCATATAAAGTTTATGATAAAATACAAGAAAATATGCATTTAAAAATTTTATAAAGTAATACTCTGGAGTAAATTCTGTTCATTGGTTAACAGGCTTTCTTGTAAGACCAGTTTCAATCTTTAATGTAAACATTAGAGGCAAAATCGTCACCTCAGTGAAATCAAAGAGACTTTCACCACTGAGTTCACAAGAAAGAAGAATTAACTCTCAGTTTCCAAATAGACGTGGCTGGTAATGCATATGTGAATATTCTTGTTTCAAATTCAGGACGGAAAGACACAAGAGCTCTGTAAACAGTATTCCTTGTTATTACATGACCAATATGAGAAATGACTAGCAAACACTTGATGTTTTCAACTACATTTTCAACCCCAGCAGAAACGAAGGCAGTGCCTCCCATCAGGAATGCAACAATTATATATCTGAAGAATCACTCCAATCTGTTACAGTGACTAAGCTGCTTTTTAACGTGCTTGTATTATCAGCTTCATGAAGGCCTGTTAAAATAAAAAAATACTAACAATTATTAATAACATTTGGGCATATTTTTACTTGGTATTTGTCTATGAGATAAAATTACACGCTATGTGAGCAAACACCTGTGGACTTCAGGAAGTCCAGCATTTCAACCAGTGAGGAAATTACAAGTGTTGGTATTATGAAGGCTCTTTCTGTCACAGAATACAATGCACAGTACAAGCAGTCAGTGTCAGCATTACTTTCCCTTTAAAAATAACCTGAAGTATCTTTATATAACTGACAGAGCTTTAACCTTTACGTATATTGAAATGTTAGCGCTAGAAACTACTGTATAAGTTCTATGTAAGATTGAGGCTATTACTTTACCAGTAGCTCAAATATTTATCTCAGCCTGGTAGGTCACTTAGATATCTTGAACAAACCCGAAATTTTGTTACTACTCTCAAGACAAAGTAAGAAAGTTTTCCTCCTCCCTTAAATTTGGGAAGGGATTAAAAAAAAAAAATCCTGGATGATTAATTTTTAAAATGAAGTTGAAGCCTGATAGTACTATATGTTTTAAAAATCTCAGATTTAAGTTTCTTGGCATCTCTGTGTATTTATGTGTGTGTGTGTTGTTCATGTATAAGTATGTATCATAAATATCATATATGATATTTATATGACACAAAACCAAGCACACAGTTTTTCTTACTTGTTCTTTTCTTATAAAATACCATATATTGAATTACAATGTGTAATACACTATTACTTAAGTTCTCCTCTAGGTGTGTTAGGCACTTAAGGCTTATAATGTAGAAGTATCAATATGTTACCTTCCTCCTTTGGTACACCTCTCTTTGGAAGACCCCATGCATGTACCACAGATGCAGCATTTGACTCATTTTTCTGAACTTTCAATGCCTTCTGACTTCTATCATCTTTCATAAATAAAAAGTCTTCTTCTACTGATGATATATCCCAATCATCGTCTTCAACTTCTGTGAACTAATAGGGAGAAGAAAAAAACATGCATTTTCCGTCTGTCCATTCAAGTTGTACTGAGATCGTCCATAAACCCAACAATGTGAAACTGCTAAAGAAACATGCACTGGCACATGGCCTGTATGACATCTATCATCACAGTTTTAAAAGCCACATAATTCAATTACCTAAATTATGTTAATTCAGTATTATAGTTCCAAAGCTAAAAGCAGTTTGTTTTTTTTAAGTCAGGAAATGCAAAAGTTAGAAGTTCTGCCAGTTTCATAACTGGCAGAAACCTACATTTTCAGGTATTACATGTCTAACTTAAAAAAGGATCGTCTTTTCTGGGATATTAGCTATTCCAATAAGATGGAAAGTCCTTTAAGCATTAGAATGTGTATTACTTACATGAAAATAAAGACGTGACATGTTATCATGCAAGTTGGCAGTTTAGTTTGCTATATAAGCATTCTGTATTCACAGAATAAATTTAAAATTAATATTGCAATAAAGGCCTTTTCAATTTAAAACTAATGTATTTAAAGAGAAAATTAAAGAATGAAAGTTTAAAAAAAAAATCACATGGTGCTTAAAGTTAAAACACGTATTCCTCTTAAGACTCACTGTCAGCATGTACAAGTATGTTTTTAAAATGAGTATGTTCCCAAAATGAGAGTCAAGTCAAACTGATGAACCTGAAGGCAGCAAGTCCATGGTCTTTCTTATCTCATCTGCCTGAGAACTAAATATCTTCATTCAGTTTTTGACAGAAGACCTACAGCATTTCCCTATTTATCAATCAGATGTGGTTCAATGGAATCGAGCCATTATTAGAGAGCTTAACTGTGGAAAGCAGAAGATGGTTTCTCACAAAGCTAAAACCTTATTTCACACAAGTCTGTCAATATTACAGTAAGATATAGAATGCGCTTCTGTTGCACAGAAGAAAGATTCAAATGCGATTAGAAAGCAATGTAAGGTATGTACATACTAGAGAAAAATCAACAAATACAAACGTGTCGTGTGTCTCAAACGAAGGGAAGAGACTGCAGTAATGCTCTATCTTGCAACATTATTCAATTTTTACATTGCAAACTGTTTTTCAAAAACTGACAGATCTGGTCAGTGTGCTGTATTATTAACATACCAGGATTCAACATTTCGGTATTTTAAATTATCTGCATTTGGAGGGTGTGGTAATGGGGAAGTCAGAGTCACATATATTGAGAAATGCTGAAGGAAGAGTTTCCTCAGTCACTAAGCCCCAACTGATTTTTAAAGTACAAAATAGAGAGAAAAATGTCAACTGCAAAGAGAATTGAGTTTTGATCAAGTGTAAATACACAGCACCAATCAAAACTGCTATGCAGTTTTATTAACTTAAAGACTTACTCCAAAGACATACCATAATCCATACAATGTCTGGTACAGGTGAACTCAGGTAGTACAGCTTCAAGTAAGCAAAAAATTAATTTTCTCTAAAATGTTTCTGAAGTAACTTCTGTAAAACATGACCTTTATAAAACATATGACAAAGGGATGCCTTATAAAGGTTTTATGGTATTGTGGGTTTTGAGAATGACCATTAGCAGCTATAAGTATTTAAGCTAACAAAAAATTTTGGATTTTCAGAGAAACCATCATTCCAATGGCATTTTGTGCTTATATCTTTGGGCACCTTTGAAAATCCCACCTAAAATTTAAACAATTAACTTGGACTATATGCCTATATCTAAACATACAAATATGGACGTGAATATATGCACATTCATATATATTCAGAAAAATACCAGGTGGTGTGTTGTTCTGTAAAGATTCCAGAAACAGAGCAGCAACACCTGCCCTGGCTTTATAAATTCATTTTAAACTCATCACGCCCATACAGCAACACACCACTGTGTTAATACATCAGGGACACAATGTATTCTAAAGGAATTACAGCAAAAATATTTTTCATGGAATGGTTTGGGTTGGAAGGGACCTTTAAATATCATCTAGTCCAGCACCCCAGCCTTGGACAGGGGCATCTTTCACTAGATCAGGTTGCTCACAGCACCGTCCAACCTGACCTTGAACACTTCCAGGGATGGGGCATCCACAACTTCTCTGGGCAAGTTGTTCCAAAGTCTCACCACCCTTATAATAAAAAAATTCCTCCTTATATCCAATCTAAACCTATTCTCAGTTTAAAACTATTGCCCCTTGTCCTATCACTACAGGCCTTGGTAAAGTCTTTCCCCATCTTTCTTATAAGCCCCCTTTATATATTGAAAGGCCACAATCAGGTCTCCCCAGAGCCTTCTCACCTCCAGGCTGAACAAACCCAACTCTCTCAGCCTTTCCTGATAGGAGAGGTGTTACAGCGCTCTGACCATTTTTGTGGCCCTTCTCTGGACCCGCTCTAACAGGTCCATGTCTTTCTTGTACTAGGGGCCCCAGAACTGGATGCAGTGCTCCAGGTAGGGTCTCACCAGAGCAGAGTAGAGGGGCAGAATCACCTCCCTCAATCTGCTGGCCACGTTGCTTTTTATGCAGCCAGGATATGGCTGGCTTTCTGGGCTGCGAGCACACATTGCCAGCTCACATCCAATTTTCATTCACCAGTACCCCCGAGTCCTTCTCCACAGGGCTGTGCTCAATGCATTCATCCCCCAGTCTGTATTGGTATTGGGGATTACCCCAACCCAGGTGCAGGACCTTGCAGTTGGCCTTGTTGAACTTCATGTCAAGGTCCCTCTGGATGGCATCCGTTCCCTTAAGCACATCAACGGCTCCACTCAGCTTGATGTCATCTGCAAACTTGCTGAGGATGCACTCAATCCCCCTATGTCATTAATAGAGGTATTGAACAGTACTGGTCCCAGTTACAGACCCTTGAGGGACATCACTCATTCCTGGTTTCCACTTGGACACTGAGCCATTGAGTGTAACTCCTTGAACGTGGCCACCCAGCCACTTCCTTATCCATCTAACAGTCTATCCATCAAACCCATGTCTCTGATTTAGAGGTAAGAATGTTGTGGCAGACAGTGTCAAAGGCCTTACGGAAGTCCAGGTAGCTGATATCCATAGCTCTTCCCTCGTCCACTGACACAGTCACTCCATTGTAGAAGGCCACCAGATTAGTCAGACACGATTTGCCCTTGGTGAAGCCATGTCTGCTGTCTCTAATCACCTCCCTGTCTTCCTTATGTTTCGACATATCTTCCAGGAGGATCTGTTCTGTGATCTTATTGGGCACAGAGGTGAGGCTGAGTGGTTGCTAGTTCCCAGGGTCCTCCTTTTTACCATTTTTAAAAATGGGTTTGATGTTTCCCTTTTTTCAGTCAGGGACTTTGCCTGACTGCCATGACTTTTCAAATATGATAGAGAGTGGCTTGGCAACTATATCAGCCAATTTCCTCAGGACCCTGGGCGGCATGTCATCAGGTCACATGGACTTATGTATGTTCAGGTTCCTCTGGTGGTCTCAAACCTGATCTTCTGCCACGATGGGAGGGACTTCATTCCCCCATTCCCTGCCTTGAGGTTCAGGGGCTTGAGAGATGTGGGAAGAGAGGTTACCAGTGAAAACTAAGACATCTTTAAAACATAGATTTTAAGGCTTATTTAAGGCTTATTTAAGGCTTATTTATGCTGCAGATTTTTGCTCTTGAAGCTGAAATTCCTTAACACAGCGGCCAACCATCTACAGATCTTTACAAAATGTAACATCCCCTAAATTTAACTGTGAACGTTTTACAGTCTTGTATCATCTGACATTGCGGAGAATTTGAAAGTAACATTTGGACACAAAATTACACTGTAATAGTCATGTCTGAGTTAGTAATTTTGAGTCTGGTGTGATTTGCAGCTCCCACAGAGTTAATGGACAAGTTAGGTGTCACCAGTGGCAATTAAAAGCACACAGGCTAAATGTGATTACTTTACCATTACAGCTAAAGTTGATTAAGGCAATCACTCCTTTCTGGAAGCTGAAATAGAAGTGTCACTGTTTCTGGGAGGACTGATAAATTTCAGATTTAACTGTTAGTCAGGAAGCCCTAAGGTATCAGTTTTATTATGGATAATAGGATTTTTAGTAATTATTATTTGTTTATTTAGTGAAAAAATATTTTCTTGAATGCTAGAACTAGTATCTAGCTGTCGACTTTAATCTAATAACAACTACTAAAACTGAAATAAATAGCACTATCTGCTGTGACTTCTGATTTGGAGTAACTTTTGTTCTTTTTAAAAAATTGTTCAGGCAAAGATCAATTTGCATCGAAGTGGCTTACCAATTATAAAACTCTAAACTGAGGGGAAGACTGGGACCTTAGGAGCCTGAGGGGTAAAGAATAAGTTGTGTTAGTATTCTGATTGTGAACGCATGGCATACTCAATGGACAGACATCAGTGATAGATCTGATGTAGTTTGAAAACAGTATGTGATTGTAAATAGATGCAGCAGAACAAAGACCATACTCATAAATGGAATCTGTCCCCTCATTAAAATGTATTTAAAAGTTCCATATCAGATAAAGCTCTAGAAATAAAAATATTTTAAAATATTAGATAAGCAAATTCATTTTTTCCTTCGTCAAAACAAGATACTGGGAAACAAATAAAGAAGGAGTCTCTCTATGCTGCTAGAATAGGAGATAAAAATGATACCAATTGTGATCAAACTTTGTGCTAGCTGTAGTAATTCAAAACAGTCATGGTATAAGCTAATAAGCAGTGTGGATGAAGAGCTCACTTGCCACAGCTCACTCACTAGCACTTTTCAATATACCAGTGCAGACGTACCCAAAAAGACTACTTAGCTGTAATTCCAAAACTGTCTTTGAGAATTAAGCTCTTCACTGCATAAAGATGGTTTCAGCATGAAAAAAAAAGTAATAGATATATATCTAGTTCAATTACTTAATGAAATAATAACAGCCATTAAAAATTATACCTTCAGTTCTTGCACCTCTTCTTTCTTAATAAATGCCTGCGCAACATTAATCCCTCCAGCTGGTTTGTTCTTGTTGCCGTGGTTAGAAAGACTCTTTCCAACTTGTTCAGTCAGTTTTTGAATAGCTGTTCCTAAAGTTCATAAAAAATGATATTGACAGTTTCCATTCACAAGTAAGGGGCTTTACTGTAAACCCTCTAGAAATCTTCCACAGAGTAAAAAAAACTGTTATAGTCAGAAGTCTCTCCAAGACACAGGTTGTCTCTTTTTCTAGATTTATATAAAACAGCATGATACACATCTAATTTGAAATTACATCTCTAAGTACTATATTAATATAAACATATCAGAAAAAAAATAAAGTGCACACAAATATACATACACTAGAGACTAGATAGTCTGCCTTCGTTATGTTTTCTAACACAGAAATATTATCAGAAAATGCAAAATCATGCACAGCTGTTACAACATGCATATATAAAAGTAGTGAAAAAACCTTTCAAAGTTTTCACAGGTGTTCCAGCTTCTTCAATTTCACTTTCCTCCATCCCATCCATATCACTTTTGCCAGAAGCCTTCTGAAAAGCAATGACTTTGCTGCTTGGTGTTTTTGACTGCTTTTGCAATAATTCTGGTGATACGTCTGGCTGCTTAATATCGTCTTCATCTACTTCTTCCTCTGAACTGAATGGTGGAGTTCTAAGCAAAAACACATACAACCCAGGGACTTACTGGCTTTCAGTGACTGCATTGATACATACATATTTAAGCTTCCTCATATTTTCCTTTCCAGTAACATGTGCATTTTTCTTATGTGAAAAACCCAGGAGCTCTCATAAATTCTAACTATCCATAAAACTATTTAAAAGAAATCATGCTGGTAAGTAAATTCAGAAAGTTACCACAAAACAGTCTCTTATATAGACATGATTATTTCCATCTATGCAACTATCTTGACAGAACAACAGACCAATATATAACAAGTCTTGTCAGGCAAACAAAGATAGAAGGGCGACGAAGCTGGTGAGGGGTCTGGAACACAAGTCTTATGACGAGCGGCTGAGGGAACTCGGGTTGTTCAGTCTGGAGAAGAGGAGGCTGAGGAGAGACCTTATCGCTCTCTACAACTACCTGAAAGGAGGTTGCAGAGAGGTGGGTGTTGGTCTCTTCTCCCAAGTGACTAGCGACAGAACAAGAGGAAATGGCCTCAAGTTGCGCCAGGGGAGGTTCAGGCTAGATATTAGGGAAAAGTTCTTTACTGAGAGAGTAGTGAAACATTGGAATAGGCTGCCCAGGGAGGTGGTAGAGTCACCCTCCCTGGAGGTATTCAAGGAGCATGTGGATGTGGCATTGTGGGATGTGGCTTGATGGGCATGGTGCTGTGTGGTGTTGGGTGGGTTGGTTTTTGGTGTGTTGTGGTTTGGTTTTTTGTGGGTTTTTTTTTTTTTTTTTGGTTGGACTTGATGATCTTACGGGTCTTTTCCAACCTTAGTGATTCTGTGATAGGCTTTCATGGATCAGTAGGGAGGGAAAAATTCAGGGTCAAGGAACCTGCACCACAGAAGGTCTGTTCTGATATTCTGTTAGATGACAATAATTCAGGAGTTTTTCAGTGCAGGAAATTACAAAGTAATGTGCCTGATGTGAGTGGAATCTGGAATACTGTGTTTAATTTCGGTCATAGTAAGAAAATATCAATAAACAGAAAAAATAAGGTCACCAAAATCTTTAAATGCTTTTAACTGGCTCAGAAAAAGCATCTGAGAATGAAACGAAAGGAAGTGATACTACCCAATTTTATTGACTGTCCCTCTCTGGTTCACAATAATGAATATATCTGCTGAAAGGAGAACATGCTGTCTTTCAGGGATTATAATAACAGACTCAAATGGAAAAATACTTCTAAACAAAATATGAAATATGCAATCCAGAAAGTGTTTATAATTTCAGCTGAATAATAGCTTTTGCGTGGCAAGCATGTGAATATTCAGTCACCAAGAATGTTTTCTTCAAAAATACAAGGGAACAAAACATACGTGATACTAGATGTATTTCTGGAAACTCCATTTCCAAAAAGCTTCCTGGATCTAAAAATAACAAGACAAGTTATTTGAAGACTGACAGTCAACTAAGTAAGCATAAATTTTATAGAGAAGTAATGTAAATTCTTTGCTCAATTCTTGCAATATTAGCAGGAAATGTTCACATCGGTCACAAAAACCCAAACCCATAGGATTGTTATCTGAGGTATGAGTACTATGAGAATAGCACCTCTTACTTTGGTGTAGATGTATTCTCAGTGATGGCTGTTCTTTGTTCAGCTGGGCGAACAGCTGTTGAAGACCGTTTTACTGGTTTTCGTGGTGTGGCAGATGAAGAAATTCCCAATTGATTGAACTTCTGTCTATCTACAAGAGAAGTTATCTATCTCATTATTAGAAACAATGTTTGGTATCTTTTATATTTAATTTCTAAAATTAAAGATGTCTCTGCTGCAGATTACAGTTTTACAAAAAAAGAAGAAAAAAAGCAATTTTTTTCTTCTTCAAAGCAGTTCAGAGCTACCATGTATCTTGCCAATACAGGAGCTAAAATTTCTGCAGCTAAACACAATGTCAAGAACCCTTTAAAGGAAACTGTTTAGTTGACCATAACTATATAGAATATTTATATGAAAAATTATGAAAGCAGCTATACAGAAATGTTGCTAAATAAAACTTTAAATAGTAGTTACAAAATGTAAGAGAGTGGAGAAAAAAAAAAACCAAATACATTTTAACCTTCTGAAGGAAGCTGAGGACAGGAAACAGGTCTATTACAAGATGATGATTTCTCTTCAACCCTAAAGCTAACTTGGCGTTCAAGATGCTCTCGAATTCGCTGTATGTCAGGCTCTTGCTTCTGTTTGCATTCTCTAGCAGATTCAATAGCACGCAAAATTTTATTTAAGCGATCATTTGGGATACCGCGAACACCCTAAGGAAACAAATTGTATTGTAAACACAGAGGCTATTACTGCTGGGATTTCTATCCTACAATCATATACACTCTTTTAAACTTCAAATATCACAAAGCTTGTAGAAAAATCACAAAAGTTGGTAACACTGCTCACAGGTGCAGTCATACCCTCCACAGCTGTAATTTGATCCTCTCAGGTTAATGATTTACACTTATTTATAACATGTGGAAATTTAGCTTTGGATTTTATAGGTTGAGGGTTGTGGTACAGGAGTGAAAGGGAATAGAAAAAAGTGGGACAAAGATTACCCCTCTTTTAAATAACTCAGAATAATCTTACTGCTTTAATTCCCAAGGATTCCAGCTTCTCCTCCAGGGCTTGCTCCAAAACAACTCGTAATTCTTTAGTTAAAGAAGGATCCGTCTTCAAAGCATTTATTAAATAGTGGTTACTTCTACCTGTTTTATGATCACCTTTCTCAATTTCTGAAATAAGAATGGAAAAATGCATTTGAGAGACATTTGAAAAATCCACAGTACATGAGACAATGAAAAACTGCACTGAAGCATGCTTTTTTTTATAAACACCATAGACATACATGTGCGCTTTTTGTCTACATAGAGTTGTATTCTTACAAAAGTCAGCTCACTTGGAAACTATACCTCAGCACCACATACTCACCATCACAAGTATCTTTTATTTTTCTTGTTACAGAATCACTCTAAAGATATATGCCTGAATATTTAGCAACAAAGATCTTTACTTTTAGGACTGTACTTGGATACTTCTGATAAAGAAAAACTATCTTCTGATAATTAAGTTCTCTAAAAGTGGTATTTCCAATCAAAGCTGAACTCTAGCAGGAATTAGAACAGGAATATGACAAACTTGTTCTCAAGAAAAGCTTCAAATAACATGATGTTCTCTGATAAAAAACACCTACTGAAATCAAATCTTTGTAAAGTTGTAACACTTTCAGAAGTCTTGGTAAAGACAAAACCTTAGTCTGAGGCAGACTATTTCACAGAAAATACATGACGGATACTACTTATCTTCAAAATTCTTTCAAGGACAAAGTTCAGTGTCATGTTTTCTTCTATGCAGGTCTATGACATCATACATACTTAAAAGCAGACAGAAGTTTCTATTTCTTTCCCTTGCTTTAAGTGTTAGTAATGACATGAACTCTTATGCAAGATATAAAGACTAATCTAGACAGATTCTTCCATCCAAATTAAAGATTGACATTTAAGTTAGGCCAAAGTAGTATAGGGTCATACAGGGGAGTGAAGAAGCAAAACATACCCATTTGGAACCTGCCTATAAAGTGTCTCTGGCAAGATGAATATTTACTGAATGCCACTAATACCAAGTGAACCAATAATCTGTGGGACCATGGTAGCTGCTTCTGTCTGGCAGTGGTCAGCAAAGCTGGCAAAGCATACATAGAGCGGTATACAACATCCCAGGAAAAGCATGCTGTAAACCACACTCTTAACTTTGCTCCCTGAAATAAAAGGTAAATCTTGGTCAGGAGTTTGTCTTTTTCCAGTATGCCTTACAGGGCAGCAGAGTTATTTGCCAGCACACAGACAAGGACATAAATGAAGGAATAATTCCATGTTGTGACTTTCAAATGTTTTCTTTCAAAACAAACATGTCACTTTTCCTATTTTTAAACAATGATTGCTTAAAAAGCAGTTCCATTTAGTTTTTGTTTTTCTTCAAGGGAAAGATAAGCACCCTGAGGAAGACCCAAAAAAATATCATTTGTGTATCTTGAGGCTTATGTTGTTTTGAGACAGTGGCTTCCAATGGATCTGGGAAAGAACTATAGGTAATGAAAACTAAAAAAAGTCCAGCTACCACACTAAGAGATCTGTGTTAAAAACAACACAATCTGGCTGAAATCTTAACTGGCTTTGGAGACTGTGTGGACAACTCGGTCCCTGACAGAGGTGGGATTAAAAGTGATTTGGCTGGAGAGCTGAGTCTTAGAAGAGGCAAACTACTAGTAGATGCGGAAACATAGGGCTATCAGACTATCCCAAATCAGGAAAAGGTGCATTATGTAGTATGAAATCTTCCCACAAAGCCAGACATGAGACATTTTAAAGTGGAGGGGTCCAAGGAACCTTCTGAAAATCCTGTCCCTTTCAGATGTTAATCCTTACAATAAAATAGATCCATCTAAAATCATTTAAAAATTGTAATTACTATATACTAATACGGGTAACAAGACTAGCCAGCATTATCCTAATTAATGACAATATAAATTCTTGCTAATTAACTCAAGCCAAATACTTGTTGCTGGAGCCAACTATTTAAGGAACTGTTTTCTTACTAATTTTTTGTTTTTAAAAAACCCCTAAATACTAGATTTGACAACTTTGGAGACAAGGAACCTTAAGTCTGGTCCACTGTCTCAGCTCTTACATAATCCTATGAAATAATCTGCCAAGTCAAGAATTTTCACACTCTCCCTTACAAAAGGTGGTCACTGAAAACAAAAAAATCTCGGTCTATCTTTTCAGACTGCATTCTTTCTTTCTCTCTTTTGTACTGCAGGCCATGCCTTTAGGCACAGCAGAAGAATCAAAGACAATCCATCAAGAGAGAAGATGGCAAACAAGAGAAATAGCAGAAAGAACGGCAAAAATGCGAGCAGTCTTTATTTCAGATTGTTCAGAGTCACTGGATTTTCCCTGGGGAAACCTCTGACTTAGGCGCAGATGTATTCAAACGTCAATTTTGGTTTTGAAACAGTATCATTCCTTCATAATTTAAACTCACTGGCTATAAGGTTCAAGACTGATTTTGATTTTTGCACACAGTACAGATTATTATGCTATTCAGCTATTTGGTATTTCATCTAAAGTACTGTTAGCCTTCTTCAGGAGAAGAATACCATGCAGGATGAACCAATGCCTTCTGTTCTGTCAGTGTAAACGTGGCCTTCTCCAAGTCTTCCTCAGATGAAGCAGAAGAACAGCTGCCAACACTGGGCTATGTAATTTCATTCAGAATTGCACAACCCCGGCTGGAGCTGTGGCTGCTTAGAGGTAGGCGTAACTTAGATTACTTGCAAAAGTATCTTTGGTGCATCTATGAAAGTAGGCAGCTTCAACCTCCACCACCAACTTCCTTCTATCTGAACTCTTTATCGTCTTACACAGAGTTTGAAAAATAAGCGAGCATACATTACAATAGCATCAGCACCAAAAATTTCCTAGTAAGGGGGTATTCCCCATCAAACATTTTTGCTCTGCTTAGCTCAAGTGTCTTTAGACATATGGAATATGCCTGCTTTAAAGAGTTAGCCAGCTTTCCATAAAAACATTGAACTTGGAAAAAGAAATCATAATATTTACAAACACCAACAGCAAACAGGAGACTTACATAAACAAGGAAAGTTCCCACCCAAATCACATAAGCATACTCAAATACAATGAAAAAATACTGTAGGTATGAAATAACATTTACATTTTTATTTTCAAAAACACATGCCACTAGATTTTGAGCTGAATCAACCATTACCTTTTTCCTCTTCTGAAAGCTCCTCTATGGGCTCCAGCATATGCACCAAGGGTGCCTGCTCTAATAACAAGGAAGAACAGGAACACCAGACAAACAGGACAGAAGAAGGTCAAGGTCCAGAGTGGGAAAGTTAGGCAAAAAAACACACTGATGTCAATTTTCCTCATTGCTGACAACCTGCTTAACAATTAGGTGTTCAAGGAACATGTGGACGAGGCATTGTGGGACATGGTTTAATGGGCATGGTGGTGTTAGCTGATGGTTGGACTTGATCTTACAGGTCTTTTCCAACCCTGGTGATTCTGTGAATCACAAACCCAATGCAACGTGACTCTTCACTGCCCTGGTGGCACACTTTTGTAGAGGAGACCCTAATACAATAGGCACTTC
The DNA here is from genome assembly GCF_030936135.1 of Gavia stellata. Taxonomy (NCBI): domain Eukaryota; kingdom Metazoa; phylum Chordata; class Aves; order Gaviiformes; family Gaviidae; genus Gavia; species Gavia stellata. Next base: position 57,671,502 of record NC_082594.1, read on the forward strand.
AGGAGCGATTCAGTTGCCCAAGCATGGGTGTCTAGTGTCATCTCAGATATATCAAAGTTTTAAGCCATCGGCACAGGGCTAGTGATAAATCGCACAGCTATACAAAAACATGTGCCCTTCTGGAATGGCACTCAGAGAGCAAGTGGGATGTTTTTAGGCATCTACAATGACAAGGCCACCTAGGATTAAGTAAATGAATACTGTCATTCATTTCTCATAAGAAGCATTTTAGTTTTTAAATTTATTTTAAAAAATTGTTTATGTGCAATTTGATACTAAAAGTTTACAAAAGGCAAGTAAAATGGACATAGAAATCCTCATGTTAACTCATTATTGCAGAGAATTATTAAGTACTGAGTCCATATGTGCAAGACAGAAATTTTATATATATATATGATAATTTCCAATAAAACCAATTTAAAAAAATCTTCATTCACTCCAATATAAGGAGATTCAGTACTATCATGTGCTTTAAAGAAATCTTGAAATGTCCTCTGCTGAAAACAGCTTCGTAAACACATTGAAATTATCATTCTATAGGCTGTCAGGTACAATTTGCTTTATATAAATGAAGCCAGAGTACAGTTTATTTACAGATTTACAGACTTCAGATGTAAGAGAAGCATTAAAATGCTTATATGTAGACATAAAAATTCAGGTTTTTAAAATGTTAATATTCACCTTCCATAAATAAATTTATTTCAATGAAAACTGGAATTTTAGTTTATTCTAGGGTTTATGATAAAAAAAGAGAAACGCGCAAACTATACTTTCAGCATTCAACTACCGGCAGTATAGGAAAAAACTATTTATTGGCCAATATGTTGGGCCAACATACATTTGCCCCAGCCTTCACAAGAAACCTTTGACACTATAAATGGTTGTTACACTGTACAGGTAGAAGGGGAGGAAGTGACGTTGCAGTAAGGATTCCTGTTCTTCAGCACTTCTCGTACAATTAGGTACAAACATGGATGCACTGTGATGGGTAATCACAACGAAGTGAGCACTTGGCGCTAACTGACATTTACTGTCACATCTCCAGTATTCCCCATGTGAAGGGGACTAAAGCTGGTGTTGTAAATGCTTTGGTATGGCTGCTGCTCTCTTCATGCTTTCCATACTTGCGGTTCTATTCATCCTCTCACCTGCTTTTCCAAGCAGGTTACAAGACTTAAGATTTGCTCCCATATAACTTGCACTAAATAAGAAGTTCTAAAAAAATGCTTCTTACACCATCACAAGATGCTAACAAGACGCAAATGTCAATATATGTTATGGAAACACTTAAAACCAAAACTCTGAGAGACTGATTGACAAATAGGCTTCTGGTCTTTCAATTTCTAAGGCTGTAAATTTTAACAGTGGCCAGAGCATTCCTGGGCACATGATCCTCCACACTACTGCTCCTGGCACACTGTTGCCCTGCACCAACTAACATTCTCCAAAACAATGTACAGGCACAGTTTGGGATCATTCCCAACAGCCTGCAGTGAGCCTGTTTTGGAGGACAGAGCTTGAAGCACAAATGTGATGTTCTGGGGTGATTTAATTTAGCTGCATGGGCATTGAGGCCTCCGAGTTTCTTGACTGGACCTGCTAGACAGTAAGCCAGCTGCTGTGTAATTGGATTTAATCTATACTTGTTTTACCTGTACTTTACTCAAATGCAATCTGCTTAAAGGAGCTGACTCATCTGCACAAGCCCTTGTCAAGTAACTTAATTTGACAGAAAAAGCCCAGTCCCCAGAACTCAGACCCGAAAATAGTCTGCTGATCTGGCATAAGGGTACATGCTTCTCTTCCTCAGTATACTAGAAACAGAGGAAGTTAAAATCAGCAAAAGAATAGTTGCAAGAGCAAAACCAAAATGTATTACTGTTACATGTAATATTGCTGTTCACTGCATGATAACAAAGGAAATCGAATGATAAGACACAGGGGAGCGCAACATCTGGAAACACTAACTTCTCCAAGGTAAGCAGGCCTTTTCTTTCTCTTTACCTTACACATATTCTAAGAGATATTTATTAAACATCATGTTGGAATCAAATATAAGAAAAAGTGGCTTGGTTCACCACTCCTCTGGTTTATAGACAGGTGTGGAGATCACCCCCCTTAAGGAGCCCTCTCCTTATGTTTACCAGAGATGTGCTGTTTCTAGCCATCTGATCAGACCTCTCAGCTCTTACCTTTGTGCACATCCTTGAAATGAGCAGCATCTAAATATTACCAAACTTATTTTTAAGGATCATTTAAATCTGACTACCTAAATAGACCTCAAATCTGTACAAAGCAGTCTTCGCTAACTTCAAATCTAAAACAATGCTGATGATGAATTATTGCAACCTTCTCCAGTTCATCCGACCTTTTTGCCCAAAATCTCACCAAGCCACAACCCAATGTTAGCCTTAAACAAGTAATCACTACAACTTCTGACTTAAGTAGAGCGCGTTACCTTCCTCTCAATTATCAGCCCTGAATCTAGTTCGGCTGATGCAAGCGGACACTGCTGTACATCAACATATTCAACATCAGACCTTGCTGGCCAGGATCTTACTCCTAGCCTTCATCGCAGCCTGAATGTTGAACCTAGAGAGACTGCTATCTTCCCTTTTGAACTCACACCTACTTGCTCCTAGTCACTTCTCTGTTCCCTGTTCCAGATGAATACCCAAACTGTGTCCTTGCCTTACTGGAAGTGGATCCCAGGAGGCTGAAGCAAGGCAGTAGGCATGCTGGGCTCCAGCAGATCACCTGCTTTTGACAACCAGAGTACCGGTAGAACTGGAGATTACATCAGTCTTGCAGTTCAGATGCAACCTCAACTATATTTCATTCATTGACACAACTTGAACCCTGGCTCTCATCTCCACCCCTTTCTTGGCTATGAAATCGAGATAAATTTCAACTTCATCCCTAAACCTATTCAGTCACAGGCTCTGCTGCTGCTACCTTGCTTAATTGATCCTTCTTAACTCAACCATAACTCTTGTTTGCCAATCGATGCCCGTCTAAGCCTAATCCTAACCCTAAACCAAGCTCAGTGATCCCTGTAAAACCTTGGCTCAGCAATAACCAGATGTCTCTGGGTGATACCAGCCCCTTGCAGACCCTGCCATAAATCAACTTCTGCTGCTGGCATGAACCACCTTAACACCAAACCTAATTAATTCAGTTCTCCCCAACAGTCCCACACCTGACACTAATCAAACAGTATTATTGCTAAATCCTATACCTAGTCCAGTGGCAAATTCTAGACACATCCTTACCATATGTCATCAGTCAGCCTCAGTTCCAAACCTAGCCCTACCTTTATCCTCAGAAAAATGGTTCCTGTCAGCCTCAACTTTAGCCTAGCTAAATGGCAGCTTCCAACACCAGTCTTAATGCAGGCTGATCATATTCATATCTCACTGGCCTGAATCCAGGCATATTAATACTAGCCATTATTAAGGCAGCAACCTTAAGATGACCTCCACAATGATGTGTCTGTCGTCCCACATCTTCCAGGATATTTTTTTTGTCAGCTACTATGTGTGGAGAGATAGATGAGATCGATCAAAAGTACAGGTTGCCTTAGTTTCTTCAGTGGATGATTATACTACTGAAAAATTATATGCCTGGCATACTTTGACAAATCATTAAATATCAGTTTTAAATAATATTTGAAGACAATTTCTATGCAGGTGGAAAGGAAAAGATATCTAACAATAATGTTAGATTATATGTCTGTTCTTATCTACTAGTTTAAAAAAACCCAATATTCTGACAGTATTACTGGAAAAGCAGTCTTCTGGCCAATAGTTTAAGGAAAAATCCTGCCTATTTACTCTGAAATATAAAATGCCAAAGTACTTTTAGCCTGAAGAGAAGTGTTACAATTATCTATAGTGGAGTATAACCTACAGTAAGCACTTTGCACTTGCAATATGAAAACCAAGGATGAAATGTAAAACTTGTTTGCTGTAAATTGCTGCACTTCTTAAAGATGCAAGGAACGTAAGCCATGGCTATAGTCATTATCTACTCTTTTAATTTATGCTCAAATTTCACATCCAAAGAGCTCCAGACTTAATCTGTGATACCTGTAATTTTGACCGTCATCTTTGAATCAATGCACTTCATATATTTTTTGCCTAATTAATCAATGGGAAGTCATATACTGCACATAAACAGCTTAAGTATTAATTTTAAACCAATATTCTTAAATATGATAAATTTTTGACACTTACCTCAGGCCTCTAAGTTAGGAGCCTAGTCATCTCAGGCTCCTACATTCAACGAAGAGACACAGGCAACTTCAAAGAGCAATTCAGATCTTAGTTCGGCTGAACCAAACTCTGAAGGTGCCCCTTTTCTCTGTTAGCTGGCTAGGAAGACTACTTTGACTAAATTATGTCCCTAATGATAGCTGGGCCTTAGTCCACACCATGTTTGAAGACTGTCATTGGTTTTAATGGATAATCTAATTAATATCTTTGCTTTTTAACTACTGTCTTCAATTCCACCTAGTATTACTGACCTAACAAAGATTAAATATTGAACAAGTATCAACATTTCAAGAGTAATATAGGAGCCAAAGTCTGATTTTAAAATACGATTTTTAAAAAAGTCGTAATTAATCTATTGCCTTTTTGTGAGACTTAAGTAATCTTTGAAAATAAGACTGAAGTTATACCTGCACAAAACCCTACAGCTATCTCAGAAACTGAGAGAAGATGGTCAGCCAGGATGGCATTCAAGACAGACTATTAGCTCTCCCAAGAAGTCAGGAACGTGAACACAAAAGCACCAGGCTAACACAGTTAGCTTTACACCTAAGACACCTCATTCGTAATTTGAGTATCTTTTCATAGTGCAGACTTAAGATATCCAGAACTAATCTTGGGATGCAAAAGCTTTCAGGCAACTTTGAAAAGTGTACTTAAGTTCACATAAGAGAGCCTTTTCCAGAATTAATTTTCTTTCAAACAGAAAAAAAGAAAGAAGAGGATGATATTCCACAGGCAGACAATTGTTTGGTAGGAAAACAATAGCTCTTGTGATTTCAGAAATGCTCTGTGCTAAATAAATGTGCGTACAGAAGTTACCAGCGACCGCTTTCATTTTCGTAACAGCACGAGATGCAGCCATGATGTCTTAACTCAGTATGTAAGTCAATCCCTTGAAGAGCCATGAAAATTTTGGGAAAGGCACTATGATTTCTGCTAACCTTTATATCCAGAAATTAGGTAGGGTAAGTTTAAAAAAAATCCAGAAGGGAAGAAAGGGGACAGACAGAGAGACCTGTAGAGATAAATAGAATAATCATCAGCAAAGGAATCTGAAGGAAACACCTTCTTTGAGGTTTCATAACAAACTGACAGTGAATCTTTTGTATATCAATGGCAGGAACAGCCTTTTCTATCTTGAGAAGTTTCACAAGGTGTCACAAACTTAGTATTTGTAGCAGCAAGAAATCAGGAAAGATCCGAATGAGCTGATATAAATTGTCAGAGTACAGAAAATACTACTGTTCACAGAACTGTTTTCCTCCTTAGTCTAAATGAAAGTAAATGCACTAGGAAAGCAATGCTTGACAAGTTTGGTATATAAGCTCTTAGCAGCAATATTCTTCATAAAACAGATTTCTTAAATTCAGGGCAATAGCTAAGCGACTTTCTGTGAGATCTCTTAGCTAGAACCAGCACTACTGTGTTGGTGCAATGAAGCTGGTTTGAATGAAAAAGAATTGGATTATTTTAAATACTATTATTAATAATCTATATTTAATATATTACTGCTTTTCTCCACACAAGAACATTTCATCTATACAGTTGCACTTAGCAACTATAGCAATGAACAGCTACTTAGCAATGAACATAAAGCAACTTAGCAATGAACAGCTCCCTAGCATAGGTTAGTAAGAAATCTCTTACTAAAATTATTAAAATAATTTTACCATATAATAAAAATCTCTTTTCCTTAGTTTAATAATTCTTCACACAACAAATATTTTTAAATCAACACTTCATATTCGTCAGTTTTTCATTTGTCATCAAGTTATCTAAAGCTTCTGTTGTATACTGTTCCTTCTCCCCATATGCCTTTTCAGAACTTTTTCAATTTGTTGAAAAAGAAAAATTCTGTACATTTTTCTTGGACAAATTCCATTTTCTCTCCTCTTGACAGGTTTTAAAACTAAGAGAAATACTAATTAAAAAATTATTATTTAATTATAGATCAATAACTCAAATAATTAATAAACTGATTCTAACATTTAAGCATTTTACTGGCTCAAAGTTCGTTTTTCCTACCACTTTCCTACTTGAAATGAAAGTAAAGAATTAATTGGTCACAGAATATTGGTATGGTAACAATACTCTCCATTACTTTGCATATTGAGAAAACAGTGAAAACTATTTTCACAAAGCACTAAACAATATAAATGGAGGTTTATCGCTTCCCCCCACTACTAAACAATATCACAAGTTAAAATAACTAAATAATGATCTATATGTAACTACAGATATACTCTGGAAGAACTATCTAGATGGGATGACTGTCTATTTTGATTATGTCTTCTGTATTTTTCCTCCTTGACGTTCGAAGTCACATGAAAAAATAGAATATTCCCAGACTTATAAACAAACATCTCCACATTTTTCTCTCTACAAATTCCAGTTTACGCACATACCTATCCAGTATATGCATATACCAGAAAATAAGCGTGTTTTCTAGAAGAAAATATAATTTTATTTCCTCAATTACTTTAATTTACTTTAAAGTGCTCCAATACTATACACGTGCTAGGAAATATTCTTAAATTATTTTATTTTGTTTTTCATTTATTCTTTTCAATAGTGCATCTTTACAATTACTTCATAGAAATTCTCAGTGCTGACAGACAGCAAAGCAATTCAAATTACACGCTTTCAATATAACTACTCTTACAGCTATGATTTGCCAAGCAACACATCTGAGAAGACAGAATGTTAGATTTGAAAGTACTGGATCTGGACCTATCAAAAAAACTTACCATGCATCACTGGTAGACGTGGTTTAGATTCTTCAAGATGCTCTACAGTAGTTTTCACTAAAATAGCATAAAAGTAAAAAAATAATGTAAATATATTATAGTAAACCATAACAGACATACAGATTCATAAGTGTTGCAATATTTAATCATATTTATAAATGACACCATTTTTGGCGTATTACTGTAAGCAAACAGTTTACAAAGTAAAAATTGGTCCTTCACAACATAGAAGTACATCTCTAGATATGCTTAACATTTTTAAAACTTCTAGAACCAGGAAAAGAAACCCATAATTAAATTGCCACTGAACTGGAATGTGAAACTGCACTAGTCAGATCATCTCTTTGGTCACATCTTTATGTTGTCTTTGTGTACCAGGGAAGAAGCCCTGGCCCAAAGCTACTTAGTCAAGTCTAGCCTGATTGACACTTGTATTCCCCAAAGATGACCTGCTACATCCATACTTCATATCAATTAGTGCAAACTATATATAACATGTAGCCTTGTATAGAGTGTAGCCTTGGAGTGCCTTATCACTCCAATTCTACATTCCTCAGATCAGCTTGGGGCCTAGAAACAAATTCAATTGTGTGCCATGGTCTGTGCTTCAGTGTGGCAGAATATGACCAGCTCCAGTTGAGAAGCCATACAGCCATACTATTACTATGCTGTCCTCAAACTAACCTACTCCCTGCTGTTAGATACAGTTCAAGCCAATGTCCTGTGAATAAAGCAAGATGGTTTCCAAACTAGGATTAGAATTAATCCAGCTGTCATCATCTATCACAATAAACTTATTTCAAGTCACTGCAACTGCAGCATCAACTATACGGGTGTTTGTGGTGCAGGACTGCATCCCAAAACACTATTATCAGATTTAGCTATTTGTAATGGACTTCAGATGTTAAAGCGTTGCACAGAGTTCTTAAAATATCAAAGTAATTAAATTTCTTTGAACAACTGTATCTTAACTGACAAATTAATCAATTCTGTCTACTCTTCCAATACTTTCCCTTTTGTGAATTCCGCAGCCTAAGGACAGTCAAGCATGCAAAACACTTCATAAAGCAAAGCCAAAAGTTGTTTACATAATATAAAATAGAGTTGCTATATTTCACATCTCTTCATTATTCAAGCAATCAACTTAGTACATTTAAAGTCCTTACAGCTGCAAAACATGAACTTTGAAAATCATGGCATGGAAACAGGTAGGCACCCTGTGAAACACAAATAAAACGCCAGTACTGATTTGATTTCAATAATTAGTTCACAGAATCACAGAATCATTAAGGTTGGAAAAGACCTTTAAGATCAAGTCCAACCACCAACCCAACACCATTAAACCATGTCCCACAATGCCACGTCCACATGTTCCTTGAACACCTCCAGGGAGGGTGACTCCACCACTTCCCTGGGCAGCATGTTCCAATGCTTCACCATTCTCCCAGTAAAGAAATTTTTCGTAATATCCAGTCTGAACCTCCCCTGGTGCAACTTGAGGCCATTTCCTCTTGTCCTGTCACTAGTCACTTGGGAGAAGAGACCAACACCCACCTCTCTGCAACCCCCTTTCAGGTAATTGTAGGAAGCGATAAGGTCTCCCCTCAGCCTCCTCTTCTCCAGACTGAACAACCCCAGTTCCCTCAGCCGCTCCTCATAAGACTTGTGCTCTAGACCCCTCACCAGCTTCGTTGCCCTTCTCTGGACACCCTCCAGCACCTCAATGTCCTTCTTGTAGTGAGGGGCCCAAAACTGAACACAGGATTCGAGGTGCGGCCTCACCAGTGCCGAGTACAGGGGGACGATCACTTCCCTATTCCTGCTGGCCACACTATTTCTGATACAAGCCAGCATGTTGTTGGCCTTCTTGGCCACACTGCTGGCTCATATTCAGCCGGCTGTCAATCAACACCCCCAGGTCCTTTTCTGCAGGGCAGCTTTCCAGCCACTCGTCCCCAAGCCTGGAGCGTTGCATGGGGTTGTTGTGACCAAAGTGCAGGACCTGGCACTTGGCCTTATTAAACCTCATACAATTGGCTTCGGCCCATCGATCCAGCCTGTCCAGATCCCTCTGCAGAGCCTTCCTACCCTCCAGCAGATCAACACTCCCTCCCAACTTGGTGTCGTCTGCAAACTTGCTGAGGGTGCACTCAATCCCCTCATCCAGATCATAGATAAATATATTAAACAAGACCGGCCCCAAAACTGAGCCCTGGGGGACTCCGCTTGTGACCGGCCACCAACTGGATTTCACTCCATTCACCACGACTCTCTGGGCTCGGCCATCCAGCCAGTTTTTAACCCAGCGAAGAGTGCACCTGTCTAAGCCACGAGTCGCCAGCTTCTCCAGGAGAATACTGTGGGGAACAGTGTCAAAGGCTTTACTAAAGTCCAGGTAGACAACATCCACAGCCTTTCCCTCATCCACTAGGCGGGTCACCTGGTCATAGAAGGAGATCAGGTTGGTCAAGCAGGACCTGCCCTTCATGAACCCGTGCTGGCTGGGCCTGATCCCTTGGTTGTCCTGCACGCGCCCTGTGAGCGCCCTCAAGATGAACGTCTCCATAATCTTCCCTGGCACTGAGGTCAGGCTGACAGGCCTGTAGTTCCCCGGATCCTCCTTCCAGCCCTTCTTGTAGATGGGTGTCACGTTGGCAAGCCTCCAGTCATCTGGGACCTCCCCTGTTAACCAGGACTGTTGATAAATGATGGAGAGTGGCTTGGCAAGCTCCTCCACCAGCCCCCTCAGCACCCTTGGGTGGATGCCTTCAGGCCCCATAGACTTGTGAGTGTCCAGGTGGCTTAGCAGGTCATTAACTGCTTCCTCCTGGATCATAGCTTAGTAAAGTTGATGTCTGTATTTTTTAATGAATTGTAACATTTGTTTCAGCCAAACTGCTGAAATCAGAAACAACATCTGCTTTTTCTTACAGTTTGTACTTACCATCATATGGTTTAATGCTTGCAACTGATCTTGTGGACAATTCTTTTATCTAAAAGAGAAAAGACAGATACATTAACAGTTACATTAATAGTTACAAATGTAAATGATCAATATCTAGAAATGCACATTTGGTACAAAATACCTTGTTTGAGTACTATTCCATAACAGAAATTATTGGTTATGATTTGGGGAGGAAAATACTACTTTTGTGGAACTCTATTCTACTGCCTAATTAATATTCCATTCATGCTTAATGAATATTGAAAACTTCTTTCCGTTAGTTGTCTTATGTGAACTCATGCTTTATACAGCCTGTTATTACAAGCTATAAATTGAAATGAGAGTGTGCTTATGGGCCACTTCAGCACTTACAGTTTCAATACTTTCTGGTTCAGCAATTCACGTTCAATTTTGCAAGTCTAGCTCCACTCCAAGGAAACACTTAATGACACACTGATTTTAAATATATGAACAGTTCTCCTATCTGCTCTACGGTTTTGCCTATTTGACACCCAAGACATGCACTGAACAAAACTAGAGGAAACAAGCTGGCTGTAATTCAATCTAAAGAAAACAAGGAACTTGTGAATCCTATATCATTAAAACAGTGTTCTGCACTCCAATTCCCAAAACAGAAGCTAAACCAAAACTATATAGACACACAGTCAGTGTCAGCTGGAGCTGGCACAAGATATTGGACCCTGCTCCTCTTATTTATCCATTTGGATGTAGCCAGGAGTGCCTCAATTCATCGTCCATTCGGTTTGGATTCTACAAGTGTTAGCCATTTCTCAAGCCCTTCCAGTTTCCAGGTATTGAGAATGTAGATCTTCTCAATTGTATTTCACAAACACCAAACTCAGATCCCTCTGAACCTATTTTACATCTGTGGTCATACTGTTTTGTTTTAAAAGGTCACTTTACTGCAAGTAATTTGTCTAGGATTAAGTCCTCTATTGCTCCAGCTATCAAATTCGTTAAGGTGGAGATGTGAAAGCTATTTCTCTTCCCAATTCTTTAAGCACTTAAGTATAGGTTTAACATTAATCTCAAGAAAAATGTTGATTTGTAAAGAACACACCATCTAATAGAAGAATAGGTTGTAAAGACAGCATAATCATGCTATAGTCTAAACTCCAGACCACCCAGATCTTCACTCACCAATCACCTCAAAAAATCTATAGTTATGTTTGAAGAAAAGCATATTTTTAAGAAAAAAAAAATTCATTTCCAAACAAATAATTTCATAGAATCATAGATTATCTCAAGTTGGAAGGGACCCATAAGGATCATCAAGTCCAACTCCCTGCTCCTCGCAGGACTACCTAAAACTAAACCATATGACTAAGAGAGTCGTCCAGACACTCCTTGAACTCTGACAGGCTTGGTGCTGTGACCACTCACTGAAGAACCTTTTCCTTATGTCCAATCTGAACTTTCCCTGAGGCAGCTTCATTCCATTTCCTCATGTCCTATCGCTGGTCACCAGAAAGAGGAGATCAGCACCTGCCCCTCCGCTGCCCCCCTTGAAGAAGTTGTAGACTGCGATGAGGTCACCCCTCAACCTTCTCTTCTCCAAGCTGAACAAACCAAGTGACCTCAGCCGCTCCTCCTAAGTGGTGTCCTCAGACCTTTCACCATCTTGGTCGCCCTCTTCTGGACACACCCTAATAGTCTGATGCCCTTCTTGTATTGAGGTGCCCAAAACTGCACAGAGTACTCAACGTGGGGCCACACCAATGCAGTACAGAGTGGGACAATCACCTCTCTCGACCAGCTAGCTACTCTGTGCTTGATGCACCCCAAGACATGGTTGGCCCTTTTGGCTGCCAGGGCACACTGTTGACTCATATTCAACTTGCCATCAACCCAAATCCCCAGATCTCTTTCTGTGGGGCTGCTCTCCAGCCTCTCATCCCCCAATTTGTACATATAACCAGGATTACCCCATCCAAGGTGGAGAATCTGGCACTTGCTCTTGTGAAATTTCATATGGTAATAACTGAATAAATTATTCTCACAGTGATAAATATGATACCTTATTTTTAGCGTGAGAAGTCATGTATTTTCAGATTTCAAACACTAGATTTCATTATGATTATTTCGTGGCAGATTAAATCCTGTTCACTGTCAGAAATTTTTCATCTGTAGAGGTTTTTGGTGACTGCAACCTAGTAACCTTTTAACTTGGTGTTGAACTTATTAAAAACATTTGGTTTATTAACCTTTTCCTTCTAAATTGTGTTTTAATTCCTGGTTTACATTCCTGTGTCTCTTTGCCAGATCTATTCTTATTTATCAACATAATTTCCAAAGTGTAGCCAAAATACTACAGCAATACTACTACAAATTGGGAGTATTAACTATGCAACCAGAGATATATCAAAGACCAAATGCTAGTAAAATGTTTCTCTGTGTCCTAGGCTCTCTGAAACATAGAGTTCTTCACAAAACAGACCTGCTTCTTCTGAGTAATAATCAGATCATTCTGCTCCTGAAGCCTCTGCCCCAATTCTTCTATCCTCCTCTTGTAAAAGGTGTTATTTTTATTCAGGTCTTCTCTCACTGATGATTTAAGCTTCTCAATTTGTGACAGTAGCTGGAAAGCAATCAGAATAAAAGTAACTTCATATTAATATTATATAAAATATTATAATGCTACGAAGTTTAAACAAGCAAGTGTCATGCTTAAATATTTAACACTTTTTTTCAGCAAAAACGTAATGTCTCCTGTGATTTCATTGGGACTTGCATATATTATTAAACAGTTGTCTGGATCACTTTTTATTTACACAAGGAAGACTACCTAAATCTCAGTACAAAGAAAGGGACATAAAAACACGTTGCTGAGATTGCCTAAAAATAAGATTGCAGGAAAAAGCATACGAATTTATAAAAATGTTTTGGTTATAAATAGCGTCAAATAATGATATTTTAAGGAGATGAGATGTGAATTTGCATGATAAACCTAATATATTAGCTCTGAATGTAGAAGAAAGGGAACAATATTTTAGGTGCACCACCCCAAAAATAATACTTACATTACTCCTCCCTTATTCTATTCTTGCATTGTATGTGGGTGTATCATTAACTACATCCTTTTTGGGGAATGTTCCATGGTTCCTCCCCACTGCTTTCTTGCCAGAGGAGGAGAAGCATTGGTCAGACCACTATGATCTGCTCAGTTCTTACATGGTCACGCAGATGAAAGGAAAATGAAAGGAAAAGAAGCAAGAGAAACAAAGCAGGAAAGAGATTAAAAAGAAATGCAGACATAAAAAAAATCTGAGGAATAAAGCTTTGTATAGTCAAATATATGAACTGATGTGAAATAAAATGCCATGGTGTTTTTTCCTGGAAAAGCTGAACAGATTCTGCGTTAGAAAGCTACAACAGAAAAAGCAGCAGAGAAGTGACAGAAAAGAGAAATAAAGATTGAGACATATGCCATAGGTCCATGGTAGCAGAAGGTACAGGGTAGATGAAAGCTACATGTTGGCAAGTTATATCTCAACTATCCAGCATGTCCACATAACACAAAAAACACTGTATAATACAGTGCTCATAGAATTAGTTGTAAGCTCTTCAAAAGAGAGATACAGTCTCAGGTGTGTGTCAGATTCTTAAATGATAAACTCTGTTTTGACCCTGGCCTTAAATGAAATGTCAAGATCCTAGCATAAAAGAAATACAGAGATAATAAATACATCTAAGAGGACACATTCTTATAATCTCTTGAGATCTAGGCTTTCTAATCCAACAGATGCATTATAGCATACCAAGAACTACTGAAAGGGTAAGAAAAGAAAAAAGTCTCCTTTTAGCTTAAGTGGTTTGCTGTGCCACTTACCAGGGACTTTTCTGTCTCATGGTCATGATGAAGGGCTTGTATTCTAGACGTCCACTTACTTTCCTGCATAGAGGAAATCAATATTAATCCCTGTTAATAACACATTAACATTTAGTTTAATATATGCAGCTTTATTTCATGTTGATAAAACACTACCATTTAGTTCGATGTATAATATAAAATATTTTTCTAAATATATACATATTTAGAAAAATAAAGCATAAATACTGGAAAGATTATTGATGATATGAAACTTGAGGGACCCCATATTTAAGACCTAGAACAGTCATCAACATGTTTATACATCGGAGTGCAGTTTTCTTACCAATCACTCTAGAAACTACGTATTTGCTTCTTGATTTGTATATATAGTGACTGTGAGTGAGAAATACACAAGTATTTTGATATATCTCTGTGTATTAACAGCAAGGATAGTAAAAGCAGGGTTTTTTCCCCCAAAATAATGTCATTTCAAGCACTCATTAACAATGTATTTTGCGTAATGATGATAAAAACCAGTATTAACATACGACTATTAGAGTGAACAAAATTTTCTTTTATTAAATAAAAAACATAAAGTAAAACTCACTAAGTTTTCCACATCTTTGAGCAGAAGTGACCAAACTTCTGGATGATACCAGCAGTATACAAAGACCTTCACATCCCAAGAACTATGAAATATATAACGCACGTCTCAGTGTCAAAAAAAAAAAAAAAGGAGTAAAAAGGTTTGTGGGTATTTCCAAAGGCCCTACAACTAATTATTTTTTTATAGGAACAAACCAGACATGCAAGTAAGTCTCAGAGCAATGCAATGACCTTGGCCTCAGTGGGCCTTCCTAGCTCAATCTTTCCTATAGGTGGGACTTTGGATTGTCCAACAGATTTGCACTAGCACCAGCATCTGTGCTGGTCCGATGACATAGTCCTGGTACAGAAGTTGCACCTGACAAGCTCAAGCGCTTCATATGGTTCAAAAACCACAGGTTGACAAATGCTGTCAGAAAGTTTCTTAACATTTTTTTTTCACCTCAGAAAATGGAAAATTCCAATTTTTCCATGAATGGCCTCACAGATCAGCAGACATAAATGGTTTATTAGAGCCTTCTGGAACTGAACTGCAACCATACTTGGTAAAGCTAGATATATTTAATAATAAACAATAAGAGAATATAAATAAATAAATAACAATTTATTTATAAAGGATAAGGGAAATAATTCCTTTATTTCCATTATAGAGATGGTAGTAAATCTTTAAAAACAGCTATTTTAGACATTGAGAGGGATGAAAATTTTACTTATGGATTTAAAATCCTACTCAGAGACGTACAAAAATGAAAAGAACACAAGTAGTCTGTCAAAGACAACACATTGTTACAGTGTTACCTGTTTTTCAAGAAGTTTAACCACATTGTGATAATCCTGAGGACTCTGAGGTTTCTCTTCTGTAAATTCTTGGCTGTCTTTCAGCGTCCCTAAATTGGATTTTTGTTGCATATTGGATTTTTGTATTTCTAACAGTTGCTAAAAGGCAGGGGGGAAAAAATGAAGACCTGAATATGTATACAGATTTTGTTTTATAAAAAACCTGTCATTTAATACAAAATTTACTTTAAACATAACTACACAGAGATTGCATCAGACACTTCTCACATTTTTCATGAGTTCAGCATTTATCAAATTTCATGTAATAATTAATATATACATCTAGCATAAATATACCTTGCAAAAATAAACAGGAACTAGCAGCTACAAAATATAAGCTGTCCTAGTAATGCCGTGCATATTTGTTTTCTGACCCATCTATACTTCTACAATTCTCTTTCTAGTCAAAACTCTGGAAAGCATTTCCAGAGCATGTATTGAGAACACTTGCAGTTTTGCTGTCAGGACTATAATGCAGAGATTAGTCCCCTCCATGCCAGTTACAAGAATATTAATATAAGGATACCTAACAGACAGCAATAATAACAATATCTACTAATCTGTAAACAGGCACTCAAAAGTTGAGGAGTAAGAAAAAATTGACATAGTTGCTGAAGGCATAATTCATTCATCCAAAACAATGCTATTAAAAAAATGAACTGAAATTATGTTAATAAAGTACCGGTATAGAAAGATACAATTATGGCTATTATTCAACCATTATTTTTAAAGTTTTGTAAGAAGACCTCTAAGGTGACTACATCACATTTCAAACATGTGAAGTTCATTACCATCTACTGTAAGGGATTCATGCCTTAAAATGCTGGAAAATTTAAATCACTTACATTTTCTAACGTTGAATTTCTTGAAGATAACTCCTTAAGCTCTTTCATAAACATCTCTTTCACTTTCTCTATTTGATCAGCCAATTTCTCTTTTTCCTCCTCTTTCCATTTATGAAATGATTGTAGAATTTCTTCTTCTTTTGATTTTTGCTGTTCACATTCCTGAAATTATTTTTAAAGCATTATTTGTTGGTTTTCCCCACATGCAATACTAATTCAAGCACCCAAACTATGTGTGGGAACCAGTCACTTTCAATGGGCAACACTGTGACATCAAAAACCATGAAAAACCACCAGTTTCTGAAGAATTCTGGGGTACCAAACTATACATTTTGCTAGCAAAACAAGTACGCTTCAAGAAGTTTTGGTAGTTCATTATTTTTCATTGAATAACACATAAATGACCTTACTGGGTCATATCAAACATACACCCAGTTCAGCATCCTGTTTCTCACAGTGGCCCTAAGCGTATAGGTGGGAAAGGATAATACCAGGGCCAGCAAACATGCACATCCTCCTCAATAGTCTCCAAGCTGCCAACTGTTTTCAGCTCAGAGGACTTCCTCAGCTTGATACAGTTTTGTAAATTTAGTAACCTTTGATACATTTCTCCTCAGATACTTTTGTAGTCATTCCTTGTGGCTGCCTCAGCTTTTAGCAACTGCAACATCTTTTGCCAATGAGCTCGACAGGTCTACTACAAGTTGCATGAAAAGCCAAGTACTTTTTTTTTTTGTTTGAATCTGGCTCCTGCTAGGTTCATTTGATGGATGCTAGGTCACTGGAAAAGAGAGTGAATGATTGATACCTATTCACTCTGCGTAACTCATGACTTTGCAGACATCAGTATCTCACCCTCCATCCCCACCAAGCTGTTCCCTCTTTTTCAGACTGACAACTCTTAGCATGCTCAGTCATTCTAAACACAGACTGATCATCCTTGTGTCCCATCTCCTTAACTTCTATAATTCTATCATATCCTTTTTGACATGAAGGGACTAGACCTACTCACAGTATTTAGGCTGGGGCTTGCACAGTGATTTTTCAGAATAATTTGTAATATTTGATTTTCTTTGCTGGCTGCTACTAACCACTGGGCTGATGTTTCCCTGGAACTATATATCACAATCTTAAGATCTTGCACTTCAGTAACAACACTCAGCTTAGAACCCATCATTTTGTAGATGAAGTTAGAATTATTTTTGCCCATATACATTTATCCCACTTTATCTGCTAAATTACTTTTACCATTCCATCACCTAGTCACTCATTTGTGTATAGTCCTCAACTTGTTCCAAGTCCTGCATTTCACTGTCCAGAATATACAGACTCTTTAGGCAACCCCTACATCCTTCCATCACAGCATTCACTCTGAATTCGTTCTCTGACTAACTATAATAAGTAATCATTGTACGCTTATGAAGAAAGACATCTTCTGTATCCTTCCACCTCAAAGGAGTAGAAGGGACCAAGAACTGGAAGCATGACAGTTTTTATCCAAATTCCCTCCAATAGTGGTTCTCCTAAAAAAAAAAAAAAAACGGGAAAAATCTTCTGCTCTTCCAATCAAAAGACAACAACATAAGGATACCTGAATTGACAATGGATGTCAGTCATGGCAGACAAACTGCAACCAGTCACGCTTCACATTTATATCTTCCCTGACATCCCAGAAAAACACAGACGCTTTGAAAGCTTCTTGTTGTGTAACACTGCAGGCTGTAGCTTCAGGACATTTCAGGCAGTCCCCTTGTAGTTAGGAGTCTTAGCTAAGACAAGTGACTTCAAAATAGGCCCCTAAGGCACCAAAAAATCTACACTGCACTGTTATGAATACTCTAAGTTCCATTTCATAAGAAAAGCAATGCTTCAGGGGCAGGAGAAATATGTTAAGAGATGTACCTCCCAAAAATGAGGCACAGAATGAATGAGTAGAATACCTAGCAGATGTCCATATAGGGCCGTGGCTCATTATTCTGACTCCACTTGCACTCCTAGGTGAAACTCTACCCATGCTCTTCATTTGGTCATCCAGTTATTTTGAAAATGGAAAAAACCCAGGAAGCTGAATGGTCCTGGGAGAAGGGGAATAGGACGACTGAAAAAAGGAGAGTCTGAAGTTGTGTTCAGAAAAAGAAACACTGCATGTTCTACAGAAGACCAGCTTTTCCTCTGAAAACAAGGACGAAAATAATTAATGATAGCAATGTTTTGTTGATTCCCTTTAAAGTAAAAATGTAGTGTTTCTTTCCGAACTTAATTGTTGGTTTTATCTTTGAAGGTCCTCAAACTCCTCAAAGAAGTTCTGAATATTGGGTGGTACATTAAGACAAGGTTCTCACAGGTTATGTTAACAACCACAAACCTCTGCTTTTGAATGTGATACAGGGCAAACTGCAATACCGAGATCAACATCTAAATGAATCATTGGAAGTTTCTTGTCTCTTACGCCAAGAATTGCTTCTTAGTGAATCACAAAGCCCCCTCCCCCCTTTTAAAAAAATTTCCTTCCCTATTTCCATAGCGAATTATCTGATTGTATCTACTTAAACAGAAATGAAAACTGTGAGATGATCTGAAATTGTCAAGCTTTTTAAAAAAATGAAACAGGTAACTTAGAGACTCTTTTTTAATCTTCATGAGCTAGTAAGCACTACCACAAGACTCAATATCATCCTAAATAAAGCCTTGCATGTGATTACAAACAGATAATTACTGCTTTTAAATCATTCTGTTTTAAGTTTTTTTTTATTCACACTGCAATAGCTAAGATTACTTTCTGCTTTGGCTCTCTGGTAAACCAAATTCTAAGCATTTAAAGGCCAACATGCAAGGTCTAGATTGCTTTGTTTCTTTTCAATGTCTCTTCTTGACTGCTTTACACCTCTGTTAGACAGTAAAGTTCTTCACAGCAAAGAATAAATCTTACTCAGTTTATAAAGTCACATATAAAATCACAGTCATATATAAGAAATGTTTAATCACTACAAAATACCCTAATATTAAAAATAGCTTATATTGCACCACAGCAAGTCAATTATATCT
This sequence comes from Gavia stellata, assembly GCF_030936135.1. Lineage (NCBI taxonomy): Eukaryota > Metazoa > Chordata > Aves > Gaviiformes > Gaviidae > Gavia > Gavia stellata. Next base: position 57,690,632 of record NC_082594.1, read on the forward strand.
GCTTCAATAACAGGCCACACTTATGAACTGGCAAGTGCTAACAGAAGTATTGTCTTAAGTACTAATTTAAAGTATGTCTAAAACAAAAGTAAGGAGAAAGCAGATGTTCAAAATTAGGGGGGGGATGAGGGTGAGATATGGTGTAATGCCCAAGCATCATTGCTGCCAGGCATGCAAGCTATAGATACAATTTTGTTCTGTTCCAGTTACAAAATGAGTGAACACAGCCAAAAGTACTAATTCTTTTGAGAGGTTCATATTATTTAGTACATATTACCTTAGAAAACCTGACCATATTAGCCTGTTGTTCAGCCTCTAACTGGGATTTGGTGAGTTGCAACTGCTCCTTCAGTTTTTCAATCTCATCCTGCAATTTGTCTGTCTTTGCTTTCCTCTTCTGTTCTGTTTGAAAGAAACACAGATTTAAAAAATGTTTGTTGTAATTTCTGGAAATGTGATACTTACTGCAAATGTATTTCTATAGCTTTTCAGTAACATCTTCATGAAGTGTGACTCTCATAGACCATTTCCCCTCCCACTACCATGATTCTCCAAAGATGCTTTTAAATATGTTTGTTCTTTGGCCTGCTAACATTACCCTCAAAGACTGAAAAATACTGATATTACTGACATGTGAAATAGTTTATGAAATATTTGCAAGAAAAATTATATAATCTAATTTCAAAGGAATCTAAGCAACACAGGCTCAAAAAAGGGTGTATGAAACAAAGTGAACCTCAGTGATTCAATTCTGTTAGGTTTAATTTATTCTAAATAACCTTTGTAAGGAGTCCATTTGGAATACAACTCGTTATTTATCTGGAATGAGTCAGAGGGAATGTCATTGTAATAAAACATGTTAAAATATGCAAAAATTATAACAATCTTTAATCTTGAAACATTTATCAATTTACCAAGGATCTACTAGCCCATCATCTGGGAATCCTGAATATTCAGAATGCAGAATCTTATTTTGGAAATAACTGCATGGAGTATTTCCCTCATACAGCCATTTCAGACTAATTCTTTAGACAATAATTAGTTCAACTGCTTCTGCAGCATCTTCCACTATCATTTTTATCAAGTGTAAAGTGCACAAGAGCTTCTTTCTTCTTCCAATATATTAATGCTTCCTGAGATGCTTACTCAGACCCCTCTCATTCCTCCTGCTGTTTTATTTGCCTGACAAGCTGCAGTTCAGACCTTGCTAGACTTTTTGCACTCTTTTCCCTCCAAAATGCTCTTTTTTCCTAACTCATTTCTAATTACTGCCATTTGTCAATACTTGTTTGTCCGTAGCAATAAAACATAAGCATGCAACCTAACAGGAAGGAGAGAATTTAGAGATGAATGAAACAAACTTTGAAAGCAATGTTTTTCAAACTAAACATTTTTCAATTAAGAGAGACAAAAGTATGTAAGTTAGTGGTATAGCAACCAAGATTATCATACATACATGAAGTTAGATTATTATTGATAGTTTCTTTTTCTTACTATATTCTTCAGTCAAGTTTACTTCAGGAGATCCTGATCCTATTCAAACTGATTTCAGGTGGCCTGGATTATTTCTGTACCGATAATTCATATGTATTCACAAAATCTATTTGCCTTAGCGCATCTTGTTCATTTTACCCACACCTTCATAACACACATGCCTAGAGAGAAACTGTGCTCTGAAGTCTGCTACTAAGTATTCAGTGGGCATGCTAGTTTCAAAAGATATTGTAAATATAGCATACAATCTCTTGTTAATTATTTTCCAGAAACTGAAACATATGTCACCCAACAGATTTTGTCAGTCAGTGTTGCTTGCATTCACACAAATTGGTATCTGCCACCTAAAAATGGAACATGAAAATCATTCTTCCTGGTTACACAAAATCATGGACTGCACATCCTCACTATATTTACACTTTTCAAAACTATTTATATCAAATTTTTTTATAACATTAAAATACATACCAATCTGAGATTCTTCTGGATGACGCCTTTGCATGTGACTTTGTAAAAAGGTATAGTTCATAAAAGCTTTTTCACAAAACTGACACTACAAAAAACAGATAAAAACATTTTAGTTATTATTAGTAACATTGGTTTGGTAAGTATAGCAGTTAAGGTTTTTAACAGGTTGTTACACTTTGCCCAGACATCAAAAGTAGGTAACTTCAATAAATACCGTTTCGCAAGAATAATGACTAAAATTCTCACAGTGCCTGATCTCTGTGTTTTTCTGAATTTGTGTTAATTTGTAATTTGTTTTTCTGTTTTTCTGAATTTGTGTTATTTCATGTCTCACAGTGATGGTCATGGGTAAGAATCCCATTGTGCTAGGCACTATACAAACTTGGAACAAAAAAGCCACTGACTAAGCAAGTTCAAATTCACATACAAACCACAGAGAAGAGATTAATATAGGTAGGTACAGCAGTATAAGGAAAAAGTAAAACAACACTACTCAGGAAAATACACACTGACTCCAGTCATACATTAGTATGCTACCTAGCATCCTTCTGAAGCATAAAGCTGTTTTAATTACTGTTCCTATAATTTACTTATTATTTTTAACTTGAATTTTAAGTCATATTTTAAGTAAAATTTGGATCCTATCCATTTTAAAAGATTTTTTTTGTTCACCTTCAAAGTACATTCCACTAACATTCAGAATATTAAAAACAGATGGGTATCACAAGGACAGAAGTTACATCTACAGATTTTGCAACATCATGGTAGGATTGTGAATCAAAGCCCCTAATCGGTGTAGGTAGGGTTGCTCATTACCCCTTTCTCATACTTTTTTTTCAAATAAATATATTTTAACAAACCACAAATACTCAACTGAGTCCTTTTTCCTCATCAGTGTGATATGACCATAAGAGACTGACTTAACAAATTCAAGTTCTTGTCACCATAATCATATTCCCAAATTTCATCTAATATTTAAAATACTGCCACTGATAGTCAGGTTTCCTATTAAATATAAATATCTTTCATTAAACACTAAAGCCATGAATTATTAAGAGGAATGTTGTTGGACAAATGCAAAAAGGTGCTAACAAAAAAAAAACTAACTGAAGAGATATAGTATGGCAGGCAAAGCATTTCTGCCAACCAAGAGGGAGCTTACAGTGTAACAGATTGCACACGATTTATGGAATGAAATTGGCTGTGAAATGATGTTATTCATTCAAGCACAAACTTCATGTCAGTTTGACTTGCTGGTAGCGAAAGAAAGCTCTTACTGCAGGAGACAGGATTAACACAGGGAATATTTATGTTTTGAATTATGTAACATTATTCTTGCAACTACTTTTCACAGTGTTAAGACACAATGTGTACTTAATGCCTACATTGTGCATGAGAATATAAGATTTCTGAAGAAAGTGTCAAAAAAATGAAAAATTATTATGTAAAATTAAAATTGTATTACTCAGGTGAAGCTACTGACCAATGAGTCTCAAATTTATCACTTGCAGGTACCAGTACCATTTTATAGTAGTATTTCATGGTTGAACTAACATCGGTGGTGCATCAAAGGCATTAAATCTGAATTCCAAAGCATGATTACATTAGATATAAAGTGTGCCTCCACTAAAAAAAGGCAAGTAACTATTTACAGGCTTGTTTGCAAAACAGCCAAGACTTTGAGGGGATGAAATCTGAATTACCCTCTCAGGAACACCAGCAAAACCCCTATTATCTGGCACTGCAGATCAGCCAAGATCATGGCACAGATAAACAACACACAATTATTGTTTACTGGTCACACTACTGCCCTGCATTTACAAACCCTAGGAAGAGTTTAATTTATCTCTGTCATTCAAACTCAGAATCCTGAAAATACTGTAGGAACTGCAGGAACTGTTCAATGTCACTCTCTGAACTCACTTTTTCTACGTGAACCTAAATAACTTAGAGACAAGAATTTACTAACAGAGAGGAAAATGCGGGGACGGCAGACATTTACTTTATATGAAATTAAATTAAAAATGGGAAATAGCTTTCCGTCTCTGCTTTACTGTAAATGCCACTGAACAGAAGATTAGTGATGAGCCAAGTTCACTACCATGTTCTTCAGCTTCCACTGAGACAGTTGTATTCTACAAATACTTCAGGAAAACTTGGTAATATTTAGCTGGCAATCACAGTATGAGAATTATTTAAGTTTACACATAAAATGATGCATGCAATCAGTTTTCTTTTGCAACACAGGACAGACAAACTGCTCTCTAAGTTGCATAAAGGCTTTTTAAAATGATACCACATCAGCAGCTTGTCCTTAAGACTAACACTCAAAAGAATGCATTGAGACAAGGTTCCCATGAAGTCTACCATACGTATAGCTCTACTCTTGGGACATAAGGTATCTTCTTTCTTACAGAAACACTTGAGTCAACTCAGCCGATGTCTTAAAAAATTAAACTTTGCCAGCCTGCTGAAATTGGTATTATACTGTGGGATAAGACTGTACATACTATAAGAAAACTTCTATTAGTTCTGTACTGCAACTATTCCATGATTAAGGAGAATTTCAATAACCAAGACTGCCAGCATCCCAAGAATTAAAAAAAAAAACAAACTGTGATTTTAAACATATAGACACAAAGAGCTAGCCCGAAATTGTGTCAAGTCTGTGTCCAGTGTACTCTCTAGACTTCAAAGTACATTTGAAGCTGCAACCTGCATTCCTGAAACCTGTTGAAAAATGTTGAAGCTGAAAAATCTTTAAATCAAACTATTACACCCAGAACACAAAAACCCATCCCAAAAAACCAGACTGCCATGACACAGAGAGTCAGAACAGCAATATACTAAGGCTCTTAGGGAAGACCTTTAAGGAACAGATTGCTGTGGAATTAGGGATGAGCAACCATCATGCCTGAGTCACTCCTGAGTCACACACACAAGTAGAAACTTTGTGCCTGGAGAACGTTACTGCAGGAAGGTGACAACTCAGACAGGTAGGTTACTGCTTAGCACCAGTTATGATGTACTTGCCCTGTGTGTTTTCTGACCATGTAGCTGATAGGCAAGGAGAGACAGCAACAGAAAGCAGTAACATGTTTATCACAGGTTTCATGCAGGTTTATCAGAGGTGTGTGCATCTGACACTTCGGATGTGTCAAAAGCAAGTCCAAGAATAAAGAGCACTTGTTAGTAAAAAGAGGATTTGTTAAAGATGATGCACTCTCCCAAATGTCTGTGGTACGAGCCAAACGTCTGTGAAACACAGATGGGCAGTGAAGCCCCTGCAAGCGATGCACTCCCTTTTTGCAGGGTCACTAGTCCCTGCAGCTCCAGCCTCTCGCCCAGCAAGCGACTGCGCCCCAGCAGAGCGGGGCTGCTCTGCCGCCTGTCCCCGGCAGGCTTGGAGCTGGCAAGGTGTGGGTGACCGGGCCGCCAGGACCTCTCCTCTCACCTGGTGGTAGCTGGCTCGGGCTTCCAGCATCATCTGCTGGGTGCTGATCATCTTCTTCCGCCGACGGCACTCCTCCTTGAGCCCCTTGATCTCCTGCGAGCGGTGGGCGACCTCCTTGCCCAGCTGGTCGCGCTGGGCCTGGGCCACCCGCAGGGCCTCCTCCAGGTTGCCGAGCTGGGCGCTGAGGTACTCCTGGGAGTGCAGCAGGTACTCGGTGCAGAGCTGGGCCAGGCGCAGCAGCTTGAGCAGCAGCGGGTCGGCGGGGCCCTGGCAGTGGGGGCAGCGCTCCCGCTCGGCGCTGCAGAAGGTGACGTGCTCCAGGTGCTCCTGCAGCGCCGCCACGTCCCCCTCCCGCGACACCCGGCCCACGTCCACGGCGCTCAGCCGCCGCCAGTCCGGGCCCTCGTGGCGGCCGCGGAACTGGAAGGCGGGAAACGGCGCTGGCCCCGCGCCGGCCCCGGCTCCCCCCGCCGCCGGCGGGTAGTAGGCGCGCTCGGTGAAGGGCTGCGGGAGAGAGACACGGCTCAGCGCCGGCCGGCACCCACCCCGCCCCACCGCCCGCTCTCCCGGGCGCTCACCATGCTCGGGCTCCGTCCCTCGGGCTCCGCTCGGCGCCGGCGTCCTCCGTGTCGCTATGGCAGCCGCGGCCTGCGCTGGGGAGAGGCCGGAGTGAGGCCCGGCCGCGCCGCCTCCCGCCCGCCCCGGGCCCGCCCCGCCGCTCCCTGACACACCGCCCTCCGAGCGCCCTGCCCTGGCAGCGCCCGGCCCGGCCCGGCCCGGCCCGGCCCGCGCGGGGGTGGCGGCGCCGGCGGCACTCCGGCACAGGAACAGGCGGCGGGCTGGCTGTCGCCACGCCGCACCAGGACCGCGGCACCCGTGTCCCACTGCGGGGACTCGCTCCGTGCTCGGCCCAAATCCCGGCCCCGCCCCCGTCCCGGTACCTCCTCCCCCCAGTACCTCCACATCCTCCCGGCACCGTCATGCTAATTAGCCCTCTCCCGCGGGTCCCCGTGCTCCTCCTCCCCTGCAGGCGGTACGCTTGTACCAATGCGTCCTTCACCATCTTCACGCATTACTCACGCCTACATATACATCCTCAGCTACGCTATTACGTATATGGACCCTTACCACAGCTACCCAGCGTATGTTTTCTCTCTCCACGTCCCCTTCACTCCACCACGTAAGTCTTCACATGGCACCCTACAAACCCATTTCACTTCACTGCATCAACGCGCCTCCCCACCCACCACCCTGTCCCTCTTCCGTGCTGCTCCTGACTCACAAACCTTTCTCACTCTACAACGACGTTACACTTCTCTACCCCACTGCTGTTTTACGCCCTTCTCCAGCCCCACCTACTCGTCTGCCAGATGTGATGACACCTGTCACCTCCCCACCATCAGCATATGGTACGTATGCCATTTCTCTGTACATCTGCTTCACGCTGCTGCACCCCTTGTGCCTCGGCTGGTAGCTCCATATGCAATCTCTCCAGTGCAACTCCATACCCTCCCAACGCCTGCACGCCAACCTCCTGCCAGTGCTTTCACACACCTTCCTCACCCCAACACAGTCATACACCCTTTGCAGGCCGCTTCCACATGCTCTCCTCACTCATCATAGCCGATATTGCCACACACCAGACCACCTCTTACAACCATATAACCCTACAACCTCACCATGTCTGCCTGTCGCTCCTGCCTCGCTCCACCAATCCCAAACACTTCATCCCCACAAAGCCTCTCATGGCTTGTGTACATCGCCTACTTCACCATCCCATGCTCAAATACAAAGGCAACCAACAACTGGCACCTATGTCCCTGCCTCACCACAATTTCTAGTGCTCCCCAGCTCGGTGTTCCCATTTCCCTGCTCCTGCTCAGTTGCTTCAAACACTGTCCCCAGGCAGGAGCATCCTTCTCTTCCATCATACAAACTTATCCTATTCCCTCGCTCATCCTTACTACTCTGCTCCAAAAGCCTGCTCTTCCTGTTACCATTTCTTAATATTTCTGTCCCCTACACTGCCCCTGCCTTACCACCATGTCCCATGTTTATAACCACCTGGCTTTTCAGTCCCTTCCACACACGCTTCAGTTTCTCATCCGCCTGGTCATTCCTAGATACGTACCTCTCCAAGAACATTCACACAATATATACTTGGTCATACACTCCATTCCACAGGTTTCTCTACATCATATGTCATGACTAGCAGAAATGTTGTTCACAAGGGACCTCTGGTGATCATCTAGTCCAACTTTCTGCTCAATGCAGGGCTATCACCAACACTAGTTCACATCACCTGTGACTTTTAAGATGAACAAAGAGTCCATGACCTCTCTGGGCAACCTGCTGCATGGCTGTGCTCTCCTCCTGATGAAAACGTTTTTCCTAATAACTCATTGAGTATCTGCTACTACCAAGAAAAAAATGGTTCTGATATTTTTGCGACTATTCTTCAAGACTATTCTTAGTTTTATGTAGGTTTTTATGTTGGTTGTTGCACAAAAAAGCTTGTTTGCTTTTCCCACATATATGAATTGATATAACAAAATACAATGGATCTTCCTACAAACCTGGCCTCATTTAATTCCCCTCATATTAGCAGACAGAGGTGGAATGGAATGGAACAGAAGGGAATAATTTCAGTTTGAAGAGACCTACAATGATCATCTAGTCCAACTGCCTAACCACTTCAGGGCTGACCAAAAGTTAAAGCATGCTGTTAAGGGCATTGTCCAAATGCCTCTTAAACACTGACAGGCTTGGGGCATCAAGCACTTCTCTAGGACGCCTCTTCCAGTGTTTGACCACCCTCTCAGTAAAGAAATGCTTCCTCATGTCCGGTCTTAACCTCCCCTGGCACAGCGTTGAATCATTCCCACATGTCCTATCACTGGATACCAGGGAGAAGAGCTCAGCACCTCCCTCTCCCCTTCCCCTCCTCAGGAAGCTGTGGAGAGCAATGAGGTCGCCCCCCAGCCTCCTTTTCTCCAAACTAGACAAGCCCAAAGTCCTTAGCTGCTCCTCATAGGACATTCCTTCCAGCCCCTTCCCCAGCTTTGCTGCCCTCCTCTAGATGCATTCAAGGGCCTTCACATCCTTCTTAAATTGTGGGGCCCGGAACTGCACACAGTACTCCAGGTGAGGCCACACCAACACTGAATACAGCAGGATAATCACCTCTTCTGACCGGCTGGTTAAACTATGGTCAGGGCAACCCCTGGGACACAGAGCTACCCCATGAGCTCTGCTCTCCATACACATGCTGGCTACATTCTGACTCAGCATTAGGAGATGAGCAGGCTGCACATCCCCATTCATCCTACAGGAAACCTGGGCACATAGCAGACTCACACTCCAAAAAGATGGACCTCTGATGGGAAGAAATGGGGATCTGGTACTGAACATCAGCAACAAAGGTGTCTTCCTCGCAGTTAGCACACCTAGCATGCACTCCAAAACAACAACCGCGGGACACACCTCTGCTTCACAGCACAGACCCAAGCATTTCCTCCAGCCCTCAGCTTCCAAAACCCTACCCCAGCCAGTATCAGAGACCCAGATCAGTCTCAGATCACCCACTTCAGCAACCCAGGGTCCAACCGTACCAGCCTCTCCCATCCTTCACACCCACATCTACCCCCGCACAAAGGGAAAGCTGGAGGGAATGCCTGTCTTCTTATACCCACAGAGCACCACAAGGACTTCTCTCTTGCTTTATCGACATACAGAAAAGTTACACCCTTCTGTCTTCCCCACTTCTGTAAACAGGCTGAAAAAATCAACCTTCCCAAGACCATATCTAGGCCAAGCACAAGGTTTCATTAATCTACAAAATTAATTGCAATGTATTGGAAGTTTGAACAGATGGTAATAACATGAACGCAGGACAGTGAGCCCTCCCGCCTGTTGGCTCGAGCCACATTGGAAGGTAATCTTCCAAAATACTTGGCACTACAACTTGCTTTTTGGACCTTTAACCTTAAGCCTACTAGCTACACTTCACTGCAATACCTAAGATTCGGTACATCTTCTGTTCAGATTCTTCCGTCACTTACCACAACATTTTTTTTAATTTAGAAAGATGCTGTGTGGTGTTTGTAACGCAGTCTTCTCCTGCAAGGGTGACATTTTTGCCACCTCATTTTCCATGAACAGGGCCTCCAGCAATTGCTACCTTCAAAGAAATCTATTTAACATTTTTGATATATATCAAATAGAGATCTGCCTGGTTTACCACTGAACTTCGCACTGCTCTGACTCCTGAAGTAGTAAGAAAATATACCACTAATCTCCTTTAGAGCTATTTCTAATATGCTGCAGACTCAATTCCATTTACAGTGTACAAACACACTTTTATTTGTAAGCAGCTAGATTTAAAAAAAATGCTCAAATACTGACTACTGTCCAAAATGTTCATGTCTTGAATTCCTTAAAACACCTTGAAAACTTGTATCTGGATATTTTTCCTAGTCAGAGGAACTGTTCAGTTGTACATAATAAAATCTGTCTCCCAAAGATCTAAGCCTAAACATATGCTCTATCTGACATAGGAGAAATTTTTTTACATAGAAAACATGTGAATTTTGTAAACTACCAATTTGTGTGTCAAGCAGAAGGACCCTGAAAAAGTACACATGCAATAAGGGTCTTTAACTCACCGATGCACAGGTTTAATAAAAAAACCCTGTTATTTAAAGCCAGCAAAGTTAAACCAACCCCGTGGATATGCTTACTTTCCTCAACTGATGTATTTAGTTAGGAATATCCACATGCAGTTTCGTGTAGCTCCAACTAAACCTGCTTTAACTGAATGTGACCTGGCAGTGGTGCATCACTAAGCTGAGGAGAGGCACAAGCTGCCCAGGTATCTCAATGGAGGTAGAAAGACGGAAAAAAAGTGATCAAAAAGGGCAGTCTCAGCCCCTACGGGTTTCCATCACTTTCTTTTCTTTCCTTCTGTCAGATTTACTCCATCCTTGGAGCCGTGCCCATGCAGAAGGTAGGGCTGTCACCCACCCACGAGCCCCCCTCGGTTAGGGGTGGCACCGCCGTGACTCGAGGGTCGCGGGCGGCGGAGGAGGCCTGCTCGCCGGGACACCCCTTCCCACCGGGGTGGGCGGCAACAGAGGAAAAGCGGCGTTTCACCCCGGCGGTGCCCGCCGGCCAGGCCCGGGCCCGGCGGGCAGTCAGCGGGGCCCTCGGCGGCGCGCCGCGGGAAGCGGCCGAGCAGGGCCGGGCCTGCGGGAGGCCCTAAGCCGGATTCCATCCCCGAGCCAAAACCTCCGGCTCCGCTTCGGAAAGCGGCCTCCCTCCCGCCTCCCCCTGAGGAGAGGCCGTGCCGAGCGCCTCCCTCCCCTCACCCTCCTGCGCCCCAACGGCTGCCCGGCCCCGCGGGGGAGCGGGGGGAGAGGAGAGCCACTCCACTCACCTCAGGCTGCTGCTCGGCGGCGGGGCCTGGGGCGGCCAGGCGCTCCGCGGTGCGCCGTTCCTCGCCGCCGGGCGCGGAGGGGTGGCGGGGCTGCGGCTGCTTCCCGCCCCCGACCCGGGCGGTTACTGGTGCGTGCCGCAGAGGGAGGCAGCTCCCCTCCTCCTCCTCCTCCTCCTCGCCTCCTCCGTCGCCATCCCCCTGCGCCTCCCGCCGCCCCGAGGCCGCGGAGCATGAGTCGGGGCAGCGGCGGCGGCGGGGGGGAGCGGTGCGGGGGGCTCGGGGCCGAGGCTGGCGCTGCGGGGCGCAGGCGAGGGCTGCCCCGCTGCTCGCTGACTCTCGGCTCTTGAAAGCTGCCCGGCGGATGTTTATGCCCAGGCGGGATGTCTGTCCTTTGTCTTGGTCCTAGCCAGGAGCGGCGTCCCGAGCCTCTCCGACCAGAAGCAGCCTTTTTCCCTTCTTTTTTTTAAACACAAAGGAAGATAAAAGAAGCTTTTGAAAGGTTCCCTTTGGACATTAAAGGCACTTTTTGTCACGCAGTCACCGAAAGCAATGCATTTATCCTTGTGAAGCGGCGCACTCCTCAGCAGGAGGGGGAGCCCCAGCCGCCGCCGGGCGGGCAGCAGCGGCGGAGGCAGGAGCCCGCCTGCCCGCGGGGCTGGAGGGGGGCCCGCAGGGCACTGCAGCGAGTGTAATGTTAACTCCCATGGCGGGGGTGGCTCTTTCATGGGTGTTTTCCTCACGTGTGCAAGAGGACGCCAAGTTCCAGTGCGAGGGTAAGGCGGGAGTATGCTCTCCTGAAGGTATCTTAACCTAAGTCATAGCAGGTGAAGAGACTGGGTTCAGTGAAAAGATGTATCGTGCAGGCAGAATCATTCCAACGGCTACGGATTACATCAGATCCTCCTAATTTTCTTCCTCTTCCCTGTAAGGTTTTGAATTGTGTTTTTCCAAAACACGCCCTTTGTGGCAAGGAGGAAATATTCAAAGAGTTTGTATTTAATATAAAATATGCCAGCAGATTCAGTGGAGGAGATGACCACTGCACATTTACAACACCTAATCTTCATTGAGGAGTTCCATTTGGCCAGGGAGACACCATTTTTTTTCCCAAAGTACATAAGCAATAAGCTCTGTAAAACTTTTGGCCCTCAACATGCATGCTCAGAGACCTCCCAAGACACCAACTTTCCTTTCTGAACCATGACACTCTGTTGCGACAGTGTTGATGTGGGCACATATGCTGCATACACCAGCTTTAAGAAAATAAGTAATCATTTGGATGCTTCACTTTTTAATGTCCTAAGGGGACCTCAGTGCGCTCCAGTCACTAACAGGTGTTCAGTCCACAGGATCAGGCTAGAGCTAGTCTGAAGGAAAACCTGAACATGTGCAAAATGTGGACGTCAAGTCCTCTTGCAGATCTGTTCCTGTTGAGCTACTAAAGCAGGCATGGCTCAAGGAAGATGGGGATATCAAGGCTTACTAATAATGAAGAGCGGAATTTGAAAACTAGCAATGCAACAGTCACAGCCTCTATGGGTCAGGATTAGAGGCAAATATGCAATACGAGTTGATGAGCATTGTGAACGGCCGGAGCACTCACTTTGAAAGCAAGATGTGCAAGTGCAGTCCCTTCTGTGCCCAAGAACCAGTCTGTTCAGTGTGCCTTCTAAGAATGTCTTGCTGAAGCTGTTTTTTATATAAAAGTAAATGCTAACTGGGTAAGAAAATGTTGGACTATCTTGTCAGTTGATGAGACGAAGTGTGTATCAAGTGATGCGCTTGGATGTTGGTCACTTATTCTAGTATCTCTTTAATATAAAATACACAAGCAGCCCTTGGAACAAGAGCTAGAACCAAGTTTTCTATTCTGTGAGGGGAGGGCCATTACTCTGCTAGACATTCTTTCCCTCTGTGCTGGTTTTGGCTGAGGTAGAGTTAATTTTCTTCATAGTAGCTAGTGTGGGGCCATGTTTTGGATTTGTGCTGAAAACAGTGCTGATAATACAGGGATGTTTTCATTATTGCTGAGCAGTGCTTACACAGAGTCAAGGCCTTTTCTGCTTCTCACACCACCCCACCAGTGAGTAGGCTGGGGGTGCACAAGAAGTTGGGAGGGGACACAGGCGGGACAGCTGACCCCAACTGACCAAAGGGATATTCCATACCATATGGTGTCATGCTCAGTATATAAACTAGGGGGAAAGCTGGCCAGGGGACTACTGCTTGGGCTGGGCATCGGTCAGAGGGTGGTGAACAATTGTTTTCATTTGCATCACTTGCCTTTTTTTTTTGTTGTTGTAATTTTCCTTTTCATTACAATTTTTATTATTATTACCATTATTAGTATTATTTTATTTCATTTCACTTATTACACTGTTCTTATCTCAACCCACGAGCTTTCTCGCTTTTACTTTTCTGATTCTCTCCCCCATCCCACTGGGGCAGGGGGGGAGTGAGCGAGCGTCTATGTGGTGCTTAGTTGCCAGCTGGGCTTAAACCATGACACCCTCTTAACTTCCTTCCAGAGCTCGATTAATCTTTAATTACTTGCTGCAAGTGGTACAGCCTCACTTGGCAAGAGTGGGTATTCTTTAACCCACATTCATGCCTGGTTCCTCCATCCTCACCTTGTACCACATAGCTTGGTGACAAAAGTACTCTCCTAAAACATGCGTGGATTTACTAGGAGAGGACCAAGAGCATTTTAGCTTCGCCTGATCAGCATGGCTTGACACAGGAGTTTTAGGACAGCCAGCAGTCCGGCTGGAACAGACAGGTGATAACTGTTCATGCACAAACAGGCAGTGGTGTACAATCACCATAAATCCAATGTGCACCTACATCTGCCAAGAAGGTTTCAGCTGATACCCAGCTGCACAGGTGATGTACCCTCTGAATTGCTGCCTTGAGAGACAGTTAACTTTCTCCATTGGCCGCCTTTTGAAGTTCAATCATCTGTTACATTTTTCTGCAGGGCAATTCAGCAGATGTACTGCAAGAACACACATGGGATATGCTCCTCCGGTGAACTATCTTAAGGGTATGCCGAGCCTGTGCACACTGTGAAGCACTGAAAAAGACTCTAAGCAGCTCATTTCTTGAAGACACGGTGCTTTGGGCATTTTCAGACAAGGTGCTGTGTTTTTTCCTTTAAGTGCCTGGGAGACAGTGAAATATTAACTTGTCCAGTTGGCTTCCAACCTTTTTTTACAGTAATAGACGATAGCTGAATGGGAATTTTGGGAAGCTAAAATTTGGGCTGAGCCGCTTAAGACTTTCTAGAGTCCTAACACAAAACCTTTTCCTCTCGTTGCATTGTTTTATTCCCAGCTTTTTACCCCGTGCTTTCACACTTCAAATTCTACACTTTCCTGATTCTAGTCTCATTATTGCTCACTAACACACTATTTTCCACATGCCAGCCTACTATGGGGAATGGTTTAAATAATAATGGTTTAAATAATTCCCAATTTGTGGTCCAAGCTTATCAAATAATGTTAAGTCTACATTACTACTTAAGTCCTCTACTTAATGCAGAGGACTCTGGCATTATGTTTTGGTTGTGTGTGTGATGGTTTTATGAAACTATTTTGTATGAGCTGCTCTTCTAGGAGGATAGTCCATATTCTGTTGACACAGTGCAATGCTGTTGACAGAGTGCAATGTTTTTTCTCAGTAGAATTGATTAAAAACAAGTAGGGAAGACCTGAGGTTTCTGGGAAGTAGAAAGACTTTTATGGGGAAGCTGGTGAGGAAAGCTAAGAATTAAAGAATTAAAATGGGATGAGGAAAGTGAGTTAAAGTGCAAGAAGTAAACGTAGTATATTGTGATTGGAGCAAGGTATTTGTGAGGCTTATGGAGGGTACCTGCAACCTGAGAACACAAAAAGGAGAAATTATTCTGATTGTGAGGTGAAATACGATGGCATCTTGGCTGTGGCTATTTGGGAAATGTCCTGGATAGCCTGGAAAGGTGTCAGGGCACAGTGTGGGCTGGCTGCTCCCCATGGGGTGTCAGGGCAGGGCCTGGCAGCCAGGGCTCGGCCCACCATCCCATCCAGGAGCAGGGCAGTCGGGGGCACCAGGGCAGCCCCAGCCCCAGGCAGCAGGCACCTCCCTGGGGACAGGGATGGGCCAAGGCTCCTGGGGCCCATGGCCAGGCAGCGCTGGGCATTACTGGGGCAGGTGCTGAGGACCCCAGGGAACATGACATGGGGTCCTGGGCCCTGGGCAGGTGGGGGGAGGCTGGACAGGGACAGCCAGGCCTGGCGGTGCCCTCGGGGCCCTGATGCAATGCCTTAAGTGAAAAATTTATCTGTGTGTTTTGTGGAATGGAGGAGGATACCACACATGTTCTACAAGATGTTTTAATTTGAGAGGGCAGTGGAAAAACTGTCTTGGGAACTGAGAAATAGACTCTTCAGTAATCTTCCTCCTGCAGCACTCTCAGAGTGACACATACCAGTAATCATTAACGCTGGTGGAAAGTTGAGTAGCACGGTACAGGTATAATAATGAGTCTAGCCAGATTCTCAGTTTATTTAATCATTTCCTTCCTGCCAACTCCCTCCATGGCACATTTTTCAATTTTAATGCCTATAATACTTCCATCTGTTCGATCTTTCCATCACTTAGTTTACCTGAGGGAATTATTTAAATATATATTTTTATCACAGGAAAACAAAGCATTTAAAAGACAAGAAAGGTAGGATGAGCCACTCCTGTCTCCTCTGTGCCACCTCCTTCATTCCAACACACACCACCAGCTGTGATTAAGCAGTTTGAATAGACACTGCCCCATGTAGTTTAACAAATTTCATTTTCAAGTTTGGGTACTTCAGACTCTTATCCAACTAAATCTTCTCTTTTCTCCAAATAAAACAGTTTCTCTTAAAGGTTTGTCTTCACATAACGAGTCTAGCTGGATTTTACTGAGATGGCCACACAGTTCATTTATCTTCCTTTCTCCCAAACATGGAGGGAATTCAACTTAACTCTAAAAAAATGTCTGCAAGCACACTGATTGTGAGTTTCATCTACTTTACACATGGGTATTCTTGTAATAGTGTCCTGTTTGTCTTATTTGTGGTGAACACATAAGTCATATGCTAAGAACAGCATCATGAAGCTTTTTCACTTCTTCTTGGGTGAGTGTAACCTGAAATTGCTGTTTCATTTCTGATAACGTTTGCCTTCCCGTTAACTTCTTTCCCAATATGTGAACAATAAGGTAATTGCAGGTACCATAGTTTTAGCACAGGGCTACTTTCTTGACCATTTAAACCCCTTTCTTGACCTGTCACAATTTTCATATGGCCAAGAGTCTCAGGCTGCACACAAAGTATCTTTGTGCGATGAGGAAAGGGAAGGCTGCAGGCAGGGACCCCAGGCAGAATGACTGAGATTCCCCTTGGCTCCAATCATTACTTTGCAAACAGAGTTTGACCAGGAGCCTCTATAGATACTCAGCAGAGCAACTCAAATGATGTCAGCCTCAGCATGGCTCACTGTCTGCTGTAACTAAACAGCCCGCATACCCCAGAGCCCTGTCGTTGAGCTTGGGATGCAGTGCTGAAACAGGAATTGTATTTGCACTGCTTCCAGGCTGTCTGCAGCTCCAGGTAGGCTCTTCCAACCCATGGGGTTCACCCACTAACTTCCACTCAGCCAAGCTCAGGTTTGCACTCAGAAAAACATCCACACTGTCCATTGTCTAACACATGTGGTATCTAACTTCTTTGTATTTAGAAACCGTTGATATAATTGGAGCAATAGGAAGGTCACTGAACACTGAAACCAAACGAGGACTTAGTTTTTAACACTTAGCAACCTCTAGGTGAATTTTTAATGGCATACATTAGATATTTGTTCTTTTTCTAGCAACTACATTGCACTTTTACACTGACTGGGACACAATCATTTTTGTGTGCAAGAAATAAACTGTATGGAAAAGGAAAATGCACCACCATCTCTCAGAACCTCAGTCACAAAGCATACAAGGACAATCTGTTTCCATTTTCCTTTTTTTTTCAAATGGCATCAATCCTGATACTCAAAATTTAAAGGCATGCCTTAGGACTTTGTGCTCGTTCAGGACTTTTCAGAGTCCGGGATTCAGCAAAACTCCCATTTCGGAAAAGAAAGAAATGAAGAGTTAATTAACATACCAGCCACTCTGCAGGATGTACACAAGCTCTTTGTTGTCTTCCTTAGGCTGCACTTGTCTGCAGACTGCAGGACTGAATGGCAAGAAGGATTAGCTGGAGAAAACCTGTGAGTGTGAGGAAAAGCAATGTGTATATATGATGATCTCTGCTTGGCCTCTGGATATCTGGTCATAAGAGAGATGCAGGATGCCTCAGTTCCTCAGGCCATCATTGCCCCATCAGCAGGACCAGTTCTGTTGCCTTTTTGGACTGTTAGAAGTTAGAGGATAAATGAAGTATGCTGACTCAGAGGTGGGTGCATAAAAGAGGATGCTAGATGGTATCACATGCTAGTGGCTTACATGCTTGTAAAAATGTGCACGAGGGGTATTCTGTTGCCAAATGGCTTGAATAACTGCTTAAGAGATGCAGGAAACTCCCACTTCATAGGAAGGAAGAGTATGGAGGTGTCTGCTGGAGCAGACAGATGTAAGTTTGCACACATACATACTCCAACTTCGTACTCTAAATTCTCAGAAGTGTGAGCGTTGCTGACCTTGGTGTTTTGGCAGGACATAAGATAGGAACGAACACCTTCAGTGATGGCACAGTACTTTGTCAATGATATTTTTCAGTTTTTAAAATCAAAGAGACGTTCGAGAGAAACAAACAGCTTGCAGTTATCATGTAGGTTTGAAACTCGGAGTTGAGCTGAGAAAAATATTTGTAATAAATGATAGGTAAACCAAAAGCAGTTTCAGGGAAATCAAAACCAGTTATGAAAACAGGCTGAATTTCATAAATTGCTTCAATAAAAAAAGAGGAGAGTTCATTAATGTTAACATTTTCCATATATTTTCAAACCAGAATGCTTTATTTCAGAAATATATCAGTATTTTAATGTTTGAAGCAAAGTTTTTTGACTTTTAGAGAGGCATTTTAATTGAAAAATGTTCTATGCCTTAAAAAAAAGAAATTTTTTAAAAGAGGTGTGTTTTCATAATAAAGGAAATATTTTGCTTTCTCTCAAGACTTCCCTCTCCCAAAATCAACAAAAGTGAGGTTTTATCTTAAATTAAAATACTTGAAAAAATACTGTTGGGTTGCATTGTTTCATATTGAAATTAGGTTTTAATTTGAATTATTTCTAGACTTTTTCTGGTTCAAACAAAAAAAACCCCAAAGTATCTGCTACTCGGCTAACTCTAACTGGGACACTAAAATGTCAAGGTAAAGCATAAAAAGGGGTTCCTAATATCTCCTTCCCTATTTGACACTTCATTATAGCAGAAGGTTAAGTTAGGCAGGAGATAGTGGGTGCGTTTTGAGATGTTTGGAGTTTGT
Source organism: Gavia stellata (assembly GCF_030936135.1). NCBI lineage: Eukaryota > Metazoa > Chordata > Aves > Gaviiformes > Gaviidae > Gavia > Gavia stellata. The sequence continues at coordinate 57,708,975 of NC_082594.1, forward strand.
TGTTGCTACCATGGCTAGTCAGAAAAGTTGCAGACATAGTATAATTCCCCTGATTAAATTTAAGTGTAAGGAAACACTGATGTCTAATCACCCTTTTGCAACTTCTGTCCCACATATAACACAGCCCTGATGACAAATTAACTAGTGATATAGCTTAGTGAATAAAGCAGACTTGAGGACCTGCATTACAATAAGCTTAAAATAAATGAGATGAAATGGGCTATGTAAAGCATATTTATAGCAGCATAAATAGCAGGTAGTAGCTAGTATTTTTATATAGCATCTACACACAAGGTCATAGCACAGAGGGCTAAAAAATTCCACACCAGAAATGTACTTCTCCCATCACACATATGACAAAATCATACATGCAGAGTTTTGTTAGGACAATACAGAGGCGGAAGTGTTAACAGAGGCTAGCCTTGTCCTAAACAAGCCTGGTCCCTCACACTCCCTTTCAAGTCCATGGACAAAGATCAGCTTTTCCAAGTGCAAGTTTAGAGCATGAAAATTAAGTTCTGTGCTGAACTGCAGGTTGTAGGAGCCTTTCTGCTTCCATTTACTGCAAAAGGAGCTCACAAAAAGCAATTTCCCTAAAGTCCTCTCCTCTGAACACCAATCCAAATGTGAAATTAGCAAAAGATTTGGCTACAAGAACAATAATCCCATGTTAACCAGAATGTACGCTGCTATTTCATTTAGCTCCAACACAGTGAAGTTTCTGATAGGGATGTACATAGGCGAGAATAAAAACAAGGTGTAAGGTCTGAGAGACCTCTCACAAGAAGAAGCCCTGAGAATAGTATCTCTGTGTTATCATCCTCTCTCGCCTCCTCCTTTATTTTCATAGTAGACTGTGCATGCAACATAACAGTCTGCTATACTGCTTCTTTTCCTGTTATCAGGAAACTTTGTTTGGGTGGTTTTGGAAATTAAAACGTACTGCCAAACATACCAGGGTCCTTCCAGGACCCTGTGTGTTGTCCCATCTAATCCAGACTTCTTACTGTATTATATCTGAGAAGGCTTCTCAGTTGATAAACTACAGATTTAACTATCTCCACCATATGTCACCATATTCAGTTCACCGTCTCTGTTAGAAGCAATGAGTAGCTTCAAGAGTCATTCCTTGCTAATTGCCGCCCTCTGCTGTTACTATACATATTACCAGCAGTAACTCGGAGAAAATTCCTCAGTTTTCAGTCTTTTGAGCATTTTGAACATTAGTGTAGCCTTTGCCATCTACCCTTTCACTCCAAAACTCAAGACTGCTGAAAACTTCTAAGTTTTAAGAATTACCAGTCTAATTTCGATGAATCCCTTTGAAAGACTTTTTGCATTACAGCTGTATTGCTTTGCTATTTTTCAAATTCCAAAATACAATGTTGGCATGTCATATGCTTTTGGTCTTTCAAGTTTTTCTCCTCTTCTGCTTCTAAATTGCACAAGGGAGTATGTGTTACAGAACTTTTTCTCCCAGGTTTATTCGTAACATCTAAATAATATACATTTGGGGAGCTATGATAATCAAGAATGGTCCTTCATGGTTTTTGGTCTTTTTCAAGAATTACTGTGTAATTCTGTGTACCTGGTGGCATTTCTAGCACAGAGTGACAATGATAAATGCTTTCTCTTTGAGCAATCATTTTGTAGTGTTGGCATTACACACTGTTCTTTACATTACTGTGTCAGCCTGAAATATTGACCTTGGCTCAGTATTTCAGGGCCAAGGTCAAGGAAAAAGGGCTTGTCAAGCATCTATTCAAAATGATACTTGATGCTTTAATCATACTACTTCCACCTTGCTTTAAGGGATTTGATGCTTGAATCTTTATGCCTGGTATTCCAGTATGAAGTACCGAGTTTTCTTCAGATTGTTTTTGCCTAATCTTGTTATTAACAGTCCATTAAGTGTATCATAATCCTTAACATTATTTTCAGTTATCTCAGAGGATGACAATTCCCTTTCATATTACTTTTATCTGGCTTTGGTCTAATACTTTTTTCCTCAGGTAAAATCAAAGGAATTCATTTACCGTAACAGTGATTGCATTCTGCTCAGTTCAGTTTTAGGCTTGCCTACTTTGTCTTATCCATAGTGCTACAGAGTTGTCATGTTCTTCCTCATGCTGACATCTTTAGAATGTCATCGATTATTCATTTCACATCTATCACTTCTTACATTATTTCAAGCTCTTATTTCTGAGTATCTTCTGCAGGTCAAATTTCAAGGTGATACCTTTGCAGCATCATCTTCCAGATGAAATGTTGAAAAGGGATAACTTTTTTCATTCTGATCTTTCAAGAAAGCTTGTAAATTGTATCATCTAGGGTGAGAAAGGTAATGCAACCACACCTGCAGAATGAAAAAAGAAATTTCTGTGGTTGCCAAATCAGACTTCAAGCCTCAAGTTTTTTACTTTTTTGGCAGCTTTCCCCTGAGAACAAGGTATTTTTTTTACATTGATGGGGTATAACATGTAATACGCCCCCAATACGAACTGTTTATCCAACACTAGGCAGATGATTTGAAACAATGAACAACTAGACACATACAAGATTAGTTTTTCTGTGGTAGCTAAGAGTGGATTGTATTTTCATTATGAAAAAAAGGAAAAGAGGTCTCCAAAAATACATGTTAGATTGCAGGCTGTCTTACATAGGCTTTGCTCTGTTTACAAATCCAGTATGAAATTTTAGTGTGAAAATACTGTGCTCTGTTAAGTCCTATCACCAGTTTTTCTGCAGTCTGGTCAATTCCCTAATACTTTTTTGGCATGCCTGGGTGTCAGCATACAGTTCAGGCCATGGTGGCTCTCTTGGCTTTCCTCTCGATGGAAAACAGCATTGTGACCCGGGGACAATCAAGCAGAGTCTGAAATCACACTTGCCTTCCTCTGCTCTGTGGCTAGGTCAGGCACAGCGGTAAAGAACCAAGAAAAATTTACTTGTGACTTACTGCCCGATTTTTTTTTACAATGTGAGTAAGCCCGAGATACTGACTTCAAACAATTAAGCAACCGTCACACCCCATGGACTGGCCCTGTGTATTGACGATGTTAAACTCACTCCGTTAGCTCCGACGCCAGCCGTTTCACCCCCCCAGCTGGCCCGGGGCAAGCAGGCCGCGTCCTTCTCCAGGTTTGCCAGCACCTGCGGGGCACCCTCAGAAGGGCTAAACCCGGGCCTGGAACAAAGGCCTCCTCGCCCCAGGAGAAGCCTGGCTGCGGTAGGAGGGGGTGGGCAAAGAGACCCGAGACAAAATACAGAAGCAGATAGGGACACTCAAGGTTTATCTTTCTGCTGGAGGTCTGGGGCCCGACATCCGACCCATGCCACCGGCCCCCGCCGCCATCTCCAGTGAAGGCCCCCTGCTGTGGGCGGTGGCGTCGCTCCGCCTTCCTGCGCAGGCGCGGGGGCGGGGGAAGGCCGCCCTTTCGCGCAAGCTCAGTGGCGGCGGTGTCCTGCCTCTGTGCCGCGCAGGCGCAGAGCCGCGCCCCCCTCTCCCTTCCCCCCCGCTTAGGCGGGGCCCGGCGTTGCGCGGATGGACGCCCTCGCGCCGCTTCCACGTTTGGCGAGCGCGAGGGGCGGGCACGCGCGGCGCGGCCAATCAGCGGCGCCCACGACCCACCCCGGAATAGTTGGAGCCGTCGGCCCAGGGTGCCGCGACTGTCGCCGCGGGCGTCGGGGGGCGTCGGAGATGGTGTCTCCCGCGGCCTCCGCCGGTCGCCTGGGCTCCGCGCTGCCCTTCCTGCTCGTGCTCTTCGACCTGCAGTACCAAGGTGGGGGCTGCGGGAGGTGTCCGCGCCTCCGGGGAGCGCCTTGCTGCCGGGGGCCGCGCGTGGGGTCGGTGAGGGGGTGCGGCGGAGCTGCGGCCCGGCCGGGGTGTGTGTGTGGCGGTAGGGGGGGCAAGCGAGCCTGAGGTGGGGCTGCTGCTGGGCCCACAGTGGTGCTCGGCCGGGGGGAGCTGGTGCCTGACCGCCCTTCTCCCTTCCGGGCTCTCCTCAGCGGTCGTGCCGGTTGAGCGTGTTCGCGTGTCCGCCCGGGCAGCCGGGATAGCCGGGCCGAGGTGCTGGGGCAGAGCGGAGTGGGCCCGGCCGGGCTGCGGCCTGCCCGCAGGGCGCCAGCGGGCTTGAGCCAGGCGGTGCGCGGGGCTGGCCGGGCTGGGGGGAGGCCCAGGGGCCGCCAGCGCCATGGCGGCGGGGCAGCCCCCGCGGGACGTCGGGGGGGTGTTTGTGTGTGTATGTTTTTGGGCAGGGTGTGAGGAAGAAGGAGGTGCAGAACTGCCACCTCATCAAGGCTGTTGCGAACGGTCTGTAATGAGGACACCGTCACTGCTTGTAACCTCTTCGGTTTTGTCTGAATTGCTGGCGGTGCTGTTTAAGGCAGCTTGATGTGTGCTTCGTTTTCCTTGGCCTGCTGATAGGGTGCCGGCTACTGTGAGGTCTCAAAAATGCGCTGTTCTCGAGTGCAACTGTGTGACAGCACTGGCCAGTTCCATACCGGCCTTGAATTTCTCACTTCTGTATGAATTTTGCACAGTTTCCAAGTTCAAAGGCTTTTTCAGTGGTACTTCTCAGCCATAGCCATTATTAGTGCCAGACATACAAATTTGCTGAGGCTTTTCACAGTTGTTTGCATTTGTTTATACTTTTGTTTTGTTGTTGTGTTTTTTTTTTTTCTCTCACCATTAGTATTTGAAGTTCAGCAGAGGAGTTCATCTGCACTTTGTGTGGCCTGTTTGTTTTCAGAGTACACTGTCAGCAACACCTGTATGGTCAAACTTATATTCACAGGCTCCTGTTAAATGTGTAACTTGGTTATACAGCTGTGCACACAGGCAGAGTTTTGCCTGGGGAACGTTCTGTAACTGGCAGTGGCAGAATGAAGTGGAACTGAAGCTGTCAATAGTCAGAATAAGTCTGTAGACTTAAGACTAACCTGTACTTGGCCTTAGAAATTCAGTTGATGTACTAAACTAATGAATACTTCAGCTGGCTAAGTGGCAGCAGGAACATGCTGTGGCAAAGATGCTCTGTAGTATAAGACTACATACTGTGGTGTCGAATTGCTTTTTTGGATGTGTGTTCTGGTAGTGTTAGAGGAAAAATAATAATTGTGGTCGAAGTATACATTTTGGTTTTTTCCTAAGGTTGTGGCAGTGATGCTCCTGCTGAGGATTCTTTTGTGGAGTTGCTAAGCTATTTCAAGTATATGGTTTAATGGCTACGTCGACTTACCAAAGCCACATTTCCTAGTTTGGGGTATATGTTCTTAACTTCAGTTAATAAAGATGTACAGTAATAGAATGAAAAGTGATGGTTCTGGATCTTATTTACTGAATTTACTAACCTCTTAGTTCATGAGTTCATTTTCCAGAGTATGTATTTAGGGAATTTAGGGGGTTTACATTATTTAAATATCTGGATTTTTTTCCCTCCAATATTACCAGTCTTTGAACTCAAAGGTGTTCATATTCACATTTAAAATTGCATCTAGCTGTCTTGATAATAGATGTCTGCCTTGTGCCATCTGATTCATGGATCAGTGCAACAGTTGGCCTGTATAAACTTTGTATCTTAGAGTTGATATCTATGAATACTAATTTATATCTGGCTGGTAAATGAGTTCAGTAAAAAAGTTTTTGAATACTTGGTGATGTGGCAGGTTGCAGGTCAGCCCTTTCTGTTGTGTTTCCTGAATTCCTCCTCTTCAAATAACCTGACTTGTGCTGAATAAGCTCCCATTTGACACCAGTCACCTGAAGATTCATCCTTCATGGCTGTTTGTCCACACTAATTGCAACGAAAAGAGGCGACTGAGGAGGGTAGAGGAGTATTGCTTCTCTTCCCCCTCTCCTTTCTAGTAGTAAAAGAAAGGAAGTGTAATAAGGGGAAGAAGAAACAGGGTTTAACTATACAGAGCTCAGTTCATTATTGCCAGACCACTAGCCTTAAGTGTTTCTTTTGACCCCACCCCCTGTACTGTATGTTCGTATCCTGAGTTTGGGAGGGTTTTTTTCTTGCCCCAAATAGCAAAGGATACTTGTGGGGGGTGGCATTTTGGTTTGCCAGACTTAGCTATATTTACCAACTTTCCTTGCAAAAGGAGGGAGTAAAAACTTGATGGGTGGAAGTTACACATGGCTCAACTGGATGCTCTGAGGCTCCTTGTGAGCTTTTTTGTATTGCTCCTGAAACTGTGGTTGCTTGTCAACTTCTTACTTTGTTCAGTCTTGTCCTTGAAAAACACACTTGCAAACACACATAAAAGCAAAGCCCTAACCTGTTTAAAAGTAACAGCAAACTTAAGACTTACTACGCTAAACACAGGGTCATTCTGATCAGAAAATAACCCAAAAGCAGGATCTCCCACTCACATGACAAGACAATCTTCAAGCTTTTATGTAAAAAAAAGAGAGAAAAAAACCGATTAGATCATTGTAATTAAGATGGGTGACATGCATGTTTCTTCTTTGTCTTTGAAACAATTCTGTTTCTGGTACACAGTCAGAACCAGCTCTTTATTTTCATAGTTTCCTTACCCAGCTTGGGGACAAGATTTAAAAAAAAAAAACAGTAGGTGGAAATTCTACAGGGGAAAAAGAGGACTGTGTAGACAAATGTAAAATCTTGAAACTGTTCACAGGTTGGAGGGCTTTCTTAAGCTTTTTGCAGTGTGGATGTGACTGCCTATATGAGGATATAGTTGAAATTTGTATACTTGGATACCCACGTATTAGCACCAGTTACTCTAACAAAGCAAAAATCCTACCAGGAAGTTATAATTTACTTGAAGTGACTGTATTTAACTGGAAAAACAAGTTAGCTGCACCTGCTTATCTTCCCTGTGCCTTCTGACTGACTTCCTTTGAGTTGTCAGGACTGATACCAATTCTTATCAGGGAGTAGTTTAGTGGGGGTTTTGGGTTTGTTTTTTTCTTTTTGACTCTTCCACACTAGCATCAGTGCCAGGACTACAAACTCTGAATTTATCCAGAATATTTGACTTGATTTGACAGCTGGGGCTCATATGGGTGGTCATCTGAGGTCCTTGGTGAATAGATAACAATTAGGCAGGCTTTAGAAATAATATTTGGAAGTTTTAAAAATAAATAGTGTGTTTGCATATCTCTTGCATAAATTCAATTTCTTGCTGGAGCATATAAAACTGCTTCAGCTGTAGTGCTGGACCCTTGGTATCCAGCTCACTAGTGACTGTCTGTCTGTTGGAAAGAGCTCTGTGGGGATGGTTTGTTTTTTCTTCCAGTTGAACTTGAGTCCTTATGTTCATTCCTAGACCAAAGAGTGAATAGGTACCTAAGTAGGTTACACAGAATTTGAGTCCTTAGACTCCTGTGCCTATGTTAACAGTTTTCAGCTGTCTACTGTGGGGTTGTTTATTTAGAGGAATTGTTTGCCTACAGCTAGCAAATGAATAACGAATATATTTATATGAATAAACAGCCCAACTGTCAGGTGTTCCTGAGTAGTTATGGTAAATGTCACTTTTCATCATGTTTACACTGACTATACAGGCTCCTGCTGGAGATTCCCACATCAATTTATGATGTTCAGCAACTTGCAGAGCCAAGTTTTAATGCATGTCTAGTATAATTAGTCTTGTTCTGCAGGGAACCTACAGTCCTTTACAGTTTGCCTTCTTTCTCTATCCGTGTTGCTCCTGCTTTTCTTAATTACCTGTTTACTATTAATGGTCACCTTTCTCATTTCCTTTATTTATTATTTTCAGTATTTTCAAGGAAAAAGATGGCTCTTCTGCCTAAATTATTATGTAACTGTAAAACTGTACTGAATATAATGTGTATGAAAGACGCTGAATAGTATAGGTACATCTTAATTGTGGAAAACCTATTCTTGGAGCTATCTTGATGTGACTAAATGTGAAACAAGGACACTCCTTCACATGCTTAAGACGCTATGAAAATGAATGCCATGTTTAGGTGGTTCATCAAAGAGTAATTTACAGCCCGCTTCTAGGATACTGCTCCACGCTAGCAAGTTTTGAAAGATTTCAGATATTCGTATGTGAGGAGAGATGGGAGGGATGAAGCTTAAGAATTTTTTGCTTGCTTGTTTTAGCTCATGTTAAATACTTCAGTCTGTTTTTGGTTTGATATCTGATTTGTTGCTGTATACTTCCAAAGCCAGGGAAATTTGTGGTGTTTGGTTTTTTTCCCAGTTTTTGTTGTTGTTTTGGGTTTTTTTTTTCCCCTCCAATGCTTGCTTTATCATTTTGGAGGACATTGGACTACTTGGTGATCAAAGCTTTAAGCTAGAGAAGAAGCAAAATGACAAAGAAGAATGTCAATTTTCCTGAAAATTGGACATTCACATAAAAACTACCTTGAAGTAGAATACTGTGTGTGAAAAAGTTACTGTCAAGAAATACTTCTCCACTATCAATGGAGCTATTTATATTTTATTCAGAGCTACACATACCTAGAATGAATTTTAGAATGCATTGTTTAATAAGATACCTGAATTGACTGTATGACAACTAATTACTATTTTAATTTCCTCTATTTAAACAAAAAAATTACTGACTGGAAATCTGGGGCTTATTTTACAAAGTCATTGCCATAAATTAAAAAAGAGAAATTGTTTGCTGTCATTGTTCTAAAGCAAGTGATTGAATTGAAGCCCTTGAATCCAGTTTGCTGAATTATTATCAATCTTTTAGCAAATAGAGCTTTTTCCAGTGGATATAGAAGGCATTTTGTTCATTTTAGTGTAGACAGCTCAATAGTTTTTTTTATAATGTGGAATTAAAATAATTACGAATGGTATTCATGAGTAGGAAAGGAAAATTAAATTACGATCCCAGGTGCCGAGAGCTCCTGGTTCTAAAGTCTTGATGACTTGGTGATCAAAAATCATTGTTCTTTCATTACAAATATTTTGTTGTTTAATCACCTTTCAGTGTGAGAACTTTTGCTATACTTTCCTTCAATCTGTGTAGCATAACATTTTTATTCAGACTCTAAGAAACTGCTTCAAAGTGCTGCTACATTTTCGTATTATTTAGTGTTACTTATTTTTCGTATTATTTAGTGTTACTTATTTTTCGTATTATTTAGTGTTACTTATTTTTCGTATTATTTAGTGTTACTTATTTTTCGTATTATTTAGTGTTACTTATTTTTCGTATTATTTAGTGTTACTTATTTTTCGTATTATTTAGTGTTACTTATTTTTCGTATTATTTAGTGTTACTTATTTTTCGTATTATTTAGTGTTACTTATTTTTCGTATTATTTAGTGTTACTTATTTTTCGTATTATTTAGTGTTACTTATTTTTCGTATTATTTAGTGTTACTTATTTTTCGTATTATTTAGTGTTACTTATTTTTCGTATTATTTAGTGTTACTTATTTTTCGTATTATTTAGTTCAAGTGCCTATCTGAATTAGCTCAATACAAAACCTGAGTGAAAGAAATTAATTCCTGGTAATTGTAGTTCATTGTTTTCTAATGTAATATATTTATTCAGGATTTTAGTACATTACCTTGATTAAATTTATTCATAGGGTATGCTCTTAGTAAAAGAAAACTGTTTATAGTGTGAAAGTTTTAGTAGTCATAAACTGGTAAGTTGTAGTGAAATTCTGTCCTGATTTGAAGAATGCTGGATTGAAGCAGTACAAATGAAAAACTTCTGTGGCAGAATTGATGTATATACAGCGTGTACTTGCACTTAGCTGCTCATTTCTTCTTAACAGTAGTCTTTCCCTGTTGGTTAAGCAGCAGCAATTTATTAGCTTTAAACTAAAACTGGTACTTCGAGAGCATACCACTTAAATGTGATTTTCATACTACTGGTTAAATGAAAAGGGAGTGATAATTTTAATTGTTTATATCAAAACTTACGCTCTGGAAACAGTTTGCCTTGGAAATGATAAAGATGAGACAAAAGTACAGTAGATGAGAAGCCAGTCTCTGCAGTAGTTACCAGTGCTCAGCTGAGTCTTAAGTTATCCATAGGGTCATGAAATTGAACTTAAAGCCTTTTTATATTTCCTATGTGTGCATTATGAGTGTTTTTCCAGATTCTTTTGCAAACGAAAGCCCACATAGAAATGTATTTTGTCAAACTTTTTATAGTTGATGTATAAAGCTTGATGTGCAAAAGTTGTGTTACTTAATGAATAGATAGGAACAGAAATGCTTTGTGATGCTTTACAGTGTTTATTTCCTTTGACATCCTTTTTGGCGCAGAGAAGACATGCTATGTGTTTATTAGGCCACAGGTGGTTTTAGTTTGGGAAGATGTGACTTCACAGAATCACTAAGGTTGGAAAAGACCTGTAAGATCATCAAGTCCAACCATCAACCCAACACCACCATGCCCACTAAACCATGTCCCACAATGCCATGTCCACAAGTTCCTTGAACACCTCCAGGGAGGGTGACTCCACCACCTCCCTGGGCAGTTTATTCCAGTGTCTCACCGCTCTCTCAGTAAAGAAATTTTTCCTAATATCCAGCCTAAACCTCCTCTGGTGCAACTTGAGGCCATTTCCTCTTGTCCTGTCACTAGTCACTTGGGAGAAGAGGCCAACACCCACCTCTCTGCAACCCCCTTTCAGGTAATTGTAGAGAGCGATGAGGTCTCCCCTCAGCCTCCTCTTCTCCAGACTGAACAACCCCAGTTCCCTCAGCCGCTCCTCATCAGACTTGTGCTCCAGACCCCTCACCAGCTTTCTCACCCTTCTCTGAACACCCTCCAGCACCTCCATGTCCTTCTTGTAGTGAGGGGCCCAAAACTGAACACAGGATTCGAGGTGCGGCCTCACCAGTGCCGAGTACAGGGGCACGATCACCTCCCTACTCCTGCTGGCCACACTATTTCTGATACAAGCCAGGATGCCGTTGGCCTTCTTGGCCACCTGGGCACACTGCTGGCTCATCTTCAGCCGGCTGTCAATCAACACCCCCAGGTCCTTTTCTGCGGGGCAGCTTTCCAGCCACTCGTCCCCAAGCCTGTAGCGTTGGTTGTATGGGGTTGTTGTGGCCAAAGTGTAGAACCCGGCACTTGGCCTTGTTGAACCTCATCCAACTGGCCTGGGCCCATCGATCCAGCCTGTCCAGAACCCTCTGCAGAGCCTTCCTACCCTTGAGCAGATCAACACTCCCGCCCAACTTGGTGTCGTCTGCAAACTTGCTGAGGGAGCACTCGATCCCCTCATCCAGATGATTGATAAATGTATTAAAGAAGACCAGTCCCAAAACTGAGCCCTGGGGGACTCTGCTTGTGACCAGCCACCAACTGGATTTAACTCCATTCACCAGGAATGAATATAGAGACTTCTCCCTCTATATTAATAACTTTGTTACATATATTGTGTTATCACTGTATGCATTTGTTATAATCAAACTGGTCATTCAAAACCTTGATCTTCTTGTTTTTCTTTAAGGAGCTGAATGTGGAATAAATGCAGAAGTAGAAAAACAACTTGAAATGGGAAAGAAGTTGTTGGCTGCTGGACAGCTAGCAGATGCTTTGTCTCACTTTCATGCAGCTATAGGTACGTATCTCAAGAAAGTGACTCTTGCACTGAAATACCTTTGGGTGAGGTTTTTTCCCTACTATTTGCTTCATTAAGTATCCTGCTTTCTTGCACATTGCATTCAGTGAGTCTCAAAATTTGGGGCACCTTTATGCAGCAGTTTGGATGGGAGCCAACAGAGATGCAGTAGAATATTTATGCTTTGGTTTTGATAAAAGAAACTGTTAAATTAACTACATAATACATGAACACTAAGTCACTGCTGCTCTGCAAGCTAGCTGTATGGAAGCAATTGTAATTGACTGTTATCATTGTTCGAGGTATGCCCTGTATCTAATCCTATTAGGAAAAAACCTAATCTTTATGAAGTTTTTAGAAGTGTGTCTTTGAAAGGTTGAGTTTATCCATGCTTTCTTCTCTCCAGCACTGTAAAAAAATCACAACACTTAAAATAGTCTCTCTCTCTTTTTTTAATATAAATTAAATCTTGAACTGGGTGATACCTCAGTGTAACTGATGCTACAAGTTTGAGATACTCACTAGTTGAGTATAAGAGAGGGACAGTAATACACTCTTCACTACCAGTTCAGTAAGTTCTTGTTTTGGTGTTCTGCATTTTCAATAAACTGAGGAGTTATGTTTGCTTCTATAAATTTTAAGCAACTTTGCTGGTTAAAATCCTTGAATTGAAGCGTGGAGACAGACAGCACCAGTACAGAGCAGTGTCCATTAAGACTACAATTTCTCAATTGCATCGTTTTTTTTATTTTTTTAAGTTGTTGGGCTTTGTTATAATGTGTACAAGTGCATCATTTTCTCTGTGAGAAGAATAATACATGGTGTTACACAGTACTGAGTCATACTATTGCAACTTTTCTATTTATGCCTTGGTCTAACAGTGATATGTAAATGAAATATCTGCTGATTGAGCTATTAATGTTTTCTACGAGTACTCAACAATCAACTTCCCTTATATAAAGGGAGTGGAGGGGAGAACTTCCTCCTCTTCTTTGCTATGGAAGCTCCTCATTCTACCAAGAGGCGGTCTGTTACTCCTGTTGCCTTTTGTGTCACTGCCAAAGCATTCCTGTGGGATCTGAGCAGACTTAGTGTTACAGTGTGGTTTATTCCTTTATTGTTGGTTGGCAAACTTTAACTTGGGTTTGGTGAAAACTCAGTCTGTGGCCATGCAAATGCTGGTGGTGGTGCAGTGGCAGCAGCAGTGTGAAGTGGGTTGAGCAGCGAGGTGCCTGCATGGGGTGAAACCCTCTGCAGCTCAAGCAGCTGGTAGAACTACAGTGGGACCACCTCGGTTGTGACCTTGATGGTTTTCTTAGTTGGATGTTGATTTAAGCCTGATAGCCTAAACTTTCATCAGACTTCTTTCTTCTTTGTATTTTGCCTTTTTGAAAAGATTTTAAGCATGATTTGCCTACTGTGTTTGTAGAGGACAGGAGAAGAAATTTTCCTAATCCTTTTTTGTCTGTAATGCATCGTTGTAGACTGTGAGGTAAATAGATCTTTTTGTCTTGCCTCAGCCAGCCTACTTTTCTTTTTTTGCAAACATCTAAAATAAAAGAAAGCTACTGTCCATTTTCTCTCTCTTCAGTTAAATTTACAATTCTTTCTTCAATCCCATCAAGTTGATGGCTTATGCCTTCTCTTTGGGTAAATGTCAATTGCAGTTCATTACTGGTACTGGGGAACCGAGGCAAAGCCATATTCTGACTGTCAGAAAGATCATCATCTGGTGCTGGAATGTGCTTTCTGGGTTAGCTCTTTCCTATCTTTCATCCTTTGTATTAATACAGTTGTTAATACAGTGTATTAATAAAGTTGTTAATTTCAGCTATTGATTTGTGCCTACTCTGCATATTTAGTTGTATGCAGTAGGACTTAATAATTCCTTTTTTTAAGATAGTAACATCTGAATTTACTTGATGTCCATAATGCTCTGGCATACAAGCATGGGAGTTGTTACTAAATTTCAGTGCTGGACGTTAGCATTTCCACAGCCAAGACATTGTAGAGGAAGAGTGGAGGTATCTTTTCCAGTGAGAACTGAACTAGTGTTTTGGTAATGGAGGTGGCCAGTTATGAAGCTCGGTTACTTACCATAAGATTTTTGGCAATGCTATTTGTTCCATTTGTTTTAAAGGTCAACTCTAACCTCATATGAGGTGAGGAAGAGAAATACTTGTTTTGTTCCTCAGATATGGGTGTTCTTGTCTACAAATTCTGGACTGATTTTTTTAATAGCATAGTAAAACGTTTACTGTCTTCTACTGCATATGGTTGTTTGGGTGGTCTAAGTTACCCTTCCTTGAGAGCCCACAGTAACTGTCATCTGTTTCTGTCATCTGTTTCTTTGAAATACTGCATAGAGAAGAATATTAAGAAAATTCTTCTTGGTTTCAGAGACTGATGTTTATCTCCTGTAAGGGTGTACATATATGTGCTAGCATAGAGAGTGTTAAAATTGCTGAATCTTGGAAGTGTGATCAGCAGACAACATGGAATGTGTGGGCCTTGAAGTTAGCTTTCAGGTTTTGGTAATATATGTGTATTTGGCGCTGAGTGGGGGTTTTGGTGCCCAGTTGAATATTAAAGAAAGAAGTTGCTGCTATTTCAATGGATGGTGTAAAGGGTTTATGCATCTGTGATGACATTGGACTAACATATTGGTCATTTGGGGATTATTTGCTTGCATCCTATATGATGCACAGGGACTGGGATGGAGAATGATGAATTAACATGCTTTCAAATGTAGGCCTGCAGTTGGAGATAAAGGGTTAGTATGTAGTGGCTGTTTTCCTGTACAAAGCTGAAAAACGTGTACATGTTTCAACTTCAGTACTCTTAACTATTTGGCGTTTACTGTGTTTCTGTAGTCTTTGTCGTTAAATAATCAAACTGCATAGATTGCTTGGATAATGTTACAAATGTTATGTTTTACTGATAAATACAATTTTTTTCCGTGGCTTAAAACTCAGGTAATATATTTTTAGTCATTACAGTTTCACTGTACCCAAAGTTTCGGTTGCTTTGAGATAGTATTCTGATTACTGTTCCTTCACTTGCAGAGGGAGACTCTGATAACTACATTGCTTATTACAGAAGAGCCACAGTGTACTTAGCCATGGGCAAATCTAAAGCAGCAATTCGTGATTTAAGTAAAGTGGTTGAACTAAAGCAGGACTTCACATCAGTAAGTATAACTGGAATTGAAAATTGTACAAGTGTAAAAAAAAAAAAAAGGCCAAACAAAACCAACAACAACAACAACAAAAAAAAAAACCCCACCCCAACCACCCACAAAACCTGCTTCGAAGAAGGTTATTTTTTCAGATTTTGCTAAACAGAAATAGATAATACATTATCACTCAGGAGGCTTTAAATAGGGTAAAATAGTAGCAATGGTGTATATGCTTGAATTTGCAACTCTGCTGAGTACAGTCTAGCCAGTTATTCTAACAACTAATAGTAGTTTTATTAAGTTTGTGTTCCTCATGGGTTTGTGCTAAATGCTTTCCTTCTCTCACTTGTGATTATGCTCTTCTCAGTCACCAAAGCTATGCCTTCTGAGAGTCGGGGGGAAGAGGGTGCACAGATGCCTCTGTTTTTCTTCTGTGTTAATCTGCCTTTGATTTGAGGCATCTCTTCTCCACAGGAACTGTCCTAATCTCAATGTCTTCCTATGGGATTGTTGCAAGTTCTGATTTACATACCCCTTGCTCGCTTTTGCTTACCATATTTGGAGACTGCCGAACTAGTTGGAGACTGATGCTGGCATTCTCTCCATTTGATTCTCTTGTCTTCTTTTTCCATGGCCAGTGGCATGTCCCGTATAGCTTGCAGTGAAGGAGCAAATGTTAAATTCATTGTTGTATGAAAATACTCTTATCATAAATCAAAATCTTCTAAATAATTACCTTGTATTTTTACATAGCTTCTATTATTCTGAAAGTTTAGTGAAAGAATTAAATGTGGGGATTGTTTATTATTTATTATTTCTGCTAATTTCTTAAAATCTATAAGCAGTTATAATCAGGAACGTGGTGTAAGGTAAACATTCACTTTGTTTTATGCAACTGTTCAAATGAGTTCTTTCCATGAGTTGCAGCTGCTCATAAAAACTGCAGCTGCTTTTTGTCCCTCAGTTCTGGTGCAGAGTGATCCTTACCATCAAAGAGGGCTCAGAAGAACATTGTCAAATTCAGAAGACAAAGAATGGGTGTTATGATCTCCATTTCAACTTGTTGGCTGTAGTAAAATGAGACGGGTTTTTTGCTGCTAAAGGAAACTGAAGCTTATTATCATACTTTGCTGAATTCCAGTTTGTAATATCTTTTGATTTATCTTACGTTTCATTTCAGGCAAGATTACAGAGAGGACACTTACTGCTCAAGCAAGGAAAATTTGATGAAGCAGAGGATGACTTCAAAAATGTGGTAAGTTGGAGGCCTAAGTTGAACTACATCACTGCTGCTCTAGAGCATATGTGTGAGTATACCTGAGTTGCTTTCCTGTTCTTTAAAGGTATTATAGCTAAGCTACCTTGTATGAATAAATGACTGATAAAGTTGCAGTGCAATGATGAAGATGAAATTGGAAGGTGTTGCATTGAAGTAGCACACAGCACTTTGAAAAGGCACACACTTTTTATGTGCCTGGTGCTTCGTGATCTCTGCTTGCTGAGCCTATACTAGGGAGCCATCTTCACTTGGAAAGAAAGGATAAGTGACATGGGACTCAAAGTACATAATTGAACCCTGCTTTACATCACGATATTCAAGTCACTCTGGGAAATCACTAGGGGCTTCATGAATCAACCTTTCAAGGTTCCTATCTCATTTCACTGATTGCAGAAGGATCCTGGGCTCAGGATTTTAGTCACTGGGCTGTTAATGAATTTCGGTGGCATGTATCTGCGTGACTTCTCATCTGCAGAGGAGTTCTCCATCTTTCATGAATGTGTTGATAGTACTTTTTCTCCATGAGATATTACATTTGGATATTACCCACCTAAAACTCACTTGGGTTGTTTTTCCTTTCAATGGGTATTTTGTGCATTTCGGCCTTATGCTGCAAATATAAACTAATCTAACCCCAGAACAAAATTCCTCAGAGAATAGTGAAACTTGATTCCCTCTCTGTTGCACAAAATTTCTGTAAGCGTGAGAATAAATAAGATTCATTCTTATTCTTGATTACTCTTGAAGAGTTGCTAGTTTGAACAGCTTGCATGTTCCTTATACCAAAATAAATAGAATCTGCAAGTGTAACTGATGCTGTCTTGTTGGCTTTCTTTGAAGAGTGTGATGGAGAATGCAGTTCTGCGTTGCAGATTACAGATGTTTAATGGAAATCTTACTAGTGAGTACGTTCAACAAAAACAGAGCAGTTACAGTGTACGCGCTGCAGGGCAATTGGGAGGAATGGCTCTTGCAGGTATAAATTCACCAGATAGTCTTTGTGTTTGTAGCAAAGCTACAGTAGCTTATTCTGAAATACATGTAGCAATGGCTCCTCTGGTGACTGCTGCTTCCTCAGTAAGTTTCTTAGGAGTGTGTGGCCTGCAGTTGCATGTCTGATTGCAGTGCAGCTCTGCTGTTTGCAAATGTGCGAGAATGTTGTTCAGCTCTGATTAACTGAGGACACAGTTGCTGCAATAGCAATTACGTGATGTCAGTGTTGATTCTGAGTTTGTGTGCGCATCTCTTTGCAGTTACTGTTTCTTGAAGTATTGCTTAATGCTACATATGGAAATGCTTCTCCAGTCAACTGTCAAGTGGCTTGCCCTTTTTCCAAACCAGCTGCAAAAATTTAGATTGCTGCCTTTGGTCAGTCAAATAGTTTCAGTCTTCAGTCAAGTTTTAAATCTGAAGTGGAAGAGAGTTTCTTCTCGGAAGCTGATTTAGGAAGATACCATACTGGTCCCAAATCTTCCAGTTTCCTTGGTTCTGTAAACAATATTGCCTGTGTACTTAGAGAATATGGCAAGCGGTCTCTTTTGAAGAGCACAGTTTTCAGTTAAGTACAGTGTATTCAAGCAAAATAAGCCAATATTTAAAGTAATCCTTCGTAATAGGTTATTTATTCATATGGGGGAGGGGATTAAATTATCCTACATACCCTGAATCTTTTAAGTAAAATACATATTTCTTTGAGACATTTCCCTTGTTTTCTTCTAAATGTTTCAGATAGTCAGCCTGATTATTCTACCAGTTCTCTGCGTGTCCGAAATACCTAGTATACTCTGGCAGTATGCTTGTGTTTAAATGTGATGTTGCATTTAATCTCAAGATGAGAGGAAGTCCAGAGTCACAATACTGTGAAATGTATTAACATTCTGTGTTTCTTTGGGTTTTTTGTAAATAAGAGGGGAGGAGAGAAGGAGGAAGGCCGTTAGGGATTGAAGAGCTTTCTAAATTATTTCAAGACTTTCACATCCAGACTCTATCTTTGCTACCAAAAGTGATAGGAGCAAGCTAAATAGTAGCCACTAGGAAGCTTTGACTCATATTGTAAGTCAGTGGTCAAGAAGCCAAAAGGAGTAAGTTGTACCTTGAAATGAAAGTTCCTTCTACTACTAGGGCAGATACGGCACGAAGAAATGCCAATGGGATCTCAGTAGCTTTTAGGCTGGAATTTAGTTGTGGACATGGATACTTAAAATTGTGTTTTACATGTGAACGGAATATGTAATCTATGACTCGGCTCAGCTGAGTAAATATAGGTCAGGATCTGAACAGCCCTCTAGCCTCTCACTTTGTTGGCTGGATATCAGCTAACTAGAATGCTCTCATTCTGGGTAAGCATGTAGCACATGAGCAAACTTTGTCCAAATCTGGAGCTAAATTGGAGAAAAACTTTGGCAATCCTGTGTTAGTAGTGCATAGGCTCTAAATCTGCAGTCACTCCAAGTCAGCAGGCATGCAGCAGCCTGGTCATATGTTTGAGACTGCAGAAGTAGAGTATCATGGAAAGATGGGGTGGAAATCCTGTATTTAAAAAACAGAACAAACCTCCACCCCATCCACCCCCCTTCACTGAAAAGGGAGTCGTAATTTGGAGAATAATAATCCACTTTCTTTACTGTGCAGGGTTTCAGGATATTTCCTAGAATAGATGGTCCTGAGGATGTCATATGCTTACAGAAATGATTTGCAGTATAAGAGTTTTTACCTTCAGTGTTAAGCGTTTTCCTGAGGAAATAATTGTGTAGATGAGAAGGGCTTTCTTCTGGTAAAGCCAGCCTTCTTTGAAGTAGATTGTATGCCTTTGAATGATAGTAGATGCAGTATCTCTTGTGTGATTTCACACAAGAGGTTGTTTGTTTGTTTGGGTCATGTGTTGACTTAAAGGGAGTAGATCAGATTTTAAAATATTCCCCATTTTTGAGTTAGAGAAACCAGGTCAGGGTGTGGAAACTAAGGAGAGCAATTTTACTTGGACTACTCAAGGACATACATGTAGGAGTGAGGTAGTTTGTAGTTCCCTGAATGACGCTTGCATTAAGAGTGAGCGTCACCAGTGTTGCTTTCCGTGCCTACCAGAACTGCAAGGTGACTGATGTAATGAGCTGTCTGTAAAATGCTAGCCTATTTCAGAAGTCTGTCGAATCCCAGTGGAGACTCTGAAAAGCTTTTTTCTTTTCTTCCCGTCCCTCCTCCACACTTACT
Organism: Gavia stellata; assembly: GCF_030936135.1. NCBI lineage: Eukaryota > Metazoa > Chordata > Aves > Gaviiformes > Gaviidae > Gavia > Gavia stellata. The sequence goes on from NC_082594.1 coordinate 57,728,191, forward strand.
TGGAGTCACGTTCTTTGAAAGGGATCTCGGCAGTTTAGGAGGTGCAGTCATTTTAGAGGGAGAGAGAGAGACTAAGAAAAATTCAGCCCATCTAAACAGAGGGGAGGATGACAGGTAAACTTACCCAGCTTGTGACAGCAGCAGTTTTGCATAGAGCTTAAAAGAATCATTGAAACTATTCTTTACATATAATAGTAAAACTATCCTTTAGTGTATACTTGTGGAAGGAAAAAAAAATTCATACCCTTAAATTCTTTCTACACAGTTTTATAGTATGTGGGAAAAGTTTCATGAGCACCCTGAGCCTCTTCAAAGTTATATGATTGCCAAGCGGAGCGGTTTCTGTGTTTGGATGTTTCTACCCCCTGTGGCATATCGGTACTGGCTGTCTTGTGAGGCAGTGCCAGTGTGAGAGCAGGCAGTGGAAATGTCTGACTGGAAAGGATGGGAGTACCCCTTTCAGGAACAGAGTCTCTTGGGACCCCAGCCTTCATGCCTTATTTCTAGCTTTTTTTCCCCTACTCTGTACTTCCCTGTTGGCTGAAATTCATCACAAGGTTTGGAGGAGGGGGTAATTCAGATTTATGCCTTGACACGTTAAGCAATACTGCATTTCTAGAAACCTCTCCTCTTGGCCAGCAGATGCACCAAGCTGATGAAGTTCCTTACATGGGCCAGGTTTTTTTTTTCTGTCTAGCAATACAGAATCACAACTCCTTAATCTTTAGAAGCTCTTTAGCTTTTCCTTTGCAACTCAGCTACCAGTTTGGAAAGCTAGGACCTAGAGGGTAATAAAACTTTTACCAGGTGTCAGCACAGGGGTCTAATTCTTGTGTTCAGGGTGCCCAGGATGGAACAGGGATTAAGCAGAAGTCCTTAGGTGACTTTAGAAAGTCATTGCTCACAGTATATGAATAGTGTTTTATTTCTCTGCTCCAACTTTAGTTGAGTGTTCATATGCTTTAATATCAAGTTCCTTCTGTTCTAGTTAGTAGTCTCCTGAATAATAGAAGTCAACAGGACAGATCTGTGGGCATATCAACATTCATGCCTAAGGCCTCAATCCATTAAAGTCCTGGAATATTTATTTTATCATTAAGCATGTGATTTTTAGTGAAAATAAAAGGAATATTGGTATACTTTGTTTGATGGAAGGCCTTCTGAAAAGGTAACAAAGGTGATGCAAGTCCTGGCAGCCCTTTGTATATGCCTTGCAATATTGTCTGTGGCCCTGCTGACAAGCATTTATTTGAGTTGCTAAATTCTGCAGAAGGCACAAAAATAGAACAGAACTTCTGCCTAGTCTATTGGAAAGTGTGGAAGGACCAAGTTGTCATATTTCTTTTAAATTGCCTTTTTTTTTTAGACTGACTGTAATGTTCACAGTTGCAGTTTGTTGCAATAAAAACTGTAAACTCAGGTGTCCTAAATATGCAATTCTGTCTCCCTTGGAAGCATAAACACTTAAAGCTGGAAACTGAAGGTGCTGCTCCCAGCTCCACTAGATGTCAGACAAGACCAAGAGACTGAGCACTGTACATCTGCAAATTCTTGTTTTCTAATCTAGAGAAGCCCTCGGCTGTTGCAAGATATATTGAACAATAGCTTTCTATGGTTGCTTGGTATGTGTAATAATGCTGTTTTGGATGTAGGTGGAGGAGACCATCTTATGGCACTGTAAGTTAACCTGATTTGGGTACATTGCTAGGCAATCTTGGGTTGGGTATTTGAAGCTCTCTTAACCAGATCAAAGTAACATTAGATAGTTTCCAAATACGTTCCTCTGTGGTACTGTGATAATCTGTAGCTTCCTGGGTGAAGAATAAAAGGTACTTGCTTTTTTCCATCTGTCTAACGTCATAGTTGTGTTACCTAATACATTGCTGTGCCAATGCAGAGCTTTCCTTTGTGCACTGTTCTTGAGTGCACGGATGTCTTGATCTTAGATAACACAAACCATGGAGGCTCCTTCAGTTCCCCTCAGAACTTTCTTTTCCCTGTCTGTGTATTTACCAGTGTGGAAAACAAGAAAATAAAAGAACTTTAGAGTGTACAGATGTGTGCCTATGTTAGTGGTGCAGGACCACTGTAAGCAAGGAATAGAAACAGTGTGTCTATAACATTTTGGGTTTTTAACAATATTTTGTTTTTTAAACAACAGTATGTAAGAGTTTTTAAAGTCGATAGTGTGTGTTTATAATACATACTAAGATACTCAAATGCTACAGGGGAATTGCCTGTATATCTTTAATCTATACTCTTTGAGAGTATGAATTTTGAGGTTTTTTTCTCAAGGTGGCTATAAGTGTTCTTCATTAGGGTTCCTCTACTAAATGCTAACCTTTTCCTGTATTGTTAACGGATCATTGCAAAGGAAGATGTAGGACTATGTAGCTGGAGAGCAGGACAGGTCACGGTAAGCCATTGAATTAGCTTAGCCATGTTTTGTAACTTTTCCCTACACTTCTGAAAAAAAGATGGTGATGTGAAAAGCCCTTACTAAACTTAATAGGTAGGAGGCGCTTGCTCCATGTTTGTGATATCCAGGTCTGTCTCCTGTAAGTGTTCTGTGTTTAGGGATCCGTTCTTTTTTTAGCATGGTAACAGATAATGTTGTAAAGCTTTGTTAAGTAAAAAGCATATTGCTGATATGGAAAGCATAATTGTAAGATACACGTAGGTGCAGCACATTGAAATATATTAATTAATTCAGACTGGCACATGGCATCTTCAGGACAGCAGCATCCAACACAAAATGCGAATGGATCCTGCATAGTTTAACATTGGTCTCGCTTCAGTGTTTTGTCACTGATATACTGGTTTGGCTGCATTGATGGCCTCTTACTAATATCTTTCTGAAGTAATGCTGCATTGTATTTTTCATGTAGTGTTGTGTGTGGCTAGTGAATTTCTGTGTATGGTTAGAAAGGTCATGTTGACAGACTTGTGAAATACAAAGTAGTATGGCAGGTTTGGAGGGGGGATTATGTTTCTTCTTGAAAACCAGCATGAATTGTTTAGCTTGTTAAAATGCTTTTCCTATCAGAAAACTTTTAAATACTTGATGTTTGACTGCAAATGCAAGGCAGCCATTCCAAGGCTGCCTACTTTGAATAAAAATGATCTAAGCACTTTCTAGATACCAAAAAAAATGCTGGGTTTCATGAAGTGAACTATAATACCTTTTTCCACTGTCCTGGGTGCAACAAGGTCATGTTGCAAAGTTTTGAGTCAAGTCCTTGAGATAAAGTTGTGGAAGAAGCCAACTTCCTCGCTGAGAGTAATGGGGAGAAAGATAGATACACATGCAAATGCTTTTAAAGCTCGACTTGATAAATTGAATGGGGATGATGATTTTGTTCCATTTAATCTTGCTCAGTTTTGGGGGGAAAAAGTGGGGTTTTGCTTACCCTGGGGTGTGTTTCTCCCCTGTACTGAGACTATGCTATAAAATAAAGCAGCACCTATAGTAGTAAAGTTGTGATAGAGAATTACTTATGGTAACAAAGCCATTCCTGTATACTGGCATTTGTTTTCTGTAAAGGAATTAGGTGCGGGGTTTGGTAGTGAATGAAGGCTGCTGTAACAGATGGCTAGCTCTTGGTGCTGCAGCTTAAACTGCAACTGATTTAGTGTTCTAATCCAAATGTGTAGTAAACCTCAAAGACAGCAAAGAATACTGTGCTGAGAACATGTTCACCAGTAGCGGTATGCTTGTCCCACAGACCTGAGCAGAGCATAGCTTCTGACTTTGTGCTTTGAGGCCATTAATGCAGCATGTAGAGGAGTGTTAGGTTTGCCTTAGACCTGTATTAAATTCAGCTAAAGCGTTTTTTAATACTTTGCTCCTTTCTTGGAAATCTAGCACACTTAGTGCAAGCAGTTGTTCTGACTTACCACGCCCAAGCTTACTGCTCCACAGCAAAAGGAGGAATAATTGAAATGTGATTTGTTATTAATAGTGATGTGACAGTCCTCTGATCACAGGGCAAAAAGGTAGAAAATTGGGAAGTAAACCAAAATGAGAGCAACTGCATCACACTTCCAGCTTTTTTTTCTGGGAGCTGAATGAACAGGCTTCTTCTTGCTTTAGTTAACATTACTGATTAAAATCTCATGGCAATACACTAATTACTTATTAAGAGCTTCTGAGTGTATATTTTCATCATACTGTAGCACACAAACACTTGATGGCTTTAGTTTGAATGATAGCTTGAAAAGTTTCTCTTTGTTAACTGAACGGTTTGTACTGTGTAAAATTATCTAGGATGTTTCACTCACATGGTCTTTATTACTATTGGACTTGTCTGTATGATTGTATCATTGCTTTTCATATTCCACTGTTTTGCTCCAAGTAAGTTACAAGAAGCATACTGTGTGTCTAAGGAGTGCAGTGTTATGAGTTAAGTTAAAATGGAAGCATAAGGTTTTTCTGTAGCAAAATCTCCTAATTTTTGAGAGGAAAATGCTGAGAAATTGAGGGAGAAAATTAAGCAAGTCAGCTGGAACTAAGGAGTTCAGAACTTCAGAGTTTTGTAGTCCTGGAACTTTTAAAATCACAGGTGCAGAAATTTGGCTCTACTATAAGCTCCAGATTGGAGGGAGAAGGATGCACAGCATCAGGGGTTTATAGGCAGAGTTTCTGTTCTAACCAGAAGAAAAGCTTTTTGAGACATACATTAGGAATTAGCCTACAAAGAAGAAAACTCTTTGATCACATTCCTCTCTTCTTGCTTAGGCCCATGACTTATGGGGGCGGGAGGGGACGGGACGGGGACACATGACTGTTGTGTATGATGTGTTCAGTGGTAAATGATCAAGCAGGGGGCGTGTGGGATTAGATGTCTCGGACTTCTGACAACTCTTATTGAAGCTAAAAATGCCTGTCATCTTCTGAAGTTTGGAGTTGGAAAGATTTCCAGTGGAATTTTAAAACTAATTTTGCTTTATTTGCAGCTTTAGCTAGTTCTCCATGATATGATTATTAATGGGACAGAACGAGATCCTCGAACAAGCATTTCAGTGTCTCACCTTGTTAATGTTTGCAGCTCAAATCCAATCCTAGCAATAATGAGGAAAAAGAAGCCCAGACTCAGCTGACAAAATCTGATGAGCTACAGCGCCTGCATTCACAAGCATTATCTGCCTACCAGCAAGAGGATTATGAAGCCGCTATTTCTCTTCTTGATGAAATCTTGGCAGTAAGTGTTAAGTAAAATGGTACTGTGAAAGGGAAGTAAGAGAAAAGTAGTTCTCAAACCAATGAAGTTTTGCCAAATACAGGAGGCATAGTTTTTTTTGTCTAGACTTTTTCATTTCCTATATGCAGGCAATTTTTGTCATGAGAAAATGAAGTAACAAAAAATCCAAAAACCACAAAGTTAAAAATGTACATAGCTATCTGCATTTTCAGCTTGTTCCTTAAATACCTGTATTTGTTGAATCTTAATCATATAGGTAGTTTGTTAGTATAAGTGTAAATAACTCTATCGTGGGCATTTTGTGTGTCATATAGAAATATGTATTAAAAGACAGTTAATTGCTATGACTCTTCACATACAAATTAACACTGACTTGAAATTCACAACATTCTAGCTTGTGGTGAAGAAACTGCCAAAGTGTGAGAGTTTCTTTATGGGGAGGTGATGGTTTACAAGCAAATGATTAAGACCCAGAATAAATTCTCTAAAACAAATTATGATAGGCAATTCCTTTTAAGTAATTATTCTTGGCATACTATGACATGGTTACTTCTGTACAGATCTTTAAAATCCAGATACTAAGGTCAAATCTTACGTAGCTGAATCTTACCCACAGGCTTCTTTCTAGAGGACAACTGACAGCTTGGTCCTTCCTGCTCATTACCCCTATTCTTTTGGGAGGATATAATAATTTATGATTCTGATATCCTTCCCTGGAGGCTCAACAGACTGTCCCAGTTTAAGCAGTGCCAGTAGATTTAATTCATCTCCCTGCATGAGCTCATCGAATCATTTAGAATTTTTTCAGGCCTTTGTTTTCTCTTTGGGCAGGTGCATCACAGCATCCACCAGGAAGCAGAGATGCTAATTTCATCTGATCTGTGTGCAGCTTGAACCTTATGCTATTGCAGTTGGCAAAGTGAAATTAAATGGGATTTTTCTTTTGTTGGGGAGGAAAAGAAGTGAAGCATTATAGACCAAAACCAAGCTTTAATTTTGATTTCTCAAGGTTTGTGTTTGGGATGCAGAGCTACGGGAACTTCGAGCTGAGTGTTATATAAAGGAAGGGGAACCAAGCAAAGCCATTAGTGACTTGAAAGCTGCTGCCAAATTAAAGAATGATAACACTGAAGCCTTCTATAAAATCAGCAGAATATATTATCAGCTGGGGGACCATGAATTATCACTCAGGTAATATTACTGTTTGCTGTAATCATTATAATTGAGATAGAAAATGTGATGATATAGGTCATGATAAACTGAAATATGTATGTTGTCTGGTTTTTGGATAGAGTAGCAACTCTGGTCTGGATCTGATAAAGGAAACTCCTTTCCAGAAGCTTAAGAACTGGCAGTGAAGACACCATTCTTGGCAGACCAGCCATCAATGGTTCCTAGCATCTTGTTTGCTTAAATAGAAGCCATAGTGCAGGTCCGTCAAGAGTGGCTTACATTTACTGTCTTTATTGCATTTCTCCATCCTAGAAGAAAGTGTTTCTCTAAACCTGCTTTGGTGGAGCCTTTTTTTAACCTTGAATTCAAGTTAAGGTTACAATGCAAACAAAAAATGTATGCATTAAAGTCTTGGGGCTAGAATTTTATTTTCGAGAGTGGAAACAGAACGTTACAAGCTTAAGAATAAAAAAGTACAGGAATGTCCAAGTATGAGTTGCTGGAGATCCAGAGCTATTAATCTTTCATTCTTGCAGACAATGTCCAGTATTTTGGATTATTTTCTTGATAACATCCTACCCTTTTATTCATATTCAGTTGAGTTTAAGGTGTTATTCCCATACATCACTAATCAGTCCTGCAGATAACTGCCCTTGCGCAATCCAGACTGTTAACAACATACTCTGTGCTGAGCTGGACCGATGGCAAAATCCTTCTTTTTGCACAGAAGTGGTTTCTGTGCAGCTCATCTCAGATGCGCTACCTGCATCTCCAGACTCCTTCCACTGTGATTTCTGTCACAGAATCTCTTTAGTAAGAGGTGAAGGGAACTCAAAAAGCCTGAGTTTCTTTTCTTGGCAGTGTATGACAAAGGCTGGTGGATGGAAACTGCATCTGATTATAATTGCAAAAATTCATTTTATAACTGGGCAAAAGTAAACACCAAATAACTAATTGGTTTGCATTAGGGATCCCCTTTCCAGAGTATACTTAACCTCTGGAGCTCATAGGTCACTTCTGTGGTGGCTTTTGGTAGCTGACCATCACTTAGCCTAGTGATTTCAAGAATAGGTGGTATTTTTGTCTGAAATCCACACATGGACTTCCTCTGTTAATAACCAAATCTTAAGGTTTTTATAAGTACAATTGAGAGAGCTGTTGAAGAACAGAATGGTATCAGAATAAAGGTATAAGCCTCTTTTTATTCTTCTCTGATTATCTTTTTTTTTTGCATCATTAGGAAGAAAGAGTTCTATAGCTCTTGGACTTACTGGGTCATTAATCTTGTCCTTCCCTTAGTTTCTTCCTTTTACCTTTACAGGCTTAATGATTTTCAAATAATAGATATTTTTGTCTGTGCTTAGGAACGAAATAAGATTTTGTGATCTCTTTCTGAAAATAACACTTCGGTTGTACTATGATGACTCTATATGATACAAAACTTTTATTCCTTCATATGATTGCATTCTGGAGGGTTTTTAAAGACTTTTGACTATTGTAAGAGGTATCTGCCCTAATCAGAGTCTGATTAAACAGTCTTCACAGTGAAAAGTCAGGCTCAGGCTTGGCTGATATTCCCCCAAGAGGAGGTTTGGGTCTTCGTTGAGCTTTGTCTGTTTCAGGCAGCATAAAATATACTTCTGCATAGGTATTTTGTAATATAGCTGAGTTAAATATATAGGAAAATTACAAACAATTGCATCTGATAACTGCTGAATATTATTTCTTTCCTGGGCTATATTTTTCTTCTGCTGTTTAGTCAGTTATTAATGTAACACTTCTCAATCTTTGCATATTTGGCAATACAAAATAATTAAAAATAGAGCCAGACAAATATCCCTGTACATTGTGGAAGACTTTTTTGTTTCACTTTAAATTCATTTTTGGATGAAGGGAGAGACTGTGTAAAGAAGTCAATTGTTGTTCTAGACGGCTTATAGATGCTTCATTGTGTCTCTAAGTTAAATTTCATAATGTGTGGTGGTGTCTTTCTGTTTTGGTGGTTTGGTTTTTCCTCCCTGTGAAAAGTGAAGTCCGGGAGTGTCTGAAACTGGACCAAGACCATAAGCAATGCTTCTCTCTGTATAAGCAAGTAAAGAAACTCAATAAGCAGATCGAGTCTGCAGAGGAATTCATCAGAGAAGGCAGGTAAGTGTTCACTGCTGTATGTAAATTAAGAAAAAAAACACTACTGAGGTGCCGGCTTATTGATTGAGGATTTGATTAAGTGATGCTTTTTGCATCTGTCAGTTGAGTGGATAACTGAGCACGGCTCTCAAATTACAATTAAAATAAATATTGACTTACATAGTGACAATCCTATTCTGATTCCTTCTGATGCCACTGTCTTCTCTTTGCATACTTATTTGTGGAGTAGGTAGTTAAGACCAAGATAGGCATAATATTTGTCAGCTCTCATGTATTATTATTACTCAGCACTGGTGAGGCTACACCTGGACTACTGGGCTCCCCAGTACAAGAGAGATGAACCTACTGAGACAGAAAGTCCAGTGACGTGGCACTAAGATGATGGAGGGACTGGAGCATCTCTTTCCTGTGTGGAAAGGCTGAGGTATCTGGGACTGTTCCCCCTGAGCCCTATGTGCTATGGGGTGATCTCGTCCATGTATATAAATACCTGAAGGGAGGATGCAAAGAGGGCAGAACCAGGCTTCTTTCAGTAGTGCCCAGGGGCAGTGGGGTCAAACTGAAACAGGAAATTCCGTTTGAACATAAGGAAATACTTCCTACCATCCCCTTGTTTCCCCTGGTGCAGGTTGCCCAGAGAGGTTGTAGAGTGTCCACACTTTGGAGATACTCAAAATCCATCTGGACATGGTCCTGGGCATCCTGCTGTAGGTGGCCCTGCTTGAGCAGTTGGACCAGATGACCTTCAGAAGTCCCTTCCAACTTCAACTATTCTGTGATTAAAGGACCATATCTTTAGACTAAAATCACCTAGTAACTCTGCAGTACCTTGGTAGCAAAAGTGGATCTAACTGATGGGCTTTTTTTATGCACCCTGTTAGATGATAGACAGTGCCTCCGTATTCTTCTACTTCTTGCTTTATTTCAGTTTTACATGTTCCCAAGCACATGATATCCAACTGTAAGGACCCTAACAAGTGATTAAACATTGTCAGGGTGGCTTTTTAAAATGAAGCACATCAGGAATGTGAATCAGCACAACTGAAGACAATTTTATTAAGTCAGCAGTCCGTTTGGACTCTGTTCACTTTAGTCTATTTTTATCTGGTATCAGCATGTTTTCAGGAAGTCTTCTGAGAGCTTGAATTTATCCTAGCTTGTACCAACCCAGGGGTTCAATCACATGCTTATATTTTTTAGGTGAATGTTCTAATCCATTTCTTGCTCAAACCATGGAACTTCAGCATCTTTGAAACCTTCACAGCAAAAATACATTTTACTGTGTGACTTGCGGAGAAGAAGGAAGGGAGAAAACAACTGCCTGATTCAAGCTGGCCTAAAGAACTTTTTTATTTTTTGTACCAAGAAATGCAAATAGTACAGTGCTCACAGCAGAGCTCCAGACTTAGCCCATCTTAGAGATAAGAGGGGGAGATGCTTTTCTCCCAAGTGCAGAGTGGCATGTTGGACAGGAGGCAAATCTAGACACTGTTGTCTGTGCACATTGAGGGATGGTAGTCATTATCTTCTGCAAAAGCCTGCCAGGTGTAGTGCCTGCTCTTCTGCCTCATAGCCCTGAAAAGGGAATGGGGATATAATTCTTGAAATGGCTGATAGTTTTCTTCATACTGTTGTCTCACACCACACCTCTAAGATTATTAAAGTTAATGCACATTGCTAGAAGGATGTGAAAATCTGTGAATTCTAAAATTTGTAAATAAATCGCAACACCCTGAAATAGTTACTGCATTTCATGATATTATGCTTATCTTTGATTTAAACAGGTATGAAGATGCTATCAATAAATATGATTCTGTAATGAAAACTGAGCCAGAAGTCCCAATTTATGCTACTCGTGCCAAAGAAAGGATCTGCCACTGTTTATCAAAGGTAATTCTCCTTCTATCTCCCTCTGAATTTCTTTAAAACAAACAAGAAAACCCGCAAATACATGAATTTTGTTTTACTTTTTCCTCTCTAGAATCAGCAGGCTACAGAAGCCATAAAAGTTTGTACAGAAGTTCTGCAGCTGGAACCAACCAATGTGAATGCCCTGAAAGACAGAGCAGAAGCTTATTTGCTGGAAGACCTGTATGAAGAAGGTACAGTTACATGCAGTTTGCACATACTTTTTTGTGGGCATTTAAAATGCAGTCAGTGTTTCGAAAACTTTCAACGTGCATTTTGATTCTACACTGTGTTGTTATCCCTAATCAGCACTGGTAGTTGCAGATTTACAAAAATATCTGCTGGTAATTTTGTCTTGATTAGTATAAGTGGAACGTACTTGTTTTATCTACAGCAGAGTTGTCTTCACAACAGTGGGCTATGTTCAGGATGTTTTATGAGACTCTACAGCTTGCTCAACTTAAACACATTTTATATAATCAGCAATGTCAGACAATTGCATTTAGAGATAAAAGGTAATTATAGTTAGGGTCATATAAATTCATTTTAGGAACTCCATTTTAATGTCTTTAGATGGCAGCGTGAAACAATACTGTTCTATCCCCTATCACGTGTTGAGGGCAGAGGAAGATAACAGCCATTGCTTCACCTCCATGGATCTCTGTAGTGCTGCTAAGAGCAGTAAACTGATTATATTCCTAAGGCTGCATTTTTCCATATGGGGTTTCCATAAAATGCATACTGTTACGTGGTCCCATGTACAACGTTGGAAAGTAGGGACTGAGTAATGGGTGTCTCAGAGTACACCATTATGTTGTTACCTAGCTTCTTTAAGAGTACTAAGTGCTAATGTGCTATAAAAAAGAATCTTCAAAATTTAATTTAGTGAATTTCATTTCCACAAGAAACCAGGCTTAAGAAGAAAATTTAGACGATTTGTTCCATGCCCGTGCTCAGTCATGTAACAGCTTTTGAAGCATTGGGCTGTTTCAGTCAAATGTGATGAGGCAAAGGACTTGTAGGCTTTAAATCTGCAGAAAACTAGTTCCATTGATTTTAGTACTCATAGAACAATTTTTTCCTTTTCTGTATTATGGTACTGGATATTTCGCTTTACAACTGAACAAAAAAAAATCTTTTCAATTTAAGCATTCATGAAAGCAGTTGTTCTTATTAATAGCACGCCCAGACTTTTTGTCTTTTGGAGAAATTAATCACTGAGAGATGATGTTGCTCAACTCTTGAAGTTCACTTAAAATGAGATACCTATTTCGTTCGGGCTTTCTAGGCCTTCTTGACTCAAATGAAAACACAGTATAAAGAGGACTAGTGTGATTTCAGGCAGTCCTCTTCATCAGCCCTGTAGACTTCGTATCTCTGAAGTGACCTAGTCCTAGTTCCTCTTTGCTGAGGCTGGCAAGCCTTCTTGGTCCTTATAAGAGAAAGGGTAGAAGACAACAATATTTTGGAAAACTGATGACCTTTGTAAAAAGGGATTGCTTAAAAACCTCCACAAAGTGTGAGGGGGGGAAAAATTGTCTTTCTGTTTTTCTTAGGGTAATGTTTTCCTATCTTTTGATTGTTTAGAACTGCAGTGTCTACCTAAAAGTAAGGTTCAGGAAGTTTTCAGTGGTGAGGCCCCCTTTGGGCATTTCCCCATCTTTTTCTGTAATTCAATATAGTAGAAATAGACTCAGTCAGTGTTGGGAAAAGTAGATTTACAAATGAATTAAAAAAAAAAAAAAAACCCCACCAAAACCACTTCCCTAAAAATAGTTAAAGGTACAGAATACAAATCTCCATAGTTTACAGCTTGTACAAAGGTTTTTTTATGTAAGAGGGAGTATCAGCAAAAGGAGAACCCAAAGAAAATTTCAGATTTTTTTTTGCCTTCAAGGTATATGAATCTTCAGCTTAGAGGAGGGTATAGAGAGGGGCAGGCCAAACAGGCCCTGCTGTGATTCCTCTTAGATGTGCCTTTTGCTTACTAGTGGACAGAATTGATCTGTTTGTTTTCTTGAAATTGATGAATCTCAATTTGGATCTTTCTAACATTATCTTCTATTAAATCCTCATCTATTTCTGGTCCCTCTAGGGTGAGAGAATCTGGCAACTCTTGCAAATTAGAGGAAAAAAAAGTTTTGTAACAAGGTCCTGCACAAATGCACAGAGCAAATTTGGGCTTGTGCTGGACCAAATGCCTCCCTATTATGGTATATCAGGAAACACAGAGAAGGCACACCTGGGATCTGGGAGAGCTTATTTCCTAGGCTGGAGCCTGCTGGGCTTGGCCTAGCCTGATCCTGAGTGGACAACCATGCTCCAAGTGTTGTTTAGCATATCCCTGCCTTACTCCTGCCCTTGATAGTACTGAGATGGTTGCAGTTTACACACTGCCTTCCCGCAGAGCCTCTATAAACAGTACTATAGTCCATTTAATGTTAGTCTGCCTGAAGGTGTCTTCACTTATCCTTCAATTTTAACTGCTATAAGATGATGGTTGATTTCTCTCTGCTGTAGAGAACAGTAGAGCAATTAAAATTACAGTCTCATATTTAAAGGGGCAAATTGATTCTTCCCTCAAGAAAATTTCAAGCTAGAGGCACCTATTTTGCTGTTTAAAGACAGGAAATTTAGAAGTACTTGTAATTCAGAACTGTGAAGGCAATTATTGTTAAACGTTCAAGGTGCACTTCAGTATGTATAGCTGAGTTCTGATTCTCATCAAATGGTTTTAATTACTTTATAATCACATGGGATCCAGGGCTTGTCTATGGAGACAGATGTGTAATAGACTTCCTTTCTGGCTTAGACTCCTGTACTTAGGAGGTATCTGTCTAAAGTATATGGCACAGGCTTTGTCAAAGAAGAAAAAAAAACCCAAACCCACCTTGCTGTTTCAGAATTGGTCAGGACATCCTTTCCCTGCCCACCCCCACCCTGGTAGAGGAAACAGTCCCTATTTCAGTGAGAGCATAACTGGTTCAGTTATTCCTCTAACGGAGTTGGCATGGACATAGGTTGTCTGCAGTTACTTGTGTTTGATAGGAAATTAATTCTACATATGGAATAATGGCCAGTCTTGGTCACTCTGTTTTAAAGATGCAGGCAAGATAGGAAAGCCAGCTAAGATGTTTAGAGATATGAAGCAATTACTGTTTGAGAGATTGTGAAGACTCTTGTACTGAAAGAAAGGGAGTAAGATTTGACTAAGGTATTTAAATTGAAAGTGATACTGGAAGCTGGTTGTTCCTTTCATGTTGTGGGACAGGATGAAAGGAAGAAAGGATACTCTCTGAAATAGCAGGCCAGTAAGAAGCAGCAGTGATTCTTGTGTTGGTTTGTGAAGTACTAGTGTTTTTAGAAAGAGTGACTGAGAAGAATTGATTAAATATCTCACTCAATGTACTGTGAATTAGTAATAAGTCTCCTAGTTTCATAGCAAATTTCTTGTGGCCAGGAAGCTGTCATCCTGCTTCCAACCCTCACCTCTCAGATGGAGAGAGTGATTAGCTCTCTGAAAGAGGAAAACTCGTACAATGGAGAGTACCATCAAAATGGAAGTCTCTTCCAACTGAGAGAAAGTGCAAAATGTACTTGCCATCAGGTGTGCTGGGTGCATTCCCTCTGCAGTGTGCAGCACTAAAAACCATACCTTCCTATATGCTTAATACTTGCAGCCTTTAAACAAGAAGTCAATTTAAAAAAAGAGAAATCTAATACTGTCATTGCAAATACTTGACCCCTGAGCAGCTTGGTTTTCAGCAGTGGTGTGTGCTGTAGAGATGTGGTGCTCAGTGAAGTTGAGCAATCTGATCTGCATGTGGCAGGATGTTGTGATGGGACCTCCCATTATTACATGAAGCAGATTAAGTACGCTGGCGCTTAAAATTATTGGAGCAGTAAACCAACGTAACAAAATCCTTGCATTTTCATTATTTTTATCAGTTTCGACAGCATATATTGGGCACATGCATTAGTGTACCTTCCTGTTTGTTGTTTTTTTAATGACTGGACAGATTATTAAAAAAAACAGCAGAAGGCAAAATGCTTTGTTCAAGCAGCAAATGACAGTGTCCAGTGATGTGAAAATGAATAGAAATTTTGTTCTGTTTGTAATAGCATATGAAATTATTGGGGCACTGGAAATCCTTTTTGGAATTGTTTTTTCAATAACCAAAACAAGATTGCAGTGGTATCAGATGTCTGGGTAATACAAATTCATTAGCACTTCCTGCTGTCTTGCTCAAAGCAGTGAAAAACAAATGTAACACCTGCTGAGAAATAGCATCTGCTTGGAAATAATCTGATGCAAGTAGTTTGTCTAACTTGAGAAACCTAGGAGACTTGGATCTGCAAATGAGACTTTGAGGATTATAACAGTGAAAGAAGAGCAGTCTCATTAAAGACTTCAACAGTTGCTTCCCTTGATGAATCTCGATATCAAAGAATATTTAAACTTGGTGTCTTAAGCATTCAGTTACCACTTACAATAATAATAATATAGTTTACTTAAAAAAATAAAGTTTAGACCTGGAATTTCTTAAAAATTCATGAATACATTACAGCACCTCTCTTGCTTTCATTCCTGAGAAATGCGACTCTTGAAATAAAAGTGAGAGGATGCCTTTGAAAAAAAACCCCTTAAAATATAACTATCTGCATATTATGCAGAGGCATAAAAAGCAAATATTTGTATTTCAGTAACAGTATGAACTTAACTGGTAATCTGAAATCCATCTTTATTGTCATTAAAGAGGAAGAGACTTTCTATCATGTTGATAAAGTGCAGACTCTGGGAGAAGAAGGAATATTAATTTAAAGACTCTGTATAATGCATCCTTTAGTTGAACAGCAATGTGGGACTAACGTTGTGCAGTGGACTCTTCAAATACTAGTTGCTGAAACTTGCTGCTTGATTTCTGTTTCATCCCAGTCCTGGATGCTCGTTATGCTCATTCATGTGACTGTTGTAACATCTAGAGAGTGTTTTGACCTGCCACTAGTAACCTCCCTTCTCCTTCCTTTCCAAAAAGTGTGATGAACCTAATGAAAGAAAATTACTTAACTTATATGTGAAAATGATCTCCTCTAGTCCAAGGTTTTCTAATTTGGAAAAAAACCATGGCGAGTTTAAATAAATGTTTTGCTGTCTATGGTAATAGCAAAACTTCAGTTTTGGTGAGAGGTTGACTTAAGTTGAAGTTTGTAAAGAGTTGTGTAATCTTTTTTTAATTCACTTTTTTTATAAAAGCTATTAAAGACTATGAGACTGCTCAAGCCAACAGTGAAAATGACCAGCAGATTCGGGAGGGGCTAGAACGTGCCCAGAGGATGCTGAAGCAATCACAGAAGAGGGATTACTATAAAATCTTAGGAGTAAAAAGGTGAGATACTAATACCTGAGATGATGATGTGAAAGTTGGTTATTAAACCAACCATCTAGGGCTGATCACTTGAATTTGTTCTGCTGAGTGCTAGTTTTTGTTCCTCTATCTTGCTACCTTTGCTTTCCTACTGTACTAGTTTAGCAGTGTTCAGCTTTTAAGTAGCATTTGTTTGCAATTCCTTTAGAAGGAATAAAAAAAACAACATTGGGAAGGACGGAAATAAATCCCGTGGTAAGAAATCCTTAGTATAGATGATCAAGAGTCAGGTGAATGAATTGGGGAAGAAATTGAGAGGAAAGAATTACTGGAAGCAACAAAAAATAAAATTGTGGCAGATAGATTGGAAGAGTTTGAAACGGCTAATTGAAAGGTATCTAAAATGCTTCTGCCATTAACCTTGAGAAACTAACAACTTCTCTTTCTAATGAGGACCAGACAGATGTCCAGGTCTGAACTAATATTGGTCATCCTTCCAATTGTGAACTTATTTGATCTCTACTCTTTGTGCTTTTTTGTTGTTGTTCACCTGCTTGTAAATTCTTCAGACTGGGACCTTCATAGTAGCTGGCAGTAGCATCTTCCCAAAGAAAGTAAATGGGTGGTGAAGGAAAAAGTGAATAATCTTTGTTTAAAGCCGGAATCTGCTTCCTCTGTTTTTTGAGTAAAGAATCTGCAGAAGGTTAACTAGCACCTCATAATTTTCCTGATGCCCTTAATTACTGTCTTAGTGTTTAAAATAAACCTGTAGATTCACTAGTGTGTCATATGAACAATTAGAAAAGTTTACATTATCTGTAATTTTATCCCTCCAGAAATGCTCGAAAGCAAGAAATCATAAAAGCTTACAGAAAGCTGGCATCCCAGTGGCACCCTGATAACTTTCAGAGTGAGGAAGAAAAGAAGAAAGCAGAGAAAAAATTCATTGATATAGCAGCTGCTAAAGAAGTCCTCACTGACCCAGGTAATGATTATTCTTATGCAGTGACTTCATTTTTTTTAATTACTCTTTTACGGTAATGTAAAAATTTAGTAAGTTTAAGTCATAACAAGCATTACAGCTTCCATTTTTCCCTTTCTTCCCTTATCCATCTTGAGAAAGCAATGCACTAATACTTGCATCCAATCTGTTGCATGAATTCAGATGTAAACCTGGAATTATTTATTGTGTTTCAGTGACTTTAAACAAAAGTCAAATAAAAATTATTATTTCAAAGGTCTCTTTTTAGGATATCATCTTGCAGAGATTTTCAGGATTGATTAACTCTGGAGACTTAGGTTGTGGGTGTCTCCTTCTGCCTGAAGTTCTATTGCAAACTGCATTTAGATTAACAGCACCTGAAGTACTCCAGAGAAGCCCTCAAAATTGGCCTTTGTGTGTATCAAAGCCTAGATGCATTGTGCAAACAGCATTTCCCCAAGGGCAGGGGACCGAGTTCTTCGTTCCTGTTGGCCTGAGGGAGAGGATGCCCTCACTGGTGATCTATGGCCAGGCTGCTGGGGCTGGCCCAGTCCCTAGGAGCAAGGAGCCGTGTCAGGTTTGGCTGTCTGCTGGACAGCTCTAGAGGAGGGGGAAAAAAGTGAAGAATGCAGTCACTCTCCTGGAAGACCTTGTGGTGTGGTGACTAGGAGATCTGACATCTGTCTTGCCAAGAGATGAACAAAAGGAGTTGGACTATCTAGTCTCAAGAATATAATAAAAAAAGGGGTTGATTTGGTTATCTCGTATCCTTTAAAAAAAAACAAACAACAAACAAACCCCAACAAAAAACCAAACAAAAAAACCCCTGCAACCAGAGCCATCTGTTAAGTTCTTGTCTTTAAACTGTTCCTGTATGGTCACTGGAAAGAGAGAAGCATGGAGCTGATGTAGATATCAGAGGCTCCCATTCTTATCTTCAACTGTTCAGGATTGTCTAAGTTATAGTTAGGCAGATGGGCTCAGATTTTCTTGGGAGAAGGAGGGATTTGGCAGTGATGAACTGCATTACAAGCACTTATGGTCAGAAAACCTTTTTCTGTGTTAATGTGATCTTTGTTCATAATTACGAACACAAATTAGGAGATTTATATACTGGAAGTGTTTGAGACGCTGTTTGCCCTGTCAACATCTCCAGGACATGTTCATCTGCTTTCTCCTTGACACTGTTTCTTATGTCATGTTTACCATTCCTGTCAAACAACTGGGCAAGAAAAGTAACACTGGTTGTATTTGGCTATTGTAATGCTATCTGTATTGCTTTCCATCTCTTCTTACTACAATGACATCTTGTTTCATCCAGATATTCTTCCTAGGTCACTTTCTGGCTCTAGTGACCATGTTCATTATGTAAAGAAAAACTATAAAGCTTGTGGACCTCTGAATCTCTGAGGTTTGATTTGCAAGCTTATTATCATAGGGCTCTGGTGTACTTTGAGGCCATCATTTCTTCATACATACATTCATACATTCCTTCCCCAGCTGGTGTCATGATTTTCCCCTAACTAACTCCTTTTGCTTCCCTTTTCTGCCTTGCTAAAATGGGTGTCCTGAAAAAGTGCCGGGTGATCAAAACCCTTGTGGTGCTTGCAGGCTGCTTGAAAGTTTTATATGTGGATGTAAATAAGAGAGTAGTGGTCTAGACTGTGACTTGTCTGTGTGTCTTGGAAGGCTTTCAACTTTCTCTGCTGGACAAAACTACTTAAAGAACATGCTTTCTGCCTCCAAACTGCTGTCCCCTAGACAGCTCTCTGCCTGAATGGTATGTGGAGAAGATTGAAAATGTTTGGGGCTCTGCATGCTGACTTTCATACTGTTGCTGAATGATCAATGTAGGAATTTATTGGTTGCGAAGAGTTGGCAGCATACAGCATGGTCTGTCCTCGGACCATCCTGAATGAGTGCAGCTATGAGAGGATAGGTCCAATAAACTCATCAAGGACAAAATGTCCCAATTACTTGTGGAACACAGTTGGTCAAAGTGCAACTATCCTGTCCCTGTTGAAATTCATACCTGTCCTGTTGGATAGCCAGGACAAGCCAGTCTTGCCTTGTTTTAAACTAAATTGTTTGAAGTTTTTTGTACAGAGTTAGTCTCTTCTCTGCCAGTCTCCTGGACAGCTTTGAAAAACTGAGAGTAATTAGGTTCTACAGATGCTGCCAATACAAGTGATAATTGCAGCTCTCTGGCCTGGGGGGTTTTGAATTGGTTATTGGTCATCAAAGATGCTTGGTATTACTGCCCTGACTACTGTGCCATGATTCCACCTTGGTTTTGTTTCCTTCAGAAATGAGGCGGAAGTTTGATGCGGGAGAGGACCCACTGGATGCGGAGAGTCAGCAAGGTGGGGGCAACCCTTTCCACAGGAACTGGAACACATGGCAAGGATTCAACCCCTTTGGTTCTGGAGGAGGACCATTTACATTCAAATTTCACTTCAGTTAGAGCCAAGACTGTTTCTGGTGGCTGCTGCTGTTTTTTACTTAATTCGTTGAAAAATAAAAAGTCTCTCAGTTCAAGACCCAAAATCTTAATTTCTAATGTTGTCCTTAACCCAGAGTCTTACTGCACTAGGAGAAAGCTCCTCCTTTCTTTTAGCATTAAGAGTTTGCTTGACAAGCTCATACTGGTTGGTGGGGTTTGTTACTGCCTGTGTGTTTGTTGTGGTTATGCAGGACATGTTTATTCCTATGGATGGAAAAAACAGTAAGAGGCTACTTAGGACAACACTTAAACATAAATTTAGGACTCAAGTATGGGCTTAAAGGTAAAAATGCATGTAAATATTTTTCTGAATCGGGGCCTAATAAACGTGGAAGGGATAGTTAAAATAGTCTCTACATTAACAGATTGTTAGTCATTGTGCTCAGCAGAATGATCCATATCTCAGTGTTCTTAAAAGGAAACCCTAGTGACCACCTGCTGTATTACTGTTGGCGGTGCCATAGGTAGGGTGACGAGGCTGCGTACTGAATGAGTCTGAACAATCGCTTTGAAAGAAGATCGCTTGTAACTCATTGTATTTGAAAATGTCTACTCACTTTATTCATTAACCTGAAATGAGTTGGGGTAATTGTGAAAGTCAGAAAAAAAAAAACCTGACACTTTTAGAAAGACTTTTTCTGAATGTGATTTGGGATGCTTAGGTATCGTTTTTTAGTAGTTTGCACTTTAATAAAATACTGCTTGAGATTTGAGCAAAAAATTTGATGTGGCATTTCCCTGACTATGCAGCAATTTGTCACTTCTCTGTACATAAACTCAGAACTGATACAGGTTGTGAGATGAGTATACTGCAGACTGTAGGAATATGGTATTAACTCCAGCCCTCTCCCATAATACAACTTCATTTCTGCTGGGTGATGCAACTGAGTTAATACTATGTGAAATTGTTTGAAGTAATTTTATATTTTGTGTAACAGCAACAGTACTGCAAAAACAACTGCCTGTGTGCAAAAAGAGGGACTAACTTTCCATTAGCCAAAATCTGGTTTATTTTTTCTATATGCACGTAGCAAAAACTGGTTTAGTGTGTTGATTGAACTGTGTTAATGCAATGTGAGGTATTACCAGGACTGTAGCTGCTATGAGTGAATAGTCTTCTCATTCTGTAACCAAATATATCGTAATTACTGATGAGTTTGATCAGCAGCCATTTTCTTAGAATGCAAGAATTACAGTTCATCAATGTTTTCTTGATTGGGTTTTAACTGGAAGACAATAATCAGTTGATAGGAACCTTCTCTCACTTCAACTCATGGCATTTGAAAGCATAAGCAGCCTCAGTAAAACAAATGGAATTGGCAAATAAGGCTTTCAGTCTGAAAGTGGATTTTTTTTATTACTGTAATCAGAGTTGCTGTTGAAACATAACCCTTGTCTCCTGCCTCAGGTAGTTCACAAATATAATGGTGAGGGCATGTGGCTTTGTAAAATGTTTTTCAACAGCAATTGAAAGGTCAGTGTTTGTTCAGCAGAAATTTATCTTCAAGCTGAAGAGTGTATGTGGTGGTTTCTAACAGTTTATGGTACAAAAACACCCCAGCAGCCTATTAAACTCCAGTGTCAGATATTTTCCAAGCTGAATGGCTTTCTAGAAGTTTGACTTCTGCTTTTGACCTGTCTGAAAGCTTTTTGTTTAAACTCTGTAGAAGATGCTCAGGATGCTGTTCATGCCCTTCTAGGCTAGTGTGGTTCTCCTAGGACCTCTAGGGCTCAAACATAGGAACTTGCTGCACAAGAAATAACCTGTCACCCCGTGGTATCGGCCGATGCAGACAGCTCTCTGCGCATGTGCTTTTTGCTCAAAGTAAGTGAAAATGGGTAGGTAGCTTTCACATACAATGGCCTCTCTTGGCCATCGTCAGCCCTCTGTACCTGAGGGGTGAGCTGCACCCAACTGTGCTTGCTGCGGGCTGGGTGGCTGCTCCGTGGGTTGCAGGTTGCATGTGTTTGTGTACGAGCCATTGCTCTGTATAAACTCTTCTATATTGCCTTGCTCACTACAGAAGGGGCTGTTCTTAAATTAGTATCGAATGACCAGTGTAAGCAATATGTTGTATTTTGTACATACAGGAGTGCTGTTCAGTTTCAGGAGGTCACAATAAATACCACAGACAGCTATGTTGGTGTGCTATGGAGGTGCTAGAAACAATATATCTTCTTTTAAAGGACTACCCCTATTCAGCTTTTGTTCTCATCCCTTTCCCTTCTCTCTTTTAAAAGCTGAGAAAATTTTTCCCTGGTTTTTAATTTTTTTCTTTTAGGGAAGGAGTAAGATGGTCCCTCATGAGTAAATTACTCATTCAAGGCACTGATGTTAGAGCAATGCCTATTTGTTTTGTTTAAGGCAATGGACAGTTCTGCTCTACACTGGAAGCAGTCAGGAACAAAAAGGATTAGGTTTATTTTGAGAATGAAGGGGAAAGGGAAAATTGCATATTAAGAAATAAAGGCTTGAATGAAGTCAGTAGAAGGAAGATGATTAATGTGTGAATGCTGTTCATAGGTCCTTCTGTGGAAGACAGTGTCTTAAAAAATGACAATGGAGAGCAAGGCTTTCTGATACTGAGCAGCTGCTGATTACAAGAAGTGTTATAACTCCAGCACTGTCTTTAAGGGAGCAGATGCTGGCTTTTAGCTCAAAGGTACTCCTGAAAATAGAAAAAGACAAAGTTGTGTTAAAAAGAAAGCATTTACGTTTTGAGGATCTCCAGATACAGTGACGCGTTTCCTGAGGTGACTTTAGAAAATGAAGCGCTGGCAGCACACTGAGCGTTAATGATGCAAGCGATGTACAAGGAAGCTGAATTTGCCTTTTTATTTATTAGTGGGTGTCCATAGTGCAATAATGTTCAATAACTGAACATTGAAATAAATGTCTTGGTAGTTTGTAAACCCTGAGATGTGCATGAAGCATCGTTACAATAATTGGCCTATATGTAGATGCAAACTTTCTCTGTTGGATTCTCTCTTTCAGTCTTAATGAACTAGTTTCCAATTTGTTTTAAAATGAAGGTGGGGGGAGCATATTTTACTTGATACATGCTTAATACTGATGCATTAATAAATCAGTATTAAAACACATTTGAAGTGAATTATAAACTTAAGAGCTCAAACTTGTGACAAACAGAAAATGTGTCAGCTTAAACTTTTTTAAAAAAAATAAAGCTTGTTATCATTTCAGTTTTCAGACCATTGTTTGGAATAAAAATTATTCTTCTGTTTAGGGCTGTGATTTGTAGGAGCTTTGCTGGAAACTAGCCAGTATAGCATAGCAGGTTAGTTGTATTTAAAAGTGCCTTATTGTAAGGTATTGTTTGTTTGCTCTGTAATGCACACTTTTATCCATAAAATAATAAAAAAATGAGTGGGAGAATAAATTTTTTTTGCCCTCAACAAATCTGAAAGTAGCAGTTTTATGTTTTAAGAAGGATAGGTAAAGCTAGCCAGAGATCTATCAAATGTTTGAAATTAAAAATGTCTTTATATAAAATCATAAATCTAAAAACCAAGAACTGTTTTTTCTAGAACTGTGGGAATTATTTTATGGTATTTTTCACAATAAAGATATTTATGATGACAAGAAAGCACTGCAGTGTTATTTGTCTGCCCTTCTTTCCTCATCCTGTTCTCTGAGTTGGAAGTTAGAGCTGTGCAGACATGCAGTAAAAGGCTGCCAAAACACTGGCGTGGGGGTGAAATTAAAATTCCTTAAGCAGCTAATGCAAAAGTATGGTAGAGAGTGAAGCAGCATTTGGATACTTCACACCTGGGTTTCAAAACTTAGTTTTCCTCCTGTTGTGTCAGGCCCAGCTAGTGCCTGCCTGTGGGTCAGCCCCTCTCCTTGTAGCTGAGCAGCTTGCAGGAGCGCTGGGATGTGTTGTATTGAAGGTAGAGGACAGAGTTTGACAAACTGTCCCAGACCAGTACCTGGCTCTGTTCTGGGGGGCAGAATCAGATCACATCAGTCTTTCTGGGTAGCAGCTTGTCCCAGGAAAGCCTCTGGCCCCTCAGTTGCCAGTGTCACAAGGGGAGAGGAGGAATCCCCTCTGCCTGCTCTCCTGAGGCTGGAACTTGCAGTGAGTCAGCAGCTCTGAGGAGAGAAGGTGGGTGGCTGAGGGCATGTGGGATGTGTAAAATGAGTGTGTACTCTAAGCTGTGATTTCTTGGCAATGATGAAAACTACTTCTAAAGACAGTAAACTGGTTTGTTTGTTTGTTTGTTTGTTTACTATTATTTATTTTTAATCCAGTGAATGTTCCAAGGGGGCTGACAAAAGTACCAAACTCAGAAGGCAGGTGAGAAGTTGCTGAGCCTGCAGGAGTTACTTATGCAGCACCTCTGCCAGCTCTAGACTTCAAGGCCAGCTGAAGAGAAGAAGAGGCAGTGCTATTCTGCAGAGGCTGGAGCAGAAACTGCATCATGGACCTCTGAGCACACTGTGCCCTTAAAGTGCTCCAGTAGGGCTTGAACTCCATGGCTGACTTCACTGAAGAAAGCATCAAAGCATATGCAATGCCATAAAGCGTCACTGAGGCCTCCACCTCCTTACCAATATAACCCCTGTGCAGCAATGTGAGAAATGGAGTCTGTATCTGTGGTGTCTATAAAGATGGCAATTCTACCTGAAGTCAGCCAGGGCATGTACACATGCAGAAATGACAATATGACTAAGTAAGCGAGCTCCTTATCAGTCATCAAAACATGCATGTTATTTTCTTAACCTCTCCTTAGAAACTTAATTTTTAGGGGTTCCTGGCTGCAAGCAATTTATTGTACACATGGGCTTGTGGGTGTATACAGTGATGAAGGGCATCGATGCATACACAGCTGGTGAGAGCAAAGGTGTCAGAGTTTAAAATTACATGGCTTGCAGCTGCCAAATGTATGAAAGTGAACACAGATGACAGAAGGCAAGATGAGATTTTTAGGGTGTGGTTAGAAGCAAGGGCTTCTTTAAGAGGCCAGGTTTTATGTGAGATTCCTTAGTGGTTTCCCAGTGTCTGTCTTTGGAAACTTGTGGCCTACCTGACAGATATGAGCACTTCAGACTTTTTCAACCTCAAAAAAAGCTCAAGAGGTACAGTTACAGTCCAGGAGAGATTCTTGAAATGTCAGCTCTGTGAGGCTTGGGGAAGAACTTGCACCAGGAGGCCAGGGTTGGATTTTAGGTGGTTGTGTAGTTGGTGGTGTGTTTTTCTTCAAGCTCATAGCTGTAAGCAAGCAGAGTATCCACCTAACTGAGGAGAGGGGGATAGACAATGTACAGAGACAAGAGAAGCAACAGGTAGTGTCACAGCTGAGCAGCTGTTCATCAAGGCTTACAACGGTACCAAGTTCTATCAGTTTTCAGAACACTAGAGAGAGTGATGTATCTCTTGGATCATCTTCCTAATTGTAAAGAATTTTTCTACAGGTGAAACATTTCCCTCCTGTTGTTGCTGCAAGAGTCAATGTGCTTTAGAGAATGCCAGATGCTTGCTATAGGATAGCTCATGTTAAGGGTGGTAAAGAATTGAAAATGCAATGTTGTTATGCAGCATGTCCCTATGAAAGGTAAATCATAGTAGAATGACAGCATGCCTCACACTCAATCGCATTGTGCTATGCTGGGAAACTCTCTCCTTACAGTACAGTGACCTTGGAGATAAAGCACCTCAATGGTATAGAAAGACCAAGCACTTTCAGGCCTGCAGTACTGATTGTGGCTGTATAACTCTGTAACTCCTGCCTTGGGGCGAGGAATTCACAAACCAAATTAAGACTTTAAACATACAGTTGGCTAAGAAGTGTTAGAAGGAGCTGCTGGGACATGTGTCTGACATTCAGAATGGAATAATAGCTAGCACTAGCACTGTCTTGAGACTGTCCTCTGACATGATAGCCTCCCTGTGAGCACACCTTCTCAGCATGGGGGAGATCTGAGGTCCTCAGCCCCTCTGCTTCATGGTGACTTGAATCCATGCATCTCAAGACTGCATCTGAATGAGGTTCAGCAGAAGATGTGGGCAAAGAAGTGATATTCACAAAATCAGTGCAAAACTGTAAGTTAGGGAGTAGCTTTGAGTCCACTGCCCCCTGAAGAAGCCCTTCCTTGAGAGGAGCAGGGCACTGACTCCCCGCTGCTGAGGATCCTTTTCATCAGTCTGCTACATAGTCACTGGAGCTAAAGCTTGAACCAGGTTTCCATAACAGTCTTGTAATCCAGGATGCATTTTCTTCCCTTTCACAGGGCAGAGCACACGGACTGGAAACTAGCAACGAGCTCTCTGCATCTTTTAAGTTCTCACCCTACAGCAGGTTCCTAGTTTTGAACGTTGCTGTTGCTTCCCAGCACAAATGCCTTCTTCAGATTAAAGACATTTGAGGATGTGCTGCAATTTTTTTTTGCCTTGGATCTGTTAACCAAGTATTTAATGGTTACTGTGTAATACAAAATACAAAATTATTTTTTTCTCTGGTGGCACCTTTAATATTTTGTACAACATATCCCATCCATTGGTTTGGTATTAAAAAATATAATTATACACTAACAAATCAGAGTGTTGCTTTAAAGAGATCTTTGAAAAGTAGTTAATATATTTGCTGGACCTCTTTTTTGAAATTATGTATTTGTTTATAAAACAAAGCTTTCCTTGAAAATATTATTAGGCAAGAAAAAGAAATGCTGTAAAATGCTTCTTACAAATATATACAACACTGTAGAAAATGGCATGAAACCTTTTAAATTTGCAAAATATCTCCAGCAAATTACATTTCTGAGAAATTATATTCTAATAATGTGAGTAAGCTTAAGGAAATCATATTTAAAGAGCTATTTCTTTTTAAAAGCCTGTAGAAGTAATCCAATTTTGAAAAGAACAGGACACTACAGATAAAATGAATACGAAATCAGTGCATAAATTATCCACTTTCTATACTGCATAACAAATTTCCTACACAGATAATCATAATTAAAAGAGAAGTAAGGTTTCTTAAAGAACCTTTAACTTCTGGCTTAAAAAAAGAAAGAGCTTTCCAATATACCCTTCAAGCATGAAATTCCAAGACATGAATGTGAAATGCTGCTGCAGAGTAAACATCAGGATGGAAGTATAAGCTTAAAAAAAAGCATCAGGCAGCTGAATAATGTTTTCTTTCTCTGATAGGGAGTATCAGTTGTTTCCTTGTTATGCATTGAATTTATAGTAATGGTGCACATACATCTGCTAAGTCAATTATAAGTCCAACTATATGGTATAAAAATACCAACAAAGTTTATGTTCAAGTGCCTGATAGCCTGAACTAATTATGTTAGAGAACAAGCGTAGCAAAACAGATATTGCAGTGAAATGGGATAGCTAAAAAGAAGTAAAATTGGGATTTACTGGTTATTGCTATTGGGTTACACAGGAAATGCTTCATTGGGTACTTCATTCAAAGAAAATGCCCACAACAGGCCTTTCAAAATCCTTATATGACATGTTGAAACTGTTTCAAATGCATAAAGGTAATACCATAAAAAATAGAAAATCCTATTAAAAAGTGCATGTCTAAGACTTGAAAGATATCAGCAAAGCATGATTTTAAATACTTGCTCTTATAGTAAGCAATTTTAAATAAGCTACACCTGAGGACATTGACAGTGCATACAAAATATGCTTCATTTTTCTTATTAATTATTCACTTACTTGCTAGTATGAAAATATTATGCAACTCATTATGAATTCATCCATTTAGTGCAAATTACCTGATCTTTTCTTTTATAATTTATTTCAAGCATTTAGACTGAAAGACTGCATTAAGCTGTTGTAAGAATTTGTGGTCATGGTCATATCCAATGTACTTTGGAACCAGCAGAGCCTAAGCAAGAGTGTGTATTTAAGGTACAAGATTTCAGTTTAATAAACAAATTTCCTATTTTCTAATATGTGTATTGCAAGAGCTTTTCACTGCTAATTTCTGTGGGATCAAATTATCAGTAGCCCATTAGACCAATAGTTTTGTGAGGATATACTTAGAAAATTACAGGAGACACCACTGATAATAAAATACTTGAGTATTTTTGACTATTTTATTTTAAATTCTAAACAATATGATGATAATCAAAACTAAGTGGAAACAGCTTTCAGGTACTGACCTTCTGATACAATGTATGCTGGTTGGAAAATAATCTTAACCAAAAAACATAATGGAATTCTATGACATACTGTACAAGTGACCAAACGGAGCTTAAGAATCAAAAATTATTCTTTTAAATTAGTAAGAGTGCAGCAATCCTGCATAATCAATGAAAAATGACACTCCTTGCTTTAGTGAGCTTCAAACTTGACTTAGATTTGTGTGGTCTAAATTACACAAACTATTTTTTTATCTAGTATCTTTGCTACACTGAGATTTTTTTCTTGTGACCACAGCATTTCTCCAGGGACAAAACTATAGATGTATAACCAAAATCTTTCATATTTAAATACATTAGCTTAATACACGTAATATGCACAAAATAGTTTTCATGTATGTATTGGACGTGTGTGTCCTCCTCCAGGCTGCCACAACATATCTTTGAAGAGCTGAACAAACACATCTATCTTTATATTCTAAAATCCTCTGGGCAAACTGTCCTTTAGAGAAGGAAAAGAAAACCAAAGAAATGAGGAAAGCTACTCTACACTGGTTAAGAAAAAAAATCAAGTACCTGTGGATTTCTCTCTTCTGTTTTTGTATTTCATTTAAAATTTTTTAAATAACACTATAAGTTATAAAATATTTGACTTCACATTAAAGAATGTTACAAATAGTGCCAATGTAACAATCGTAACTTCCATTCAGTCTTTCGTAGAAGACTATTGGGCTGTCACCATTGCTGTTTACAGGCTGTGCTATAGTTCATCGTGCTTAAGACCTGTAACCAAAGGGAAAAAAGGATTATAAAACCCAATTGCATAAAGACTTAATGACTAGTTTTGTAAAATATGGAGAAAGCCCTTTACTTTCTATTTACTGCTAGTCAGACCGTTCAGCAACATGAACTTCATTTTAGAGCCTTGCTAAAAGTTGACCATAAGCTTTCACAAAGGATAAAAACTACAAAGATTTCTTCATAATGAAAAGTGAATTTGTTCCCTGATTCAAATATTTTAAATATTTATCTGCTAAGTTTCTTCTTCAACCTTGAGAGCTGAGATCACCTTTTTTTGTTTCACATTACTCCATGAGGTCAAGTCTTATTGGAAGTCCTGTAAGAGTGGGGTTTTTTTCCTCATGCTATTTAATTAACTCAATTTAAAACAATTTCAGTAAAAAAATAAACTAAAATCTATTTGTAAACTAAACCACCATTTATACTGTCTTTTTTTTCTAGGTACACTATATATTACCAAGCATAGCAATGTAGTACAGTTATGAAAGCTGCATGCCATATCCTGCGGAAAGATCATGTTTTCCATTTTTTCTAACTTTGCCAATCCTTAATAATAATTGTTTTCCTGGCAGGCGTCTGCTACATCAAATTTATTTTAGTGTCTTCTGATGCCATGAGTTAGGAAAAAATATACCTGTTCATGAAAGCATTCTGTTCATTTCTAATTTGGGAAGTTGCAGCTTTCCCATGTGTTGCGGTGAAGGTCTGAACTGGCACAAATATGCCTGTTCCTATCCCTGTGAAACACTGCCCAAACTTGGCCATGCAATAACAGATTAGGTAAGAGCAGCTCAGGAGACCTCCCAGGACATCCTACCCATGTTTCCCAGTGACTCCAGTCTAGAAAGCCTCCCTGTTTCTCTGTTCTTGGTTCCCTCCCTTCTGGCCTGGGCAAGGCCGAGAAGAAAGCTGCCAACGAGCACCTGGGTTGCGGTAGCTGTTGAGTAGAGCATACAGGGACACAGAGCTATAGGAAAGGAAATGGGACTGGGGGCCAGGGCTGCGGAGAAACCTGTAAACTACAGTCTGAAGACAGAGAGCGCAACGTGGACATTTTGAGAGAAGATGAGATGAAAGGAGGAGAGCACAAGTAGCCAGGTGCGGAGACCGCGGCTGCAAATCTGGGCAGTATGGAGAAAGCGAAGGAGACCCTTCTGCTCAGCCAGGTGCAGAAAGGCCCCACGTAGATAAGCCAGAGTGAGAGCTGCTGAGACAAACAGCACTTGCTGAACTGGCAGATTTCACATTTATCTCGATGGTTCAGTGTTGGGCAGTTCTTAGCTTTGGAGGGAAGGAGGCTTTTAACCTTAAGATATTCTTGTGTACAGCTTTTGTCCTTTATTTTTCTAAATCTCTCACATTTTGTACTTTGAATAAGCACTGGCTCTATAAGATTAAGAAGTCAGAAGAGCTATGTAAAAAAAAAAAATTCATGCAAGAAAATTAAACAGCAAGTGGCTTTCAAGCAAATTTCAAGCCAAAAGGATAAATAAGAAAAGATAAATAAGGGATACCTTACTACTGAATTGATATAGGTGATTGACACCGAGGACTCAGATTATTGAAAAAGTTTTTGTGAACTAATGAATTAATAGACTCAGTAACCTACTGCTTAACAGACCACACTGAATTACAAGGCATTAGCTTTAGATTCTCTAAGTGAGGTCTAAGCTAGTATACTTTATTCAGTATTTATGGCTCAAATCATGTGGAACAGTTGATTGTGTTTGAACTCTAAGAATAGGACACTGCTAACAATTTTCTTCTAGATTTTGGAATGAAACAAAAGATTTGATCGTCTTAGTGTAACTCTAAGAGTCGCATGATGCTTCTTTTCATAAAACTCATACAATTTCTCTAAGAGCAGGGAAAATTACACTAATACTACAATATTTGTGCCTACTGACCCCAATCTTAATTTTAACCACATAAATATTTACTTTAAAGAGCTAACAGATAAATGTGTGTGTAAATTACCTTTTTGAAAGAACGATGTTAGATTTTTCTTCTCTTTTTCAATTTGCTGCACTAACTTTCGTATCTCAGAGTCGTAGTCAACCCATTCGGGAACTATCCGGGCAGCAGCCTTTAATTTTGGTTCTTTGGTTTGGGGATTGTTGCACTGAAAGTTTAAAACATGCTAGATGTAAACAAAGTAAATGTGAAAATATCACCTCTCCAAGGAACTTTAAGTGATCTCCCCCTCAACATCACTAAACAGCATAACACCAAACGTGTATTATTGTTTTACAACACTACATACATTACGACATACATAATCATATGTTGACTAGGAAAATACTCTGAATGTTTCAAAGTGGTCTACAATTATTTCAAAGTGAAAAATAAGTTTAACATCAGGCAGAAACTACTCAACAGCAAATCATGACTCTTGACAAGGAATTTAGAGAAGTACAGTAAAAAGTCATTTACACAAAAACCCACAACTTAATATTTTGCAGAGAACTCCTATTTACTGTAGATTATAGTCACCATACCAGTTTAAATATCTGGCTAAAATTCTCATATTTTATAAACATGGCCATTGCTTACCAGCTCACAGAAATATCTCCACTCTCCAATGTTTTTCTTTGCTCTAAATTATTTCACACCTAAAGTAATTTTGCCAGCATTTACAATTTCATTGAAGGACAGCATGCAAGGTAATTTACCTTGATATTAATTAAAAAAATAATCACACAAAACAAATTGTAAATAAATCCTGTTTAAATAATTGAAAACATTTTATTCTAAATACTTTTATTTTCACCTTACTATATGGATAGCAGAGACATAGCTAGCACAAGACTACTAATATTTAGACAAAGTTACTTAGGGAGATATCAGATTTAATTTCAATATGCTAATGTATATCTTGTATGTTTTTTACTAAGTTTGTGATGCTTCCTCTAGTTTGTCTAGAAAATGCATTGATTACTTCCATAAAATAACATAAGTGGAAATCATAATAAAAAGTGATACATGATAATGGGGATGGAAAGAAGGTCTAGTAATTTAATTTCAATCTTTCTTGAATAGATGGTACCCATGTTTAGTGCACAAAAGTTTTTTTTAACAACTGTAAAGACACAAAGAAAACAAAACTATTTACATACTGAATATTTGCACCAGATTCCAATTGCCTGTTTTTCTTCAGAATTACTGCTCTTGAAGTATCACTCACACTGCATGGGGATTGTCAAAAAATGAGGATGGGGGAAAAACGGGATGGAGGTAATGACAGAGACGAATGTTTTCTCTCTATATATATATCAGTTCCCAAAGACAGACATCATCCTCTTTCTAAACGTGGGTAGTCTCCTCAGCATTATGCTTTTTAAGCTCTGCTTTATCTGCAGTTTTGAGTGGTGAAATGGACAGAGAAAACCATGATAATACTAATCCTCTACACAGCGGGTTCTGGAAGAACCTGCTTTGTAGGGAGCGCAATAGCAGCACACAATACCCAGTTAGCCGTACTTAGTAGAGGTCCACTAACCTGACTAAATACGGAAAAAAGATAGGGAAAATATATGTACAGGTGTGAAAAACCCTGATACTGTCCAGTTACAGATAGCAATATCTAATTTTTGGGTACAGTTTTCAGCTTCAACATAAGCAAGTTTGGTAGAAAGCAAGCAGGAGAGGTCTCAGAGGAAAGGAGAAAAGTTGCTGTATTGTAGGGAACGGGCAGTAGCATTCCAGTGCCTTCCAGCAAGGCTGCCTCCATGACACTGCATATGCGCATTTCAAAAGCCACAGAAACGATAGTGAAATTTTTAATCTATAAAACTAATTTAACTCAAAATCAACTCACCAAGTCTATTGTTTTAGCCTTTTTCTTGGATTCATCATCACACCAGGTTTCACACCAAAGCCATTCCTGAGGGAGAGACTTAATAGCTACTTGATGAATCATATTATTGGGAAGATCCTGTACAAATTTTGTAAAATCATAAATTAGCATTGAATTTAATGTAACTGGTTATCAAGCAACTACTTAGAAGATCTTTGCCTATTACCATTTCTGCAAATTGTTTTTACGTTTCCTTCTAAGTGCTCGCCTAGTTCAAGTACCTTCAAAACTTAGTCATGCTCATTTTGATGGCCAATCCCACCTCTCATTTCTAAAACAATTTTTTCTTGTAATTACGTCTGTTCTTCCTTAGCTTGACATAAGCAATACTACTGTCTGATACTTACGGTTCAGATACTGCAA
The DNA here is from genome assembly GCF_030936135.1 of Gavia stellata. Taxonomy (NCBI): domain Eukaryota; kingdom Metazoa; phylum Chordata; class Aves; order Gaviiformes; family Gaviidae; genus Gavia; species Gavia stellata. Next base: position 57,760,608 of record NC_082594.1, read on the forward strand.
GTCAAACTATAAATATTACTGAGCAGAATTAGACTGTGTGAAATTATTAAAGCAAAACTTAAACCATCTTTCCATTCCTCAAATTTGCAAAAAAAGCTCAAAAGCATATAATCCAGGATTATGCCACTATTCTAAATTTAGCCTTCTTCTAGGAAAATGGATTGCAGAAACACGAGCATGAAAAAGAAAAGCGATTAAACTGCTGTTCTGGCTATATTCCTTACTTCACTTAAAACGTCTTTTTTTTTTTAACCTTTATTATACAGTCAAGTACTCTCATCATGGAAACTCTGAACCAGTATCTTGCTGAATGTAGGGAATAGCATTTACAAACAAGAAAAACCTGAGGCAGTCATACACTACATGTACTCTGGCCATAGTTAAAAATAACAGGTGTCATTGGTAGATCCGTTCATAAACTCTTTCACATGTGCAACCCCTACATTATATTTAAAAAAATAAATGTCAGTACTCCAATAAGTATGTCACATCTTATTTTGCCAATTCATGTTGCTAAATGTGACAGAATAAAATAGCACATAGAACTGCATTATGAAAGGCATATAATTTAATGCAAATATAGACATTAGTACAGGAAAATTACATCAAATATAAGTATACCGAGAGTCAAGACATTAAACATTAATTTAAATGCTTTATTTTTTGAAAAATGTCAAGTCTATGAATTTTTGGAAGATAAAATAAATGGTTTATCACCATCTCAATTTCTAGAGAAGAGAGATCGTTTTCTGTTGTGCCTCTCTGACTTTCTAAATGAAATGACAATTCCTGAGTTACTACAGTAACTCTGAAAGCTGTGAATTTACAAATTGTTATATGGAGTAGAAAGACAGCTGCTAGTTCCAGGATTTAAAGTAAATAGAAGAAAATTTTAAAAAACATTCTAAACAAAAAGTTGCTTATCCTTTCAGAAGAAAGTGATTTATCCTCAAAAACATTAAAATACATCTAGAAGATCAAAGAGGAAATATTAATGAATCAGAAAAATAAATGAATAAGGGTAAGTACAGGTTGTTTTAATTGTCAGTGCCAAAATTCTTGGTCATTCAAAATATGTAAACTACTGAAATTAAAGTCTTCTAGACTTTCACAAACATCATTTAAATATTATTCTTCAATTTGATTTAGAATACAACTGTTTTCACATTTAGTCAGACAACCTACAAAATTTTAAAGGGGAACTCCTCTAACAGCAGCATCTTTATTAGAAAATAAAACCTCAATTTAAAAATATAAAAACATTGCCTCTTAATAAAAGAATTAGTCTCACATTCCTTTCTGCCAATTTTTATTCTTTAAGTAAAAATGGTTAATTATCTATTTTTTAACGAATTGCTATTAGTATAAATATTTGTCAAGTATTTGTTTTCTCATCTATACATAGACATTTCCATGCTTCTCTTTAATTGTTCTTTTTAAATATGCTGTACTGGAAGTCTAGTTTTTATCACGTATCATTTTTCTCCCCATGAGTTCTTTACTTACTCTCCTTGTCATTTAAAATTACTTTTTTTCCACTCTATCTACTTCTATCTTGTGGTTTACATTAGCATAACCTTAACTACCACCCGTGAAGTGGTAGTGCTGGCAGATTAGCGAAGAGTTGAGATATTGCTGCTTCTTTGAGAAGGGCAGTGAGCACTCCAGTCAGATATTTACAATAAAAATAAAAAGACAAAAATTTATCATCATGAGTCCCTATCAGTAGATAACAGCTCTCCAGGACTCTTGTAAAATACATTGCACTGTGGTTTGTATTTCTAGGAATGTTGCTGTATTTGGTGTAAGTAGTAGCAATGAAGACAGAAATTGATTCCTACCAATACAGTCAGAAAGCAGATAACTGAAAATATTACTTGGAAATATTTCCCTTTCCAAAGTAATTCCAATTCCATTCTGCCAAGACTTAGCTACCTTAGTGTCTGCTCTCAGTACTGACGTGCTGAGGGAAGGGTAGCTGACACTTAAGTGGCTTTCGATTTGATCCAACAGACTTATGAGATACATGATAGCAGGTATTAATGCTGCAATTGAAAAAATAAGAATCTTAAAATGGAAAGATATACATTATTAATATTTTGAGAACATTAGATAAAACTAATTACTATTTCTGAAAAGCAGCAATACAGTGGAAGCCCTGTAACCAGCTTCTGAATCTCAAAGGTCTTTCTGAAAGACACCTTGTACATATGGGTAAGACTACGTTTGAAAAACATACAGCTAAATCACATCAGAACTCTCGAGTGTGTGCTACAGGGCCAATAATTCATTCTGTTGTCCAGAAAAGAGAGGTAAAATCTGACTGTTGCTGTTATTTCAGTCTTTTGCTCTTAACAGTTACAGCTTAAGGCTTCTCCAACTCCCTGTGTCCAGTCTAGTTTGAGTTTGTAGTGTAGCTGTATTTCCATTTTTCTTTGTCCAGTATTATAAGAACTGCTACTTTCAATTTTTAATTTCATTTCTGGAAAAAACGCAAGTGGCATTAATGTACTTATGTAAGAGAGAAACTCGCTTGCAGAGTAAGGGGGTGGAATGCAGGCACTGAGAGACGGGGGCTTTGCTACTGTGGGATCCCTTTACTGCTATAGGCACGTAAAATCCTTTTGTGCTTTAGTAATTCCAGAAGGAAAATTACAAAAGCAGGGACAATCTCACTTATGAAGCCTTCTGAAGTTCATCCAAACAGAGACATAAATAAAAAGCATCATTTACTCAGGCAGAAATTGGATGAGCTGTATTATCAATCTTCTATTGAGTCAAAGAACCTCTACTACAGAAGAGAATAATAAATTTAAGTATGGTCTGTACATCTGGGATCTACTTACATGCTTGTGACTTGCACCCTGACTTACCCCACCTAGCTTTAAAAATTGGTGGAGGTATATAAATGAAGGCTACAGTCACCCCAGGGTGACCATGTACAGCAACCGCTACAATGCATTAGCAGTTAGTTTACAAAAATTAAAAATTTACATTAATGGAAAAAAGAAGAAGAAAGAGGAAAAAGCTCTTGTAAATAAGAATATAATTACCTTTATCAGAATATAGGATTATCATTAAAAACACACAAGTGCACATAGAACAACTACAAATAAAGGACAGCAGTCCTCTACGCTGTTTTTTCCTGATTTTTTTCATATTAAACAATTAATCATCATTTAGTATTTGGTTTTCTGAACTGTGCTCATATGCACACCTGAAAATGTGCTAAAGCAGCAGTAAAGGGCAAATAGTTTCAGAATTATGTAACATGTACATTGAGATACAAAACAATTCCATGCATATTGAGAAAGATAAAGAAAATAAAAACCAAACTGCTGAAAGCCATATATACCTGATCTAGATTTGACAGACTGTTTGGATCTTGACTAAGAGCCTGGTACTGGCCCCGAAGCCTATCTCCTGCTGCAATCTTTCTGAACTTCTTAAGATCCACAACATATAAGGCACTACAAAGATAAAAAAAGAATTAAGATCTGTGGAGTTTCACCTTCTTTTTGATAACATTAATAAAAGTAACACGAAGCAAAAAACTGTTCCCATCCTAAAGGAATATATTTTTAAAATTAAGTAGCTGAAACTGCAATAAAAAAGTGAAATCAACATCATCAGAATTTATGCCTTATTCACCTCTGACTGAGAATGACTATAGGGCAATTGCTTTTGAATGCCTCAGTGATCAATACCAAGACCCAGATTTTAATCAAATTCACAAACGGCACAAAAATATGTAAGGAGTTATCCTACCTAATATGGTATTTCCTTTTCCCAAGATGTGATGCCCAGTATCCTGATTTCCAGAAACGGTACCCATCCATTTCTTTACGGCTGTCACAGAAAGGTGTGTATCCATAGGGAGCTCCATTTAGATCTAGATCTCTGAGTTCTTTTAGGTCACTTCTCACGATCTAAATAAAAATGTATTTATTTTTATAAATTAATACTGTTTTTAAGGTGTGCATATGAGGGTAGTTATTGCAGCAAGCTTCCCGAAGTTTAATTTTAATTAAAAAAAAAACCTGAGAGACTAAAACAGTGGAGTATAGATAAAGAATTCCACTGGAATGACATTTACCAAATTATTGTTCCAGGAAAAAAAATGCGTGTTTATTCTGAGGCCATCTGTGGAACACATTTAATAAGTAAATTAAATAAAACAAGCAAAGCATTTTTAATTTATGGACCAGTGTTTCTGGCTGCCCAATATTAAGTCCCTTCATGCAGGAATATAATTTTCAAAATCTACTGAGCATCTCCTGTCTAAAAAATCCTTCCCATTTGTTACATTAACTTAGGCACTCAAAAATTATTGCATCATTTGAAAAATCTTTGTATCTAGCAGTAAAGTACTTTTAAAAATAGGTTATATTTACAAATATATTTACTAATGTAATTTATCAGTGGTAAAAAAATTTTTTAGCTGTTTCAGAGTACAGAGAAATCCTTACAGTAGTTAGGACAGACAACCAGTACTACTACTGTATCCAGATGAAATTGCAGGAAGTTGCAGTCTGCATTGCCACATCTAAATTTAATTTATTCTCAAGCTTCGGAAAAGGACCAAAATACATAATATTTGTTCTGAGGTTTTTAATAACCACGTGATAGACTCTTCAATGTCTCGTCTGTTTGAGACAGCATGTTACCTTTCAGTATACTATACAATATTCATTTCTGTGTCAGAGACTACATAGAAATTTAAGAAAAACAGAGACAGAATTCATCTTGAAAAAACTGAGCCATCTATAAGTTATTCAAATGGTCTAAACTAATTACCTCAGACTCCTTCCATAGTGAGTGGAGAAGTCCTCTCACAATCAGCCCAGAGGCTGAACCACTCCAATATGCTTTAGGTTAAACGCACCTTTTAGATGGCACATACCTCTCCAGGTGCCTTTCTCTCTGCACGGCCAATTTAGGGCAACTCAGTGTGGTAAGGCTCTTAATTTCTACATGACTAAAGACAAGTGAAATTATTGCATTTCATGTTCTGTAACACCACTGGTTCTGCTTCTACAACTGCAATAGTCTTAAAAGACCAACATTTGAATAAAATAGCCACAGGGAATGAAACTGGATCAATTTAAGCCCAAATGAATTCCTCATACATTTATACAGCATTATTTTTTCTTACCTGGTCAGCATCGACAAATATTATTTTATCCACAGCCAAAGGGAAAAGAACATCCAAAAAAAGAATTTTGTAGCCCCAGATGATTCTTTGTTTTTCTGTCTGTTGATAAAGCCAGCGGGGCCACTTGTACTGCACTAACTCATACTTGAAACCATACTCTTTAGCCATGTGAGGAATAACATCCTAGAAGAAACACCAAAAAAACTATTAGTTGCACATGTATGTAACACACAAGGACTCAGAAGGAAAAACAGGGAATGTTACAACACAGTTGCAACTGTGCTGGCCTTACTGACTACATAAATTATTAAAGTGTTTCTTTAGTTCTAGCACTATCCTCAGCTACATAAATATAAAAAGCATGTCTTTCAAGCTCTTGGAGGCTATCAGAAGAGAATAAATTATTATATTACTGGGCTTTGGGTTCCAGAAAAGAACCACCTTACACATGAGACTCTTAAAACTATTCATATTTAATGCATTTAGAGATAATTTCCAACTGTGAAAATTTAATCATATAATTACTCAATCGTAATATTTGTTTAAAACTACTTAAAATTTTAAAGAAAAATTAATTAAAGGAAGACTTTTCTCCTACCTTAAATGTTGGGGACAGATAGTTTTTCAGAAACCAAAATTTAACTGGTGTTTTTGTATGACGTAGGACAGAAAGCATCATAATTCTGTGGAAATATAAGTCTATAATAAACAAATGAATACACACAGGTCATTACATTTCCATTGCACCTAAAAAGGTGCTAAAACTTTCTAAGTATAATTTTTCTTAACCCAGTTTAAGCAGAAATTTCTGTCTATTTCTAATAAAAAGTTTTAAAGAGCATGTGTTCAAAACTAATTTGAGATGGATTTATTTGATCCATATTGGCTAAGCAATATTAGAGGAAACAGTTTCAGAAGTGGTTCTGTTAAAAAGTTTTATTCTAAAAGAAGTGCCTGACAAAATCAGAATAACAATTAATACATTGCTGAAAAGAAAAACAATGGGAAAGAGAAAGCATAGTTCAAGTTAAAATCCTCTTCAGAAGACCCTTGATAACTGTAAAAAATTCCAGGTATGTGGAAAAGTTAAATCACTATTTTGGGTTCAATTTTCTTGCAATTGTGGCATTTGTTTGGTGTAACCAGACAGATAAGCAATGCCTTACAGCCCTATGAAGAGGTCAAGTCTGCCTTAAAAATCAAGAAATACTAAACCTTAAAATAAGGTAAAGAAGCATGTAGAAAGTTTTAAAAGCAATTTTTTTCCATCTTTAAAACAAACAAGTCTTTCCCTTTATAAGGTTGTTACAGGCTGAAGGAAAGAAACGCAGATGTTCAAACTGCATCATAGTACTAAGAAATAAAAAGTAATACATACAGAATACTACTTTCCAAATAAATACGCATGGAAGAATTGTGAAATTCCATTTTAAGATAGGAAAACTCACTAAATCTGACGCCTGTAGATATGTACTCATAGAAATCAGGAAAGTAACAGAGATGGTTGTGAACAGATTAGGCAACACTGTAAGAATTCCTTTACAGTGATCATTGCTTATTGAATGAACACTGAGATAAGTAAGGCTGCATGTGCATATAGGAGTATCCATAGTTTGGACTAAACATAAATAGATACAACTCTAATGAAGTCACTGCTGTTAGGTCTTTATAAAGAGAGGCTGAGCTTCATCCTTTATGCTCACACTTTGCAGATGCAGTCACGGAAGACAGGCAGAACATTTTTCTTCAGAGAATAATGGTATTTTTGAACATGTATACGTTGAATTGCTTTGTTCTCAAAGATGAATTTGGTCCTTGCTGTATGCAACTTTTCTATGTTTCAACAATTTATTCTTTACACCTTGTCAAAAAGTCAGTTTCTTTAAGCTGCTGCATTTTAAGATGAATGTTTACGGTATCCCTATGAAATTCTCTTTTCCCTTTTACCTTTCCTTACCTTAAAAAACGTTCATATAAATGGCCTGAAGCAACTGAAAAAACATTAAGAATATCACTTTTCTTTTCCTTCTCTTCTGTTAGCATTTCTTCTGAAAATCTATGGAAAAACACCCCCTATTTATTACATAAAATATACATTCAGCAGAAAGAAAATAGTACTACATTAAGCTCGTAAAGAATCAAAAGTAAGAAAATACACAAAAGAAATACTCATCCTACAGTAACTGAATACGCTTCTATTCTACTCCCACTGCACATGCCTATGATAACAAAATCTTTTGGGAGTAACACCTCATACCCAGTCACTCAGGACAAACAATGGCACAACTGCAGTCGCGAATATTTTCAATCAAACAGAACCCAAATTTGGCAAGAACTCCACATTTTATCAAAGCAAAAATCAGAAATACACACAGCCAAAATATCTTGAGAACTAGTTATTTTTAAAATCAGTAACAGTTATTTTTCAAGCTTTGTCCATGTGCATTCTACATCAGAAGAACCAATGCATATTCTTGAGGTAAGGGATGTCTGCATAACCCCATAGGTGGTTGAGCTGAATATATACTCTAAAATACAGACTGAACACAATATAAAGATGGCCACACCAGGCCAAACCACATATTTAGCCTTTGCCAACCTTACCAACAACAAATGACAAGGCCAAGGAGCAGTAGTCTTTCCCAGAGTACTCTCATAACATTCAGTGGTCTGTGGTGATGGGATTTTTGAAGTGTTTTTAATAATACTGCTGAATTCTTCCTTATATTCATCCAATTACTCTCCCTATAGCTACCCTAGATCTTTAATGTACGTTTGTCCAGAGGCTTTCTGTTTATGCTGCACAGCATTCTTTGCTTGCTTCGAATACCAAAGTCTACCAGGATTGTCTTTAATCATGTATGCCTTTCTGGCACACACAGCGAGGGGATGGTTGCTGCAGTCTCCCTCAGAGCACTGTTTCACAGATCTCTAAACTGCAAAGGCTGCCTTAGCCAAATTGGTTACAGTATGGCTTAATATTGTTGGAGATTCACCTCAATAGCTGTGGGGATTTTTTTGGTGGGTTTTTTTTTGTTTTTGTTTTTTTTTTTTTTTTTTTTTTTTGAGGTGAGTCACTTCTCACACACTTAGATTGCATAAGTCACTCCTATTATTTTTTCTTCTGGTTAGATCCCTTTTAGAAGTATACTTTAAAAAGTGTAAGATCAGTACCCCTCATAATCTTTAAGAACAGATGAGACAAGTCTCAGATCTCCAACATACTGAAAAGAATTCACATCACTCCATTAATACAAAGCTGAGATTTCGGAAGGCTGCAATGTGTGTAAGTGGTGTGAATAATCTTTTGAGAAAGCCACATTCTCCTCACTCAGCAATGGTAAGAGGAGATAGCACAGTCCTACCTGGTCAGGACTATAGCAAACGCAAAAGAAAGGGACATCAGTGGAGCGGCACTGACTGCACGGTGTGGCATCTCCGAGGAAGACAACCCCTCAACTAGCACTGAGGCTAAATAGACTGCAGTTCACAGTCCCAAGCAGTATGTCTTCTGTCTTTGTGACTTTCTGTCCTGTTTCTTATACTTAGTGATAGCAGGGCTGAAAGAACGTCAAGCTCTTTATAATGCAAGCATCACCACGTGTGACTACAAAGACAGATGTGAAAAAGAAAATCAGTTTTTGATGCAAAGATCTTGAAACTATTCATTATGCAAAGCTTTACAGAAGGCAGAGATCTTTCAAATTGAACAAGCTGCTCTGAAGATGGCTGGGTTAACCTGTAGGTCACATGGGAAAAGCAGTCAATTGGAGAAGGTCAGTTCAGTTACGAAAGGACTTGGGCTATGTGGTATGCACACGTGTCCCATGTCACAGCACATGACGATTCCTGTAACGAACAGTGTGCTGACAGGATACACTTTTCATTCTGGGATATCAAAGAGGAAGGATATTTGACAAGTTCCTAGATAGCAAGAAGCTGACAGACAAATGGCAGGCTTCAAATCATGCCCCTGAGCCACAAACTTGAATCAACGGGAAGAGCAAATAAACTTTTTTGGGTGAGGGGTTCAACAGCCCAGCCAAGCTCTGAGCCTGATGCACACTGGTGAACCAACCCACTGTGAAAAAAGGCTAGACCTGGAAAGACCGTGAGATCTCTGGCCTTGTAACCTTCCTAGAGGGAGCTAAGATTTTGACCACTGCACATACATCCTTTTCTGCAGCCAATTAGAAGTGGGAAACTTGAAGATGAAAAATGCCTTCAGCTAACATCATTCTGCAAAAAAGGCCACCTTTGTGCAGAAATGTCGGTCCACTTCCCTGACCTGTGGCTTCAGGAAGAAATTTTTGAGAGTTGTAGTATAGTAGTCTGGAAGGCTTTCTATATCTAGTCAATGTTGTAACAGTAAAATCATCTGTGGATAAATGGTGATGAACATAAAATCAGCAACAGAGACTCAATAAAAGAGATTCAAGAGACCTTGTCAGGAGAGATCATAAAGCTGAAACAGAAGTCAGTCCTGGATCTATCAAGAAATGTGTGTGCTGAGGATTAATTGGGGTCAAGTGTTTACTAGATAAAGTAGAACTCCTTTGCCTTTTCTTTATCTTCTTTAACAGTCTTTGTGACTGACAACCATTGCCAAGGCTATGGAAATGGAAGAAAACCTTTCCTGAGTCTCCAAGCAGTCGTTTGGGTCCAGAAAGTCTTTAAGGTATGGAGAAAATAGTGATGAAAAAGCCATTCTCCTTAAAACCCTCATACTGACATTATCCCTTTCTTACTAGCTGAATTATAGTCCAAAGATGTTCTCCTGAACAATGGAGGAAACCAGACTTTACCTTGACAGTAAATCTTGAATGCTTAAAGGTAATTATGGACAAAGCTACTGCAATTTCTTTTTTCTGTCAGGGCAAAGAGATCTATGATTACTTGCATTAAGTAGTTTACACAGTCAAGTCATTAGCCATGAATTGGTTATTTCAGAAGGCATTACCTTCAGTTCTTTGCCTTTGCAATTACACAGCCATGACAGCTTAGCACTTGGTAGCATACTGCAGAAACAACCTGTGCTGGAAATCAGACTTTCCGAGAGCAAACATGACTGTTTTCTACAAAGTGGATGGAGTCTAGTATGGAAATAATGTATTTCAAATTAAGTCTCCCCCACAACAGCCTTAAAGATCCAGAAGAGGAATTATCATCACTTTGAAAAAGTGGATGAATTTATTGTGTTACCAGCACTCCACATTAAAGACCCAAGCTCATTCTTCTTTGACATTAAGAAATCAAATTATTGGGAATTCAGTAAGTACTTTTGCCAGCACCCCAATTTTCACACTTGAGAACATTATCTTTTTGAGATGTTTCTTGTGAAAAAGGTCTCTGAAGTGTTACAAGGAAAGAATTCCTGGAGAGCATCTAGGCCACTGTGTCTAAAATACGTTGGACAAAGGTCATCTGATTGAAATGCTCTTGAAAGGACAATTAACATGTCTTAGAAAATGATACAACAACCCCCGTTCTGATCCACAGCACAGATATACTAGTCTATTAAAAAAAACCCTAAAATTATATTTCTAAGCAAAAGTGAAACATCCTTTTTTGCCCTTATCTCATTCTCAAAAATGATCTAACAATTTCATAGGAATTTGTAATTTATTAAAAAAACAACTCAATTTAAAAAAAAAAATCAGCCTGAACCACACACCATCCACAGACAACATGATTATGAGCAACTGAACACAAAATTCTACAACAGTATATGGCAAATTAGAAATACTACAGTGTTATTAGCCCCAGATGTAAAACTTGAGATGTTTATTACAATTATTTATAGAATTCAAACTTTAAAGTAAAAGGAATTTTTTGAAAAATACAAAAGCACTTCTTGAGCTTTCATAAATTATGTCTAGCAGCAGACAAGCAGCATCATAGCCTGCTTTTTGATGTAAAGTTTGATACATCCAAGTACCACATTACTGGCTGAGATTTTGACATTGATTCCCTGCCACAACAAAATAAAAATCATGCCAATAGAGAAAATGAACAGGAACTAGAAATGCAAAGGAAGGATTAAAAAGGAAGTAAATAATGAGATGTGCAAGACATCATAGCTTGTCTTTTCCCCCCTTTTACTTATATTATAAATCCCTTGGGGAGCCTTTTTACATATTTATATCACTATCAAGTAAGAAACACATACTTGCTATGAGTAATAAACATGTCCTGGCAAGGCTGAAGCATAAGCAAATTATGCATTACCTTGTAACTGATTTCCAGTTTCCTTTTTTTCCTGTTGTGCCATCAGTAAGGAGATCTTCATTCATTTTATCAGGTTTTTTCTGTACCTAGTCATTAAAATAAATGTATTTGTGTAATTTGGGAAGTTAGTTGATAATAATTACTACTTCAACTGTGATATCTAACTATGGTGTACTTACCGCCTAGAGCTGGGCCAACATCTTACCAATTCCTATTTCAGTAAAATACTTAACTGAACTGCATTAAACTGAACAGTAAAAATGTCATTCCATACTTTTAAACTATGTACAGAACTGTACATAGTGTACTGTATGTAATAAGAAGAAAAGTAATCAATTATGAAAAATTAAATGGTGATTAATAAATCAAACAGCATGTACAAGCCCTCTGTACTTCTTTATGCAAACAGTAACTAAAAGTGAGGGAAATTGTACCTCATTCTTCCCTCATGAGTTTGTGATCCAGCCATTAGCTGGCAAAAGAAGGGTAGCAGGGTGTTGCACCATGCATGGAGCTTACCTGAAGGGAAACTGATTCTCGTAAGCCCCTCACAGGGATAAAGTGACAAATTTGTTGCCGAAACATAAGCTCTCCTGTCCAACTTAGGCAATTTCAGCTGTCTTACCCAGATGCTTAATAAAGGCTCCAAATTAATTGTTTGCTGACCTTAATTTCCTTGATTAAAAGAAACTTAATTGTTTTTGAAACCCAAATAGCTTCTAAAACACTAAATGTTTGAACATATTCAATTTTACCCATATTAATGTCACATGTTTATACTGTCAAGCTAACAGTTACAGATTTCTGTTCACACTAAATCATACGTCTTTTTAGCTAAAGCTTCTGAAGCCACATCCTAGGTATTACTGAAGTGATTCTACAGTTCAATTGAATGATAGAGCTTACATATTCTAGTTATAAGCTTAATATGCACCACCTTTCACATAGGATAATTTTCATAGTTTGACCCAAATGGCACCCTTTTACCCATTCTCTGTGGTTTAAAGGCAGGCTCATCATGCTCCAGAGTTTTACACGTTTTTCTCCAGGTTCTGGAAACTTTCAGTTACAGGACTGGGGAAGAGACTCATATATGTGGTTTTAAAAACTCTTTTTGTACTTTTGTTTACATCATTCTCCCTCCTTCTCAATGTCTAAAATTAGGATGCAATGTACCAAATGCACCTACACAAAATGTTATTTACAAAATAGTGGAAAACATGTAATACTGTGAGGTTCTTTCTCCTTAATATAACTCATGTTTCATTATCTCTTTTTGATACTTCTTTAAGAATGAAAGTAATGTAATGTCATTTACACAAATTTGGTAGCTTAGGGTAGAATTCAACATACCTAATATTAACTTCCACTCTGGTGTCTGGACTTCATGTAAAATCCCTCCCCAGTCACAAGAGAGGACTGGATGTCTCAAGAGGTGGTCATCCCCTTGGTTTAAATAGATACGTGAGCTGGGATGAGCAGTCCTTTGGACTGTCTTTCTCATTCTACTAAGCGGAGAGGGAGTTTAAGGCCCCTAGACTATGCTCTTAAGCTAGATGAGATAAATCCTATCTATGTTACGCACAGAGATGTATTATTTTAACAGCTATTTAATCATCTCCCATGCAATTAGTATAACCTGATAGGGTCAAATTAACTACATTCATTTGCATACCCTTCTCTATTTAATGATAGAAAATCTAAATTATATATTTCAGTATAAATCTTCCAATTGAATATAGCCTAATGTAAGCATTAGTCATATTTAATATAAGGAAATACTGCAGACAAAAAAGGTATCTCTTTACATACTTGGATTTTGATAATTTTGCTTCTGAAGTTGTTTAATACCACGATAACATCTGTCAGGTCAGCTACAGAATCTGTTCCTTCATGGCTGTGAGGAGAAAAAACCCATGCAAATGTACTTGCTCATTAAAACATGCATTATTACTTGTGTTTAATTAGAGTATAAAGTTTATGATTGCTGATATTTATAGAAACAAAATTTCTTCACTTGCACCTAATTATATCTTAATTTCAGAAACTTTGAGTTTTGTTCATCACTAGACATTGTCCACAGTGGTAGCCCTCACTTTTTAATTTGGATTTTCACAGGAAATGTTATCAACCAATGAAAAAATGCAGCAACCTAGAGCTGAATACATTATTATGTATTATACAGAGATACATTACTTTCAAATATTTTATTTTTCAAATATGGAAAACATCTTAGAAATTGATGTGCGACAGCATTAAATATACTTTTAAAATAAATCTGCTTTAAAAAGTCTAAGGAAAGCTTCATCACAGTGCTGAGATAGTAAAGATTGGCTTTCAGCTGGTTGGCTTTGGTAACTGTACCCCTAAAGACATGGCTGTGCAAGGCACCACATGAACATTTGCCCTAGTGAACATCAGTTCAAAGCCATTCAGGCATTTCAAAAATGTACTGCAGCCCACTGAGTAACAAATATGAGGAATGTTGCTATCACTCTGTGATACAGTGTAATAATATAAGTCTCAAATTTTACAGCTTTTATACCTCAATAGCCCATATATTTTTCCTTCAATTCTTTCTGTCTTTTAACAGCATTATGTGGTTTCCTCCTGCTAAGGCTACACATACAAAAAATTGGTTTAAGAAAGTAATCTGCTACCCCTTAGGCTTGATTTTTTTTTTTTTCCTTAGAAAACAGAAATGTTAAAGTCTTCTTTCAATCCGTTTCTAAAAAGGACAGGATTTTATATATTTATCTGAATTTTCTATTTACTACATTTCTGTAAAATGTGCCTAGGATTACAAAGTTTTATAGAGAGAGCTGATTCTGGCACAAAACAATGTTCAGGATTATCTTGACTCTTCTACTCTTTGATTTAGTTTCATTTTCACACTTCTAACACTGGGACAAAAACTGCCTTTTTATCATAGGGATGTATAGTACTCAACATAAAAGAGCACAGATCTCCATTTTTAAATAAAGCATGTCATTAAAAAGCTCTAAAATAATAAAACTAGATCCAAACAAACTGCTGATAGCAGAAATGGCAGCAGCTGGCACAGTGTTCCCATTTTTGCCCCCAGTTTTTACACAATGAAAATTTTCTCTAATATTCCCTGAGTTACCTCAAAATCTCTATGTTACGAATTCTGTAGCTAGCTCTGCAGCTCTGCTGATGAAGATGATTTTTCCAAAGTCTTTACAATATTCTCAAGGTGCTTGGTTTGGCTGTAAATTTAATAACATTGCTTTGTCTCCCTAAATCTTTTCTGTGGATCCCTCACTGCCAGCTCCATTCTTTACAGAGTCCCAATTGTTTTACTCTGCACAGCACTCAGTGTGATGAATTTCTGTCCCAGTATGAACAATGTGCTGAAAATAATGATAGTTACCATTAGTTACCTCGGGCACTTAATGTTAGTCTCAAGATGCGATTTATCTGTTCCTCCATTCACGTCTTTGTATACTTCCTACTATTACACTATGGTAACTTCTTTCCCTGACCAAGCACCTCTCTTCATTTCAATTCCTAGCCACCCAACTATGTGCTCAATGGCTATTTACAGACGAGGCTATTCACTTGCTTTTTAGGTAGGTATCTCTCTGAAAGAAAATCAAGTCCATCATACTGTCCTCTAATTTTAAATCAGTGTGCTGAATCTTATACAGGACCTCTCCTCCTTCCTCCGTCTCTATCCATACGATATTCAGCACATTGTAATTTTATTCATGTAAAAGATGCACATTTCAAATGAGCGATCATGTGAATAAGGTTTTGACTGTGACCTGGGGTTTGGAAGAACTGGGATCATGATTTATAAACCGCCTTAACAAATCCAGTAAGGATTTCGTGTTTTGTCCAAAAGGTACTGAATGCTGTTAGTATAACTTAGTTTGTAAACTCACTGAAAGTAGGCACAACTTCCTTCCTAAATCCAAGCAAGACGTCTTGCATACTGACAGCACTATTAAATATTTAACAATAGCTACTTTGTTATTATGTAATTGTTGTATAAAACTAAATATGTCCAGCAGACTATTTAGGTCACAGCTTTAAAATGCTTCAAAACACCTACATACTTTTCATATAAACACAAACAAATATAAATATAATATAATTTATAATTTTCCATATAGAGGGGAAAAAAGCAAGTTCAACAAATGGAGACCCATTAAAATGTCAAAACAAACAAAAAAACCCGTCTTTGCCCAAATTATAAAAGATACAACTTTTAGTTAAGTAGTCTGATAACCATCAAAAAATAATAAATTGTATCTATGTGCCTTTTTTAAAAAATGAAATATTCAGCAGGAGCTTGTATCTCTCTCTCTCTCTCTAGATATAAACTATTTTCTGCAGTCTTATCTTGCTATACCTATCTGGTTTCCTAACAACATCACAGAATCAAAGTTCCAATAATAAGCTGTGCTGTAGCTGAGTATACCAATTTTTTGAGTATACTAATATTTTCATCTTCCTAATAGTCATAGTAATTTATTAATAACAAATTGATTTACAAGGGTGACTGCTTCAAAATAAGGTTCCTTGTTAGAAGCAGTGTTCAGAGAAAAATAAAGAAGCTTATTTCAAAAACTGTGTATTTACATAGAGTAAAAATAAATTACTTACATGTGTATTAGATGCTACTATGAGAGAAGCAAAAAAGTATTGAGGTGGAAAACGTGCTGTAACTTCAAATTCCTGTATTTCTCCTAAAACTCCTGTTATCATGTATAGGCCTCTGCCTCAAAGAAAACAGGTCATCTCCCAGTTCAACAGGAGAGGATATGACTAGTATACGAGGATAGAGAATATCCTGCAATGCCGCTTGGCAAAATTCCATCCTGTCAAATAGTTGCTTGAGTTCTGATAGCAATTTAATACCATTCACACTGATATCATTAAAAGTAATAGCAAAGATCCTGGTACAGCCTCCTAAAGATACTTCAGTTGTTGTACTCTAAGCCTATGATTTCTAATAATTAAATGAAATAAATGTTATTGTTTAGATTCCTCATCAAGTATTAATTTTCCATAATTTAGCTGAAATGAGCTGTTAAGCTCATTTGTATTACTTCTTAGGGAAAATCGGTAATCTTAAAAAACTGCAGATGTTTTAAGTTTCCTTTGATCCCACCTAGAAAGTAGAATGGTTTTGTTTCATTTAATTTCATTTTTTAATTCAACTATAGCTCGCTACATATTTTTTTTTACACTGATATCTTTCATAAATCACTTTATATCTCTTAGGAATTGAATGATAAATTAGACAAATAATATAGCTACAGTTGGTGGAGATTAAGTGAACTTTTTAGGGTAAAGACTGTTTTTCTGCTTTTTCCAACAGATTGTGGGTGGTTTCTAGAAAAAAAAATAATTGAAAATTCCAAACAAATAGAATGGACTTAATATCCTGTTAACATTTCTTCCTGTAACACTGAAATTAATGCATTAGCTAAATATTCAAAACAGAGAACATGTTCATCAATTTTTTCATTTTTTAATAGTAGCTGATGACTAAACATCATACAGAACTATGTTTTCCCGAACTACAAGTAATAATAAATATTTTATAAGAAAATAGACCTGTTTCAGCCCCCAGAATTATAGGGAGAGAGAAAGACAAAAAAAAAAGTTAAGAACTGAAATAAAATAAAACAATGCTGTTGCTCTAGAAGGGCCCAGATCCAAAGCTTCAAGAGGAAGCCCTCATATGCTACACAACTATACTGTTACGAAAAACATGAAAAAGATGATTCTTCCAAGGAATATTTGGAATAATGGCTAGCACCTGTTCCTCATACGAAAATCAGCCATGGAAATTGCAGGTCTATAAGCCATATAGGCAGCAACTAAATGCCAGTTACTGAAGTGCAACGTCAATTCCCATACACAGGGGTTTTTTCCAAGAAAGAGAAATGTGGCGCATTCAACCTGCGGCCAGGGTACAGAACTGAAGGGTGCTTCTAAGTCCCCAGATGAAGGTATAACCACAACAATTCTTAGATGACTTAGACAACTAAGAAATACTTGGAATTAATTGAAGAAAAAAGCCTAGAGCTGAAATGAGTATGATGCTCCTGTTAAAAAAAGACGCCAGCCATCAATAACAGTGCATTCAGAGGCACCCTCAGGGCTGAAAAAAATTATGAGAAGGAAATTGATGGCACTTGCACCAGCTGATCAAGATGCTGCGGGAGAGCTAGCAATGTTCCAGCAGACATATTCTTGGAAGTATATGTTAAATATGTTGGGAATGCCAAAATATTAATCAACAAAACCACCAGTGATACTTCTACAGAATTTGGTGCAGGCAGTTGCAGGATGATGCTAACCATGCTTGGAACTGACAGGGCAATTGTCTGGTAGCTGCATAGCTATTTAGTAAGAGACTTTACTAGTTTCAAGTCTAGCTGAGCAGCTTAGGCTTATTATGCATTAACGTATCCAAATGCCTTCAAGAACACATGGAGCAATCAAACAACTTACACTATCAGGAAATAAGGTAATTCTTATAAACCTTAAATAATCATTTGCTTCTTGTTCCTTTTTTTCACGTTATTTTTGCTCATTTTTCTTCAGTACTATCAGATCTTTCCAAAATATGTTGCACTTCCAGATTCATTTACAAATATGTTTCCAAAAGATAGATTAATACTTACGAAAAAACCTGATAAATCTCTTTGGATCTTCCTTTACGCAATCGCAGTGTCCAAGCACCTGGATTTGCTTTCAGCTGAAAATACCCCTAAGAAAAAAGGAAAGACAGTCACTTGTTCTGTCAGCATTTCAGAATCAACCACGTACATGTACAAACATCAACTATCCAACATTTGGTACTGCAGTCAATGTTAGTGACCATGACCCACTGTCATACTAGCCCTGAAAGTAATATGGCAGTGATGCAACCAAGTACCACCTTTCCTGTATGTCCATATTACTGCCTTTCAGTGCTCCATTTGTTTTCAGCTAAATTTGAGTTGTATACAAAATCTCCACCTAGAATAGTAAGTAAAGAAATAAATTATTAAACTGAACCTAAACTGAAAAGCTTCTTTGAAATCTAAAAGTTTTGTCTGGAACAACTTCCAAGTCAATACAGCTCCTTCCCAATTTAGGAACACTGCATACAGCTATCACTGCATGAAAGCCAGATGAAGCAAGCTTTGGAATGTGAAGAATCATTAGAAGTTTCATCATGTTGAACATCATCCACTGCTGAGACCGTATTCAGTACTTATGTAAAAATCAAAGACTCACAGTTTATGAAGTATTTAATTCCTTGTGATACAATATTTACAGAGAACAGAGAATAGCAGATAGGTAACCAATCTTATGCATCAAAATTAATCTTTCCCTATCAAATTACCAAAACCCCCCAAAAAATTACTTTGGATGACCAGAGGAATTCTCAGGTGTGGATCTGTCGCACAGAGGCTTTAAGCACTTAACTGAAGCATCTAAATCGGGAACCTTCTTTTGCCTGGATCATTGTGTAACAAAAATGGTTATTCTAATCACAATGTGATTCACACCTTACATTTGTCAGTGGAATCTCCATCTGAATATAACTACCTCCTACCATCTACTTAAGATAATTAGGCTCCCAGTTTAGGCACTTCAGATAAGATTCTAAAATTAGGCTATATCCAAACCTATATTGGATCAGAAGAGGACAAGGGGAAAGCTCAGCAAATTAAAGATGCGCATCTTTTGTAGATGGTCTCAACTCCAGGATACTCCTGCTACGCTGAGCATTACTAAGTTTGCAACACAGAGAAATGGATTTAAAGAACAAGAAGCTCATAATGATTCTCATTAAGAGTGTGCAATTGTTAATGACTATTTCTGTACTTAATACTTACCAGGTTGGCCATCACAATAGTATCAACCATGACAGGATTATTCTTTGTGCCCAGAGTGAACTGCAACCCTCGAGGAGGTTGTCCAGTTGTCACATCAAAGCAATGTCCTTCAAGCAATATATATTCTAGTTCGTATTCTGCTATAACAGTCCCTTTTATCTGTGGAAGGAACATTTAATCAATAAATTATGTCATTTAACTATGTGGGAAAAGCACCATATTACAATGACAAACATGTGTGGGATTTACCTCATCTAAATTCAACTGTAAAAAAAAAAGAGAAAGGCCCTTCCAGAAGGAACTTCACTCAATTTTAAAAGATGTATCTGAGATAAGAGGGTGAATCACTGGAGGGACCTTCTCTCCATTGACTGTTGAGGAAGCTGAGCCATCTCAACTTTAGTAAGGTAAATCCCAGCCTTTGTTTTCACAATACACCTTCCAAATACACAGCTTTGGTGGATCAAACGTCCTCAATATTTTGCATAGGTTTAGTGACAGAAACAAATCTAGTGATTTTGGAGCTGAGGGATTGAAAACATAATTTAAAACACTGAAATAAAAATGGGTCAAATATCTTTTAATATGTATTAATAAACAGCAATACATCCAGGTTTATTTGAAGATTTACCGAGGTTAAACCTATTATTACAAAAAATATTTACAAAATAAAGAGAAATAGAAAGCTAGCACACAGAATCCCTTAATTGCTTTATTTTTTTGTAAAAAAGGAGCATTTCCATAAACACTATAAAGGTCAACACAGCAGATAAACTGCTTTTAATTGTATTTTACATTCTGATTTTTCTGTTTCATTGCTTTCTTTTAAGACTTGGGATTTTTTTGAAGTAAGAGAGAATGTGAAAAAAAGATTATGAAAATAAAAATGGTAAAATACTGACCAAATAATCAATTACCAGAGAAAGCATTTCTGGAAAACAAGAGACAAAAATCCCACAAGATTTCCATTTCCCTCTTGAGGTAGAAGGTACAACACAAGTTTTATAATGTTTACAAACTATTGCTTACATCCTGTAAGTGAATGTTATCGAGATCACAGGAACTGTTTACTGCTTCAACCAACCAGCTTTCAGGAGTGATCATGTTTAGAGTCAAAAGGGGTGATTCTGGCAGTTCTAGGAATTTTGCCATAGGTTCCGAAGGAAGGTGCTTGTTGATCCCGTAAGTTAATTCTGGTTCCAGAACAAAACGATAGAAGCTGTTGAAAAAGAAATGTTCAAAAAATACATTTACTGAAGCATAAAGTTCCAAACATGAAGTTCTTCTAAAATACTTTGAAGTATAGTGAGTGTTTATCAAATTAATGATGTTTGGAGGCACAGTAACTCCCTATTCTTTTGGAATACCACCAGACAACACCTATAGCATCTCAAATGGGTTGGTAGATGAACACAGATCTATTTGCTTTTGATAGTTTTTTGCTGTGAAAATTCTTAACGGCTGGGAAGGTGCATACCCAAGAGGTGCATCTAAACATCTTGACTCTGAACTGCCCTGAATTCTCAGAATCTGTATCACTAAACTAAGCAGAAGGACTAATCTCTACTGGAAGAAAAAATGTCTTTGGGAACAGCTCCTGACATGAGCAGCAGCAAACCAGAGAGCACAGGAAAGGAGACATCTCTCTGTTCCTCTCCAATGCTTACTCCATTTATTCCACAGGTAAAAGATCTTTGTAACAACAACAAAATGATCGTTTTCTTCCTTCCACTACCGATATTCAACAAAATGCGAAGAATCAGAGCAGAGAAAGAAGGGTACTGAAGATGGAGAGAGTGAAAGCATTAAACAGAGTGCTTCACATGGGGAAAAAAAAAGGACATTTCATTACTATGACAAGTTCTTCCAGGACCCATCAGGAGAAATATAATTCCTACAAAGTATTTGGGACAGTATATGAATGCAATTCATATGAAACCATTTCCGTAAGAAAAATACGACCTCTCCACAGGGAAGATCATAGAATGGTTTGGGTTGGAAGTGATCTTTAAATATTACCTAGTCCAACCCCCTTGCCATGGGCAGTGACATCTTTCACTAGATCAGGTTGCTCAAAGCCCCATCCAATCTGACCTTGAATACTTCCAGGGATGGGGCATCCACAACTTCTCTAAGTGATGCCAGACAACTTCTTCCTCTCACCTTTCTCAAGCACGGGGAAAGAACCAGGCACTAACACCTGCAAAGTGCAGACTACCAGCTCTCTCTCATAATAAGATTATAGGTACAATATCTGCAAAAGGGGTGGCAGTGCTTAAATCTTTCTCTCAGAGGGAAAGGAATCCTCTCCGGGGAGTTCAATTCAGTGTAAATGTCTAGAACTTAACTAGTGAACCCTGGTCCTTACAGCCAGTTGAAAGAAACTTAATAAGGCAGGTACTTTCAGGGTATAACACTCTTAACAAATTATAATGAGATCTCAAATGCAAACTGTACATTCACTCAGATGAATTTCAGTGTACTTAATCTGTAAAATGCATTACACAGTAAGTGGGCTGCAAGAAGTAACCAAGTTAGGCAGACAATCTTCCTCTGCAAGTTTTCGCAGGCATGAAAGACTTTCCGTGGATTTCTCTAAGGATTGGTTAGGAGAGGTGCATCTGATGAACTAGATCAGTTCCCTGTGATACTATGCTTGACACTTTAGAATTAGAATTTTTCTCTAGACAAATGTAAACTGCTTCAGTAACATTCAACTTACATTCAAAGAAAATAACTAATGCAACAAAAGAATCCAGAAACACAAGCCACTGTTTATTTTTAAGGGAACATATGCTGCTAAGACTGTTTTTTCCAAACCAAGTGAGATCATATATTCGTAAGAAAAGCTATAAAATACTTACCTCTGCAGCGGCACTTCTGACAGCTTAGATCTGCAGTTCAGAAACAATCTGAGTTTCATATTGATAATGTCTTTGAGTACCTACAGAAAAAAAAAAATCTGTGTAAAAAATGGTTCTTGGTAATCACCAAACTTTGAAAATAAGCCAAAGTTATCCTTGCAACATCCTGTCATTTCTCAAGCTTCAGTAGAAATCTCAAACATTTTGAAGATCTAAATGTATCTGTATACTAAGAGATGTTGTCAGATATTCCAAATAAAGATTTGACCTTTTTTAAAACCACATGATTTAGCACAAAACATTTTTGATAGTCAAAATGTTAGTGTTTTTCCCTAGTGATGCAGGTTTTTTAAAGAGCAGCTATCCCCGTTTTCCAATGCTTAAGTAAATTGCATTATCACCTTTCTTCGATTGTTCTACAACTTTACATAGTCCTAGGGACGTGTTCTGCTCCTAGTTCCTCATTCTCATCCTTTGTGTCACCTGAATACCATCACTGAAAAACTAGTGAGCAAAA
Source organism: Gavia stellata (assembly GCF_030936135.1). Lineage (NCBI taxonomy): Eukaryota > Metazoa > Chordata > Aves > Gaviiformes > Gaviidae > Gavia > Gavia stellata. Next base: position 57,783,240 of record NC_082594.1, read on the forward strand.
AATAAAGACTAGGGAATGGCATAAGGGTGAGAACAAGTGAAGAAGCAGGAAACGAGAATGTAAACAGCACTGAAAGCATAAAAAGGGCAAGTATTACATGACATGGGTTAAAGACCATCAAAATAGATGTCAAAGTGACTCAAGTATCTATCCATCATTCAGAATAAAAAGCATTTGTAACCAGCGCTAGCTGGTCTCATGTACTATAACATACCCAGAATTTTAAACATTATTTGAGAAATTTTTGTCTTTAAAGATGTTGCATCCAAAATTACGTAAACCTGTATTTGACTTCATCTTCAAACAAGGCAAAAACCTCGTCCCATTAGTAAGAACAATACTTCAGCAATCTGCATTGATAGGTTGTTGTGTGCAGAATGAAATGATCTTGAAAAAGACTGAGGTATCATCCCAATTCATCAGCTGACCATGAAATTTAATATAGTATTGTAGCCAAAAGAATAACGCCATTCTTAATTAACATTTTGAAGGAATTTAAATAGGAAATTACAAATAAGACAAAAATGCATTATCTCTGTGTTTTCCAACAATGCGACTTCTGGAATACTGAAGTCGTTTCTGTTATTTAGGGCTTATGTGGACACGAAAAGCCATGGCATTCAAGTCAACACATGAAAATGCTTAAAAGACTAGAAAACCTTTTTTATAGCAGGGTATTTGAAGAGTTCAGTCTGTTTACTTTAATTAAGAAAATGCAAAGAAGAGCATGGAAGTTTTGTTCAGGGAGTATTTCAAACTGTAACAAATGGCTGAATTACTTCAGTTTACATGGTTTGAAAATTATTTAAGCCCAAGTTTTATTTTACATGTGTAGTCCCTTTACAAAAAACTTATTGTAAGTTATCATAACTCATCTGAAAAGCATTAACTCACTAAACCACAATTATTCAACCAATCACTTGGAATTCTGAGTCAGCATCACCTACGGATATGAAGCATATACACTGAAAATGAACTCTTACAATAGATTCTTCAACAGGATGGCAAAATGATGAGAAGATGAATGCTTACAGCATAGAGCTAAATAAAATTCTGCAATTCCAAGTCTGAGTTTAACAGTCAGGTTAATTAGCCACTGGAAAAGCTCACTAGGAGCGGTGATCTTACTCAATGGCTTCATAATATTTAAATTAGGATTAGATTAAAAAGAATTATTTCTACTTCAAATGCTAATTGATAAAAAGAAGTCCTATGACCTGGGTTATATAGGAAATCAGACTAGATTATCAAAAGGGGCTCCTTTAGAGATTTCTCCTCGCTTTAGGGATGGAATGAGAGTTTCTCCCTGAAGACAGAATGAACAAAGAAAAAAGGCAAAAGATAATTGAAAGGAAAAAAGAAAAGGTTTGATTTTTCTCTCCACATTTTTAAGTTCTTTGACAGTTACTGGAACAAGAAAAAAAAAGTAGATGATCCTAAGAGTTACATACTGCTGGAGCAAAGCAGTTAGGCTAGAGGACACGTAGTGTGTTCAATGGTGCCATATGTAATATTTTCTCAGCTTGTTTTGGTTAACCATGAGGAAAGAAAAAACACAACTCTTCCATTTTGTCCTCATTTTTAGAAGGAGGAATTTCTACCTTTTTCCCATCACCTTAGGGATCACCTTCAGAACTTTAGGACTAGCTAGCTGTTCCATGTATTCTGCTGAGAACTGATACGGTCCAACCCTTGTCAAGCCAGGGCTAGCATTTAAAAATCTACTGTGGACAGTGACTGTTGTCTTGTCTGGAAATATTTGACACTAAAGTCTATGACAAAACTTTTTGAAAAAGGCAAAACATGCATTATATGGGATGTTCTGCCTGCCTCTCTCCGGAGAGAATGTAGAGCAGTTCTTATGATACAATCCAGTATATTTTTTAAAACAGATAAAAGCCTTGACTCTGCTCTCATTCACACTCTGACCCACCTGGCCCCTGGCCTTAAATTGCCACTTTCTCAGACTAAGCAGTAAAACTACTTTACAGTTTACCTATAGCTGTTCACACCCTCTCAATTTCAATTTCATTTGAGTAACTTTTTATTTGTATTTTTAAAAAAATTACCAAAATATTTCTTTGAAGTGACTATTAACTGACACAAAGTAATATAATAGCATGTTTTCACCAGGGCAAAAAAAAAAACAACGTGAACATATTCAGCATGGACTGGGGCAAGGATCATGTGCTTTGCTGTGGTAGTCACTACACAAATTTTCCACCATGAATATTTTCCACCATCCCAATATACTGGGCACTAATCCAGTTATGTTATTCAAAAAAAGATCCTTTAAACATACATATATCCCAGTACTTAAAGTTTACATTATTTAAGTCACCTATACATAGCAAGATAATTGGAAAGGCACCCATTTAGGAACTTTGAATTTGGGGCGTGCTGTATGTTTATGCATTTTTTTTCTCTACACCAGGAGGAGGTGGCTTCCAAGATAACTAGATATATCTTTTTCTTTTAATTTTCAGGTTATTTTATTTTTCATTTTAAAAAATAATTAAAAAATTGAAAATAAGTTTAATCTACATTAAAATATTTCTGATTTGTTTAGTTTCAACAGCATTTCATTATTCTCTCTTAAGGGCTGGCTTCTTGAATAAGACTATAGCTCCCATGAATCAAGTAGGATCTGCGATGGCTGAACAGCTTGGTACACCATGGGAGTCATTTGCCTAGATATGCATTAGGGAAGACACTGCTCATGAGGGAGCCTGTTGCGCTAGGAGGAATGGAGGCTTCTATTCTGAGCTACAAGTTCCTGGACACAACTTACCACAATATGAACTTCTGGCTGAATGCAGAGAGTTTCCAGTCAGTTCCAAAATGAAAATATTTTCATGTGGCAATACCAAGCTTTCATTTCTACCGAGAATGGTGAAATGAAAGATCTGATTCTAGAGAAAAGCTAGTATTTCACAGTCTTGAAATATCAGAATATTCATGAAATTTTTAAATGTTTTACTTTGCTGCACTATGAAGAGTAAGCAGATGCTTCAACATTTTATACAAAAGCTATAAAAGGGCATGAAAATGGGAGGGGAAAAAGCAATGTAAGAATTTATGAAACTTTCATAATTACTACAGAGAAAAAGATAAAATAAGATGCAGCAAAAATCAAGTTACAGGCTTCAGAATTGCTTCTTCAGAGAAGACAAAATTTACATTTTTATGGGAAACTATAAAGGAACCTGAGGTAGAGTGATATTCTGCAGCTTGGGGAAAAATAAAATCAATTTAGGAGCTATGTTTTTAGGACAGTCTCTCTTTAGTTGATCAATAGCTACACACAATGGAAGACTTCCAGATATACTTGGTAGCATCAATCAACTGAGAAATACCCTTCCAAGACCTGAAAGGTTTATAGTCCAATCTTCTTATGATAATATTACAGGTCAGATTTAGACCACCTCATTTAGGTACCTCGAAAACTAAGGTGATTTGGTTTAATGGAAAGAGGCATATGCTTCTTAAGATTTTGAGATGGGAGATCCTTTCCCTCCATATTACGCAGACAATCTCCTCTTTTCTTTCTATTGACTATAAAGAGCATTTATGGACTCACTTTTAAGAAGACTGGTTCATGGGGCATCTGAATTTTAAGTGCAAATATGGTACTTACAATGATGAATTAGATCATCCCCAACTTTTTAATATGAATTTACATAACCAAATATATCTATATTAAAAACACCTAACTTTTGTTTACTGCTTTACTACACTGTACATGGAAATAAGAAAAAGTTTTATAAAACTTCAAGTACAAATATGCAAATTAAAAGAAATTACCACCATCTTACAATCAATAAATGAGCCATCTTCTGTGCTTCTCTTGTCAATGGATCCACGATAGCAATAATATCATAGAATGGTTCATTCTGTCGGGGATCGACTTTTACTACGCTGTTAAAAAAGTTAATGAATAAGTGACACGAAAACTCTAAACTGAATTTGTGGAAATATCAAACATTTTTAGGCATAAATTTGTAATATCAGAGCCACTTTAGATTTTACTGCTTGTGAAGACATTTCCCTCATTTCAAGCAGTAATCATTATTGCTCCCTGTGATATCACTAGAAAAGCTAAATGTGAACAGCAATTAAAATTTAGCATTAATCTACATAGTTCCATACTGGTTATTGATTAAATACATGCCTCATTACAAAATCAGTAAAATAAAAGGAAAACATGCAGCAAAATTTTAAAAATGGCCTTTTTGTCACTGGTCCACAGTTTCCTTTACCGATATCTACAATCATCAGACTCAACAAGTGCCAGCAGTAACACAATTTTAAAATAACAGTGGGAAAATGGCAACTGAGAAGTGTGAAACTTGGTAGGATGGATTAGCTTTATGCAGTCCACAAAATAATTTAGTTTGATAAACTTGATTAGACTAAGTCAAGGAGACCCTAGTTAAAGTACTCTGGATCTACAGGAAGAAAATGTTAGTAAACCTTAAAACTTAAAAAAAGAAATCATATGCTGTAAATACACAAAATGGACTACCTGAATTTGTTTTCCAGAAAAAATATACCTAGAAATGTGAGTATCATTAGTGAGTCAAATTCCCTCCAATATGGCAGTAGCATAGTACTCCCTGTTATTACTGTAACTTTGGAAAAGGTGTTAGCCACTTAAAACAGGCTACTGATTTCACTCCTTGTCTTTCAAGAAGTATTAGACAGGGCCAGCACATCAGCACAGCACACTAGAGCAACTTTACCAATAGAAACAAGTAAGGATTTGGAAATAGCATTAAAAAAAATATTTTGATCATGGTTCTTGTGCTATCATATGTCCTTTTAAAAAAAATGTACCTGTCTTTGCTCCAGAAAGCTTGCGCCAGCTAAGCTCTAAATTAAAAATGGCTACTGTTAGTTTTCCATTACAAAGACAACAGGATTCACAGATGCACATCTTGGTATGTCTCATTCATTAACAATGACAACAAAAGACAATGCTTGTGGCATATTCACTTTCTAAATCTAGGATCAGAAACACAAGGAGCCAACGTACAAGTAAATACACTAATGACACTAATATGAGCTCACTAGGTATAAATCTGTTAACTGAAGACAGTCTGCTCAGTTTCTCTTAAGGAATTAAGTGCCAATGTTCCCCATCAGTTTGCATTTGAATATAATCTAGTTGTATTTTAGGGTCTAATCTAATTATAATTTAGAGTCAAGCTGAGCACAGGACCTATGGTCAAGAGTGAGACTGCTAAGCCACAAACTGTTATACAATATAAACATATGTATATTAGCCTTGACAATAGTACTCAGGATCCACAAACACATTTTCCACATTAATGAAAATTAGTGGGGGCTTCTTTAAGCTCTAATCTGTGAAATTACTTCTAACATTTTAGTAAACGTATGGACTCCAAGTTTTCTAACTCCAGATCACCACTTCTATTCACACCAACTGTAATCACTCTTTTTTCAGCGAAGGATAAGGCTGGAAAATCATTAGGTATTACTAATGAATTTATTAAGAGAGAGGTAAAGATGCATTACACCAGGGCAGATGAACAGGTTGCTCATACAACCATACAAATTGACTTATTTTAAAACTGGAATGCTTACTCAAGTTTTCGAAGACCTTATGTAGTAATCAATACATTCTAATTTTAATATGAAAGTACTGTAAGTGCGTTATCATGGCAAACAGAACTTACCTGTGCTGTTCTTTGAGTAATTCAGCATCTTGTCTCATCTCTGTTTTAGGCAAAGACGACAGTAGGGCATCTATTTTCATAATCAAATCACTGCCACTATATTAAGTAAGGCACATAATTTGTTTTTAATTAGGAGTAAAACATTCCCATTTTAGTGTATGTCTGTCTACATAAGGGATATTTTAAAGCCCACATCCGGAACTCTTAAAAGATTATCACCTCGAGATTTGTAGGTTTGAGTAAAACATTTAGTATGACAATGCCCAAGAACCACTGCTGCCTTAAACCTTGTGAACTGTACACTTCTTAAAATTAAGCAATTCAGAATTGGTAGAATTACTCTTCAGCCTCACAGTTTGCATGGTACAATCTGCTGATATTTATAGCTCTTCATTCCTTTTTTTTTTTTGCAATTTTTTCCCTTTATGACAACATCTAGGAATAGACATAAGTGAACAAGTTTCAAGTTTACTTGGCCACATCTTTTAATTTTGTTTGTATTTCTTACTGGAATTTCCTTAGAAACCTTAGTAGTTCTATTTCAGTGTCACTAAGTCTTAATATTTGATTAAATATGTTTTGCCTCTCACTACTTCTCTCCTTGATAGTTCTACCTCTTCTTGATATTGTTTTTCTGGTAGCTATTCTTTCAGTTGTGCCAGCCCTTCCAGATAACAGAAGTGATACTCAGACACAGGAAGTCAATAGATAGTTGTAAAAATAATATAACTTTGCTCTCTTCTTTGTACACAATCTGGATCCTCAGATGAAAAGCTGGCTAGAACTCATCTTTACACTTCTTCAATTAACAGGTGTGTGAATGTTGTCTAGCAGGGTGTCACAGAGCACCACATCTGCCCATGCCTCTACAGACTCCTTTTCTAATGATTCTCAAAGACAATGCACTTTCTTACTTAAAATATCAATACTCGGATATTAATGTGGTTGTAAGATGCAGTGGGTTTTATCAAGCTTATTATTATTCTTTATAATTACTCTTAAGTAAACAAAAGCTAGTAGGAATTGTTTAGTTAGCTGTACTTGTCTCTTGGTTGTAAGTACAGTGAAACCGGATAAAGTATTTGGAGTAATTTAGCAAAGCTGTACACATGATATGAGGCAAGAGGATATGATTCTCTGGATAAGCAGTGATCTCTTATGCCTTAACCTCATCACACATATGACCAATGATAAAAGGGTGCATGTCTCTTGAATAACACAGGGTGCCTTTTTTTCTGCTCTGTGCTGTAACAACGAGGTACCAAAGAGGCTGCCAGCAGCAGGGTAAATGACACATGCAGTTGAAAACCAACATACACAGTTTATATATATAGTGCAAAACTATGTTAAATAGTATAATTAGCCAGGTATAAAGGCAATACAAAATTTAGGAAATGTGTAATTTCTTCTAGAAAATAAGGCAAATGTTTGAGTAGGTAAGTATACTAAGTTTGTCAGGGAAAAATGAGGGACAGTTAAACCTGTCTACATAGAAGTACTCAGATGTTAAGTAAGAAGATAGCAAATATATAGCACGCAAACAAACAGTTTGACTAAGTGCATGTAGAGTGTATACATATGAGTATATAGTATGAAGAGCACTACGACTATATATTTGAACATTTGTTCATATTTCCCATGCAAAAGGATTATTAGTTACAGGCAATAAACAAGGCAGTATATCATAAAGCCTCAAAATGCAAAAGAATTTTACCTTCTACTGCTGTTTCCCATCTCTTTGACAATAGCTTTAATCTTCTCTGCTGATGTACTGTATGTTATTTTTTCCAACAAATTAAAGTCTTCTGCATAGAATTCATTTTCATCTAAAGGACCCAGTACCTTAGATAGATAAAAAAATGTTACTAAGCATAGAATGTCACAATAATGTTTCTTCTGTAAGCAAAAACATACCAGTATCTTAAATGAATGCACAATATTCAATATGCAACCCCCAGCCCTATATACATCAATAGTATTAACTATATAGTACTAAACTCTATAGTAACTATGCAGGAGTAGGTTTTTTTACAGTTACGTAATTACAATTAATTACGTAATCACAAAGAAGAGCTGCAATGTAAATATCCATGATATTTCTCATTTTACACACCTATGTAAAGGAGTACCCTATCTAGAAATAACAAATCTAAGTTTAAGAAACAGCTCTATTAGGTACATTATTTTAAACTGAAATTCAAACTACTATCTACCTACTGCACTCTTTAGTTGTTTAATTCTGCAAACACAATCTTAACTTCAAGGCTTCTCAGTGAAGCAGATGGATAGAAAGGAAGAAAAGAGCAAAGGATAAAAACAGCAAGATACCCAGAGACAAGAAACAGAACTACAATGTTGGGGGTTTTTTTTATGTCTGAAGGAAAATAAGGTGCCTTGAAGTCCTAGAAAATAGCTTTGAGGATGTTGCTTGGATTTCCTACTTATAGTCTACCAGACTAAACTGACTCAAGTCAAAGTCAAGAGTCTACAGGGCTCCCAGGATGTAGAATGTCATAGTAAGTTTGGTGCTGAATGCCTCTCTCCCAAGATTCAGCTGCTTCCTAGAAATGAGAGGTTATCTAACAAAATCCCAATTTTTGATTAATATTAATGATGCATGAGATAGAGAAAGCCATAGTGTGATTATGAAATAAAATGCTACTTTTGTACAAGTCATAATTAGAAAAAAATATATTTGCTCATAAAAACCAAAACTTTAGTGCTGAAATAGCAAGGATAGAAATGAAAGATATACCATGTCTTTTTTAAAAGTAATATTTCAGATAGATGAATACACATTATTAAATTCATACAAGTATTTTTAAGAAACTTATTTCCTCAAAACTTAAAATATGACATTATTTGAGCTTTTTTAGGCATGGAAAACAGTAATAACCATTTATATAGCAACATTGCATATTTAGTTGGTGGGGGGTGGTTGACAAAAAAGCCAATACAATTCTTTCATGCTTCATCAACAGAAACGCTTTCTGTGGGTACGTTAGTGGTGTTTCGGTTGTATCTCAGAAGCCATGTAGGATGCACAAGAGTAATTAAGAACACAATTTAAAGAGAGTTTCCAAGTAATGAGATACCAATGTAGTATCTCTATTTCTTTCTAATGATGGAGCAATAAATAGAAAATAGTAAACAGTTAACTCAGAGTAGTTTGTAGAAATTGTATGTGTCATGTAAGGTAATGACTGTCATTAACAAGTACTAAATATTGAACCCAATATTGTATTTTTTTTAATCACAGCTCATCTATAGCCACACTGTAATTAAGGCTATTGGTTTCAGAATGTACATACAAGAAATCGAAACAAGACCACTATACTTTTATTTGAACATTAAAAATTAAGACTATAGAACAATTTAATATTCATAAACAATTTGGGGATTTTAGAGCTTGAAATACTACCCTAGTCAATGTAATTTATTTTCTGTTACGTATGCAGTATTCATCCTATCCCCAAATGTGTAAAATATAGGTAACTTCCAGACAAAAATTTATTCTTAAATATCATTATTAATAATACATCAAATATTAACTTATTTAGAGAATTTTGTCAGATTAACTCTTGAATAGCTGTGGGAATGACATACGTACATAGTAGCTCCAATGGAATGGAGCTAATAAAAAAATTAGGAGTAAAACAAAATAAAAAACAAGGCAAACTTTCATACCATTCTCTAACAACAGGGTGCACAAGTGGGAAATCAATATAATGCATTTTCTTTAGCTTGAAGTTCCAGGAAGTAAAAAATACCTAGAAAAAGGTTGAGAGATGACTTAATATCCTTCTTACCCTGCCATTGCTCATAACAGCCATTTGCCCAGGAAGCAGCTTGAGAACCTCCTGGCAGAACATCTGGTGGGTTTTAATTAAATCCAGTCCTATAGTGTTGTACTTCTTCTCAAAAGTATCATCATCCATTCCCTAAAGCAAAGGTAAAGCATGAGATGGTGGAATGATTCAGCAAAAATAAATTTTGTAACAGCTGAGGTAATCAAAGATTTTCTTCAAGTTATGTGGTAACCAGAAATCAAAGTAAAAGAACAACCTCAGTTTCAATGCAAGTACATGACTGTTGGTGTAAAGCCACGGTCTCCCAGCTAGCTCGTGGGCAGTTTTTACCCTTGGGCAACTGAGAATAATCATGAGAGGAAAGCTGAGCCTGGGGTTAAGCACTTTTTCCTACAATCCAGCACACAGCTGTACGAAAAACAACATTCTCTGTTAACAACTGAACTGTATTCTCACTTTGAGGAAAAAGTTATTAAAAAATCCATAATACTCCAAAAACCTAACAGTCATTTTAATGTGGTCATTGGATACAGCTTAAACATGTTTTGGGGAAGCGAACATCATCCAGTAAGACACATAACAAATCAATATTCAAAGTGGGAAAAAAATCCTGGAACTTTGCCATGCTTACAATGGCACTGTGCCTCACCTGTCAAAATTATCCTGCTGTATTAAACTCTACTGATATGTATTTCTTTAGAAATACACAGACCAAGCAAGTAGATTCAATCAGATACAATTAGTATAACAAAATAAATTAGTAACATGAATACACTGCTTAATTAGTCTTTCAAAATTTATTAGACAATAAGAGCATGACCCAAACCAGGTAATTAATTTTCCAATATGGTGCCAGAGAGTTCTCTTAGTCTTCCAAATCTTCCTATTTAAAAACACTACAATTTACAGCTCCTTCTGAAACCAAAACTGTAGTTTGCAGCTGTTATTTGATAACCAAACTCCACTCTACATGTAAACTTTGGAATCAGCAACATTTGTATTTTAAACCAATGAATTTTCATAGAAACACACCAGAAAATGTTGGCCAGAAGTATACAATGCTCGTTAACTTCAACTGCTTCAGCCTGTGCCTATTACTGCTCACAACGACAACAGCAAGATAAAACCAGTTACTTCTGAAGTCTTAATTCTTGACAAATTTTGTAATTTTAATTGAGCATTATTAAAAAAAACAATCAACAATTAAAAATTAAACTATTTTTGTCTCAATAATCCAGTATCTGTACTCTGTATTTTTCAGTATTCTCCTATTTTCTTCCTTTAAAGAAACTCTCTATTCTTCCATCACATAAAAGTTACTAAAATCCAGATCTGCTTCAGCAGACTGTATAAGGGAAACTGTATAAGGATTATAAACTTCATAGCACTTGGCCGAACACTGTTACTCTCAACATCTCCTTACAATAAAATGTATGTCAAATGAAAAAGAAAGTAGTCTAATTTAGTTTGCACTCACTGGGATGAGGAATTTAGCAATTTTAGTTCCAGCAGCAAGGGATTTTGCTGTCTCTTCCTTACTGAGTTTACTTAGGAAACTTTTTAAGTTGCTGTTGTTTTGGGTTAGAAAAGCAGTCAAAATTCCTTTTGCAATGGCTGTGTTATCTTCCTTTATTTTTGATGAAGGATTGTTCAAAATCCCAACTCGTGTATGACTGCTTGTTTTCTGCAAAGAAAAACACAGAATAATACACAACTTCACAGTTCCATCTGCCGTTACCCATTGTATTCATATCTGTTATAATTCTGTGAAACGCTCTTAAGTATTTAATTTTTTGCAGCTATTTGTCTTTAGAAACCATACATCAATGCCTAATTCAGAACTTCAACTAGGAGTAAAAATGTTATTAGTAAGGATTTACCTATTCCGTAATACATAAATAGAGGAATTTTTTTTCGGTGTAGAACAATGGCCTTTGAGCATTCTACAGAAGTGTATTTTTAACAAGGGACATGCACAAGTGTTCATTTACTGACTTCAGAACTGGTTTTGTAGATGTTTTTCTATTTTTCAAAAACTATCAAACTAAGCATAAAATAAATACAAGAAAATTTATCCACTTATCACTTTAATGTTAATCAGCAGGAAAGTCTTCCACTTGCTAAAATCAGTGATGCCACTTAAATTTAACTAGAGAGAGTAATGATCTAAGGTAGGATCAAACAGCATCACTAGCTGACAAAAAGGTAAATGGACTCTATTGCAGTACAGAATAGAAAAATAAGCAATGAAATCACCGGTATTCAACATGTTTAATCAGCAAACTTTAAATTGCAGCCCTTGAGAAGAGTTTTGTTAAAACACTTATTTGAAAAGCTTGAAAATGTGTACTTTAAACTGTTCCTGAGAAACATGGTCTCACTGGAAAGATGACAGGCAGCATACTAGGCTACATGAGGAGACACAGGGCAAGCCAATCAAGGGAAGTTCTTACTCTCCTCTACTCAGTACTTGTGAGGCTGCACTTGGACTGCTGTGCCTGGTTTTGGTCCCCCCAGTGCAGTAAGCATGTTGAGATGCTGAAGAGGCTTCAGCAAAGGGCTACCAAGATGGTCAGTGGCCTATGAGGAGGCATTGAAGAAGCTGGGCTTGCTCAGTCTGGCAAAGAGGCAGCTACGAAGAACCCTAATAGCAACCAACAACTATGGAAGAGGGAGTGAAAAATATGACAGGGCCAAACTCTTCCTGGTAGTGGCAAAGAGTATAACAAGGGGTAATGGTCACAAATTTTGGCCTGGCAGGAAGAACTACACTAGGAAGGCAGTGCAACACCAGAGCAAATTGTCAAGGGAGGGGACAGAGTCGCCTCCTCGGAGATTTTCAGGACTCCTTCAGACAAACCTACAGCTGACCTGATCTAATGATGCCAATAATCCTACTTTGAGTGGGAGGCTGAACTAGATGACCTCCAGAGATCTCTTCCAGCTAAGACATCTCTAGTTTCTTCAAATGAAGTAAAAATTTATTAGTAATTTTCAAAATATTATATAGTAGCTGGAATAGTTAAAAAGTGAGTTCCTTTCAGCCACTTTCCCTCCCAGATTCTTGCACGCTTTTCTTCCCATGCCGATGGCAAGTCATGTGCAAGAGATGTCTCTGCCAGTTCTGCACCTATCAGAAATTCTACTAGACCCTGACCCAACAGACAAAAGGGACTGGAAAGGATAAGAGAGTCTCCATACAAATCAACGGACTTTAAAAAAAACACTGTTTCTGTCTTTTTGTCATGAAACTTGGAAATCACTAGACCAAGCAGTATATAAGGTTTATCTAAATCAAATCTATGAATTAGAATGAAGATAACCAATTAAACCACAATTTCATAGAAGATCCAACAAACCTTATTTAGAACAGCTTTTTCTAATGTTTTTCCTAGATTCTGCTCACTAACACATGAGGACTTGCCCACACAGTTCTCACTTCCTAGTTGGGAGCTATAGCATATTTTCCCTGCTGAAAGGAGAGGGGGAAAACAAACTACAGAGGGAATACATCTGTCAAGCTTGGGTCACAGATCTAGCAGTCAGATAAATGAAATGTTTTTCTGTAACAAGGACTTGCACTGCATATTCCTCTTCAGAGTTTAAGCATCTTTTTAGGACATATTTGGTATCACAGGCTCCCTGCAACATACCAACTTTATAATTCCCTTAGAGTCGTTGCTGTTTCATTCCTGATTAGTAAATCTAGATGTTTTCCCAATTTCAGTCTAATTACTCTTCTAACCCCAGAACTGAGGGGTTTTTTGTCATTTATATTCATGTGACATTTACTTGTATAATTTAAATCTTATTATTAATACTGAAGAACTTAAAAATAAGCAAACTCATAAAATGTGGATGATCCTCCTAGCATATTAAAATACAAAAAAAAAATCTGTCTCAGAAACATACAATATGTGGAAAAATGGTCACTTCATGGCCACAGCTATGCCATACAATACAGAACACTGAATAATGGTTCACATCAACAAGCATTATCCTAACTTCCCTGGCCCAGGTAACATGCTAGGTTACCTCATGGGAGAAGGTCTGTAATTGGGAAGAAATTCACCCTTTTAATGCACAGTGTCATAGTTTGTCTCCTGCGTCAGGAGTCCATGAACCAAATGATCATTTACAGGCCCATAAGATGCCAGTGCTGCAGAAGAGTAAAGCAAAATGAAAGCACAGTCTTGTAAGTCTGCACCTGACCCACCAAAAAAAAAATATTGTTACACCTTTATTTAAGAGTATAATTTTTTGAATGTGCACAGTGTTGTTAAGATCATATTCATAGCAATTATTTCAACAAAAACTGCTAGAAACTCACCAGGTGTTTCAAAGCATTAGAAAGCAGTCGTCTCCCAGCTGGCTTATCAAAATCAGCAATAATCCAGATAGTAACAGCATATAATGCATCTTCATCTGAAAATTAAAGATAATCCTTCTTTACATGCTGGAGAATCTTCTCATGAGTAATGAATAATGAATTCATTCTGTTTGAGATTTTGAAGTTTATGTGTGTGTTTGACTGCTAACTTCAACTGTAGGACTAATCTTTACCACGTAAGAATCTTTTGCCCTCTGAACTGAAACAAAAATTATTAGGGGGTACTTCATCATGTTAATATAAGAGTCACTAAAATAGCTGATCTGTTGCTGTACCACTGAAACATGATGGCCCTAAATAATAAGTTAGCTCAAATTAAAAAAAAACTTTCTTTACCAAACGTTTCTTGTGAACATTTGATGGAGGCTGATCATATAGCCAGACATTAAAAGACTTACATAGTTACAAGAATGCATGAATCAGGCCATTCACTTTCCCCAGCAGCTAAGGATAGTCCTTCAACCAAAAGCAGAGTAAAATTTACCATATCTGGACACAAATGGGAATACACCAAATACAGCCCAAAGAAAGTAAACTATAGTATAGGTGTACACTTAGAAAATGTCCCTTTTTCCTGGTCTGTTACATCCTGGTTCTTTATTTTTCATAGAAGGGCAATGGTACATGAAAAATTCTGCAAAATTACCTGTAAAAGAATATCAGTCTACTCAGGTCTATCATATGTCCCCTAAAAGGTAATACATATAGACAGGAATTTTACAAGGTTCTGGTGAGATTCTAGGAAGAAGTTATGATTAAGTGTTGTTGGGGTCTAGAGAAACACACTGGGGACAGAGATTTGAAGTGTAGATTCCATCTTAAAGGTTATGGGTTTTACACAAGAGATCTGAAGCTTAGAAATGAGCCTACAGATTGAAAGCCAGTCATCATTTGACAATTAGCTGGAATGTCCCTGTGGTTGTAGACAGAGAATCAAATAGAGTCAAATAACTTTATTCTAAAGAAATGTAGTATAGGGCATTTCTTTCTGATAATGGAGTAAGCAAAAACTATGTTAATACCTCATAATAATTACTGACAGAATAGCACTTTGTTAACAGGATTATTCTGTCTCTTGATGGACTGATGTCAATGAGCAGCTGTTAACTGTCTACTCCTAGAACTTAACAAGATACAGACTATTGCAAAATTCCATGCAGTATTATGCCCTCACTGTTGTAATTATAATTTCTTCTAACTCCAAGGTAAAGTACTTGCGTATGCAATAAGAATATTTTACGTCACAAATATTTTAAATGTACAAAAAAGCGTGAGTTTTAGCAAGATAAAAATGTATAAATGAGTGATAATCCATCAGAATTTTTTTTCTTTTCTACAGAAAGACAAAGCTTCAGATATCAAAATTAAACAATCTAATTAAAGGAAAAATAGAGATACCAAATGCTAATAAATAAGAAATAGAACCAATTATTCCTTAAATTGTAGAAATGCGTAGTTTTGATACAGATATTACAAAGACCATACATTCTTCACTTGATAATGCTGCAACTAAGAGTCACTTGAAAACTGAATATACTCTCTTTAATATCCTCAAGTAAAACCATATTAGTATGAAAACTGAGTCTGTTTTTGAAGCTGCAAAAGTCTTGGAAAGTTTTTTAACTTCACATCTGTAAAACAAAAAACAACTAGCCACAACATTGATACCATTCCAAAACTACAAAATCTAAAATAACTATCTTGTTATGTTTATAATATTAGGATATGAGCCAGCTCCTGAAAGAAGATACTCGGATACTGGGAAATGTATTTAAATGGATCCTTGGGATACTTACTTGGGATATTTTACTGGCAAATTTCAACAATTTGTAATACCCATATATATATATATATCCCATATACAAAATTAATATACCCTTTTTTGTTAAATACTTCATGTTGTCTGAAATTACAGCACTTTTATCTTGTGAGTCCAAAAAGGAGAAAGTAGAGAAGTCTTCCACATCAAATGGAACTGCAAAACGTAAAACACAACATGTTAGACTTAAAATGGAACATCATAACAACAGCCAATCTGAGAAAAGTAGTTACCAGGTGTGGATCTGAAATATATGTATCTTCTTTCTCCTCCAAGAATAGTGGGGTTTATACGGGAAACTACATTGTGCTGATCCATAAGAAAATCCATTGCATTTATATGATCATTTAACAAACCCTGTAGTAAGAGAAAAGAAACTATAAAAGTACAGATTTAATCCAAGTCAAACAAAGACCAAGTATTTGTACAAAATCTTTCAACTGAGCTTAAAGCTTCTATATACACCAAGTTATGGACAATGGCAAGTCAAAAAAATGTATAAATAAATATCACAGAGACAATATTTCAAAATATCAGATACACATTTTTCAATGAACAACTTCAGTTTCTGGTTGAAAAATTCCATATGATTACTATATGCTTAGTTGATCCTTCAATCTTGTGTAATCTAAACACACAGTTTCAGAATCATGACCGCAAATTAATGTAACAACGTAATTTCAGTTGTCATATTATTAATTTCAAGCCATCTCATCATAAAGAATTTTTTATACAAACACGACTCAAACAATCCACTGCCAAATACTTCATCTTGTGTTCATTCGGAAATGTTAAACATACCATGAACACTGCTCTCTGGAAGAACCCGGTGGCATCAATAATCCTCTGAAGAATAACTGTCTCTAACTCTGCAGCATCCATCTCTTCTCTGTTAAAGGGCACGCCATTAAACAGAG
Organism: Gavia stellata; assembly: GCF_030936135.1. NCBI lineage: Eukaryota > Metazoa > Chordata > Aves > Gaviiformes > Gaviidae > Gavia > Gavia stellata. The sequence continues at coordinate 57,799,874 of NC_082594.1, forward strand.
CTTGAGGCAATGGACCCAGGCCAGTCTTTTTATAAAAGGTTGCTCCTGCCTGATCATATCAGAAATATCACAGGATTAAATAGACTGTGGCTGACGGTAGCAAAAAATGAAACTAATATCAAGAGACAATGAACTCTAATCTCCAAGCACTATTCACTGTCACACCTTCTCATGAGTAGCAGGGACAAAACAGGAAAAGTTTGGAAACCAAACAGGACACATGGGACTCATTTCTCAACTAGAATGACAAAAGAAATTATAGATCCATATGTGGTGTTTTAAACTTTCGCTTTATCATCTTGCTGAGGAACATTTTATTTTGCTTAATATTCTTAGCGAAAAATATTAAGCAAATAACATTGGAGAAGGACCTTGAGACTGTCATAGTTTGAGGTGGATTGACCTAGACCTTTTCCCCAAAGACAGCACCCCCAAACCCCTCAAAAGCCTTTATGTTCAGAAGCCAAGCCTTATTCAATAAGACAGCAGAACAGGCTACAAACTCCATGACAGTATCCATGTGTTCGTCTTTCTGCCACCTCACTGTCTCCTCCCTGATCTTCATCGCAGTCTCATAGTCCCTGCTCATACAGGGGGCTTCTTCTTGGAGGGTCTCCATCTATTTTTCTTCCCTTAATGTTCTCTGTGGGAAGCTTTCCTCCCCTAAGTGTATCCAACTATTTCCAGGGCAGATTCAAACTGCCCTTCCATACAAAGCCTCCATGCGACTCAATGAGGAACAAGCAGCATAAAGCAAACAGCACCTTTTTTCTGGCTGCCCAGATGCACCTTTTTAAAGGACCATAATACACATTATATAACAAATTTTAAAAGGAAATAAATAAAGTGGACAGCATGTGTCAGAAACACAAGATTATGTAGACGGCATGGCTGAAGACACATGAAGGAAAATGGTATTTTTATATGTATGCTAGCAGAAAATTGTCTACGTAATCAATTATAGATAAAAATATGTCTTCTCTATAACCTTTAAATCAAAATCTATAGCTGTCTTTCCCAAAGGAAATTATAACCAGAAAGCACAAATAAAGGAAACAGTGTTTCACCTAGAAGACAGGCTTCAGCTCCTCACCCAGAAGACACAGGTAAACAATTTCTGTAGCGCAAGAGAGACCCCTTGACATGCTTACTAGAAAAAAAAACTTGTGTGCCTGAAAGCAGCAGGCAATAGTAAATTTTACTAGTGAGAGTAGTAATACAGAAACACTTTCAACATTTCCGCTAATGCCTGAATGGTGTCTGAAGAAAAATTTAACTCAAAGATACTGTATTTCCGTGCTTTAACATTTAGCATTCTTTCAGCTTAGCAAATTCAATGAATTGTGTACCGCAATATTTGCTCTCAACATACCTTCCTCCCTTCATCGTATTCAGAATGAACACCTAGTATACTCTGAACATCAGCATGGGGGTATTTGCTTCTAAGAACATCTTTCACCTGATTTACTGTTAGAACATTTCCATCTTTCATTTCATGGTACATCTGTAAGAATTATAGGAGAAAGAAACAAGTAAAATTTAATAAATTTTCAATTATAATTTAATAAAACTATTAAAAGTCGATAAACAATATCATCTTTTTATAGTGCTGTAATCTGTATACTTTTATATTGCTTTTATTGCTATATTGCAGTTTTTATATTGCTTTAGTAATTACCACCATCTCACGTATGCACATTTTTTCATCAGAGCACTGTTCTGATTAAGCTGTTATTATACCTTTAGTCTAAATCTGAAATGGCAGAGTAAATACACTTATGTGAGCTGAATGTGAAAGGTTATTTCTCTCCACTGATTAGAGAAGGAATGTAAATTCCTACTATAAACTACCTAATCATGGGTAGTTACCTGAATCTATATGGGATGAATCCAAGCCTGAATTAGCCAGTGATACTTTTTCCTAGAGTGATAATTTTTCCTTACCAATACCATTTTATTTCACAGCATAAGATTTGATTACTTTCATCAAACATACAAAAGAAATTTGAAGTGAAAATTATTCAATCAATTTCTTTTCAAATGAGGAACAGTACATTTCTCTCTATAGCGCTGAATATCTCAAACCTGTATTTTATTCATTCTATTCTTGTTATCTTTTAATGATATTTATCATCCCCTCCTTTTTATATTATGAAATAAAGTAAACAGAGGAACACAACATTTTAAAAAGCACACTGTAAATCGATATTTTGTGATCTGGTCATGGATAATAGTCACGCATGCATGTCAGCTTCTAGCACTTGTGGATTTCTATTTCTCTTCCAAGGTATTCCTAGTTACTTCAATTCCTTTCATCTTAGGCTCTCTTGAGTTTGTCCATGACATTAGTTTCTAGGCACTGAACAGAATAATAGAAAACAAAAGTAAGAAAAAAGTGTTATGTATTAATTCCATATTGTCTGATATAATTTTGCCTGCAGAGTCTTCACATAGACTGCTCACTTTATTTCCATTCATCTCTTGTCTCTGAAATTCCTGTCTTTACACGAACCTGCAGTCTCTCGCACAGGAAACCTGGCTCATTCATTAAGCTGCAAGCCTGGAATATTTCTGTTTTCTACACCCATGAACAACTCAAACATGACCAAAAAAGAACTCACCTTACTCTGCTTCACTTTCTACACTAGAGAACAACCAAGAGTTTTTCAAACCTTATAGGATTGCCAAAGTGACATTAAAATGCCTGTACTCCAAGAGATACAGAACACAAAGGCAGGCACATCACATTAACACAAATAATACAGAATCATTTCTCACCAGAATATACTGAAAGCTCTAAGGTATGCATCTACCTTTTTACATTCTTGAAGAAAGCCTGTAGATGGGTAAACTGACAAGAACAACTTGGTTTCTAGACGAGAATAATATTTCTGCAAATCATTCTATAGCATATTAATGCTATACATGTTTTCAATACTTGGTTTCCATGTGAAGTAAATGCAAATGTATTGTGTTGCCACAAGGTAGCAACATCCTAACTCTACAGAAAAGTTAAAAAAAAAGAGGTAATTTGTTGTGAAAGAACTAACATTAATTATTGAGGTAAAGGCTTGAAAGGTGTCCGATTCCTCTGCAATGTAATTAAAAGTTCTCCAAAGAGCTATTCCAACATCTTCATTTCCATCAATTTCTTCTTTTGTACTTAAAATGAAAACAAATCCAATTCTATAAACAAACAAAAAGAGATCATACATTTTAAAACAATATCAGTTTCACACACATTCTAATACCAACAAAGAAGAACAAGATGCTTGCATTCAAGTAATCTGTTCAGCATGTAGGCACAAAAAGCTGACAGTAATTAAGATTTCTGGGAATCATTAGGATTTACTCACAGCCCTTTCTTTCCTTATCTGATGAAAGGTTATGTCATTTTTTACGTTCCTGCCATCATCTCTTAACCTTGAGTCTTTGTTTTAGTCTGAGCATAATCGGTCTTATTTTTCCTGAAATGGGTGTCTTGAGTAGCTGCATTTAGACATGCTGGGGTCTTGATGCCCTGTCATCAATACATGCCATTCTTACTAGCCCTTCTCTTGCCTTTTTTACCTTCGGGGGCTTCCCCACACTCCCATTGCCATTCATTCTCCATTCACAACAATTTCAACACAGCTACTACAATTCCCTACATTTCCATTAAATGAAAAAAGCCCTAGAAATATGAGGCTTGAGAGGAAAAAAACCTGAGAAATCTCTTAGTGGAGGTGGTATTTTGACACTGTTCTCACAAAAAAAACCCTGGATTGATCAGGCCATACTATCTACAGCATGAAGTGTAACAGAGATTTGGTGTTCTACAACAGCAGGGGAAATTCAAACCTAACAGCCACTTGTTTGTCTGTAGAAAACATTTTGATTAAATCAAGCACCATCATTTGCACGTGTAACTCATGAAGACGTCACTGAAAGGTTTGGCACACACTCCAGAAAGCTCAAAAGTCTGACACTGATGTGAAGATCCTGTTTCTCCAGGGAACAAATGCTTGGAGCAATGAGACAATCTGGTCAAACAGACTGCAAATAGTGGCACAATGACTAAAGCACAGTCTTTCACAGACTGAAGACTCAGGAGAGTTAACACTGAAGATATTTGAAGTTATATACCTTGCTGAGAACACATAAGAATCCTTCTGGTCTCTACTACACTACTTGAAAGGACTTCTGATCATTACAGTCAGTTCCACCTTAGCTGGTTCAGGAAAAGGACAAGAAAGATCCTTCCGTCGAGGATCTTTGGGACCAGCAAATTGACCTGGACCAAAAAAACAGTAGGCCAGTTTCTAACAGTGAAAGGAAGGAAAAAGAGTAGACAAGCTCCATCTTGCATGCCATGTCACAAGCAATAGCTAAGAAGGAGCAAGAGTACGAAAGTGTCAAAGGAAAATTTTCCAGTCGCAAGTGACAGAGCATGTGTACACCCATAGCTAGAACATACAGATTCCCAAGAGGAGAAATATATGCCTGTTCATGAACACGGTTGCCTGCATTAAGAGATGAAGACTAGAAAGGTGGATTCTGCCAGTCACCTGGAATTTTGAGAGTGCAAAGCCATCAGAACTCTTCTAAGGATTTCCAAGCCTTCCCCTGTCCGGTATCAATAAGTTTTCTTAGAAGAACAGATACCCTCCCCTCCACCCCTGCACTTCAACATTAAGCCTGCTTGTATAATGGGAGAGAGGAATGGTAAGAAGATGGCCAAACCCAGATATTTTTATGAATCAGAAATGGAGATTTTATGTGAATACTTTGCTGTTGCAGCAGTTCAGGGATCAACTTCACATAGTTTTCTAGAACACATCCTTGAATCATCCTGAATATGTGCAGCTAATGCTATTCATGCTAGGTCTGCAGCAAAATCCTCTACCATTAGCTGTCACTTCTCCCAAGACAAACCCAACAGTGAACAAAAAAGCCGCTCCATGAAAAATCCCTACAGAAGCAGCTATTCAACTTTGTTCTCCTCTACATTTACTTTCTAGCAAACCTACAGGTAGGGATGTCTCCAGCTGCCAAACTGCAACCCAAGCCACTTAATAATGTGCTAACTGGCTTCCACAATTGCAGCCATCTATGAAATACAGCTGTATAAGCTGCTGCCTATTCCTGATGACACACATGACAGCAATAGAAAATGTTCTACACGCTACAGTCAGTTGAAAGCTGGAAAATTACGCCAACTATCAAAAAGAGGTGAATTGTGAGACAGAACAAGGGAATCACAGACTTTCTAAAGGAGTATCACAGAGACTCAAAGCTGGCTTCTGCTATACAGAACACTGTGCATCTTGCAAATATTTCCACAAAGCGTACTGCTCCATCACAGCTGCTACAAGACCATGGGAGACCTACTGATCTCATGATACATGAGAGCTACTACCACATGACAATCTGCAATGCTGAGCCCATGTTTCAGAAGACCTTCATATTTACAAGCGATAATTCAATGAGTTGATTTAGGAAGTCAGCTTTTCATTTGGACAGCCGTTTCACATTAGATATTTTAAAACTATTAAAACAAAATCTGTCATATCAGTATAAAATTGTATATAGACAGATGTTCAGGACATAATCAGGTGTGCATCAGATCAAAGGACAGAGGAAGGTAAGAAATATAGCAAGTTTTCTAAAAATATATAAATGATAACTAATGCATAGAGATGCACCATGTTCTACAATTAATTGCTTCTCACATTTTTTACATCTCTCATTATTGTAAATAACTTGTCCTGAAGTCTTGTGTCATCTAGGTGCCATAGGAACAGTCAGCAAAGCAAAATATTATACGACAGTATAGACCCCATGGCTTGTCCACATCTTGAATACTGTGTACATGGCTGTTGCTCTCATCTCAGAGAAGTTATATTAAAACTAAGTTCAGAGAAGGACAACTCAAAACAAAACAATCTTTGGAACAGCTTCCAGGCAAGGAATAACTAGTAACCTAGGGAAAGTAACTACTGTGGTCGAATATGGCAGAGCTTTATAAAATCATGACTGGCATCTAGAGAGCAGGAGGGACTGCTTAGTCTCTCTCCCAATTATAAGAGCTACAGAGACAGTAAATGAAGCTATTGGAAGTCTGGCTCAAAACAAATGAAGCAGTTCTTCATACACCACATAGTTCAACTGTGAAAACACCTGGAAGAGGATACTGTGGGTGCTAAAACTTTACATGAATTTAAGGGGAAAACAGAAAAGTTTAATGAAGAGAAACCCAGTGAGGGTTTCTAAATCTTTAGAAACTACATGTGTGTCTGGAGTTCTTTGATTTCCAAATGCAAAGGCCAGGAAAATACTCAGGCAAAGTACCTGGTTGCCCTGTTTTTTTTATTGTACCTAAGCAGCTCCTTGTGGCTTGTTGCAGACTGACCTAAATGGACCTTTAGTCTGACCTAGTTTGGCTGCTCTTATGCTGCTATGTATCAGAAAAGGCAAATTAGGTTCTAGGCTACATTCTCCTCAAGGACTGATGCAGTATTGTCTCCCAGGTAGTGACAACAGTGACAAAATGCACAGATAACTAATACTTGTCCTCCATTATTTTTTTGTCATAGAATGGTAAAAAACAGAAGAAAAAACAAAACAATGATCAGAACAAGTAAAATTTTAAAGGAAAATGAAAAAACAGTAATTTATTGAGGAAACAAAAGCCATTTCACAGGAAGATTTTAAATATTTAACATGGAATTCATCTTGCTGAACCTTGGATCTAGTTTGGACACCCTTATCTTCTTTTATAAGCTGTGGAAATACACAGGCATTTCTGAGAGCAATCCATTTTTTCTTAAAGTAGGCATCTCTGATCAACCAGATTCTTCCTCACAAATGATGACTAGTTCAAACTCAGACAACTAATTTTTAGAAATTCAAAATTTGGCTAGGATAATCTTGCTTTGGTCTAAGTATTCATACGAAACCAAAATTAGGTAAAGCAACCTCAATTGAAAGAACTAAACTCAAAAATGCCCTTAACTCATGTTTAACTTACAGAATATTTTGCTTAGAACACAACTTCACATGGGCATCCAGTGGGACTATTTGACAAGATAATTTTTATCAGACTTTCGCAGTTCATCTTCCGCACACTCATGTATGTTATCCCTTGCAACCTATTTGCTTAAGAACACTTAATGCCCGAGTAAGCTTAACACAAGTGGGTAACCAATGTGTCTTATTAGAATGTTGTTGCATTGGACTTCATTTGAGTTCACATCTTTGCCTAGCAGAATAGAAGATGAAGAAGAAAAAAGGAAAGCGACCTTCTTTTAAGACTTGTCCTAAGACTTTCAGGTTTCCTTACCTAAGTGGTACATTATGATGATAGAATAATTCTGCCAGCTTCATATAATCACCTGTGTCTTCTTGGACAGGATCAACAAAAAGTACCTAAGAAAATATATTATACAGCCAATATTTATTCCTGATATCAGTTGGGTTTTTTTCCAGACATAAAATCTAAGATAAAAACAAAAATTTCCAAAGGAGCTGTGTGCCCCAACTGTTTTCAATTTCCTAGTTCATTCATTGTAAGAAGACATTAAGAAGATAAATGAAGATAACCTCAGAATTAATGAATTTGGACCAAATACTGAAAACAGGATTTAACCATCTATTGAACTTCAAACCAAGTGATATCACTACCCACCTTTGAAAGACTCTGTGCCAATACTTTGTTTTTATTAATGAACTTGATATTTAATTTAAAAGGATCTAATGCTGATTTTTCTACTACTTCTTTCAACTAACTCTTCTGTTGTGAATACCAAACTAAAAAAAATAAACAGAATATATTGATTTAAAACTTTAATTAAGAAATGGAGCATTGGGAAAGGATTCTTCCTTCCTATCTCACATATCTTTGTATTCACTCTTTCACTTATTGTAGCCTGAAGTGTAAAATCAGATCTTTCAGGCATGCACAGAATCTAAAACTGAGATCTGTTTGCATAGGTAGATTATTCTTGTGCAGATTTAATTATGACATTGGTACCTTACTTGTTAAGCTTTGCACTGCAACTCCCCTTAGAATTTATCATAATTTTGCTAGACTAGCTGAAATGCAGCAGAAAAATTTTAAACACTCCCTCCCCCTCAGATTACAGTTAGATGATATATTGTAGATTTCTATAATATAGCTGTTCTATGCATCTATGCCAATGTTTAACTTTGAATACATAATACAACCTAATCTACTTCATATTACACACATCTTATGCTTCATTATAAACATGCATTTTTCGGTTACATATTGCTTGTATTTTGGTTGTCTTTTTGTATACTGAACTTCATGTCACTTGGAGTGACTACATCAGTGGACAAGGGAAGAACTACGGATGTCATCTATCTGGACTTCTATAAGGCCTTTGACACGGTCCCCCACAATACCCTTCTCTCTAAATTGGAGAGAGATGGGTTTGATGGATGGACTGTTCGGTGGATAAGGAATTGGCTGGATGGTCACATCCAGAGAGTAGTGGTCAATGACTCAATTACTGGATGGAGGTCAGTGATGAGTCGTGTCCCTTAAGGGTCTGTATTGGGACCAGTATTAATATTTTCATCAATGACATAGACAGTGGGATCAAGTGCATCCTCAGCAAGTTTGCAGATGACGCTAAGCTGAGTGGTGCGGTTGACACGCCTGAGGGACAGGATGCCATTCAGAGGGACCTGGACAAGCTTGAGAAGTGGGCCCATGTAAACCTCATGAGGTTCAACAAGGTCAAGTGCAAGGTCCTGCACCTGGGTCAGGGCAACCCCTGGTATCAATACAGGCTGAGGGATGAAGGGATTGAGAGCAGCCCTGTGGAGAAGGACTTGGGGGTACTGGTGGACGAAAAGCTGGACATGTGCTGGCAACGTGTGCTCACAGCCCAGAAAGCCAACCGTATCCTGGCTGCATAAAAAGAAACGTGTCCAGCAGATTGAGGGAGGTGATTCTGCCCCTCTACTCTGCTCTGGTGAGACCCCACCTGGAGTACCGCATCCAGCTCTGGAGTCCTCAGTATGGGAAAGATATGGACCTGTTGGTGCAAGTCCAGAGAAGGGCCACAAAAACAATCAGAGGGCTGGAATACCTCTCCTATGAGGAAAGGCTGAGAGAATTGGAGTTGTTTAGCATGGAGAAGAGAAGGCTCCAGGGAAACCCCATTGCAGCCTTTCAAATACTTAAAGTAGGCTTATAAGAAAGACAGAGAGAGGCTTTCTACCAGTAGTAGTGACATTGTAGTGACAGAACAAGAGGTAACAGTTTTAAACTAAAACAGGGTAGATTTAGATTGGATATGAAGAAATGAGGGTGGTGAGACACCACAGGTGTCACAGGGGAACAGGTCGCCCAGGGAAGTTGTGGATGGCCCATCATTGGAAGTGTTCAAGGTCAGGTTGGACAGGGCTTTGAGCAACCTGATCTAGTTGAGGATGTCCCTGCTCATTGCAGGAGGGTTGGACTAGATGACCTTTAAAGGTCCCTTCCAAACAAAACCATTCTATGACTCTGATTCGTACAATTACCTTTTATAATTTAAATTTCAATTTAAATCAACAATAGCTGTCTCCTTAACTTACTAAATGATACAGAATGCTATGTACAGAGGAAAATTAGGCTACAAGACATTCATAACTAGTATGCTTTAACTTAAATCTTTTTGTACCTCAGTTCACCATCTCTAAAACAAGGACAGTTACCATTACCTTCTCTCAGTAGTGTACTATAAAGAAAATTCATTGATATTAGGGAATTATCTGTATGTAGCATGGAAAGGAACAGAAAAGCTCCTGAGAAAATTGCGCCCAAATCCACTTCTGGAAATCAGATTAATAATCACATATGACTCAACAGACAAAAAAAAATTTTACTACTATTAGTAGACCCACATAGAAAACATGAAATTCTAACCTATCTTGACAATGAATACAGCTTGTGCGTTTCTCAATAAATTGTTTGTCCACATATTAATACATACACTATGCAAAAAAATTAAGTTCTCCAAACTTACCAAATTATATAAATTGCGTCTAATCTGCTGTATAACTCCAGGAAACGCAGGTTTTAGCAGTTCCTGATAGCTTGCAGGCCATGTGCTATAGCTGTGATCCTGTTCTATATTATTAAACCACTAAAACAAAAAAGGCAGCCTTTTAAAAAACACACATTAAACATTGAGTAAAATATGTATGTATAAATAAAGATATTTTAAAACATATGTAAAGCCTGGAAAGAGTAAAATGTTTTATCTCGTTTTTGAAATAGTAACAGAAAATAGCTTCTAAAATTAATATTTTTTTTCTTTTAAATCAAACTGCTCAGGGTTTTTATTTGCAGTACATAATAAAACTAAAAATAAATGGAAAAGGAAAAAAGACCATTTGTACTCTGTATCAGGATGCGAATAAAACCATTTTTTCAAGTGTGGAACCTACTGTCACAATACAAAGGTCATAACAACGTATCACACAGATATGTGTGTAACAGAGCATAACTGTCTTTAAGACAAAATACAATACTTATCTATAACCTGCAGCAGCATTTTAGATATATCAAAATAACTAATTGATATATGGCCAATTTGTTCTTCTACTGTTTTCTGTGCAAGCCTGTCTATACTTGGCAAACAGAAGATTGAAATATGGTTCTTTCAGGTGAAGGAAATTGGTATTTAATGCCTTTTCCACTGGCATATAACCTTTGTAATGAAGACTGTATAAGTTTTGAAGAAGGGAAAAAGGTAGAGTCATTGGACAATGAGAAAAAAAATATTTAAGTTGACCACTTATCATACCTGTAAAGTCTTGCATAATACAAAGATATTACATAGCTAGATTAATTGCTGTGAAGTCAAATTCCATAGCTATGAGTGTGCAACTACTCTTAGATACATTCCTCTTTTCTCCTAAACATCCTACATCTTAAAATTTTATAAGGTATAGGTTAGAGAAAATTACTCCTAAAATATATTGAAGAGATATCACCCTCCAAAACATCTAAAACTGCTTATCGATATATGGTCTTATGCCTAGTATTTCAATTACACTACAAAAAAAAGATAGACTGTCTCATATACAGCATTATCAAGTATGTCATATTTAAATAAATAATTGTTTAATTACTTACTATTATTGAAGAGTGCCGAATATCTAGTGCATAACTGTCATCTGTAGGATGTATATGCAACCTCATAAATTTACTCAGGATCTCCTCTTTGATTCCAAGTTCATGAAGGCCATGCATCGCTTTTCCTTCCAGTTTAAGAGTCTCTAAGATACTTTTTCAGGAAGACAAAATGCATAGTGACTACATAGAACTCTTGTCATGACATAAAAAGAAAAAGTATTTCAAAGACTATTAATGTGCAGATTATTTTTAGTGTTAAATAAATTATTCTCCTGCAGTCAAATGTTTAAAACAAAAAAATCAATAACACTATATGTCTCCAACTTATTTCAAAACAGAATTATAACAGATTATATAACTCTCTTGTTCAGTCACATTTATTTTATATGAAGGGATTTCATCCATCTTTAGTAAGACGTGGCAGGATGGCAGAGTGGAAGGTTGCTTGCTGCCTTATCCTGGCTGAGGCAGAAACCCAAGCGGAGGGGTACCCTAAGAGGACGCTTTCAAGCGTGTAGAGAAGCAGGCAGCAAGTGATGGAGACACAGATGAGCTCTAGCCAAGCCCTGAAAACAGCACGGAGGAAACACATAGCTACACCTCTAGAAGACAACTCTCCCAGAAGACCCAATAGGACTCTGGAACATTTGTTGTAATCCGAAAAGTCAATAGCAGAATTAAAACAAACCTGAAGTACTCATCAGCAGAACACAGCAGGCAAGATTTTACAAATGCCTTTATCTTGCTTCATTTTGAGTTTTCTCTATTCTGAAAGATTTCTTGTAAAATATATTGAAATTAAACCTAGCACTAGCATTAAAAAGCATTATTAATATTTGCAACATTACCAAAGAAGATGCAAGTGACTCCATCTCAAAATTCTGTCTGAGAAAAAAATTAAGTAAAAATTGCAAGCATAAATGCTAAAACCAAGAAAGTTTAAGAATCTCCATGGAGGAGAAAAGAAGACATTTTGAGTTGAAAAATAGAAAATAAAAAATTGTAGACTCTGACAAATCATAGGAACATGCAAAAACCTCAGCCTTAGCATCAGTAGATTTACTGACAGATCGCTGGTCACCATTTTGAAGTAGACAAGTCTGTCCTGCTGTTGACAACATACAGAAGAATGCAAGGGAAAATATTTACAGTTTATAAGCACTTGCATAAAAGAGGCAAGTCACATCGAAAATAATTATACTGTAATCACACAAACTGGAAAAGTATTTCTTATACCAAAAGGCATATTTAGTTATATTAGCATATCAGCATTAGGCATATTAGTTCTGCATTAACAGAACTAATTATAAAAGGTGGCCAGACAGACTCACAAGCATGCCAAAAATAACCCAAGGTGTTGTGTATCTCAATTTAATGCCTGCAAGTTTTTTGTAATTTAAGAAATAGGGATGTGAAAGCACTTAACTTACTTTTTATAAAGTGCTTTTCCCACGTTTTTATACATACATGTTGGATTCCTTCCATTTCCGAATTAATTTTACATGGTGTGTTGTAAAATTGTAAGCAAATTAGAAAACTTATTCCAAGAGAAAATGCTGTTTTCAACTACCTATGCAATGTTCATATTCAAAGCAAAACCACTGTAAACCAGTATTCCCTCTACTGGAGCACTTCCTGGCTCCCAAAATGCAACAAATGAGACTATCACCATGAGCTCACCTTCTCCAGTATTATTAGTAATTCTGTAATCTTCAAACAAAATGTACCATCTTACCTAAAAGGATCATAAAAATCCAGGTCAATATGAAGGCCATTTAGAAATAAACGTGTTTCTCCAGGTTGGATTCCAAGGGTTTCATGAAAATGCTAAAATGTAAAATATACTGCTCACTTATTAGGTATATGTCAACACTAACAAACATATATATATAAAAAGAAAAAAAGCACAAACATTTAAGTAATTCTACAAAACAGAAACATCAAGTCTCCTCCACATGGTTTCTTCTTTTAGCTGAGTGTTGTTGGTAAAAATACTGAAAACATACTTTTTATGAGTGCTATTTAACACACTTTCATGTACAAATACAAATGAAAATAGCTGATAATTCTGCCCCAAACAACTTACAGTGTCCCTGCCTGTACAAGGTAGAGACAAGGACACGCTCCCAGTGTCTGCCAACAGAAAGTGAAAATACACACACACAGAGAAATATGGCTTGTAAGTTTTTGAAAAATTACTTCTACAGATCCATTCAACAAAGGGAGACCTTATATGTGTCCTTCAGACCTCCACTTGAAACTAGCTTTCTCAATAGCTTACCATCTTTCACAATTCCAAAAAATGTGTAGTCGTAATTGTTAGGGGGGTTTAGGAAAGACAGGCTAGAAACATGCAATCTCATCTAACAAAGGGACCTTGGAAAAAAAACATAGATCAGAAAGGGATAGCATAGCATAGCATATCCTTGCTTTGCAAAGAAGAAAAAAATCCACAATAAATGAATACAAGAGGAAGGGCGTATTTAGGGAGTAAAGTATGCCTTATCATTTTATTTCAGAGTGCTGTGAGGCACCACACTGTTCAATCTATGGTGGCTGTAGCAAGATAAGTAACAGGAGCAACAGCAGTAGTTTATTCCAACTCACCCCATGAGAAGCAGTAAGATTTCCAGATCTGTCTTAATTCCCAACAGAGGAATGGAAAGCACGAAAAATATGCAGAAAAAAGCCAGCCAAGAAAGATATATTTTTTTCCCATTTAGCTCCCACTTGCTGAACAAAATAAGTGTGACCAAAAAATGCACTTTGAACAAAAGCACACTTAGAGCAAGCAACCCAGGCTGTGTATATTACTCCACTTATAAGCCTGTCACTGAACAAATGAGAGAGAAAACAGGAAAACATTGAAAGTGGTATTATTTCTTTCAAGTAGTATGGTTACTTTCACACAGTTAAGTGTAAGTAAACTCCAGGCTAACTGGTTTGTGGCATTACAAGTGCAACCCCACATATATGAGACAACAGTTTACATGAAACTCCTTGTAATCACAACATATGCACACATTACTCAGCATTCATTGAAAAAGTACCATATTCCTTAGTATATATAAACATTTTCACAACTCAAAGCAGAATGAAATTATGTAATGGCACCAGCATATGAAAGGCAGGGCTCTCCATGAAAGAAAAATGCAGCTGTGGTAAGCCTGAGCCTAACACAAAAAGCATTTTTATGAAAGTCCAAAACCTGTCCTTGACCTTGAAAAATTTTGATATTTGTAAATTTAATTTATTCTAATGGTGTAACCTGAGCTTTGTAGTGCTTTCATTGTTTTTTTAATGTAGATTTACAGAAGAGTAATATAATTACTTATGCTTGTTATAAAGTATCTAAATACATATATTCAAACTCAGATATAATGTGAAGAGTATTGTGGATTTGGGAGGGGCTGCATTCCAGTAATGCTAAGAAATAACCAGAAAGACTTTTTTTTTCTTTAATTTAGTTAGTTAGTATTTTTCATGAATATTTTAGTAGGCACCTAAAAAATGGATGTCTGTGGGCTTTCAAAAACGAGGAGCATAAATGCATGACAGTAAGTTTCCTGTGATCAGATAAGGAAAAAAAGAAAGAGATAATTTAATTACTTTCCTAATTTATAAAAGTCACTTTATTCCCAATCATATAGTCATATAAACTACAAAAATTGTTTTTCTGTATGTCCCAAAACTTGGTACAGAAGAGGAAGGACTTCTATCTTCTTTACAACTAACTGCTGCTTTGGATTACGCTGGCCCAAGCGCAGGACTTCATATTTATCTTTGTTAAACCCCATAGAACCATTAAAACTAAACCTAGAAGTAGCAGCTGGTGTCTGACATTTACATTTTTCCTACCACAGCTTCACACAGAATTACACGCCCTCCCAAGGTCTCACTCTACACATCCCTTCTAAGCAGCCAAAATTCATAGATGCCTGACAATGCCAAGTGCCCTTGCAGCAGGTGAAATATCTGATCATTTTACCTACGCAGAGTTTGATCCTGAGACACAACCAAAACAGGCAGACGGGACAAAATTAAACAGCCAGGCACACAATGATGAGACTCCTTTGCACCAGGCAAAGAAGCACCCAAAGTCCTGGGTATACCTGGAATTTTTCTGTAGTTAGCAAATCCAGCTTGGATTACAGTTTTAATACCAGCGTTGTGCCCTGAAGTACTGTGACTGCAGAAGAATCCCCCTTAATGGCACTGTACTCAAGGAGCGAACAATAAATGCAAGGAGGATTGCAGTCTCAGGAAATCTTACCAGCATCCTTCAGGGCTCTTGCGCAGATCTTGTGAGATCAGCTAGAACAGGCCCTCTCCTGAAATTAGCATTTAGGATAAGAGATCTCTTACCACTACTGAAAGCTTAGTGGTCATTCCTATAAGCCCAAATACTCATGTAAACACAGATACTGAGAAGAACTGCAACTGGCTGATGTAGGTCATAAAAATCCTAATACTAACTAAAATGAATGTAAGAATAATGAAAAAGATTTAGCCACTGGGTATTGAAATCGGAATCTAGAAGTTTTTCAAATCCTTCAGTACTGCAGTAGGAAAAGAACTGACCTGAATCAGAGCTGAGACTCGTTATACAATTTTGATGCCAGGCATTTGATTGTTCAGAAAAGCATCCATTTGCTGTAACAACTTTGATGGAAGAAGTATTTCGGCATCCAAGACTAGAATTTAACGCTGATAATACTCAGAGTATTTTCTTGCTAAACTGTCAGCAAATTATTGCACTGGAAGTTGTGAGTTGTGTTTAATGAGATTTTATTTTTTCTTTTATCTATAGCAGTTCTTTGTCTATTTCTTAGTTAGGTATCAATTCATTACACCTAAATCATCACATGCCTTTCAACTTTTAATACCTTTATTTCCTCCCATTGCATTTCCTATTCAACTTTCATTATCTTGAGAGGGAATCATCCAGTTACACACAGCATGAGATCATATCTCTCCTGCTGCTAGATGGATGTACTGCAGTTCAAGAATGCACATGCCAATTTATTGTGCTCTAGCAGCAGCATTCAGGAAGTTTCCCTACTTTTATTCAACATATTTTAGCTTTTAGCTGTCTAAAGGCCTGTAGCCTTTAGACTACAGGTAGGATGTAGCACGAAATTTAAGCTTAGTGTGATAGGTGCCTAAGATCCTCTTATAGTTAATGTATTTAACAGTCATGGAATCATAGGAGTGATTCAGCTGGCCAACCACATAGATATCCAATGTCATTTCTTTCAGGATAAGACATCTTGGACCGGAAAGTACAGATCAGACAGAAGGGAATGGATGTCCCAGTGGACACATCTGTCAGACCTGTGTGGCTATCTTGGATAGCCTGCAGCATCTCAGATGACATCAGAAGTTCAGGTTTAGGCAACTCAGTCATGCCCCACAAAACAACCACTGAGTGAGCAAAATTGTTTTTGATGTCCATTGACTACCTACTCATGGTCGTAACAGGAGTTTAGATACCATACAGATGTGCCTAAATGTAGATATCTTAACTTCAAATCAAATCTTAGTTACTCTTCCTAATCCTTATATTTAGTAATAATAGCCATTTTAATTCCTGATATACCTTGACTTTTTTTGCATTTTGGGGTAGAGGACTAGTTTTTGATTAAGCAGCTGTTTCTGGTTTTTGTGTTAACAGAGCTGCAATTTGAGAAAGACATTGTAAAGACTTCATCAAGAAACAAGGAAAGTCCTGATACCAACACTCATATCTGGAGAAACTATGATCATCAGGTCTTTGTTTTGCTTTATCCTGACTATAACCCTAACAACAGAGATATGCATTTTCCTATATCTCAGCTGTATACAGAAAGCAATGAAGCAGGGTGCAGATATCAATTTGGTCCCTTGAGCAAAAACTATGGGACTTGTCACTAGTGCAAGAAACAAGAGGCCTGCATAAAGTTGAGCCCACTCTAAGATCTCTGTGAAAACTCACAAATCAAACATGCAGCCTGCACACAAGAAAGCTGAAGGGCTCAAGAAGGTGAACTGCTGGGACATGTGAAATGTATTCTCAGTCGACCAGTCCCACTCCCAATCACCTAAGGACAAAAAAAGCCCTATACAGTTGTTTGTATAACCGTTTACAAGGACGTAACACTTGAGCCTGTCACTATTTGAGCAGGAAATACTCAAGACTGGAAAGCCTTACATTAGTTTTGCATGGCAGAAAGCTCTAACACATTTATGTGAAATTTTTGCTACAAGGGGGATTACAAGCTCTTTATGAGAAGGCTGCATCAGTGCAACAGGGACGTTGTTCACTTCCACTGTTTTGGAAGGTGGAAGAAACTGGAAAGGCATTCCCCTGGAGATACTAGTCTTGGCAAGGCAAGCGGAAAAGGCCTGAAGGGATACAAAGCAAAATGATACATGCAAGTGTTAAAAAAGAACAGGAGTGCCATAAGTAAGAAATAAATCCCTTTCACTCCAGCGGTTGGTTAGTCTTAACACCATATGAAAAGATATGTTCTGAAGATCAAGATTAAGGACAGTGCTATGGATGGCATTTCATGTGACCAGTCCTAAAAGCATGGTGGATAACATTTAATTTTAACACTCAACTTGAAAGAAAGAAGTCCCAACTCTGAACTGAGACAGAAAATACAATCGATGTCATGAACTCGACAAACACAAAGTAGCATCTCAGGATAAATCTCAGATCAGTCAAAATCACATGAAAAAAATCCTCATGTGATACAAGGCACAAAAGATGCAGTGCATCAAATGATGAAAACAAAACCATCACCTACCATAGACTATGTTCAAAATACCTTGCAGAACAGTTGCATGCATGATTCTGAGAGTGTGGAAAGCTCAAAGCTAGCATGTGCTGACCATAATACAAGCAGCAGGCCTAGATTCAACACCAAAGCTCTAGAAAAATTAACTGATACCTATTTTGCTTTCACAGCACACAATTTATGACTGAACACAACACTCTAAAAATTGTTTGTCCTTGCCTAATTCTGTAAAATCAAAAGAAGGAAGGGAATAAGTACCAAGAACAGCAGAAAGTGAAAAATTTTAATTGAGTACTTCAGTGTTACCTATTTAAAAAAAGATGTTTAGAACAATTAGCTCTTTCTCTGACAGAAACCATGGGAAAGTTGCTACACTAAAAAATCTCCAAAAGCAGTAATACGATAGTAACTCAAATGTCCACTTGAAGAAATAAAACCAAACCTTCTGATTTTCTTCTATTTCATTCCGCATTTTCTTGTCTACAGGCACGCTAGTCAGTGATCTGTAAAAATAAAATATTGGTATCACTCAATCAATGTATTTTTAAAAATGCATTAAATAATGTGAAATATGTATTTTAATACCATATCCAGTGCACTGTAATTGAAGAATGCTGTAATTGAGACTTAAAAAGAGTAATGCAGTGTCATAAATTTTTTATTTTCAAAACAAATATTTTGTGCTGTGTTACTCTAGGAAACCCAGGTTTCAAATTTATGCTAGGTTTCTTTGAAGTAATATTATCAGCGTATTTTTTTACCACTGTCCATCTTTCCTCTTGTTTTTTTTCTGGAAAATAGCATGCATATTCTAAAAATGTTGTTTGATCATCTAAATTATTACCTAAAAATATACAAATATGGCATTTGTTAAGTTAACATTAATAATTCCATGCTACTCAACATTACAGCACAGGCAGCCAAGGATACAACTTGATGTTTTGGCCAAAGAAGGAAATATGCAAAGAATAACCACTTCAAGATTTTGACTGTCTGTGAATACTTAACATTCTCAGGGGTCTCAATCTGTAAATCTCTTTTCTAATATCAGCTAGTTTTAGTTTCCTTAGTCATTCTACCTTTAGAAGATAATCCATTGTTTTGTCTTTTTTACCTTTCAAGAATGTTGTGGAAGAACTTCCTCTGCTACAATGTATTGTGTGTGAGGTTTATAATTACTAGGCTATCATAAAATACTCCCAGAAGCAAATTAATCTCTCCATGTTTTAAGAAACACTAAACCATATTTTAACCTAAATCTGATTCTCTCAATAAATCCCAAAATAAATACTCTAGTTGCCTACATAAATATTTTTTTAAAAACATGATTGTACATGTTTTAGCAAATCTGTAAAGGGCTTTAAGAAAAACTGGAGTCACCTTAAACCTGAAACAAACTAAGAATGATCCTACTGAGCCAACTTCAATACTTATGGATAATAAAGCAGTTATTTAATTAGTATTTATATTCATCCTTACCTCCCCCCCCCAAGAAACTGATTTAGAATATATCTTGCTAGTAAACTCCAATTTTTCACAGTATGTCAGAAATAAGACATAAAATCAGTTTACTTTAAATATTCAAGCTTTCCAGGTGATCAAAGAGACTATTTATTAAGTGCAAACCATATTATTTCCAAGATTTGTTTATACATGCTACACAGTTCATCACAGCTAAATACCCTTTTCTATTCACACCCTCTAAATATTCTGGCAGATTATTTTTGTCACTGTGAATCTTTTCTGGACCACATGATGAAAGGGCAACAGAGGATCAAGAAGGAGCTGTATTTATACCAACCCATACTTGGTGGGCTTTCCTTGGCTTAAAATGAGAAAGTTGTAACTCAAACTGTGTTGTCAAAGACAGCACTAAAAAACAGTCACCATGATTCAAGTATATTATCAGTAGTCATTGGAGGATGAGCTTAATAACTTGCTTATTATTGTTCAACTAATCTAAACTCTTTCTTATAAAGCTTTTATAATCATACTGCTAAGGTACTCTATGCGTGTAAAGAATGTAGGAAGTGTACTCAATACTGAGTAAATATATCTTATACTGTACCACTTTGTGTTCACTAGTTTTGAGATACAAATTTTAGAACTGAAAGCAAGAAACTATAAACATTTCTGCTGAAAAAGAAACATTGCTGATTAAAATTAAAAAAAAAACATTAAAAGAAACTGTAAGTACAAAGAAAAGAATATCTGAAGCCAAATTTAAATTTGGAAAAATGGAGGAAAAGGACTAGGAAAAAACCACTATCAAGTCAGAAGTCACAAAAGCTGACTATGTAGGACCGTGCTTTAAGGGACCTTTTACCAGCAATAGACATAATTCAGGAACACTACAGAACTTTTCTCATTAAAAGAACATCTGTAGTTGATGGGAATTATCATTGGGAATTTACTTAGCCAATGAGCAAAGAGCTACTTAACAGAAGGACTCCATAACAAGGTGGAAATTTAGTGTGTAGCAATTACTACCACAACTATTATTCTGACTTCATAGCAATAGTTTGAGAGAGTCCTGAAGCAAAAAATACTTTGGTAAAAAAAATAAGCTCTGATTTTTGTCTTGCTAAACTCAACATAAATAGTAGTAGGGCCTGCAGCTCTCTGAATCAATGCTTCATTCCACATACACAGGTGATAAAAACGGCACAGATAAAAAGAGCAACCTAAATCTTTCCAAATAGCTTAGAGTAGTTAGGCAGAAACATAAAAATGAATGTGAAAATAATCAAAAGGTGGAAAGGAGAAGACAAAGCTGGCCCAACATTAGCAAGGAGGCAAAATGCTTCTCAGCAAAAGATAAGCTTTACTGATAGCTTTTTTGGTAATAAGAAAGCAGTACATGAAAGAATCGTTAACTAGCTCCTTGTCTATGCACAGTAGTTGACTATGCAGGATTCCAGCAAGATTTTAAGGAGAAAGTGTGATGGTCGATCCTTGAGAAGGACACCCTAGAATTTCAGGTAACAAGTGTAAAAGAACCTGTGAAAGACATATGTTCATTTTGAGTTCGGTCATTTGTTCAATTTGTTCAGAACTGCAAAGTTCTACTCATGTTTTTCTAAATATTAAGTGCTAAGGACTCACTAAAGAGAAACACTTTACTGTCTGAAAGTAAGTGGATACTCTTTATCATTCTATATGATGTAGGAATGTTTTTGTATGACCTTAAGGTTGTAATATTTTCCATCATTAATTTTATGCATCTTTATTCTTACCTGGCAGAACATGTAGCTATCTAGTACTGCATACCGGGGAAAAAAAGGAAACTTTTAATATGTTCATAACGTTAACGTTCATGATTGATAAATAATAGCAAGAAACAGAGTATTATAATTCTCATTATTGCATTCTTAAATAACAGATAATTATGACACATATACAACAAAACAAAGATGAAAAATACCCTGTAAAATGAATTACCAAAATGTCGCCATGACATATCAGTTGTTACACTGTCTACATCTGATGACATTTTGTAAAATCTACCTCAGACTAACCTTTCCAACTGGAAATACTAAGACTAAGACACAAAAAAGCAGATTATAAACTAGAAGGTGAAAGAAACTTCCAGAGGAATGGTATATTCATTATTTATGGTCTAAGTAACCCCTCCATTTTTAAGGTACATATAATATTTAATTTTATTTTCATAACTATAGTTCTAAAATTGCTATACAGCCCTTTCAAACAAAAAGTTGCATAATTAAAAAATGGTTGGTTTTGTATCTAAACTGTGTGAAATGTAAGCAATTTAAAAATACTACTATTATAATGATCAGTTATCTGTCTAAAATGATTAAGCAATACCTTTTCATTTCCTGTTTATTCTAGGTTTTTTTTTTCCAAGTTAGTATTTTTGACTCAGCAGGTTAAGCATGATTAGATTATTAAGGAAATATATTTTATGCACGGTTTTTACACAATCCCCCTTTGATTTAAGTTTGTTGTCAACGCAGACCTACTAACTTAAAATGATTTAAATATTTGTAATCTCTCACGTTAAAAATAACATGCTAGATTAGCATATTAGAATAAATCACACCAGACAGGAACTGCAATTCCCCTTTTAATAATTCTAAAGTCTTATACTTTTACCCATAAAAATAAAATGTTTGAAGAGTGGGTAAATTGTGCTCTAATGCCACAAATACATGGCGGGAGTCGGAGTGGGATGTAACAATTTAATGACATTTTAAATCAATGATTTAAATGCCACAAAGCATACTTCAAACGAACCTTTTCCTGTCCTTTAAAGAATAGAACTGGCCTTGCAGTTCAACATTATGTACGTCATTATGTACTATCTTCTAATGGAAAGCTGCATTTTCTGATTGCTAATCTAAGTGTAAACTTGTACCTTACTATTTCACAATAATTATGTTCAGGCATTTTAAAAGTCATTTTTCTTCCTTGAAACAAGATGTTACAAAGGTAGTTTTTTCCATTACACTGTAGGTTTTCTCTAACAGAAAATCAGAGATGACAATGAAACACTGTGATAACTAAACAAGAGTTGTAAAATGTGAAAGCACACTGAATTAAGAAACCTATTTAGCATCATATTTAATTCAGTAATTCAAGCAAATATTGCTGATAGGATTACATGAAGATCTTATTAAATTTAAAGAAAAGCATTTCTCAATTACAATACAATTGGCTTACAGGAAGAGCCATTTTTAATATTAGTACAGAGGAAAATGTTATTAATTTATTTAATATTTTTCTTGATCTTTTATTAAGTAATCTGTTTTTGGAGACAGATCTTCCCCAGTAAGAACGCTAATATACAGTAGCTGGGGTCCAACCTTGTCAGCAATGTTGTGCTTAGAACTAATGTGGGTGGATCCCCTACAAAATTTATTAATAGAATTTTGCTTCTTCCTACTGTGAGTAGATCTGCTATTAAATTCAACAGAATTTTCCACCTGGGAAAACATAATTCCAGTAAGAGCTGGGAGGACTAGGTATTCAACCCTAAGTGCCTGAAGGATTAGGATGTCTTCACGGCATCTCCTGCATCAGACAGGAAACATTTAAGAGACCGATCATGAGCTCTCCCAGGAGTTATTTTCTACTCAATGAAATTGCCTGGAATCCATCTAGCAAGCTGTAAAACATGAATAACTGACTGCAGAATTTGGATATAAATCTGTATTACTGTCATTAAACTCAAATGCAAACATAAAAACAGTACTTGGAAAAAACAAGCTTAAATATCATACCTGGCTCTTATTGGGAAGTTCTGAGCTATGTCTTTCATTACCTTTAAGGCATCATAAACAGGGGTAGACATAATTCGAGCAGCTGCTTGAAAACTAAGATCTGCGGGGGGCGGGGGAAAAAAAAAAAAAAATCACTGGAAATATCACTCTCAATCAATACAGCCCACAATCAGAAAACTGTTCCATATACATACTCTCACTATTAACATTTTTTATGTTTCAATTATACATTGTAAAAGATTATGAAGTAACATTATTAAGGTCGAAAAGATAGGCACTTAGAAGTTGGAATTACCACATTCAGGCTTTCCTACAGAATTCTGCTTGGCCGCCTTAAGCATGCACATTGTACATTTAATTTCTAAGTTTACAAAAGCACACTGAAAAAACCAGACAATTCATCATGTGGTATTATGCCAGTATCACAAGGGTATCATGCTCAAACCTAGATACACACCCACCCACAGACACCCATAACTGCAGTAAAGACTAAGATCTTTCCAGCTCCATGACTTCACAAGATTTTCAGAGAACAGATATATTAAATGTAGAAGGCTGTATTGAGTGTGTGAGGTGTACAATTTTCAAAAGCAGCAGCTATTTCACAGGAAAAGAAAATGGAGGCTCATGAAAGAAAGGCCAATCTGCTGTCAAATTTCAGTTCTCCTAAGTGTCTAGCACTATTTTTAAAGGGATCTCATTTTTCTCTCTATGCTTTTTCTCAGAATGAAGTGAATTTTCATATATCAGGACAATTTATAATCCATTTGCCTATCCACTGGAAAAACAATGATGGAATTCAGTTAGCCTTCTCCAGTGCCTAACTTGGGTGTGACAAATCTTGGCGCATGAGAATGGGGAAAATCCAATTTTGGTACCAATAGGGTAAGGCAATAACGTACCAGGTGCTTCCATGTACTCTGGATACAGTCTGCCTAATTACCTCAGGGCAATGATGCGTTTTCCTCGTAATCTGCTAGTTAAGACATTTAAGCAGAAACTGAAGGCCTCAGGTTACTCAGTTTGAAGAAAGCTGATGCTACATACAGTAAAAAAGGCTGGGCAGAAACTCATCGAGGATGCTGCCTAGTAGAACTTTACACAATCTTTTTGAGGGAATTAGGAATTGAAAAAAAAATGCTGAAGCAAAGTGAATAGCACACATTCCTAGTTTAGCCTGATAAGGTACACCTTGCTGCAAAAAAGGTGAGTCAGAGGTGGAATGTTAACTTGTATTTTTTAATACTTTCATCAAAAAGTATAAAGAGATCACTGTTTTCAAAAAGAACGTTTCAGATTCTTTCAACAGCCACATAAGCTGTGATCAGGTGAAGCAATACCCAATTGCTGCTGTTACTACAGATAGTGATGCCTTACCTTCTGTGCATTTAGGACACACACTTAAAATCCTTCATAAATTGTTAATCATTTCCGTTTTATGCTGTACAGCTAGAGTACGAATATCCGAATCCAACTGAGGCAAACTGACATGTATTTTTACTTTCTTGGTTATCTTTGGTCAGGGACTGTCACCTACAGACCTCCTCTTGGGGCACCCTAACACAGCTGAGAGAGCAGTGTAGGACACCTTGGGGAAAAGATAATCCTGAGCTTAAAGCAGATCTCGAAGCATGCTTTGAAAGCTAACGAAGCACCGGAGATCGAGAGGCTGTTCACACAGGTAAAAGAATGAGTTATTAAAGGGAATACCATATTGGTACTCTGTGCATAAGTTTTCACTATGAATAGTAAACCTAATTATTTACCTAAAACATAAAGGCTCTTGAAAGATAACTCTTGAATCGTGTTTAGGGACATTTATAAATAGAAGTATGCCCTATAGCTGAAGGAGTTTTGGTTAAATTTAGTTAAATTTTTACTTGGAAGCTAATTAAAGTCATTAAGAATGAACTAGAGAAACCACCCAGTGATGTCAGGAGTAAGAGTATTAAAACAACTGCACCATACAAAGAGGAGGCTGAAGAACCCCTGTCTGAAAAAGCCCTGAATGTACTTATCACAAGCCAGTACATGTCTTCCTGGCACTAAACAGCATCCCAACGCTTAACTACTCTCAACACTCTATGAACTGGTTGCCTGGGGAGCAGTACCAATTTCATTTTTTATTTCTATAGCTATGACACTGCAGAAAAAAGACCACTACTAAATAGAAACCTTATAATGGCTTTTGAAGGCAGACACTGAAGGGATCAAAGTTTCACAGCTACTTCTGCTTGCATATCAACAGAGTGGTATTCAATCATGTAAAAAAAAAATTAATAGACAAAAAGAGAATTTTCTTTTTATTTGCACAGTAGGTTTCTCAGGAGAACTGAAATGCAATGTTTTTTCAATTTTTTTTTAATTTTGGACCAAGATAAATCCTGCAGCTGAAGGGGAGTTCATTGACAAAAGACCACAAGTGAACTACAATTATCTCAGATAGCTAGTTTCAGATTGGATAATGCTAGCAAGCTCCGTAACAGTCAGGGTCCCAAAAAAGAAATTGAGGGTCAGATGATTGCTCAGTCTCCTTCATTGCACTAGTATAACAGCAAATTAGTTTTGATCAGGTTGTCCTCTAAAACTGAAGAATGTAACAGGCAAAATTTAGTTGCCTAAACATGTCATGACATTTTAGGGACCTATTTTAGAGCGATTTATAATTCCATTCACGCTACACAGAATGTCCTGCAGGTCATCAGCACAGAAGCTGTTTTACATATTTGTGGTCCTTTTCTGCAGGAAAGCTTTTAAAAGCATTTGATCTTATATTAAAAAAATTTATCAATGTGAACTCCAGTACACTGATAAAAGTTAGGATTTATAAATTAAACAAACTGTCTTAACCTGTATTTCATCCCAACTCAATAGTCATGTCAAACTGGTATTTTTTGCCTGACCTCTCAAAAAAAAATCTGAAACTAAATTCAACATTTGAGATAACAGATCAGGCAGAAAACTGGGCAATATAACTTCCACCTTTAAAATCAGTAAAGCTAGTTATGGTTCTCCATCTTATAAAATGACTTCAATGCACCTTTAATTTCTAGCCTATAATACTAGGACAAGATGCCAACACATTCTTTTTAAATACTTGATATAATACTGCCTTTTTATGAAACCCTATGTCTCCTTTAAAAGAAGCTTTTATCATAATGTTGATACATCAACATAACAAATGGAAAATTAAACAGAGTACTGTGTTAATTCAGAAAAACGCAATACATACCCTGTAGCTCCCAAACCTTCAGTGGTTCCATGTTGTTAGTGGTTTCAATCAGATGTTTTTTAAACTCTTTCAGATTATTTTTCAGATCGGGATGCATCTGTCTACAATAAAACATTTTTTTAAAAAAAAGGCAAAATCAATGTCATCCATTGATGTCTGCTTTTATCCACAGTATTACTCACAGCTAATACTGTATCTTTAGGGTAACAAGCAAGAATTAAAATTTTAATTCATTCTTCAAATAAAAATGAGGATTTGGGGTAAGAAGAGGTGATTTCTGAGGACTAAAAATCAGTTAATTACAAGAAGGAGTTCAATTGTTTTGTAGCGATCTGACTCAAACCCTGCCAAATAAACTTTGATGGAATAAATGAACTCAAAGATCAAATAGTATTAACACACAATACAGGTAACTGCATAGTTAGTTTACTATAGCATAATGTATATGTAACTGTAGACTAACTGTACTATAGATTAACTGTAACTGCACACAGAGTTTGTTGTATTACCTACAATAGATATAGGCAAGACAATGTTGAGTACATTTTGTACAAATTAACATCACTGACAAAATCATGCTACTGAGCACACAAATCACTAGTCAGACCTGAAAAAGAGCATGGTGCCTAAAAGCTTGGCTTCTTTTTTTTTTAAAAGATAGTTGTGCAAAGAAGTTTTGAGGGCAGAGACTTCAGCCTGTTACAAGACACCCTTGAACATCAAACAATCTCCATTAGATTTCTGAAAAGTCTTCTGCTAGAAGTATTGAACAAGAAGCAAAAAGTAGTGCTTTAGATGTCTGTTTTTGGCTAAGACTTTAAGTTCTGTAATATTTCATATTTTATTTTAGATATTAAGACGTTTCACAGGGAATCCCTCCCTCCTTATTTTTTAGCTGTTAGATGATATTAACCGTTATTCTTTATAGAAAAAGAAAAATATCACTGATGAAGACTGTTGTTCTGAAATTAAAATGTAGTCCAAGTTCCTCAAAGGAAGCACACTCAGCTGAAGAGGGAAGCAAAGACAGAAAATTCCCTTTTTTCTTACTTGTAACATAGACCTAGAAATGACAAACATAGTTCATACTCTTAGAAATCATACTCTTAGAAATCCCTCTATGAAGTAGCAAACTCTTAACTAGTTTTGAGCTCTTTAATTACTGTTTTTACTGCCTTCTTTGCAAATTTACCTTGATGATATATTTTTTTTCTGTTCAGACCTTCAATTCTTCTGTGAATGAAGGACAACTGGCAAATAAGACCTAGCCACAAACCACAACCAAGATCTATTGTTGATGCTTGGTCCCTCATTTCTCTTGTTCACTTATGCTACGGTCAATGTATGCACAAAATCAAACACACACAAAGCCAACTGAAAAAAGCTACCCTTCTTTGGATATGTATCATGATGTGGGATTGAATTATGTTAATTTGCCCAATCAAATAGTTATATTTCTGAGATTTTATGTCTTCTGCTTACATTCACAACTATTTTACAGTATAGTGAAGTGAAGTATAACCCTTAACATGGCTATAACTGAGGGACAATTTACAGATTACAGAAACATCTCCCATCTCCAGTATGAAAAGGAGAAAAAATGAGTCTAGAAACAATGTCAAAAAGTCTGAGTAATTATCTGACAGCTTCACAAATTAGTCACAGTGCAACATTGAGAACCTAAGTATAGCTAAACCTAGCACAGTCCAAGAAGAAAAAAGGCTCAGATAAACATGACTTAAGCAGTTGATATTACTTGCTGTGGAAGGTCTCTAATACCAAGTGAAACAACACGGAAGCCTGCAGATCTGTGTGCATTTCTATCTCAATGTGCTTACTTTAAACAAGGCAGAAAGGGGATGGGCTCTCAAAAATTTGGACAGCATTAGCAACTCTGAACTCTGAGAAGACTTACAGCTTGGTGAGAAAACCTACAAACAAGTTCACTTTTTGCTTTAAAAAAATAAGAGAGAGAATGACATTAGAGAAGACCCACACTCTTCAGTTTCTTGTTGAAAAAAAACACCAGGATTTATGATTCACTCCATGGATTTGTTACAGTAAAGGGAAGCACTTTTGATGACTGCAGCCACGAAATGAATCCATCAGTGGAGGACCGGAAGGAGCCCTCAGTAGGGTGGCATCCAATTTCATCTAAGAGATTGTAACTTAGAGATAAAAAAGTGTTCCTGCTAGAACAGAACACAAATTCACGAACTCCAAAATAAAAAGACATCTATAATAAGCGTATCCTCCAAGAAATATCACTCCTTAACTCTAAGAAATGAATGACTATCCATCTTAAAAACACCTGATGTAACTACAACACATGGGTTTGGATTTGTTGTGCTACTACTTGCATTTTGAAAACCAACATTTTGATTCTAATTATATTTACTGTAGATACAAACATGAAAACATAGTGTTCTATGTTTTTGTGTCTGTTGCCCAGAGGAAATTTTTTTACCTTAATTAACAGTTTACTGTATAGATGGAAGAGAATTAGAAAACTAAAAGCAATACATTGAAATGAACAGAATAAACAACTGTTGCATCTTTACATTCACAAGACATACACAAAAAAATTAATCAGCATTTTCACCAGTGGCAAATAAAGTAATTTCCAACATAAATCTCACTTCATCTATGAAAAAATGTTTATTTTTAGTTCAGGTTCCAGGAAAAAAAATGCAGAAGTTTAATTATATCAACTCACTTTAATTTGCCAAAGAGAAATCCTTGGACATCACTTTCCTCCTCCTCATCTTCCTCTTCTTTTGTCTCATTTGCTCCTGAACACATAGCACACGTAGACAATATAAACCAAGAAAGTTACTGATGTATTATGTTCTTATGAATTATAAAACAGTTAACAGAAACATACAACCAGAATGTTGTCGTTCACAGATGTAATTTCAATTAGATTTATACTTATGCATTCATATTTTGGCATCAGAATGAATCACTTTACAGAACTCAGCAACATTCAAATTAAGTTTTGAATATAATTCATCCAATGGTTACATTTTTTATATAAACAAAATTGATACGGTTAAATAGTTCACTTCCTAAAACAGCCATTTCTCAGTTTGATTAAGTGGTAAGTTATAACTCTCAATCAGCCAGTTACTACCAAATTTATTGAAAATACTACCAAATTTATTGAACAGCATGACGACTTTAAAGGACTTGAATCCCCAGCTAGCATTTGATCTAAGTCAGAGATCAGCTTCTTTCCCTTAAAAAAATTAAACTATTTTTGACATGACTCAAAGGCTATTAAACCTTAGTCTTACCAAAGAGAGTTAACTAACTTTCTTTCTATGTTGTAAATGTCCACACAAAGTAATTTCTCTGTGTCAGAATGCTATAGCTACCACTTTCTGTGGTAAATGTCTCATTTCAACATGTAGTAACATACACTGGTACCAAGTTCTACGATACAGCATATCTTTCCTACAGAAGATTGTGACAGTATTTCCACGTAAACTCAGAAAACAACCCCTCACCCCTGAAACACTAATGTGTAGATACTGTAGTAATTAGCATGTTAGAGATGCCAACAAAGTAATTGAAGAATAAAGGTTAAAAAAATCTTATACTTATTGAAAGGAATAAGAATGGGTTAGATTTTGAAGAGCTACAGAAAACAACAATTAGAGGTTAGATAATGAACTATATCCTAAGCACGGCACTTCATAAATGCTCGCATATATTTTGATGTCTTAGTTTGCAATGCCTGAGACTTCTGTCTGTAAAAAGAAATTAAGTATAACCTTCAAAACATTACGGACTTTATAACTGAAGATTATGACATATTTCAATAGTATTTCCAATACGATATCATAAATAAATAAAAAAACCCACATACCTTTAACTTGTGTGTCATCTACTGCTTTATATTCTGTGCTCTTTATTGCAAGTTCTACACCATATCCAGATAAATACATTTTTCTAGAACTTGGTTTCTGTTTGATGATATTATTTTAACAGAACAAAAAAAAAAAACTTAAAAAACCGTACTTAGGAGATTAACAATATCCAATACTGTAACTTTAAAATGTTATGACAGTCATAACTTAAATTCATCTTTCAATTTATGGTTCAAAGTACAAAATGCTACACCAAACAAACTACAAGAGTCATGTAAGACATATTGATAGTCCATTGAGAAGGTGTGTAACAGAAAGTAAGGACTTCCTTTATATCCTGCAGACCACAGAAAGGCTGTGTCAAAATTGTCATCCCTTCACATAATATTAGAAGAACTAGAACAGGCAGAGCTAGTAGCAATTCACATTTTAAACTGTTATTAATTTCTTTGTAATTTTGCCAGACTTTCAGCATGTTAGGAGGAAATTCTCTATTTCTGCATCAGACTGATTCTTTAAAAAAGTTTTGATGAAAGAGTTAATCACTTCCTGGAAGGAGGATTAAGAAAATGTATTAAAGTATTACTGCTAAAAACAGGTTGTCACTTATTAAAAACAAACAAGTATTTCTAACTTTGGAGTGGAAGTTTGATATTCAACAGCATTATTACTCAGAGCATACTTATTTCTGAAAACGTGCCCTAATTTGTCCAAAATGCAATTTGCACATGAACAGCAGCAATTTCTTGAAAGCCTTTCAGCTTTAGCTTGCAATTTCTAAGAGTCATTCTGTATTAAGAATCCCCAGTCCACAACTGAAAACCCAGCAAGGCTGGGGGTTTTCTCTGTTACTCCTCTAAGCAAATCTCAATGCAGAGAGAGCACTGCACTCTCCAAGCAGTGTTGGTGATACTGGCAAAAACCAAAAATGACAGCAGAAAGACTGTACCTTTTCTGCTCTCAATGCTCTCTCTTCTGCCATTTAATGTAAAAAAGGAGGGAGAATCCATCTCAGTGGGAAGCAAAGAATAAAAATGGAGGTTGTGAGGAAGGAGTAAAAGGGAAGAGCAGTCTGAAGAGAGACGTGCAGGAAGGAAGACAACACACAACTGGGGGGACCATGGTGCAGAAGCTGGTCAGAGCAAGGAGACTGTAGGTATTTAATTGAAATAAAAGTGCATAAAACAACATGAAGTTCAGTAGAAACTATACCCCACACAACTTAGAATTTAAAACTGGTTTCCTCAAATTCTCTATTTCATTACTGTGAGCAAACAACCCAAAGTCATCTGCAAACTATGGATCTCATCTCCCTGAAATGCCTGGTCTACATAAATCACAGCAACCTCTCACTCCATCAGATTATGCTTGTATTAGCCAAACTATTTAAGAGCTGTACTTTGAATATAAATTACAAAAAACTTCCAATAACCAAAACTGGGAACAATATAGTTCCAAGTACTGGTATTTGTCTTGTTTTGTTTCAAGGAGAAGAGTAAGTTAAGAAAAGCATTCAGAAACATTATGTTTAAAATACCGACACTGTGGAATGTGTCAAAAAACTGGCCAGTGATGTTGGCTGTGATAGCCCATGCTGCTGTACTACAACAAACATATGAAAGTATACTGAGAATATATAAAATTATAATTAAATATTTTTCAACTTGATTTTCTATTCTACTTCCCATTTTTCTAATTCTTGTTACTAATACATTCAGTCTGCTGCACCAAAATTCACCCAAGATCTTCGTAGAACATACAAAAAACAGACATATAACCAAAAAAAGAGATATTTCAAGATCAATCAGTGATGCAAACAGCGCTTGCATGCAGGATTAGATAATATCATGCTTTCCCTGCTTCAAAGTTTCAATTAGGTGAACCACTTCACCTAGGAAGTTTTAAAATTAGAATATATATTGCACATGATTTCAGCAAATGCAAAAATAAATGTAGAAAATGTGTTTTGTCAAAAAGCAAGCAAAATAAAGACAGAATACTAACAGTTTACTGAATCAATGTTAAATTGAATTGCATACCTGAACATAATGCCGGAGAACATAAACAATTTCCTCCTTTTGCGCCTTCTCAGATAAAATCTTGTGGAATTTGACAAAGTCTTTCGTACCCATTTCTGCATAAAGAACAACTACTGGGCCATCCTCTTTGAGACTTGGGAATTTATGGTCTCCCTTAAAAAGATATGGCCTGGGTCTGGTTTTAAAAACAAATTCTTGTGTTATATATTCAGAAAATAAATTAAAACAGTGGCAGTTTTTCTACTTCATAATAAAAAAACTTAGCTTACATGCTAAAAATATACAAGCCATGTCAAAATCATCACAAAATAATCATGATTGCTCACAAATTTGCCAAATTGAAGTCTAAGAAACCGAAAAATCAGCATTAACTATAAATAATTTTAATGTATTTTATCAAATCACAATACAAAGAGCAAATGAAAAGCATAGCACTTTGAGATTTTGCGCAAGAATCAGTTACAGCTTCAAGCTTTTAATTTAAATGATGCATTATATCTATTAGAGATGTGCAGAGCAATCAGTGAGTAACAGAGTAGCAGAGGGATATTCAGTGAAGTTTGACAAAGCTGCTAACACACATGGAAACTAACGGGGGTTATACTTCTTGAACACCATCAAGCTCTGTTAATTTGGCTGATTTTGCAAATTTTGACTGCCTGCCTACCTACCCTCCTCACTGAAAGCCATGACTAGAAAAGTTACACTTTCTATACCTGCAATGATTTCTTAGATGACAGCATACATCTTTTGCATAAAACCTGGGAAAGATGGAAAAGTAACAGAGGATATGCTTGAATAATATACTCAAAGTGCTAATTATTAATCACTACACTTCTTTTTCAAAGTTGCCTTTGCACAGTCACACTTGAAAGACCAGTAAACTCCCTCCAAACCTCTTCAAGCCAAGTTCAGAAACTCTAATCCAACAGGCACTACAGAAATGCCTGTAGTAGATACTCATTGAAAAGTCACACTGGGAAGATGTAAGCAGAGCTCCACATGCCACAGTTTCTATGATGCAAAGCTTAGGAATATCTTCAATATAAAAATCACAGAAAAATTTACACTGCAAAGGACTTTTGGAGGTCATCTGCTCCAAACCCTCACTCAAAGCAGGGTCAATTTATAACAGGTTACTCAGGGCCTTAACATCAACGTCCTATGTAAGCTTGGTAGGTATGCAACCAAAGACCTCATTTGTAAGGCAGAGACAAAAGGAGAGGCCTGGCTTGAGAATTAACTTGGGTGCATGCAGCCATGTGTCACAGAAATATCAGGCAAGCTTTCCCACTGTCATCACAGGACAAGGCAGACAACATAGGTGTCATCAGGAAGTCTGAAACAACTCTTGAATGAGTAAGCTCTGTTCAAGAACAGATCCAGATTTGCCCCAGTGAAAGCATACATACGGGATGTGACTTGTGCAACTTCCTTCTCGTATCCAGAGAGACAAGAACTGTCACAGTCATTTATAGAGAGGTGAAAAACTAAATCAAGAGAGCTTCTCTTTTCTTAACTAGTCACCTAAGTATAGCAGAAGAATGACTCCTGTTCTCAAAAAGTGGGTACCAAGTGCTGCCATGACTTTTTTGAACACTGACAGTCTCAAAGGAAGCAGTATAATGAACATGCGTCACTAAAAAAATTAAGTGCTGCAGTGAAATAACACTGCATAGGACTACCATAACGACCTTGGATTGGAGAATTAAAGCGTTCAGACCTTGTAAATCCAAGATAAGCCTCCGTTCTCTGTTTCTCTTCAACACTGAATAGTAGTGAGAAGGAATTGACTCTCTTGCTTAGAGCTGAAAGCTAATTAATTTCCCGCCATAAGAGATTCTCATGAGAAGGCTGCCCGAAAGGGAAGGAACAGCAGCTGGGCAGACAAAAAAAGATTAAAAAAATACACGGATGTGGAGTTCAGCACTCGCTAACCAGTTACTAGGGTAGTACATGCAACTATATGCTTGCCTAAATAGTTGCCAAGACAGGATGTAGAAGCAATGTGATCGACAGAAGACAGCAGACATGCGTACTGACAAACCTTTTAAGGCACTGACTGTTTTGAGCAAAATGGGACTCCCATCAATGCTTCTGCTCTTGGCAGCAACAGCCCCAGAAATTTTAGTGTTGTGTTTTGGACAGTTAAAAAGATAAGCAATTCCAACCATTTAACCACTGAAGATTTCCTTTAACACACCCAGTGCCCTTGAGACGGCTGTTGCACCTCCACACAAAATACCTCCAATTAGAGCCATGAAGTCTGTTGCAACATGGCTGAAAGTGCAACAGACCAAATCACAGTAGCTGCTGCATAAAGGACTGGATGAAGCAAAACCTTGGTCTTGACATGCAGACTATTTGGGCTCTCCTGAGTCCAAAGTGCCTGAGACTTCCTGGATCTCAGGTTGAGCTGATGGATCTGCATAAAATAATGCTGCAGCCTCTTCTTTCTCTTCCAGTGAGATTTGAAACTATCATCCCTAAAATGTGAACATTTCTTGGGCCCTCATCCAATATGGGGAACTTTAGGACACAACTGAAAGCCTAGCTTAAGTTGGCCTGGCTTAAGTGGAAGAGTCATGACAGACAGAAGACAGAAAATGAAACAAAAAGGAAAATTTTTATTTGATAGCAAGCAAAATCCAAGAAACATGCCCTACTAAATCATTCTTTCAGCTCTAGATATCTCCATGAAGTGGATGAGGGTATGGACACTGATGTATATTATGGTGACTTTGACCATTGCAGGAAAAAAAGAAACAAAAAAATGTTACATACAGGTCTTGAAAAAAAACAGAATTTTTTTTTTAATAGAGATCAAACATTTTGCTTTCATTATTTTGTTATTTGTTATTTTAAGACGTTCTACATATTTTACTTCATGGCCCAAATTCATTCTGAACTGATGCTAGTTTCCACTGACAAAGCCTGCAGTAAGGCTTGATAGGTGCTAAGTCTAGCACAAGGTGAGGAAAGGTTATGCCAGCTGAGGTGGACTCCTCTTCCACTTACAATCCAGAAAACCACAAATGCAGCGGCACTGACTACGCAGTACTTCTGTCGACAGACCTTTCTATCCCAGATGCATTAAATGCTAAGTTTGTATAGAAAGTACACTGTAACTTACACTTGACTATCCCATACCAAAAAAAAGGGAAGAAATACAAAATTATCCATGTGGTTATGGAGGAGCAAAGCTCTGATTTTATTTTAAAACCCTGCTTTGATTCATAATTGATGAATTGTCATAACAGTAAGTGTTTAAAGTATTTCAAAACCAAAAGTAACTCTCTTAAAATAATGTATACTTTAAATAGGTGTGTCTTTAAACATCCAGTAAACAGGGATTTATGGGCTTGGCATTATCAAGCAAGTAGAACACAGAATTTCAAAATACTACAAGTATATATGCAATAATACATCTTGCTCTTTAGTAATCTATTTTTCCTGTTAAAACAGATCATTACATTTACCTTTTAGTAGCCTTCTTCAGCAGCTTTTTTATTTCATGAGTCTTACAGGTGTGCTTCTCATGGATAACCACAAATGCACTGCAGCCTTCTGGTGGAGGTTCATCAGCTGCAATCTAATATTTCAACAATTATACTCAACCAGAATGCTTTGATTGCACTTCAAATTAAACTCACATCCCTGTGATTAAAATAACTCAACAGCTGCCATTGAGTTGTGTTTCTAATTAAGCCCATTCAAAATTGGGTACATGTTAAAAAAGTAATGGAAAATATTAGAAAATGAAGACCTTATAACCTTTGTGAAATGTAGTCTATCAAATGCAGTCATACTCAAAAAAATGCAAGTCCATTTATGTTCTGTAAAGACAGGGCTGAGAAATCTCCTCCACAAGCTAAAATCACAGAATGTACTCTGAGATATTTTTAATTTTAGTCACTATCAGCAATCAGGTTAACGTACAAAGAGTTGACTGCTAACCAATAAATCACAAACAATTAACATCAATTTTTTTGTGGTTCTCTCTCCTTCCCACCCCCCGCCTTTTTTTTTTTTTGAACTCTATTCAGCTACTCCCATGTAAAGTGGAAATCATATGACTGCATGTCAATGAGTATGGAGTCACAAGCCGAAAGATAAAAATGAAAAGATATGAGTCCGAGATGATGATATTTCTCCAGAGAACACTTGCAAAAAAACCCTAACTTTATTACAGCTTATTACCTTTCAGAAACATGGATTTCTCACTTTATCTTGAAGGTGGCATTGCTAAAAGGAGGAGGAGCAGTTTTAGGCTAGAGGCACAGTGAATTTATGTCCTCCCACTTTTTCATTAACAAAGCAGGTATTTGAGTAGTCTATCTTTCAACTTTTCATATACTAAAATAATGAGAGAGATGAGAAGTCCACTAAATAACAAATATAAATTACTTGAAGCAACAGGAAATTTCCTACTTTGGCAATCTCTGAATTCCCACAGGATTATTTAAAGCAATGCAAAAAACCCCACAACCTGAGTTTTAAAAATGAACAATTCCAAAAATTCTACCCTGAAAATAATGCTATCCATACAATTAAACATGAATATTTGTTCCTGTCAATATAACCAGCTTATAAAGCATCACCTTTATAAATGGATCATGTTTGATTCCAAATAATGTCAGCATATATTTTACTGAACTGTAATAATGAACATTCTTCACTCTGCAGCCAAAATACCACATAAAGTTATGTAGCAAATATATCAGGTAATATAGTCACCTGTTGAAACATCTGAACAGTTGGAGAATATGCCCGTATGGAAAGTGCAAACTTCAATAGATTGATTTGCAAATTGGATAAAAATTGTCCTGCTTTCTTCAAGATTAAATTGTAATAGGAATGCTCTGAATCTGTTGGGGGGAAAAAAAAAAAAGACAATCTTATAGTATTTAGCCATAAATCATGTGGCATATCTACCTGTGCTACATAATAGGCAAATATTACATTAGCTCTGCTTGGCAGTTCAAGTCTTGAATGTTGTCCACTGATAATTATTTCCTTTACTACCATTTCTAAAGGCCTAATGCAACATAAATACAACAAAAGTGAGCGCAATAGCACTAGTTAACATCTAAATCATTTTCAGCAATATAAAAAAAACCACTCAAGACAATAATGTCTCTCTGCAGACTCATATGGAAAGTCTTGAATAGAGCTTATTCATTTATTTCTATTTGTCAAGCTTATGCTAGCTTTTTAATGCAAATTTTGAAGGTTACTTACTTTCAAGCAGCATTATTTTACAAATTATTTCCTCACATCTAGTGTTGGAACACTCCAACCATGCAACTTATGTCAATTAAAAAAAAAATCTTTTAAAGATGACATTCTTCAGGCCACTCTCACATATCTTATTTCTTCATTAAAGATACATGATAAACAAGAGTACAAGAATGGATGCAACATGTGAAGTGGCTTCCCCCCATTCTGCATATCTTGCCTTCTCAAGGGCAAAATTAGGACTCCAAGTAAGAAGGAAGGTAGATGGTGTCTGGGAATGACAGAAGTGGTAATAAAGAACATAGGCTGGAAATAGTTAACCTTCATTTATTCTTCTAGAGGCATATTCAAGTGAATAGTCTCATGCTGTCCTTGGACTGTGAGGCAAAGAAGCCTAATTAGAAATAGGTTGTAATTTTGTTTTCCCAAGTTGTGAAAAAGACCTGTATCTGTTTAAGGAATAATGCTTACCAAAATTTTAAATCAGGCTGTACACATTGTACTATATGATATTCTTGAACACAAACAAATTGGAGTCAGAGAACCAAAGCTGTGACCATACCAAGCATTGTGCACCATCCCTGTTCTGGAGGTTGCTGGAAGGAGGAAGGTTGCACAGGAGGAACAGCTGAAACATGTGTGAAGCAGTACAGAATTGCCAATTTATGCCTGCCCCCACTCCCAAAAAAAGTTATGTAGTCAGCATGTATTTCACTTACATTGATAGATACTACCTGGAAACTGCAGTGATTCAAGATCTTTTTCACATGTAATTCAAATAGTCTCATATAAAGATGAAAATTTGCAGCAAAGGGAAAGTGAGTTGCAAGGAGGAACCATTCTAGCTGTCCAGCTTGAATTTATCTGTGTTCTTAGGTCAACACCTTATTTTAAAGGTCCTCTTGCTGTGAAAGTGGAATGATTGTCCCAGTAGGAAACCCCTTTAGGGGTCCAAAGCACCACCAAATTTTTACACAGTGTGAAAATCATCTCACGTGATTTAACCTGCCAGATTTTACCTGCCTCAGCTGCAGTAGCTCTCATCAGTACTCCTATCAAATGATGATTGCAGCAATCAAAATGCCACTCCCTCACCATGGCCTAGGTTCCAGCAAAACATTAGACCACATACAATAGCCCTGCAGGCCATAGTTTTGGAAATACCCATTAACTGCTCCCAGCAGTTCTGTATACAATTTTCATAACTAAGCACTTCCTATCCTCTCACTTTCCTTTTTACAACCCCTAGCCTTCTTTTGTTCTTAAAGCCTCTAGGATCTCCTTCCTGCCTTTTCCTCCTTCTTATAATTCATTACTTAGAAAGGCTGAGTTTGCTGTAATTCAGTAGAAAAAAAATAATCTGAAGATTGCAAAAGCGTATGATCTGCATT
This sequence comes from Gavia stellata, assembly GCF_030936135.1. NCBI lineage: Eukaryota > Metazoa > Chordata > Aves > Gaviiformes > Gaviidae > Gavia > Gavia stellata. The sequence continues at coordinate 57,838,805 of NC_082594.1, forward strand.
TCCAGAAAGCTGCCTTCCCATAAATTGTATATGATAATTACTGTCTAACATTAAATTCAATGGATGAAAAATCCTTCTTGTTTATGTTTTCTAAACCTACACATAGCCCTGGCAGAACTCAAACAAGATAAATTTGGCTTCACACATTCCAAGCAGTGAATGTAAAAAATCTGGAAGTGGCAAATGCTTCCAGATTGAAATGTCTTTCCAATAACTACACTTTCAAATTTTCTTCAAATTATCTCCACAAAAATAAGAATTCGATCTGAAATTTCTGCCTCTCCACTCAGCCCCAAATAACATCCTATTGAACACAATGAAGAGTTATTAAATATACAATTCTAAAGATACCGCCTTAATATAATATTTTTACACAAGTCTTTAAATTCTTTGGCTTACAAATTCCAGCTGTGCTTTCACAGCTGTATATAAAACAGCTAACATTTTTGCTCTGGAAGATGATTATGACAATGATGATTTTAATAAGTAGAAAAAGATTAATTTGTCATGTGCCTTCAAAAATAATTGTATAACATGTTGACAAGGTTACATTTATCAAATCATGCATCCATTCCTACTACTTCAACTTGTATTAACACTGCTGGCTTCATTCAGAATACAACTGTACTTTAAATTTCAGCATGACAAATTAATCCACATCACATGCTATATGATCCACCTAATGCAAAAACATTTTTTTAAATTACATACAGAACTATGGTTACAGTTTTGCAAATTATTCTCACATACTATTTGCTCCTTGAAACTTGGTAACTACTTGCCCTCCAGGCATGTTTTAAAACACTGCACTCTATGACGAAGAGTAGAAGTCATAATAAATTTCTTAGGATGTTACAGGGAACCACGAAGAAATGGATGTTTCTGGTCATAAAATGCTGCATGATAGCATATGACAGCTACATTCATTAACAAAGCTGATTTAAAAATAAATACATGGGAAAACATTAATAGAATACAGCTCCAGATTTCAGACATCTGAACACGTGTATGAGCTACATATCCGTAAACTTCCATTCTAGCCAAGAGAGATATAGCCTAGCAGCCAACAAAACCTGAAAAGCTATTTAGCTCACTCTAAAGATGCCTAAATTTGCCAGCTGAATAGCTCTCTCAACTCCTGTAGCCAAACTGATTAGATTGACTACAACAAGAATTGAACAGCTAGCTAAGTAGACTCATTTAAACATTGACATTTACTAGCCACAATCTACAGCAGTATTTCACATCACAGGTAGATTAAAAATAATTCAAGGGAGACGACTAGGACAGTCACAAAAGGAAAGTAAAGGTCCATATCACAGCTCCTCAGATCCCTTGCACACGCAGCACAAAGTTAATCTGAATATATGCTGGTGGCCCGCAGGAGAATTCAAACTACTGAGGCACAGGAGGCAGGGAAAGTAAATGTAAGGGACATCATTAGTCAAAAGAGCACAGGGTGCTGGGATCATTATTTTGAGGGATAGGAGCATGGGGATTGTTCCAACTGCATAGATATGTATATCTGTATCTATAGATCAGCTAGGGAATCCCAGGTCACAGCAGTTCAAGCAATCACTGGCCAATCAAATCCCTGTGACATTCAAGCAAGATGCCAGTAGAGAGGGAATACTTTATTTTATCGCATGTTTATTATACAAGTATCACGCTTGTGATACTGATTCCTCTTGCATCTTTAAGGTTGATACATACATAAAAAATACTTACCTAATTTAGTTGTGAATAACGTATAGTCTTCTAGATTACAACAAATAATTTGCATGATTGCTGTTTATATGTAATATACTGTTGTATTTTTTCAGAGAAAATAGTTTCCCTATTAATATGTTTGTGTGGGTTTTTTTTTTTTTTTTTTTAATATATTTAAGAGGCTGCTGAAAATTCAATATATAAACTGAACCACTTGGGAAGACAGTAAACACTCGAGTTACAATTAGTCAGCAGGGAACTGGCTACTTACCTTTACTCTGTGTTCCTAAATTATATCTCAATTCCTAATTGAGATATAAAAGCAGCAGCAAGTTTAAAATGCACTCTTCAGTGTTTTGTAACTGTGCTGTTTTTAATATGAAATTTTTGCAGCTTTGATTTCTTTTTAACATACATGCAGCCTGAAATAGCGTCATCTGCATTTCCAAATCTTCCACAAGCCTGGGGGCAAGTATGTTGCATATTAAGTAGACATACACAATGCTGTCCATGCTACCTGAAGACCTCAATCTAATTTATTAGAGTGTATCCCATCATTAACTTTGTTTTTCATAGTGTATAATCTCAATGATGCCCAAGTTGATTTGAGTTCATATTAAAGAAAACATTAAAACAACCAAATACATCACCTGACTAAAAGCTTTATCAAATTCCACGTACATTGTTCCTACCAAATCCATTAAATTGCTACATACATCATAGCTAAACAGAGTATTACTAGACCTAATTTGCTACGGCTGAATATTTTAAATGAGCAAGTTGACAACAGATGTTGACTTGATTATTCTAAATTTGAAATAACAAGTTTTGAGAACTGATAAGCAATGGATTGGAAATCATCCAAGGGATGATTTAAAAGAAAAAAAAAAAGCCACCATATTTGATTTTAAGTTGCTTTTAGCTTTAATACTTCATGACTCTTCTGAAATACTCAACAGTAGTTTGCGATACAAACCTATCCTCCAATTCTCCTATAAACCCAGTTTTTCAGCTTCAAATCTAAGAATTTTTTAACTTCTATTAAAATGTTTCTATTTAAAAACAAAACCTTTATTTCCCAGTTATCTATTCTATCTACTCTTGATATCATCCGAAGCAGAACTGAAAAGTCAGTTACCCCAACCCATCCTTTTTAAGCCAGATCCTTTAATTTGCTCAAGTAGTTATTGTTACTTCAGCCTTAGTGCATCATCAACACTGCTCTACGTCACTGTGTGTTGACATGCAACAGCTAAGAACCATTCCACACCACCCAGAGAAACAACTTCTCCTCAGAGGTATATTATTACACACCTCTCAGTAACTGTGCCACTCCAATATTTCAGTATCAGTATTCTTCACTCTAGCTGACCATTTTATTGTAGACGTCTAATGCAGATTTCCCTACTGAAAGTGGCATAACTATTGCTGGATACATATGATGCTCATAATATTTCTATTTCACATTTAGTATGTTTACTTCAGTAAGACGCTCATAAGTTGGAAGAATCCATATTGATGTGATTTTGTCATTAAAGAACTACTTACTTTTCCTCTAAAACTGAATCATTCCTTCTCATCCTGCTCATAAAGAGCATTGGTTTGCTTGTATAATACTACCCCAACTATGAATTGACTTTTAGGAAAACTAGTTGGTGCCAAAACTTTCAATTTTCCTGCGTTATAAACATAGAAGTTTGTTGGCCATAATGATAAACAAACATATACACATCAATTACTTAATATGCTTAAAGTAACATTTTCATACATTCTCAAGGTTCCCTACTACCAGCATCTAATACTTAATTGGCAAGATAGACCATGCAGATCATCCTACAGGTAATTTATTAATTCTCAATCACAGAGAGTTTATCCAGGTGAAATAGGTAAAGTATGCAGCTAACAGCAAAATTCAACAGACATCCGTGTCACTAATAGCAAATGTCACTAAAGCTTCAAATTCCTTGCAAAGTTGGTCCAAGCAGGCAGACAAGACAGGGCTGATATAAAACCCTGACACATCTAATACCTCAGTCTCGTCTCAGGGCAAGATCAGCTGCATCTAAACCACACATAGGGGGAAAAAAAAAAAGAAAAGTCAAAAGTGACTTCTGGAGGTCACCTCATCCAAACTTTTACTTAGAGAAGATCTAATTTCAATGCTCGATTAGGCTGCTCAGGGCCTCGTGCAGCAGAGTTTTGAGTACCTCCAAAAATGAAGATTCCACAGCCTCCCAGGGCAGCCTGTTCCACTGTTAACCCAATCCCACGGCAGAAACACTTTCCTAGTATTAACCATACTTTCCATGGTTCAACTTGTGCCCATTGCTTTTTTTAATATTACTGTGTACCTTCAGGAAGGGTCTGGTTCCATCTTCTCTATACCTTTCCATTAGGAAGTTGAGGATACGAGGTCTCTCCTTACCCTGCTGCTCTTCAAGATGAATAAAACCCAGTTCTCTCAGCCTTTCCTCAGAAATATGCTCCAGTTCCCCAGCCACTGGGGTGATCCTCTCCTAGACTTGCTCCAGTATGTCCATGTCTTTCTTGTAATGGGGAGCCCCCAACCTGGACCGTGCTCCAGAGGTGGTCTTGCAAGTGCCACATACAGTGGAATAATCACTTTTCTTCACTTGCTGGCTACACTCTTGCTAATGCAGCCCCGCATTTAGTTAGTCTTCACCAGCATAAGAATTTAATGCAACTCACTGTTGACAAGAATCCCCAAGCCTGTTTCTCAAAAAATGCTTTCTAGTCAGTTAGTGCTCAGGTTGCACTATTGCAGAGATTATTCCAGCCCACGTGCAGGAGTCTGTAAAGCGCCTTTGCTGAAATTCCCGTTTCTGTTGGTCCATCTCTCCAGCCTGCCAAGGCCCCTCTAATGGCAGCCCTACCCTCCAGCTTCTCAACTTCTCCCAGTTTTGTGTCATCCACAACCTTGTGGAGGGTGTAACCCATGCCACTGTCCCATGCATTGACAAAGACCTTAAACAGCATTAGGCAACAGTACTTGCCTCAACAAATGCTACTAGCAGCTGACCACAGGTCAAATTCTGCACCTACCTCCATTTTCCATGTCCTCATGCCCTTACACAGAATGGCTCTGAGCAGCATTCACCACCCAGACCTACTGTTCTCAGCAATTCTCTCTGGTTTTGTTTATACTTCTGACCTCAGACCATCCCCAGTTCTCATCAGCTCACAGTAATGTTTTGGGTTTTGGTTTTTTTTTTTTAACCTCTCCAGTTGATATCCCACAACTACAGTCACAGTTCTTTGTACATCTTCTGCTTTTACTATATCCTTTCTAAAGAAATGAAGAGAAAAATACAGGGAGACAGTAAAGTAGAACATCATGCTTTACTCAAAACAAAAGCGCATCATGGAATCATAAGCAGCAAAATGTTGTTTACCATGTGGGTCCATTCCCTTCCCAGTAATTTTTTAGGTCTATCAGCTGCTTTGGGCTGCTGAGCACTCAAATAACATTCTCACTGACCTATCCACATGGACACCACAATCTCTTTTTGATTTGTATTCAGTCAGTCACAATTGTTGAAGCATGTTGTTTCTTAAGTTCTCCCTACCATATACAGCATTTTTCATGTAACAAGGACTTATTTTGTCATCTCCCTGCCATTTCCTACATGACCTTTCAACAATTTGTTAGCTTTTGACTATTAATGTAACATTCAATTTACCTGAAGTCTCTTCTAGCAGTAGCATTAGGTCCTCACACTCATGCCTAAAGAGCTGTACTATTTTGAAGTAAAGAGCAAAATTAAAAAGCCTTACCTTGTTTTGAAGCTTTTCTCACCTCATTCATCTATTGACCTATCAAGTAGGTCTAATTATTGACCAACCTGTTGTAAAGCCTGGGAGGTTTCCCAATTTTTCATTACCATGGTCATTTCTAGTAAACTGCTCTCCAAGGTATCTTCTGGGGTGATTCACTTTTATGCTTCATTTGCTGGGTTTTATGCTTTGTTCTTCTCTCCAAACTTCTAACAACTTAATATTCTTCTCTCTAATCATGCAAGGTTTTTTTTAATCCTATTCTGACAGTGATAAAAGTTTATTCTAGAACACCAGTATTGCTGCTAGAAAACAGTCTCTATGCCATCTACAAGTATTAAATCTTTTTTGGTCATTCACTTTTTCCTTTAGCTAGCATTCTCATTTTAGTCATTTGTGGGATTCTCTCCCCTACAAACATCAATCTTACACAAAACATGAAGTCTGAATATCCTATAAGCTCTTGCTGAGTCTTGTAAGAAGATAGGTATCTTTAATCTTTACACTTCTGTTCCATGTTGTAACAACAGTTCAGTCCATCTTGTCTTCTCTGCTTTTAGAACTCCTCTACAGGTAGAGCTCCCAGGGGAAAACATGCTACAACTTCCTGAAGGAAAACTACTTAGTAAGCCATAGTGGAAGAGTTAAGCTTTACCTGACTGGAACTAGTTAATGTGTTAGCTTGATGTTTAGAAGTTAAATACAGTGCAAGATAATATATTAAAACTAGCATGCTGTTTAACTTACCTCCTTGCTTATAAACTGTTAATTCTCGTACAGTTTCCAAGAACTGCCAAAACTTCTCATTACCATCTTCTGCAATAAATTCACTGTTTAAAAATAAAAATGAATTGTCCATAGGTTGACTTTGTCCAAAGATGTACCACAATAAAAATCTTCAGTTGTTTAAAATAACAAATACCCAGCAACAACCAAGTGTTAAGTATTCAATGACCATCTAATATCTCTGTAGCATAAAACACTGAACAGTGGTATATTTTGGTTAAAAAAAAATTTGAACAAAATACTACCAATCTGAACTCAACAATCAGAGCTGTAAAGCAAGCAGACTATTCTCAGATACAGAGTTAAACACAATTTTCCACTTTATTTTTCCACAGGTATTCCAATATACAGTTATAAATAAAATCAATTCAGCACACAAACTTTATTTAATAGTGGCTAAATATACAGTAAGAACACACACTCTGTCAGGTTATAGTTTTTAATGAAATTACAGGCTTTTATCAATGACAATGTCTACTTTGCTATGCAGGGGAGGTCCCCAGTCTCTGGAACACTTTCAAAGGTGGGTTAATCCTTACAAAGCGTAAAAGGTAAGGTTTGCTTTATTTCAAATACTATTCTTCCATTTACTGGTAACACTTTCCAGTTTTGCATTTTTTCCTACAGGAGCATCAGTTGCTTTTTTTTCCTCACCCCCTTTGTGTGTGCCAAAAAGATCTACTTGCTAGCATGAGTGTATTGTTTCCTTATCTTTACTTTGGAAGGTTGCCACTCCTTCGATTACAGAAGCTTGCAATTCTCCCCTTCATGGGAGTTCTCCAAACAGCAGCAAGTAAGTTTAAAAACAAAACAAAGAAAAGATTTTAAGCCAAACTGGCAGGGGAGCCACACGCACATAATACTGGAAAGCATTTTCACTTCCTATTTTGAAATTATGATTACAAGTTAACAATACCTTTTCAAAAAAAGACATGCTTCACTACTACAGCTTCACATCTTCACTAATACCTTTACACACAATTATTTCATTCATGAGTCAAAGTAAACTAATTGGGGTGAGAGGAAGAGCTACTGTTACTCAGTGGAAGGTAGGGATTGTGTAGATCGGCCCATTACATCTCCTCAACCTAACCTGCAAAACGCCCGAGTAGGTTACATACACAGCCATTTAAATAGCGCACTTGGAACGTGGGAAAGCCTGTCAAAGGTGGAGAACAGTTAAGCCTTATACCAAAGGCCTACCTTAACACGCCCACTGACAGAGGAAGAGAGGGGAGAAACGCAGCCATCCCTTTCTAACAGCCCACCTTCCCCTCACACGCGCAGCGGAGAGAAGACAGGGGCCCCTCCCTCCTCCTGCCCCCTCAGCGAGGCGCCCCCGCCCCGCAAGAGACGGCCAGGGGAGGTATCGCCACTGCTCCCCCTCCCCGGCCTAACGGCCCCGCGCAGCAGCCGAGGAAGGCAGCAGGGGGAGGAGGAGGAGGAGGCTGCACGCACCTCGCCTCCAGCAGCAGCGGGGTCGCCGGCCACTTCGCCGCCAGCCGGGCCGTCACGGCCTGGGAGGAGGCTGGAGCCCTGCCGCAAGGGCACGGCTGGGCACGCAGGAGGGCAAGGAGGAGGACCGGCAGCAGCAGCCGGCCCGCCATGAGAAGGACGGGGCCGAGAGGCTACGGAGGAGCAGCCGCCGCCCCGCACAGCCGCCTCAGCCTCGGCGCGCGCACGTCTGCCCCACCTACACGGCCTCTGCCTTGCTCCCACTGGCTGCGCTGTGCCCTTGCTATTGGGCTATTGGTCAGCCCAGAGACCAATTAGGGGCGGACGCCAAATAAATAGCGGGGCTATGCAGGCTCGCGTGGTGACACGCGGCGCTGGGGGCGGGATGCGGGTGGCTCGGTGTCGGCTAAGGGGGCGGTACGTCACGCGGCTCGCGCCCCCGCGCAAGCTCAGAAGCGACGTTAACCCCGAGCCCTTCGGGCGGGGCCCTGTCCCCGCCCTGTGAGGGGCCGGGCAGTCGCCGTGCTAACGTTGGGGCAGTTCCGTTATTTTTTTAATTTGTGGATTGTTTTATAAGCTTGGGTGCTGTGTGGGGTACCTTCAGGTTTCCCTCGTGGGGCTCTGCCGTTACCTCTGAGCGGTGCGCTCCCTCAGGTGGGCGCTGTCGGTAGCAGCGGCAGTGGCTGCTCGCAGCTGAGGAGAGACAGGGCCGTGTTATCCCGGAGCCAGGACAGCAGCAGCCTTACCTGGCGCTCCCCAGACCTCCCAGTGCCTCTCTTGTGCTTGGTCCTAAAGGCTTGTTCGGCTAAAAATAGTAGCAAGGAACCTACTAAGTGTGAGTAGCTTCATATAGAATACATATGTATATTCATATATACTTGGTACAGGAAAAGGGAATTACTTAATTTTTTTTTCCCCCACTCAGTGAAAGTTTTCCGAACCAATTTCTATTTTGGTATGTGTTGTGTCTCCTACCAACATAACTTTTTCCTCAATAGACATGAGCTTTGCTGGAAAGACTAAGATACAGTAGTTTCAACCCCACCTCTATCTAGAAAGTTCAGATTTCAGGCTTGTGGTCTCCAATTTATCTGTTTTTGAAATCTCACGAGTTAGCTCAATTTGCTCAACAAAACTGCCCTCTCTTCCTAAGATTTTCCCCAGCTGTATAGCAACACTAACAGACCTGGTACAGGTGCTTCTGAAGTACTGTTGTGGGATGTGAATATGGAGCAGCTCTGAGTAGTTGTTTATTGGAGGAAGAATCCTCCAGCTGTATTACAACTAAAGTGTATCACCTTTTCCAGTGAAAATGTGACCCATGAAACATGGAATTAGAAGCTGAAACCTGGAACGTTTCACTACTGCATGCACCTTAATTTATTTTGCTAACAGTCACCTCCTGACTGTTTAAAGCTGCTGTGTGGATGGCAGGAGCCAGTTAGGGCCCTAGTCTGGGGAGCAGGCTATGGATTGTATAGTTTGGTTTGGTAGTGCTCAGGACTGGTCAGTATAACACCATGTGTCTAAGCAAAAGGAATCTCTTTGCCAGGTGTTCTCAAACTATGGTACAGAAACTCTGCCCAAACAAAATGCCTGTACTTACATGATGATGGGTCTTTATCATCTGAAAGTATGATAAAGACATCCCTGGGGGTTGTTCATATGTAAATTCAGTCTAGGGCCCTTGTTTTTGATCTTTTTTGGACTTACCCCACAAATTTGTGCTGTTACAAGACCTCAGATAATTTTCAGGTACAACTGTGACACATCAGTGATGCCAACTTTAATGTAAATCCGTTGATTAAAGTAACCTTGCATAAGACTGTTAGTAAAGTCTTCATATACCTCCACAGAAATAATTAAAAGCACAGGAGTATTTCTATTGGTTCGTGTGTAAGGCCATTAGAAAGAACAAAATTCAGTGTCTTTTTTACGGAGAAAGACTGTGATACACTGTCTGAGCAGCTTTTGTCTTTTACATTGATAGTTCAGAAGCTGCTGCTGCTAACAGGGATGACATGGTCAGAGTAGTGTACAGATAAGTAAGTTCAGGCCCCTTGTTTTTCTGTGCTAATAACCTTTCGTGCCCCTTGTTTTTCTGTGCTAATAACCTATGTATGTGGCCAAACTCTTGTATCTGTAGAAAGTAAAAACACATGTGATGAACTGATAAAAGACACTTCCAGCAGTGTGGAACTAGCAAAGTTCAAAATGCATTTGATGGACTTAGTAGAACTCGCGCTACACTTGTTCTGCACAGAATAGGCTATAGCTATTTTAAACTGAGCATGTATCAAAAAAAAACCCCAAACAAACCCAACAATGCTTTTATGGTTAGAGGAGTTACTAGTGAGTTGCTTTTTTCTTGTTTTTCAGCCAAAACTGAAATTTACTAATCACATTCCCCATGTATCTACATATACCACACGTTTTTCATAACTCCATGTGATACTACGTATTTGGGATGATGGATGCAGCTACCTTACCCTAATCTTTCAATTGCTTTTCTATGTAAAGTTGCTGTATTACATTTTGGATGATACTGATACTGAAGAGGTGCTATTGTTGCTTAAATGTGAATTCTTAATAGCTTGTACTTGTTTCATCTTGAGCCATGACAATTTATGATTTGCCATACAAAAAGATAAATAAAAATTTGTTGCCACTGGTTATGGAAATGCAACTAGCTTTGAATTCAGTGTCAAGATAAAGTAGTAGCTCTGAATCAAAGGTCAGATAATTAATCTGTGGTGAACTATAGAAAAGAGTTTGTCCAGTTTTTATCCTTTCTGCTTAAATTCAGAGATCTCCATGAGACAGAAAGAATCTCCCTGCCAAGACATGTCTCCCTCTCCTGTTTAGGATTACTGTTTTATCAGGTGCCTAAAATTTAGGATCATAGACAGGCTAAATGAAGTTGGAAGGGACCTCAGTAGTCCAACCTCCTACTCACAGCATGGTCAGCTCTGAGGTCCAGTCAAGTCTTGAAAAAATCCAAGGCTGGCACCTGCACAACTGCTCTGGGCAACCTGATCCGTTGCTTAAGATGCAGTTCTGAATGCTCCTCAGAAAGAAATACATTACCTTCCTTATAAAAAGTTTTGCATATTTATCCATCCTCCCTTGCTTGGTACCTTCGTTACATTCTAGCCGCAAAGAGCCAATACACACTTTTCAATACACACTTTCTATTTCTTTCTATTTGGACAAAGGCAGATTTTAATCTTTTAAGCAGCGTGCAAACCTAGAAGATGGCGAGCAGACTTAATCTTCATTTCTACAGCAGAATTTTATGTAATTAAGTATTCCAAATAACACTTGGCCATTCTTGTACGTACATTCCATATCTATGTGAGAAAACCCCTTAGTTCTCTGAAACCATTTTTCAACAGAACAGAAAAACAATTACAGCAAAATTTTAATATTATTCGTATCACAGCTGTGCAAATAAGAATTGATTATCATAGCTGTTTCAGTGTGAACAGAGGAAGTGATTAATGAAGACTTCTCAGTAAGATGCAAATGTTTTATAATATAAGTCACAGTGAGCTATGTCTATTTAATAGAAACAGTAGCAATAAGTGAAAATAAGTTGAGCTTCATCAGGGTATTCAGTTAGCTGAAAATAAAACTTTTATTTTTTAACAGATTGAGAACAATTTTTGAGCTGAAAGGCTCCCTTTCTCCCTAACTTGGAGGTAATGTAAATGTCAAACACAGGTCAAAAGATATACCTGATATCTGGTTATTAATTGACAGCCTCCTGAGCAGTAACTGCTGGCATCCTTTTACCTTGCTGCGAGATTAGAGGCTAATCTCTTCAGAACCTGTCAAAGTCACTCTTATGTCAGGAATTTGAGGTGTTACCCTGAAGAGATTAAGGATGCTCTTCGTCCATTCCATTGAAAATAAAGACCAACTTGGGTTATTTGATTAGCATATATCAATATAGTGGTATTATGTAATAAACAATGCAAAATATATTTTATAGTCTGTTAGCTCTTCATTTTGATTTACAGGGATGAGCAAGTGAAAGAAAAATTGATGCAGAAGTAACATAAGCCTGGTTTCAACAGCTCACAGAAGCTGCTCAGTGGCAACTTTCTGGCAATGAGAATTTATGCTGCTTTGCTATGCCTACACATGCAGCTGCAGTGACAGTAAATGGCTGTCTTCCAGTATGCTTCTCTTTCCAAATTTTATTGAAAAGAAACTGAAGCAACATTTTGCTGTGTAAAAACCACATAAGTTACAGCTTCTTATTTAAGATGACCCACCTCAGAAATGTAAAGAATATACTCCCCAGGCCAGATCAACAACTTTCCTATGAATCTCTGGGCATGTATGTACTGCATAGTGGAGGACAGTAAAATATGGCCGTAATGGGGACTGCAGCTCCATTTGGATAGACCGGGTCAGGTTCATAAGTAATGCCACTGCTCTGCTGTGCCAACAGGACGGTGTGGTTGCATTGATTTCTGGACTGTCCCGGCTCCTACCATGCCAAATCTGAGCAAGTAACTGTGCCAATGGATAAAAATAGGGCTTAGCTTTAACATCACAGGTTTTTCCAAGTCTGACTATGCTAAATCTTAGCTTACTGGATCAAGCTCATCATGTAACGTGAGATGCCAACTAACAACTAACACTCCCAGTCATTAACTGGCATTGTCTTATAATCATTCTCTTATTTACAGAACCCTGTGAGGTTCTCAGGTGTTGAAAAAAGAACATTTTTCCTTCTTTCCCTAATTGTAACTTGTGAATCTGTCTACGTACTCAGTGAAAGGAACACAGATGATACACAGGTGATACAAAATTAGCCTAAAATGTACAGTAAGGCTATTAAATCACCATTGTTAATGATTCAAATAATAGCCCCATAGTTGTATTTTAGATGTGGTTTGTCACATGCAAATGTTTGGGAGATTATGACTTCAGTAGGTAGAATATTTATAAATAAAAAGTACTAAGCTGAGTATTTTTACATTAATTTGTAAGCTGATACATGCAATGAAGTGCCTCAAGACAATTCTGGCCAGATAATGCAACAGCAGCATTAAAAGAGAGTTTAGTGTGAAAGTACAGGTGCGTTCACTGAGAAAATACGGTATTTCCCAGAACAGAGATGTAGGATTTGACTTGTAGGCCTATCATGTACGAATCAAAAGGTGCTATTGCAACATGCAAGGTGGAGAATACAAAGACGAAATACCTGTACAACGAAGTATATCAGTGATTTTCCCTTTTTAGTCAGATCAGTGAGCTGAGTTCTGAATCCTTTCCAGGATACCTTAGAAAACATAAGGTAAGTTGGAAAATTAGCCAGCGAGTCCTGAATGTGCACTCAGCCAAGTCACCTTTGACAGAAGTGAGGACTGCAGAATCACAACATACTGTCTACTTGAAGCCAAGTGCAGTTTTTCTTTCAAGAAACTCTTCTATCCTTTTGAGATTGGGTCAGAATTGCAATTGTATTTTCACCTGTTCAGCTTTATGTATAGACCACACCATCCAGCATCCTCCAGTGAAGGCATACGCTGGGAGGCAGGGCTGTTGGATGCAGCATCTCCCGGCTCAGGCTGAATTACAGATTCGGCAGGAGTAAGGAGCCATTGCCATGCGAGAAGGCACGTGCTCCTAAAGAGGTAACTTCTTCTGCAGCAACTCCCTGTTCCAGCTGTGTGTGAACAGTGTTCAGGCCACAGCAGAAGCCAAGTGCAGGACCAGCTGGCTCGCAGGTTGTGTGTGGCTGAGGAGCTGGCAGGAGAAATCTTGTGTCTTTGGGAATGGTATCCCTCATTTTCCACTGAACGTCTTGCTAGCGCACCTCTAATGCAGGAAAGAAAAATATAATGCACTTCTTAAAAGGATGCTCCCCTATGTATTATGTTGTTCTTGTTCCCAGACTCTGGCTTCAGAGAGTGGTGACACTTAGGATTACACCCTGTCTTTCGTGTGGCTGTGACTCTTGACTGGACAAAGTGCTGAGCAAGCTGAGGTAACTTTGAAGCTGGTCCTGCTTTATGCACAAGTAGAACAAGATGACCTCCAGCGCGCTTTTCCAACCTAAACTATTCTGTGACTCTTAAGTGTAATTTATTTTAATTAAAGCTTTGTGTTGCTAAAGCGAAACAGAACAAGCCATCCTTCTTCATTGTGTGAAATACAATGGATTTGTTTCCAGTGGAACAAATTCCAGTGCTGCTTTTCAGATTTTGCTATGTCCCTTCTCATCAGTCCTATCATTTTGGTAATGTTAGTAGCAAACTGGTAGATAGGTTTCTCACCTGTCAGGGCTCATTTCCGCTCACTTCCCAAATGTGAAAAGGAATTCTTATGGACAAGTCATCTAAAGCTATTCCTTCCGATAATTTATGCTGAATATCTTTAGAGGGAACATAGAAGTATTACTTTTGAATGATGCAAAATAATATTTTATGTCCTTTTCAGTTAATCTGAGTATATAAAATTTCCAATTTTTATGATTTATACACAAAGCTAATTGCAATCCATTGTGAAGACAGCTTCAAAAATCAGTGTAAAAAATAAGTTTACACATAAACATGACAGAAGACAAATGTAATGTAAAAAATAACAGTTTACACATGAGTGAAAGAGAAGCAAAAAGTGCAGCCACAAGCTATTACACATGTAATGAAAATGGATTTATTGCTCAAGTCTTTTATTACCTTCTATTATTAAACCATTAAGAAGGTCCCTTAAGTTTAATCCAAGTTGGAAAAGACACATTCACATGCACATATGTATGGTATTCCAGGCAAATATATACTAAAGGAACATTGTGAGAATTAAAGCTCCCAGAAGAAAATTAAAAATTATGATTCCCACATCTCTGAAGTCAGCATGATGTATCTGTCAATAAATTATAAAAAGTGTACTTTAAAATGTTCATAAACCATGGAAAAGTCAGGAATTACAGGTTTTTTTGCACTGGAACATACACATATAAATTCAGTCCTAGGTTTGTATTAGCTTAGCACATTTCTTTGGTTTCAATGGCACTAGCCACTTGAAAAACCAAGGAAGTACAGTCCCAGAGAAATAACTGGTCACTGAACACTAAAGTAACTGCAAAGTTGTGGTTTGTATCTGTATACAAAGAGATCCAAATATGCATATATTTCTGGAGCTTTGCACCTGTGTGTTGAAGTGATTGCACATAATTAGAAATGTGATTATCAAATATGTTTTCACATACCGCATATAATTAGACTTACAGAAACACACTACATTTAGAATATTTTAATGTAGATAAACTTTGAGGGCAAAAACGAAGTGTTATTAATGAAATAAAAATTGTTTAACCCCTAATGTGCTAGCTTCTGCTAATGGTATCTCCAGTATCCTTCTATTGGTAGAGGGATTCCCAGCCATGCAAACGTAGCGCAGTGGGGAGGTAAGAGCTGGTGGGATGTGCTGTGCAGACTTTTTCGCCCCTCCCTAATGCTGCTGGAGCAGTGATGTGCAGTTCCAGGCTATGGGACACTGACGATGCAGGAAGAAAAAGAAGGCAACAGGCAACTAGATGCATGCTATCTTGTTACATACTCTTCTGAATATCTTTGTCACTGAAATAAAATGGTCATGCATCTAGACAGATATTTGGCCAACTTCTAAGATTATACACAAGTATACATCATAACCACGTATAGCTAGTATCTCATCTTAAACTAAGGGAAAATTATGTTTATCTATTAGTTTGTAATAAAGCTAGGTTTCTGACTGGAAATGGCCTTATTTTGGTTTTCCATTATTCTTTGATCATGACTTCCTAGATTAAATGAAGTTAAATCAGAAACATTCTGCCTGTACTGGTTATTCACATTTGTTAAACTGCTGTTCATACGATAATTTTGGTAACTCTGACAGTTATCATAAACAATTTACTATATTAGGCTGATATACTTAGGCCTTCTGAAAGGATTAATATTAAATTACAGTCTACTCTAGGATATTAAAGAATGAAAAATGAAATCCTGCCTGCTAGAGGCCCCAGCAAACTTTTCCAAAAGAGTCTTTCTAAAAGTCCTTCCGAAAGAAAGCGTAAGCTCCCATTTTCTCCACATTGTCGCTATAAACTTGGGGTTCTCAAAGGCTTATTAAAGGAATGCAATTATAAAATCCCTGGACAACTTATATCTTACTATTTCTTAGCAGTTGGGAAAGGAGATGAGAATTATGTTAAAAATACCTGTATTTACATAGGAAGGCTTTACAGCATACGAATTTTTATGTTATAATCATAAACCTCAATTGAAAATATTTTAACGGGTGTTAATTCCCAGTTATGTTTCCACATAGCCACGGATGAGTGTGAAGGGCTGGTAATTGTTTTACAGATCAAATTCTGATATTTCACTCACCATCAATGATCTGCAAGCCACAATGTGATGACACTGTTGTGGGCCACTTCTGTCTTCTCTCACCAATGCAATTCTTATTCTATTTCAGCTTTCCTTTTGCCACAAAATGATGTACAGTGTCAGTAGTTTGTAGGTACATGCTTTTCCTCACTAAACAACTTCAACTTCAGATGCCCTTAGACCCCTTGTTCAAACAAGCTGCTTTGACCAACCCATATTTTGATTTCCTTTTCTGCTAGCCAGAGAATTATTCCCTTATTTTTTGCCGATTCTTAATCCGAACACTCAAGCAATCTTCACCTCAATTCTCCCTCTGAATTTACAGTTTATTAATCTCAAACCTGTCACAGTGTTGAACAATTTTTCTTCCTTCTTGTATTTCTTACCTAGTCATTGGTCTGTCACAGACAGTCTGCAAGGCCAACAGATCCTTCCCTCTGCTAAGCATTAGGGGAACTATTCGTACCTTGACACTTGCTGTCACAATTTGCTTTTATAGGTTAATATTCCCAGTTCATACGGTAATTACAGTTCCTAGCGTACTTTCATCCAAGCTCATAAAATAAATCAGTGCTGGAGGCAGATGTCTCAAACCAAGACTTCAAACTGAATATGAGTATCTAACCCATCATCTACAGTACTAGTAACTTTTCTGCACTGTAAGTTTTGTAGGTCAGCCAGATTTGAGGTAATAAGGGTAATTCCACTGGAGCCCCAGCTGTGAGATAACTTACATCCCTTCATAATTAAACCTGAATCCCTCTCAGCATTTACCAGAAGTCCAACTGAACTTTTAACTGATGACAGGACCAGTATTTCACTGATCTTGGTAGGATAATTTAGAGAATAAATATTGCCATTCATACATTTTACGAATACACAAAAAAGATAACATTAAATCTTTGTATGTCTATACATTAGGGAAGAATCACATGCCTTTAGGTGCTTATAGAACGACAGGTGAATAAGAAAGAGTTAAGAAAAATCCCCAAACAAGAGTTGGAGTCCTTCTCAGAAGGGGTTGAATTGTTCTAAAAACACCGGTAGCAGCACATAAAAAAAGTGCAGTTCTTGAATTCAAACTTCAAAGTATCCAGGTCGGCTTCCTGAAATGAATCCAAGACAGGTCTAGTAAGAAATAGTGGCAACCCAGAAAGCGATAACGGTTCTGAACTTGCTGTGATTTTCAGTAAGGAGTTGGAGGTCAGTTATAAAAGAAAGGTTCAGACTTGCAGACAGCTGTGAAAGCCAGATAGGGGTGCTAGAAGTTGAGTCTGATCTACCATTTGCAAAGCTTTTCTCCATTTTCCATCTGTATCCCACAGAGATCAGATGAAAGAGATGAAAGAGTCTGAGATCAAATACTACATAAATCATTTTTTCCATCTTGGAGAGGGAGACTTCTTGGAAGATTTTTTGTTGCTGCTGTTGAGGCTTTTTGGTTTTGTTTTGCTTTTTTATTTTTGCTTTTTTTTATACATCACATCCCAAAGGCTGAAAAGACGAACAAAAAAAGGAGGGAGGGGAGGCCTAGTGGAGCATTGCTAATATTACTTCAGATTTATTTCTCAGAAGACACTAAAGTTTCTAGACTTCATACAAAGTTGTGATGGGGATTTGGATCAAGTTAGACCGTGTCTACCCATAGCACATCAAAAAGTCAATCCTGAAGGAAAAGACAGGATATGGCCTGAACAACTTTGAAAACCTGAGTAATGTGGCTTCTAGACACAAGCGGAGGTGCTCAAGATAAACTGCTGGTGGGATAAGTTATATTTGATGGGGACTTGCAGGTTAAGATCACCTGAAAGGAAGCAAAAGGTTTTTGTGTGATGGTAGGAGGAAGAAGAAACTGCTATGACGCCTATCACCAGGTGGCAGTGTTACACAGTCTTGCAACTCCCATACCTTACTACATGAGACGTTTTGGGGTCTTGGGAGGAGTACTGATAGGGATCTGTATTAGTTTTTGCTAGGCAGAAGGAAGCATGTAGCAGTTTCAGAAGAGACAGATCTCTCTCTGCATTCATCTCCCTGATCAGAGTCAATTCTTGGGAGGAAGTTACAATCTAGGAACTTGGGTGTTGACTTGGACACCTTAATCTTTAAACAAGGGAATTTATTTCGTGCAGTTAGACTGTTCTTTACTGGGAAAACCAAAAGACCATATGCAAATGCAGTAGCATCTTTCACACGATCGACAGTGACCGAGTCTGTAGCATTTCTACTTGTACCTGAATCTGGAAAAATAAATGTGGACGTGGTACAGGTGGCATGCCTTTGATCTTCAGTAGATCCACAAAAGCTGCTCTACACTCCAGAGTTTGCATCACAGATACTGCAGGATTCAGAAAGCTGAGGGCTGGAAGGAATGTGTGTAAGTATGTCTACGTTTTTCTGTGCACAGAATGGAAATGGGAGAGCGAGTTGCTGTGTCTGTCCTGCTAAATGCTTTTCTCAGGCTGTCTTCACGTTGCAGATTCCCGTTGTAGAGCGTGCACAAACAGCCCTATATTTCATTTCTTTGAGATTACATAAAAACACCCTGAATTCATACTCTTTGCCTTCTCCGTTTGGTGCAGGACCAGCACTTGCTGCTAATCATTTGATATTGCAGCCTGCAATAACTGGAATATTTGTAACTCCGCTCGAAGTACCTTCCCACTCGCCAACTCTGCCTGGCTGTATCGTGAAGCTGCATATGTCTTTTGAACGCCAACAGCAGCCATAGGCTCTGTGGCCAATTTGCAGCCACTGGTCACGCTTTGCGTCCTCCTTGTTACAGTCCTGATTATAGCTGGATACCAGCAAGGCTTACCATTGCTTGTCCCTAGTGCCACCCCATTCTCTAGGCAGTGGACTGCAGTAAGCCCCATACGTGGTCCTACATGACAGAGATTTTCTTTGCTAGCTAACATCCTGGAACGTCAGCCTGAGTTTTGTGAGGTTAGTTGCCTATGCCACGGTACAAAAGGCAAGAGAGAACACAGATTTTCCTTCCTTAAATTAAAAGCTGCAAATGCTCAGTGGCGTTGTCTACGTAAGTAAATGAAACAAGTTCAGGAACTGTATTGGTTACTGAGGCCAAATAGCATGACGTAGTCTGACCTGTGTTGAAGCTGTAATCTCAGTGACTTGAGTGCTGCTTGGAAATGATTTCTGGAATGGTTTGACTCCCAAACTATGTCCAGGAGTAGTTTGGGAGAGTGCTGGTTGGCACATGCCCAATGCCCATACATGGTTAGAGCATTTTCTCATTCTTTACTCTGCTAGATGTCCACTTTGCAAAGCCCAGGAATGATCCAAGGTGGTCGTTCATTTGTTACACACCGTGAGTCTAAGGACTGGCTGCAATGGTGCAAGAGCAAAAGATGACTGAGATTATGTCGTAGAAAGGAGATCTACCTATAAATATCTAGTTTTGGCATTGGTCTAAAAAATCTAGCTCAAAGTTTTCAGAAACGTTCCTTTTTCGGGAAACTATCTTCCCAACAACTCTAACTAAAAAAATAATAATATTGTAATATTTCTATGAGCAGTTATATGGTTTTAAACAAAAGAAAAATTAGTGGAATGCTAGAAGTGATTTAAGATGCTCCAGTTGTTCTAGGTCAGTGTCTTACACAGGTGGAATTATGAATATTCAAAGCAGAATATAGCTGATCCTTTCTCTCATAAGGAAAACACACAGTGATGTGTAAGGAATGACTTGCAGAAGCCACTGCTTATGGACTGGCACATATGGGACATTGATTGAAAACA